>NC_138772.1:469780804-470477590 GCF_965119305.1 Pelophylax lessonae
GATGGATGGATGAGTTTGCTTTGAATATGAAAAATTACTTAAATGGTGTTTTCAGTTTGTGGTGCTCAGATACCGTTTATTTTCACTTTAAAGTGGTTGTATACTAAAAAACAAACAAAAGGAAACTATATGAGAAGTTCATTGTTTAGGGTTTAGATAATCTTTAAGATATTTGCTGTTATCTCAAATATCTTAGATCACTACACCATCTGCTCCCATTCAGCTTTCTGCAAGAGTGAAGAAAGCCGACAGAGTATGTATGGGTAGAGAATGAAGCTGGGTGCTCATTCTTGAGTCGCCAAGGCCACACAGCCAATGCTTGGTGCATCTAGCTATCTGAAGGACAGAGTTTGGAAAGCAATGGAAAAAGAAGGTTAAAAAATAAAAATAATTTTACAAAATGAGAGACTGCATATTATTGTACTGAGGAAGATGTAATTTATAGGAATTTTATTTGGCAAATGTCATTAAACGTGACCTAACCCAAGGGCTGACTGGCAACTTTCGGCCTAGGGGGCAAGTACAAACCAGAGGCCCATGGTGCAGCGACCCTTCCCACTCTCCATCTTCCCGGCCTCCTCCAGACACCCATTCCAGGCTAAAGCTCTGCTCCAGGTACGCTCTACTCACTGGCCGAATCCAGGTTCCTGACCTGGCCAGCAGGGGGGCTGCAAATAAAAACCAAGAAAGGGGCGTACCAGCCTAGCACATTTTCCTCAGCAGGCTTTTTAATAACATAAATTTTAAAACCAGCTACTCACAAAAACGCGTAATATTCCAGCGTTTCAATTCCATAGAGCAGTCTCTTTATGAAAGTCCAATGTCTCGTGGAGACGGAGGGTTGACGCGTTTTGAGGCCGTGCCTCTTCCTCAGAGCCTCAGAGGGGGGCTGCCTGGGGGAGGAGAGTCTCCAGTGGAGTATGAAACCATCCTCTGCTCAGATACAGTTTACACCATCTATGCTGGGGGAGGAGACCTGCGCTCTGTCCTTGTCTTCATCCCGCACTCAGTAGGTTAGCAGTGGGGACTTTTTACTCCTCTTCACCAGGAATCCTTTAGGCATGTCTGTGGCAGAAGCTGTGCAACCTTTTTACAGGGCATCAGAGTGGCCCAGGGGGCAATTGCCCCCCTGCCCCCTGGACCAGTCCTCCCCTGCCTAACCCTTTAACTTTTGCAAAGGTGCTGGCTAGTAGATTGTGCTCACCTGTGTCAGAAACTATGGGTAATGCTTGAATAAAACTGTCCTAAGTACAAGCAGTGGATATGTGATTTGTAGCTCGCTCTTTCTGTACGTGAAGAACCCAGCAATCTAGTTTTATCTTACAGGGTAGTGAGCTGCTGTTGCTCTTCATTTGAGTTGTGCAGGACCAGTTGATGCTGTGGTGACATCCTTTGTTGATGACTCTTTGGGAAACCCAGTGCTGATCATGACCTGTTCTGCAAGTTGGAAGGCCCTACCCCTACTCAGTACATGTTGGCAAGATACCATGTCACAGCTGACATGGGAACACCTAGGAACACCCCCAGGCACTAAGGCATGGGTGTCCAACCTGCGGCCCTCCAGCTGTTGTGGAACTACAAGTTCCATCATGCCTCTGCCTTTGGGAGTCATGCATGCAACTGTCAGTTTCACAATGCCTCATGGGACTTTTCTTGCAATGCCTTATGGGTCCTGTAGTTCCAAAACAGCTGGAGAGCTGCAGGTTGGACACCCATGCACTAAGGGAATAATGCATGTGATGCCGACTATGCACAGTAAACTGTAACACAACAACTGAGGCTTTGTTTGCTTACTATCATTTTTTTTTTATTTTGTTGTGTGTCAATGATAAAAGAAAATGAGTACCCTCATACACTATATTACTCACATGGATTTTAATGGCATCCCAGTCTTAGTCTGTAGGGTTCAATATTGAGTTGGCCCACCCCTTGCAGCTATAACAGCTTCAACTCTTCTGGGAAGGGTGTCCACAAGGTTTAGGAGTGTGTCTATGGGAATGTTTGACCATTCTTCCAGAAGCGCATTTGTGAGGTCAGGTTCTGATGTTGGACGAGAAGGCCTGGCTCATATCAAGGAATTAGGCTCTTGTGCTTGATAATTCCCAAACAAATATTATTTCATCCTACTGGAAAGAAAAGAAGACAAAGGCATTTTAAAGTGTCATTAAACCCAGAGTCTGAAAAACTCTCATTAAATGCTATAAAACAGAGTGTTCATACTTACAAAGTCATTAAAGCATTTGTTTTGTGTAGAGTGAAATATACCTGGCTGTGTCCCCATTCCAGACTAAGATTGTGTAAACCAGCTGGTGTCCTCTACGGAGCATGCTAAAATTGTTTCTAAGTTCTTCATTTCCTTCTTTTTCTTATCTGTGCAGTCCACATGAGTATAGAGTCACACATATGGGCGTACAGGCAGTGGAAAATGATATTCCCTCCCTCCCACCTCCTGCAGGTCCTCTGTAAGAATATTTAATAATAATATCTTGCGCTCGTACTTCATTATGTCAGAATATTTATACTGCTCTGAATATAGCAGTGTTTATTCATGGTTAATAAGCAAAGATCTATGAAAAAAGGAGAATCTTCACCTATTGCCACAAATCAATGTCGAGAATTCTTTTTAATTGATTAAATTCTTTTTAAAAGCATATACCAATCTTAGTGAGTACAGTCTACAGCATGGAATATATATATAAAAATATTTTTTCTCAAGACATGTAAGCACAATATATGATCAAACAAGAAGTGACACAAAAAGATAACTCTACAAAATACTAACTTCAAACAATCAATGCAATGTGATGTTTGGCTCAATAATGAAAGTGAAAGTAAGACAAAGTGAAAGCAAAACGAAAACAAGATTACCATTTCTCCAGGTATAGCATGAACCATAGATAAATGTTCTATAAAATCAGACCACAATTGTCTGCGAATCACACGGCCGAAGTCACTTCACTGCAGATGAGTGAGAATAAGCCATGCAAAACGGAAGACTTAAAATTGCAAATAATGCACAAAATCTGATATTAATAAAAATGTATAAAAACAAAAATCAGCTTTCTAGAGAAAAATCTACTATGGTTCATACGGCCTGGATTGTAATCTTATAACCCTTTAAATATGCAATATAAAACACATAAGGAAAGAAATAAACAATTGTTAAATGAAATCAAATAACATAGCAAGGCATATTTACCACACTTAAGATGGCCGCTAGCTTCAAATTGTCGTTACCAGAGTCCTAAGATGGATGCCTTTCTTAAGATGGTGGCTTCCCTTCAAGTTTTAGATGAATGATGGATGATGGAGTATGTCTGGATGAGTCTATAGATGGACGTAGTAACGTGTGTGATGTAAGGTGTGTTGTCAGTAGTGTAATGTGTGTCTCTCATATCTCGGGTGTTCTTTTATATGGTATGAACAAAGGGCTATTAAAATTACCATAAGTAAAACCCAGAGGGATGAAACATTATTCCCATTGGTCGGGATATTCTATACCTAAACTGGTGAGGTCAGAGACACACCTCTTTTGATAATTCACCCAATACTTGGTATAATAAAATTAAAGGATGATTTCTCTATATGTAAGAGTAATCATAAAACACAACATAAAACTTTGTCCATACTCCCAGTACATACATAAATGTCCATCTGTATCTCCATCATTCTCTGGCAATTATTGGATCTGGTAAACCATTTCAATAATAATTATTTTTAATACAATATAATATTTCTATATGGGAATATCTGAATGATCCCAAAACTGCATTTGGTATTTTGTCTATAGAGGGCAGTATCGTACCGTTCATTAAATTTTGTATTTAACATAATTACCACTATATCCTTATCTGATGATCTTTGACCTCTGGCTAGTGAAAAGCCATTACTTATTTGACCATGCCATAGGCTGTCAGACATAGCGTCTAGTTTGTAATATTTACGACACCTTGAACACTTAGACACAAACTTCTCTGAAATGAGGTAATTAGTGAAGAGATACACATGTCTTTACACTTATTAGAAAAAGAATTCTAAGTAAGATTACTACTGTAAGAATATAAACCCAAAAGGTGATATAACATTCCTAAATATATATGTATATGCCTTACATAATATAATGACATAATTATGGCTAATATCTTCTCACACATAATAATGTATCTTTAACATTTATATTTTAAATGTCTGATGAAGAACACTGAGCCATTGTCTATCGTTAAATACAGATAAGATTACAAGCTAGACTAGTATGGTGTCTCGCTAATTGTCCATTATCTGATGAGATGTCAATGTATTACCATATTTATGATTTTAAAAGAAATACAAAGATCTCTGTTGAAACCATAGACCCTTTGTAAACTTGTAAGAGACATTTTGTTTAACAAGTACATATATGAACTTTCTTTCACCCTGAACAAGATGGAAGCCATGCTGTACTTTTCAGCATCATAAGATATGAATATACATGGCTTTTAAAATCATTTTTATTCTATTAGTTAATTACCCAATCACCCCCAGTAATCCCGACACCTCCAATCGCTAAACATTATGGGGGCGGGATGTAGTATGCTGATTTATACATTAACTAAAAAACTCACAAAAAAGCTTTGTATTAATATAAATAAGTATTTAATATTATTAAGATATTTGGACTTGACAGTTGGTGTCTAAGTTTTTATATATATTTGATTAAGTATTTAATATATCTAATGTAATTGCTAATACATGTAAATTAAAAAAGAATCTTGGATCCAGTTGCCACCTGAACAAAATTTAATCTAGTGTCAATCATCTTTGACCATATAAATGCACAAAAATCTACATTTAATGTTCAATAAAGATTTAGTAAATCAGCTCTACAGTGTCATGATGTATGTCATTCATGTGAATGAATTATGGCAATTAACACTTCTCTGTTTAGTATTACTTTAATGAGGAGTTCTGTGGTCTCTGGGAGGTAATAAAGATCTCTATACCTGTTACACTTACTAAGCATGCATGTAGTTAAAAAAATATATATCCACTTGCCGACCGCCCTATAGCAGTTTTACTGTAGGATCACATATATATATATATATATATATATATATATATATATATATATATATATATATATATATATATATATACACGTAATCCTGGCCAACCCCTGAAAAACAAACCCACACCATAATTCCCCCCCCCCCCACCAAATGATTTGGACCAGTGTACAGAGTCTTGACCTAAACCCCAAAGAGCACCTTGTGCCTGGTGCCTCACCAATGCACTTCTGGAAGAATTGTCAAACATTCCCATAGACACACTCCAAAACTCCTCATCAGAGCTGCCCATCATTGCCATCTATCAGTGCTTCCCACCAGTACCCATCATTGCCATCTATCAGTGCCACCCACCAGTGCCCATTATTGCCCATCAGTGCCACCTATCATTGCCCATCAGTGCTGCCTATGAGTGCCACCTATCAGTGTCCATCAATGCTGCATATCAGTGCTACTTATCAGTGCCACATATCAGTGCCCATCAGTACTACATATCAGTGCCGCCTATCAGTGCTGCCTATTAGTGCCTCATCATTAGTGCCACCCCATCAGTGCCTCCTCATCAGTGCCTCTCAGTGCAGCCTCATCAGTGCAGGAAAAAAACGTATCTATTTACAAGATTTTATAACATAAACAAAAAAACTTTTTTTTTTTTTCAAACTTTTTTTATTTGTGTAGCAAAAAAGAAAAAACCTTCCGTTGATCAAATACCACCAAAAGAAAGCTCTATTTGTGGGAAGAAAATGACAAAAAATTGGTTTAGGTACAGTGTTGCATGACTGCGCAATTGTCATTCAAAATGCAACAGCACTAAAGTGCCCTGTACTAAAGTGGTTAAAATAATTTAACCACTTGCCGACCAGCCCCTGCAGTTATATGGCGGGAGGTTGGCAGGTTCCTGTACGGTGGTGTGCGCGCCCACTTCCCAGCAGGGAAGCCGATCCATGGGGCTGGCGGCCGCTATTGCCGCTGGGCATCCGCGATCACTCCCCGTGGAGAGAGAGCAGAGGTCTGCTTTTGTAAACACAGCAGACTGTTGTTTTCTCAGCTATCAACACAGAGCTCCTGTGTTCCTCCTATTTAGGAACTCAGGTCCCGGTGTTGATTCCATAAGCCCAACCCCCTCACAGTTAGAAAACACCCCCTAGGCTCACATTCAACCCTTTGTTCGCCCTGGGTTAACCCCTTGCCTGCCAGTGTCATTATTACAGTAACAGTACATATTTTTAGCACTGATTACTGTAGTAATGTCACTGGTCCCCCAAAAAGTGTCAAAAATGTCAGTTAGGTGTCCGATTTGTCTGCTGTAATGTCGCAGTCCTGCAAAAAAAAATTAAAAAAAAAATAAAAAAAAAAAATCGCTGATCGCCGCCTTTACTAGTAAAAAAAAAATACAATAATCAAAAATGACATAAATACTTCCCCTAGTTTGTAGAGGCGATAACTTTTGCACAAACCAATCAAAATACGCTTATTAGGATTTTTTTTACCAAAAATATGTAGCAGAATACAAATTGGCCTAAAAGGATGAAAAAGTTAGATTTTTTAATTTTTTTTTTTTATCGGGAATGTTATATAGCAGAAAGTGAAAAATATTTTTTTTTTCAGAATTGTCGCTCTTTTTTTGTTCATAGCGCAAAAAATAAAAATTGTACAGGTGATCAAATACCAGCAAAAGAAAGCTCTATTTGTGGGAAAAAAAGGACATCAATTTTTTCGGGTACAACTTAGCACGACCGCACAATTTTCCGTTATAGTCCCATATTAGTTATTTGCTATTATATCAAATCCAAAAGCCACTGTCAGGGCATCTTGAACCTGTTGTTAAACACCAACTGGAGTGCCACAAGTTGCTTCAGTTCATTTTTTTATACATTTGCACAGCGCTTATACTTCTGCAAGCACATCACAGCAAGTCTGTGAGTTTACTTGTTACTTGGAGAAAGGGTACAATAATTATTGTCTGGGAAAGGATTCATTACAGCCTGTTTATAGAACAAGAGTATAATTTAACAATAAGTTCCTGTCGTTAACTGGAGAGTGATAAAACAAAGTGATTTCATTCGCTATGACTTTATAATACCTGCAGGATATAATGCGTGATCTGAAGCTCAGGAAAATAACATGATTGTAGTCTCAGTATATGGCAAAGTGGAAAAAAGAAATTATGCCAGACAAGGGGAAAGGTTCAGGGTCGAAATCTTATAAATTAATCTACATATCACTCATAAAGTTTACTGAGCAAATTATTTCAGCAATAAAACAACAAATGGGATAAACCTTAACATATATGGAAATTTCTATGATGAATCATAAACAATGTTTTAAAGATAGAAAATAGAATGGTAGCCAAGGAAAGAAAACACATAAATTAGAGATTTTGGAATTCCTTGTAGCAAGATTTTTACAGTTCCTGATGCCTCTTGTTACATGATTCTGTGCTGTGCAACCACCCCCTCATGCTTTATTATGTTTGGGTTGCAGTAGATTTTGATGGGTTGATATATTAAACAAGGGGAGAAAGTAAATGTTTACTTCAGGAAGGTGATGCTGTGTTCCCTTCAATCATCAAATCATTGCTATTACAATACTGTTTTTTTTGGGGGGGTTTTTTTTTTTAAAACGATGGGACCCGCTTCCTGATTGGCCAAAAGGCAAAACCATGCTATTGGCCGAGGAGGAGGCGGGAGGACTCGAGGAGACGCCGGGGGACTGAGTAGAAGCCGCCGCTGCAGGTAAGTGCAGTGGTCTGGGGGGGCATGCTACGCTACGCTGGTCACTCTGCATTGAAAGGGGGCACGATGATCTCTCTGCATTGAAGGGGGCACGCTGGTCTGTCTGCATTGAATGGGGGCACACTGATCTCTCTGCATTGAATGGGGCATACTGATCTCTCTGCATTGAATGGGGGCACACTGATCTCTCTGCATTGAATGGGGGCACACTGATCTCTCTGCATTGAAGGGGGCACACTGATCTCTTTGGTTTCGGGGGCCCTACACTTTGGGTGTAGGGCCATGTGACTTCACGCCCCTGATGAAGTCATGTGGCGTGACGTAACAGGGGCCTCCAAAACCGGAAGTAATGCATGGTACCATGCGATGCTGGGTTTGTCCTATTACAATAAAGCGTTGTGGTTTTATAATTTTACACTATGGGAGGCATGTTTGCTTTATTCTAACATGTGGCTGGGTGGATGTACCAGAGGCTTAAAGGGACCACAGGTGTCTTAAAGGAACCAGTGCCATAGAATCAGTGTTGCCAACCTACCAGATTGAATTCTACGGACACGACACTCAAAATTTACTAGCATAGCCAGGTTTTTACTGGCATTTCCAAAAGTTCCAAAATTACGGTTAAGTGCAAATTTCAGTATTTAGGCTACAAACAAGTACATTATGCAATTAGCAATGTGCTTAAAGGTACATTTTGTGGCAAAAAAATATATTTCTTATTTTATTTTTGATATAGTAAGTAAGTAGCCCAGGGACAGGACTCAGGAGGGCAAGAAATTAGATTGACTCTCACGGTGATAGTGACAGCAGTGTGCAGCAGCACAGATGATGATGACACCCCACCAACACGACATGTCCCCTTCTGAGTCACAGTGACAGCCGCTCCCCATGCCAGGTGGTCCCTTCAGTCCACTCCAATCCAAATAGGACTGACAGTCCCACTCCCGTCTTGGTTCTCTTGTACCATGACATGACACAACACCCTCAGGCATTGCCTGTGCCCCCTGAATACACTGTAGTGGGCACTTAGATGGTCTCTGCCTGCTCCAGACTGAAACTGTGCATTTGCAGTTTGAACTGAGCCTCACAGTCATTATTTTTACTGGCAAACTTTTCCTGTCACTGACATTTACTGGTAGGAGAAAAATGTCAGTTTTTTACTGGCTGCCATTAAAAATCCAGGTGGTTGGCAACACTGCATAGTACCCTGGGTATTTATCGATTGGTAGAAAGTGTTGGAGTATGGTACCAGCACATTGAACATATTATTCAAAGGACCACATTTTTTTTTTTACATGAGGCGAGCACAGGAGCATAGAGGTGAAAGTTCACTCTGTTGCTCACTAATGATACACATGGATATCATCTGATTAGAAGAAGGCGGCTGACACATATCACGTTTTGGAGCGTGGACTATATTTGGATTTTCATGAGGAATTGATATTTGCACCAATGTCATTTACATATTTGCTGTCTTAATAATATTAAGTATTACTGTATATCGTAACCCCACATCATGTTTTAACTTTATCACATTGTGGTGTAGCGGACCCCTGGAACTTCCTAGGGCCTGGTGGTGACCCTCAGAGGCAGAGAGGGCCTACATACCTCCTTTGGGTGTGGATTGTCAGGCATGCTGGGTAATGATACAAGTAAAAGAAACGATGGACGCCAGTCACTTTTATGCTTGAACAACAGAAGAGTTTTATTTCTTCTCAACAGGACAAAAAAAAAACAAGATAAGGGAGAGAGGGGTAGGGCACAGGACACCCTTAGAACAATGTAGAAGGCGGACTCCCGGTTCACAAATGACAGGCACTTAGACAGTGGTACAGGAAAACAGACCTTGAGGCTCAGACTGACCTGGGGGGCAACTCCTCTCCCCTGGATTCAGTCCCTTTCAGTAATCTGTGAAGCTTCAGATTGACCTGGGAGGCAACTCCTCACCCTGGGTCCAATCTGTTTCAGCATTCTGTACTGGCTGGACAGCTGTCTTCTATATCAAAATGGCAGGTAACTCACAAAAGGTTGTTGGATCTCTGAGGATGCTCACTTCCAGGCAGTACCCAGGCTCTTCTCAGCAGAGTCCCAGGCATGTGGCTAGGCCCCAGGCTTCAGGCCTACCCAGCAGCAGTGGCACACACCCACCCCAGGCGGGGGTGGGTGGCAAGAGAGCGAGCATTGAACTTCCCCCCCAGTTAAATAGTCTCTCCCAGCATGCACCAGCATGCACCAGCATGCAATGTAATTGGCTAAGAGAGACATAAATATTTATAGCCTGTTTAACTGTATTTCTCACTCTAATGTCAGAGGCAATAGTGCCACCTACTGACAGAAGGGAGAACTACAGCTAAACCCAGATTAAGAGGAAGTCCAATTTACCACAGTATTAATAATTAGCCAAGCTAGTTACTGCCCAGCAAACTAAATTTTACTAGCAACCCTGCTTAAGACAAGGGCGCTACAGTGGGAACACAACAGATGCTGCAGCAACCTGCACATCCAATAATATATTTTTTTAGTTTATATTCATTTGATAATTTCACAATATTTGAGCCCATTTACACAGCGCAGAGGTTCACATCACTGAATAAATAAACAGAGATCAGACTTGCCTAGAGGAAGTACTGCAATCTAGTGCAGAAGCCAAGCACCTCCCAACTTTCTGAGATGGGAAAGAGGGATAACTGATGTGGTCCCACAACTGGTAAAGTCACTGGAATCCATGTTTATTGTATAGAACGACCATGAGCATGCAATGACAGTACCTGTTTGGGACCGTCCCAAGGCAAGCACTGTCATTGCAATGCTCATGGCTGTTATATACAATAAACATGGATTGCAGTGATTTTACCAGTTGTGGAAGTCTTTTATTACCACATCAGGTGTCCCTCTTTCCCATCTCAGAAATTTGGGAGGTGCTTGACTTCTGTAATAGATTGCAGTACTACCGGTGTGCGGCGGTCTTTTATTCCTGCATCAAGTTCATAAGTGTGGATGGTCCAGTTTGACTTTTCTCTCACGATGTTCAAGTGGCAGTGGGGAGGAGTGGCCTGGAGAGGAATCTGTTAATGTCTTCCAAAGAGGGACACCTATTAGCAAAAAGTATGTAGGCAAACAACACACCCCTGCCACACCCTCATTACATAAAGAATTAACACAAAAAACAAAATTGATTAAACCCACATGCATTTTTTTTACCGTTACTATCCCCTTATACTGGCTTTTGAATAAAAGTACAAATTTACAAACGCAACAATTTAGAAATTTGATGAAGGGTTTAGCGTAGTTAAACATATTTTACTAGATGAATAGTGCATTTTTATACAGGTAAATACATCATGCCTAAATGGGAGATAAAGATGGACTTTGTTCCAAAAGAGGGACAATCCCTCCAACTCAGGGACCTTTGGAAGCTGTGATCAAGGGTCACTCTTCAGCCCGGGTCTGGAATCTATAGGATCTACAGTTACATAGGAATTACTTATAACATCTAGGTTAAAAAAAATGTAGGGGGGGCAGGGATGTTAAAGGGCAAAAACAAACACATGATTATATAAAGATACTACTTTATTAAGCATGTATTAAGCTAAAAACACAGGCTCATAATTAAGATGTGAACAATAACCAAAAAGGCTCAAACAGAGCCAGCTGACTATATGATGTAATACAGAACCTCTTGAAATAGTGTAGACTGGGGAATTAGTAATGATCCAGTTAGTGTAGTTCCAATGTCCAACACATTTTGAGACGGAAGCTCTTCTTTGGGGAGTGTCCCGGGACTTCTCTATAGTGATCCTCTCTTTCTCTTCAGGTGTCTTTTGTATCTAAGGGAACACACCCGGCCACATGGCTGACACTGCTCACCTTATGTTGGACGGTTGTGTGGCCATGCAGCCAGATCAGTCTCCTATATGAATGGCAACAGGTCGATTTTTCTCCTTTTAATTGTTTGCAATAAAAAACAAGTTCGCAAAGTTGTTTTTGTCTTTCTTTTGCCATTTGATTTTTGTTGATGATATTGTTTGCTACTGCAGCTCCCATGGATCTCTGTTGGCCCTTCCTTGCTGTTGGCTTGAATGAGCACATGTGTATCACACAATATGTGTTTATCAGAATTTCTCACAGGCTTTATCCTTATATGTAATCCTTGACCACATTTCTGAGTGTTATCAGTGATGAACATATTGTTTCATATTGATATTGTCACGGGGCTTACCTTTGTCGGAGACTGTAACGCAGAGATGTACGCTCACCCTTGCAGATATCCACAGTTCAAGGTGACCAGGTAAGAAAGTCACCTGGGCTGTGAATTTGTGCACGGGGGCTTGGCAGGGAAGGTGCTCCAATAAGCAGGAATACAATGGGAAGGGAAGTCCAGGAATAACTGTAGTCACTGGATGACACAAGTCCGGATAAGGATCACAGGAACAACAAGGAGCAAAGGTAAGGATGGAAGCCGGGGTCAGTCTGGAACACACGCTTAGGAAACAGAAACAAGGATCAGCAACACAGGAACAAGGATCAGCAATGTTTTATAGCTTGCTTAATTGAGCAATTAGCTTCAGGTGGACAATGAGAGACAGGAGTATACTCAGGTGAAGTCCAGCCCCCTAGTGCTGCAGGCAATACCAGATTAACAAGACAGGATCCATATGAGCTGAAGTGTGGCTCAGAGGTAGGACAACAGGACAGAATGTCAAAGCACACAGGTTCAAATCCCATGTCAGGCACTCAATGGTGAACATGCCTGGCTGTCTGTAAGCCATAACGAGAACCGTGACTGTACCCCCCCTTTAAAGACACCCTCTGGACAGGAACAGGTTCTTTGCAGAGGTGTTTTACAGGATAGGCATTTGCAGCTTTTAATAATTCCTCAAACAACTTCAGGTCCTCCTTACGTACCACAGTGCCATTAGAAGCATATGTGCAGTCAGGTGAAAGAATGTTGTCAGGGCAGGAAGTAATGAATGTGCTTGCTAGAACAGGAGTTTCTTTGGAAAGAGGTACAGACGTTACTGGAGCTGGAGGAGGGACTTCCACAGGGGTATTGGTTTCAACGCTTGCCATAGTCGGGGTGCCTTTTTCAGACACAGAACGGGGACAGGGCTGGCAGCAACCTTGGCAGTTTCCAGTCTGTTTTTCTGGGAAGACAGGATGGATCTGCATGGTAACCACTGGGAGAGCCTTAGGCCTGGATGGACGAGTTGGGCAAAATGTGATAAAATGTCCCCTCCCTCCACAATAGAAACAAAGGCCACTGTTTCTCCTACGGTCTCTTTCTTTGGAAGACAGCCTGGTGCGCACGGCGCAAATCTCCATGGGCTCCTCTTTAACCTCTGGAGGATCAAGGCATATTGGAGTAGTGTCAGGGTGACAAGGCCAGGCAGAGTCATATTCGTATGTGTTTGCTTTTTCTCTAGATACCCGAGGTCTGCGGAAACCTGGAGCAGGCTTGGGAGTAGCTTTCTGGGAGCTAAGACACAGAGTCCATGGCAGTTATAAATGACTCCCAATTGTCCAAGATAGGACTTTTATCCTGCAGCTTCTGGTATGCCCATGTCTTCATCCTTCCAGAAAGCAGATTAATAGCGGAATGAAACTTGATAAAGTCACTGTAATAGGTCCTGGGCTTAAGGACAAACAGGAGCTAACAATCCATCCGGAAGGTTGTAAATGAGGAGCGGGAACCATCAAATCTGTCAGGTAACAGGACATAGGGTTCTGGATGTGCAGGTTCCAGGGCTGGGCGTACTGTGCCTTTAAGTATCAGCACTTCTTGCTGCAATTCAGCCACAGCCTGGGCCAGGCTGCACACCTGCTGGGTGAGCTGCATGCACATCTCTGCGGACTCCATTAGGTCAGTTCATTATGTCACGGAGCTTACCTTGTTGGAGTCTGTAACGCAGAGATGTACGCTCACCCTTGCAGATATCCACAGTCCAAGGTGACCAGGTAAGAAAGCCACCTGGGCTGTGAATTTGTGCATGGGGGCTTGGCAGGGATGGTTCTCCAATAAGCAGGAATACAATGGGAAGGGAAGTCCAGGAATAACTGTAGTCACTGGATGACACAAGTCCGGATAAGGATCACAGGAACAACAAGGAGCAAAGGTAAGGATGGAAGCCGGGGTCAGTCTGGAACACACGCTTAGGAAACAGAAACAAAGTCCGTCAAACAGGAACAAGGATCAGCACTGAACTGACAATGCTCTAAGTGAGAGGCAGTGTTTTATAGCTTGCTTAATTGAGCAATTAGCTTCAGGTGGACAATACGAGACAGGAGTATACTCAGGGGAAGTCCAGCCCCCTAGTGCTGCAGGCAATACCAGATTAACAAGGCAGGAGCCATATGAGCTGAAGTGTGGCTCAGAGGTAGGACAACAGGACAGAACGTCAAAGTACACAGGTTCAAATCCCATATCATGCACTCGACGACGACCACGCCTGTCTGTCTGTAAGCCATGGCGAGAACCGTGACAGATATGTATTATTAATTGGTATTGATGAGTGTCCATTTTTTAATGCCATGGTTTTCGGGATTGTCCCTGAAGTAGAGCTTCTCGGAATGCATTGGACACTGGTACTACACTATAACCATAACCCATTCCCCAGCTTATGCTATATCAAGTGGTTCTGTTCTACATCATTTGGCCAACTGCCTCTGTTTAAGCCTTTGGTTATTGTTTGCATCTTCATTATAAGTCTGTGTTTTCTATGATTATTTAGCCTAATGCATGTTTAATAAAGTCGTTTTTTTTTTTTTTTTTTTTAATCAAATGTGTGTTTTCGTCCTTTAACATCCCTGCCACCCTACATTTTTTCATCTATATTTCTTCTGGGATTGACATTGAATGATCTCCAGTCACACCATTTCACATTTGGGACTTTTATTACAGGTACTTGCAGACACACTTCAGCAATATTGTTAGCTTAGCCAGTTTTAGAAACTGGCATCTGCACTGTAAAAATCAGTTTTAATTTTTTTTTATTTTTCACCTTCCAGAGAACAATATTATATTTTGACTGGGAATACATGTAACATTTCATCATTGCTCCTCCAAAATCACCCATCTTGTTGAAGAGAAGGAGCAGTTATTTTTAAGCCTGCCTGAGACCACCTTTCTAAAATGTCATTTCAACATTGGCTGTCAGTCAAACTCCTTCAAAACGCTTCTGAAGGCTTCCAAAATAATGGTCAAATAGAATGCATTAATGTGAACCAGCAAATCTGGCCAGCATTTTATAATAGAGTATATGCACTAGGCTGACTACTGACATGGGAGGAATGACTGGCAGCTTCAGCTCACTCAATCAATATACTGTATATTTTACTTGTTAAAGAACAGTTACATGTTACAGTAATAAATATTCACAACTGGCATTGCCAAGAAAAGAATAGTGTTGCCATAGTGACCATGCCGGAGGACAAGCATGAGCAACATGCAACACGGGAGCTCCACGGTGGCGTCTTGCAGAGTTTTAAAGTGCAACTATAATTTAGCAGTGAGCATAAGACAGTGGAAGTGCAGAGAAAGCAGATCCTTCCTTCCAATCACTAGGCTCTTATGGATTTTATCGGTGCCATGGCTTGTCTTGTGTGCTTCCATGATGCTTGTCTGTTACTAAGGCAACACAAAAAAGCTAGGTCATAAGAGAATTAGGCTGCCACACGCAAAGGTAAAGACATATTCTTAGTATTCTCTTTAAAGTAGATATAAACTATATCTGAATGACTTTTAGTTTGCTAAAGCACTATTTATTATCAATTTCCATTTTTGTAATACATATTTTTATTTTTTACATTTTTGGAATTTTTTGCATCTTGCACAGCACTATGACAACTACAGAACAAACAGAAGCTAAGATGGCAGCTTCTTTGGTTGTAAATGATAGGAGAATTTAGTTCCACTTTAACCGCTTAACGGCTGCCCCACGTACATTCACTGTGGCAGGGCGGCCGCTCTGTGCCAGATCATGTACATAGATGGCGACCCGCTCCCGCTGTGATTGGACACAGCAGGAGCCACTCAGCAGGTCTGGCGGACTCAATATCTGCCGGGACCCGCTGATCGTTCGGTGAAGAAGCAAGGCAGACTGCCGCACTGTCAGAGGGGGAGGTACTGATCCTGTGTTTCTGCTAAGCAGGAACACGGATCTTTGCCTTCCCCTAGTCAAAGCACCTCCCACACAGTTAGTAAACACAACTTAGGCATACATTTAACCCTTTGATCACCCCTGGTGTTAACCCCTTCCCAGCCTGTGTCATTAGTACAGCGACAGTGCCCTATTTTTAGCACTGATTACTGTGTTAATGTTACTGGTCCCCAAAAAGTGTCAAAAGTGTCAGTTAGGTGACTGATTTGCTCGCCACAATATCGCATTCCCACTATAAGTCGCTGATCACCGCCAATACTAGTAAAAAAATAAATAGATGCTATAACGTTTGTGCAAACAATCAATGTACGCTTACTGGGATTTATTTTTTTTTTTTTTATCAAAAACAACAGAATGCATATTGGGCTAAATTTATGAAGAAATTCGATTTTTTACATTTTTGTATTGGGTATGTTTTATAGCAGAAAGTAAAAAATATAGATTTTTTCAAAGTTGTTGGTCTTTTTTTGTTTTTAGCGCAAAAACAATTAAAACCACAGAAGTAATCAAATTGCACCAAAAGAAAGCTCTATTTGTGGTAAAAAAAAAGGACAAAAATGCATGATCGCGCAATTGTCAGTTAAACGCAGTGCCGTATCACAAAAAATGGCCTTGTCATGAGGGGGGTAAACCTTCCAGAGCTGAAGTGGTTAAATCTTACTTAAGATTTAAGAGATACAGTTTCCATATATGGTAATAGTTACTGTAGATAAAGACATATGGATACATGTTGCATGATAGGTGCGTGGTTTAAATACAACAGTTTTATTAAAGAACAACAACATAACTTTATTTTAGCAAAGGATAAAAGTGGAATTTACACACTTAAGGACCGGAAGGTTTTACCCAGGCCATGTTTTGTGATACATCATTGTGTTATTTTAACTGACAATTGTGCGGTCGTGCGACGTTGTACCCCAATAAAATTGATGTCCTTTTTTTCCCACAAATAGAGCTTTATTGTGGTGGTATTTGATCACCTCTGCAGTTTTAATTTTTTTGCGATATAACCAGAAAAGAGCGACAATTCTGACTTTCTGCTATAAAACATTCCCAATAAAAAATATTTAAAAATCTAATTTTTTTATCATGTTAGGCCAATATGTATTCTGCCACATATTTTTGTTAAAAAAACCCTAATAAGTGTATATTGATTGGTTTGCACAACAATTATTGTGTCTACAAACTAGGACAGTGAGGACAGTGGTCCTCAACTCCGGTCCTCAGGGCCCACTAACAGGCCAGATTTTAAGTATTACCTTGGGGAGAGTCAGACTAGAGTACTGCAATCACCGAGCAGCAAATGATATCACCTGGGATGTATTTCAGTTATCTTGCAAATCTGGCCTGTTAGTGGGCCCTGTAGGCCAGGGTTGAGGACCACTGAACTAGGGGATAGATTTATGTCATTTTTATTTTCTTTATTTTTTTTACTAGTAATGCCGGCGATCAGCGATTTTTAGCAGGACTGCGAAATTGTGGCAGACAGATTGGACACCTAACTGACACTTTTGACACTTTTGAGGGGACCAGTGACATTACTACAGTAATCAGTGCTAAAAATATGCGCTGTTACTGTACTAATGACACTGGCAGGGAAGGGGTTAACACCAGGGGCGATCACAGGGTTAAGTGTGTTCTTAGGGAGCGCTTTCTAACTATCTACTAACTATCTATTCAATAGATTAACACAGAGACCTGTGTTCCTAAATAGTATGAACACCGGATCCCCATCTGTCACAGAACGGTGGTCTAGCTTGTTTACATAGGCAGACCGCCGTTCTGTCTCCATGGGGAGCGATCATGGGTGGCCACAGCCTGGACCCACTCTGTGATGTCAACTCGCTGTCTGCTGAATACGGGTCAAAGGAGTGCAGAATGAACTGCACTTTTGTAATCCACAGGAGAATTACAGCCAAACACGCTTTGGATGTACTTCTCACTTAAAATTGGAGGACCTAAGAATATCGAGGTCTTATGAACAAATGTACAACAAATATAAACCTGAAAGATACATGACTGATATTGTATTTTATCTGTGTATTTAGCTGTGTGCCCAGAGCTGAGCTTTGCTTCATTGTGGATATCTCACCATGGTAGTCCTTAAAGTGGTCTAAAAGTTAAAAGTTTTTCACCTTAGTACATTCTATGCATTAAGGTAAAAAACCTTCTGGATGCAGCTCCCCCCCCCCCAGCCCCACTTAATAGTTACCTGATCCCCATCTCGATCTAGTGATTTGCATGAGAGACCAGGTCTCTCCCTCCTCATTGGCACACACAGCAGTGGGAGCCATTGGCTCCTGCTGCTTTCAGTAACAGCCAGTGATCCAATGACGAGAGAGAGCGGGGACGGGGCTGAGTTATTGGGGGGTACTCAGTTGGTGGGCGGAATCAGGACCACCGGTGGGGGACCCAAAAAGTAGAGGATATCGCACAGAGCAGGTAAGTACACCATGTTTGTTATTTGAAAATAACATTTTTTTCTTTAGATTCACCTTAACAGTAGAAAAAAAAAGGCCAGTGAGCCTTTCATTTTGCCTATTTAGAACAAAATAAAAGAGTCTCTTTTTAAACCCATACCCCGATTCACATATACTCATTATTGCAGTGTTCCCACAACTTTTCTTCCTTCAAAACAGTTGCCATAAAATACTCTGTGTATGAATCATGTTGAATAATATTGGTGTTTACATGGGTTAATTATGATACCTTTTCAATCATGTTATGGTGTGTGGGCCTGGCGACTAGCCACTCTTGCCTGAGCCTGTTGTTGGAAGTCACACAAACTTGGACACACATTATTCGGAAGCCTCAACTACTATTCTGACATGGACCTCCCCAGAGGCGTAACTAGAACCTTCAGGGCCCCGGTGCAAGAAACCATGAAGGGCCCCTCGGACCCCTGGCCGGGGCCCTTCCCTTCAAGCCTGGGGCTCTTCCCACTGATCCTGGGGTCCTTTACTCACGTTGCGGGGTCCTTTATTACAGTCCCGCAGCGGGACCCTTTCACAAATTCTGCAGTGGGCCCCTTTCCTTCCATCTTGGGGCCTGCAGCTACAGGAGGAAAAAGGAGGACAGTGATTTCTCTACATGCTTCTCCTGCCGCCCCTCCTATCCAGGTGTACACGGGAGCCGCACAGGCCACCTGGAGCATGGGGCCCGGTTGCGATTGCAACCCCTGCAACCCCTGTAGTTACGCCCCTGGACCTCCCTTCCTCTTCATCACCATGATTCATAGTCCCTAGTGAGAACATCTACTGACTGCTGATACTCTAACTCTTTCTTTTCCACTATCATATGCCACTCTATCATATCAGTCCTGGCACACTGTGTTCAGTGGGGCTGGGTGTGTTTTGTTAGGTAAATTTATCTTGCCTCACTGTAACCAGTGTGGCTGTAATCATTATGTTAGGTACATTTAGTTGGGCTCAATGTAACCAGTGCTGCTGATTAATTAGTTAAGTTCGGTTTTCTCAACTTCTGCCAGTCTGATAGCTCCCTTTTGTTTTCAGAGAGCTGTGGGAATTCTCTGGAACATATTTGTGGGGCTATGCAGATGGCAGCATGTACATTTATCGAGCCCTGGCCAATCCCAGGGAGCAGGGCCCTGAAGACTGCAGGGAAACTGGATAAATACTCTGAGAAACTAAGCTTCTGAGCTTCTTTTCATGACGAGGATCAGTCCAGACTGGAGGGCTGCTGCTCTTCAGGACAACGTTCCCATGTGCTCGCTGTTCATGAGGCCTTAGATGGGTGACCTCTGGGACAGATGCTGAAGCTACAGAGAGCTAATTTTTAATGACTTTTTAATGACTGGAATAGTACCACTGGATTGGTGTAAGGCCAATGTGCTGCCTATATTTAAATAGGGGTCAAAGTCTTTACCAAGTAGCTATAGACCTGTTAGTTTTAACTTATATAGACCACATAGATGAGTTCCTGCTGGAAAAAAAAATGTAAGCAACTGACAGCATGGACTCATGAAAGACAAAAGTTGTCAGACAAATATGATTTATTTTTATGAGGAGGTAAGTAAAACCTTAGACAAAGGCTCCTGCTCTTATCAATCTGCCCAATGAGGAGCGAGACAGCGGCGGGAGCTGCTGCACTCCTGCATATCACTGATTCAGATTGGCATCAGGTAAGCAAATAGGGGGACAGGGGGGGAAGCTTCAGCACAGAAGGTTTTTCAACTTAATGCAAAGGATCCATTAAGGTGAAAAACCTTAAAGCGGAGTTCCACACAAAAGTGGAAGCTCTGCTTATCTACTTCCTCCCCCTCCTCCGGTGCCACATTTGGCACCTTTCGGGGGGGAGCGGATACCTGTCAATAACAGGTACTTGCTCCCACTTCCATGTAAGGGTGCCGTGGGGACCTACGTCATTTGCAGCCTCTCCTCCTTCCCTCCGATGCCTTCTGGGAGACACACACAGGTCCCAGAAGACAGTGGGACCATTCAGAAAGCGCAGCGCGACTCAGGCATGAGCAGTAGGAAATAGGCTTTTTCCTGTTTCCCTTAGTAAGGATGCCGGCGCCTACGCCTGGAGCTGATGGACAGGTCGGCTTCAGATGCCGAAATCGTAGGCTCCCTGGACAGCTAAGTGTCCTTATATTAAAAGTCAAGAGCTACAGTATTTGTAGCTGCTGACTATTCATTTTTTTTTTAAAATACAGACTGGAACTCCGCTTTTAGGCTTTAGAACCACTTTAATAACGGCATGCAATGCCAAGCTGCTGTTTCTGAAGCGAATAAAATCCTTTCTTGTATTAAGAGAGGTATAGACTCCAGAGAGAGAGATATAATTTTTGCCCTGTACAAATCATTAGTAAGACCTCATCTGGAATATGCAGTTCAGTTTTGGACACCAATTTACAAAAAGGATATCGGGGAACTGGAGAAAGTGCAGAGAAGGGAACTTAACTGATAAGAGGCATGGAGAAGCTCAGTTATGAAGAAAGGTAGAGTATTCTCTTTTGAGAAGAGGAGATTAAGGGTGGATATGATCAACATGTATAAATACATAAGTGGTCCATATAGTGAACTTGGTGTTGAGTTATTCACTTTAAGATCATCACAGAGGACAAGGGGGAACTCTTTACGCCTGGAGGAAAAGAGATTTAATCTCCAAATAGGGAAAGGTTTCTTCACAGTAAGAGCTGTGAAAATGTGGAATAGGCTCCCTCAAGGGCTGGTTCTGTCCAGCTCAGTAGATTGCTTTAAAAAAAAGGCCCTGGATTATTTTCTAAATGTATATAATATAACTAGATACTAACATTTATAGGTAAAGTCGATCCAGGGAATATCCGATTGCCTGTTGGGGGATCAGGAAGGAATTTTTTCCCCTTTTGGAGCAAATTGGATCATGCTTTTCTGGGGTTTTTTTGCCTTCCTCTGGATTACCTGTAGATATAGGATTGTGTATATAGGATTGTATGATTTTTCTTTTCTTTTCTTTCCTTTTATTGGTTGAACTAGGTGCCCTTTTTCAACCAGAATAGCTATACAAATACAATATGTAACTATGTAACAGAGCTGACTGAGGGGCTGTCTCCTGAAGATCACTGGAAAAAGGTGTCGCTTGGAAGTTGGAAGGAGACAGCCAGCTTCCCCTGGACATTTGTGAGTACAGACTGCTGTAAGAGATCGTAAAGTGATTGTAAAGGCAGATGGTTTTTTATCTCAATGCATTCGCCCCCCCCCCAGCCCCCCTTAATATTTACCTGAGCCTATCTCTATCCAGTGATGTTGCAGGAGAGACTTGGCTGCCCGGGACTCTCATCCTCATTGGCTGAGACAGCAGCGGAGCACCATTGGCTCCCACTGATGTCAAATAAAGTGAGAAAACCAATTAGGAGAGAGAGGGTGTGGGGCCTAGTCGGGGCTCCATGTCTGAATGGACACACGGATCTGTGGCTCCACTCCGCTCGAGTGCCCCCATAGTAAGCTGCTTGCTGTGGAGGCACTCGTCAGGAGGGAGGGGCCAGAAGAGCCGAAGTGGGACCTAAGAAGAAGAGGATCTGGGCTGCTCTGTGCAAAACCACTTCACAGAGCAGGTAAGTATAACATGTTTGTTATTTTTAAGCAAAAAAAAAAAAAATGAGACCTCAATACTGTATCACTTTAAATACTTTTAGGCTGCTGCCAGCCCTCTTGTGCTAGAGAGTCAGCTGTGTGTTCAAAGAGGGCATCAGCTGGTGTCCTGAAGAACTTAGTCTATCAGATTCCATGTGAAGGGACTCTGCTCTTGAGGATCTAAAGAAAAGAGTTTGCATTTAACTGTTTCTACTATAAAGCCACAGTTTGCTATATGCAAGGACTTCTACTTCAGCTTTTCAGAAAGGTCTCATTTGTCCTCAATCTGTACATAGTTCTGTTTTCGGAGTATCCCACTCAATTTTTTCAATGGTATGCAAGTTCTCTAAATAAAAAAATAAATAAATAAAACATCAAAAGCAACACCCCTAGACTGGTTGTTGGGAAAAGTGTGGCTGAGATTGTGTGCCTGGCTGCAAGGCAATCCATGGGGGAAAAACCTGGGCAAAATTCCAGCAGCTCCTTCGGGAGTAAGCACTATTCTACCAAGGTAGTCCTAACGTTGGGTCAGAGCAAAGGTCAAGCAGAGCAAAAACCCTCATCAGTGTTATAAATGAAAAAACTTCACCTTGTGCCCAATCTGTGGCCAGAGGGCCGCATGCTGCCCTTTGGTACTTGTTGTACAGGCCTCAGACCCCAGTAGTAGGAATAGGAGCATTGATTTTTTTTTTTTTTATTTTTAAAAGGAGTATAACAGTGATCTCTGTTAGCCCTGCATAGCATGTTTCCAATCTCTTACTGTTTTCTGCAGTATGTCTCTAATTCTTAGCCAAACCTGTAGTGTGTCCACCATGACCGATCATCATCTCCTCTAGTATGTCTGCAGGTAATGACAGTCCTCTCCAGCAGTGGCGTCACTAGGGTTGGTGTCACCCGGTGCGGTAACTCACGGTGTCACCCCAACCCCTTTCAATAATGTTTTTTTTACTAATGTAACTTGTAAATCATAGCTCCCATATAACACTAAATGTAATGGCAATAGCGACATTAATAACTAGGAGAGTTAAAATGACCTTTAAATTACAATATCATATGAAAATAATAAAACATAGCTGTCAGGGCCCCATGCATCTCTATGGGGGAAATCGGATGGGAACGGACTGTCTGTCCGTTCTCATCCGATCCTGTGGACGGATGGAAAATAGGGTTTCCATCCGTCCAGATTTAATGGATCGGATTGGATGTCAGCGGACATAGAGATGCATGGGGTGACTGCTCAGATCCACCAAAAAAAGACAGGCGGATCTGAGCGGTCTGCCTGTGTGAAAGGGTCCTTACATATAAAAGACCAAAGTGCATTTCCTTAGTGCAAATTCATATACAGTACTCTATTCAAAACATATATGCAATATTCATACATATTTGTATTATTCAAAAAAAGTGCAATTACATTTACTCATAAAAAAAAGTGCCAATGTGGAAAATAGTGCAATTAAACTTAAGGTGCCCAGACAGATATAAGATGCTTCTTTTTGATTTTTGCTGTTAAATAGTCCGTAACATCAATATGTTTTATTTATCAGATGCAGTGCTTGTCTCCCTCTCAGCAATCAGTTTATTCACCCTTAGGCCCCTTTCACACAGGCGGACCGTTCAGATCCGCCTGTCCGTTTTTTTTGGCGGATCTGAACGGTCACCCCATGCATTCCTATGGGGCATCTGATGTCAGTGGAGACATGTCCCCTGACATCCGATCTGATTAGTCAAATCTGAACAGATGGAAACACTATTTTCCATCCGTTCAGCGGATTGGATGAGAACGGACGGACGGTCTGTTCCCATCCGATTCCCCAATAGAGATGCATGGGGACCGGAAAGCTGTGTCTCTGCACACAGTGCAGAGATACAGCTGTCATCTTCCTGCTCAGCAGGGGATCGGTGGATTGATCCCCTGCTGAGATAAACGGATGGACGGACAGTGTAAAAGGGGCCTTAGTATCAGTGTGAATTTGCTATTCCTCTTCCTCTGTGTGCAAGGGCCACTCCCCAGACAGATTCGAACCTGCAAGGACCCCCTGCGTTTTGAGTACAGTACAGATGTCCTTCTAGTGGGTCTCCCCTGTTTCATCTTTCATGCACTGGGGAGAGAAATATTAAAAAAAAAAAAATCGCATCCAGACAAAGAAACATACCCAAAAGAGGAGCTGGGAATAACGCAGAGACGGTCTGGATGCGATTTTTTATATTTCTCTCCCCAGTGCATGAAAGATGACACAGGGGAGACCCACTAGAAGGACATCTGTACTGTAGGGGGTCCTTGCTGGCCTGAATCTGTCTGGGGAGTGGGCCTTGCACACTGAGGAGGAGGAATAGTTCACACTGACACTGTCTAAGGATGAAACTTACTGCTGCCGGAGAGTGACATAATACAGGAGATGGGTTTAGAGATTGTGGACAGGATAGAGATGGTCAAAGGCTAAGGACACAGCTGACAGCAAATGCTTCTCACCTAGCCATGTATACAATGTTCTGTGTATGGGGGAGGGGAGGGAGGTCAGTGTGGTTTGCTCAGTCCCTGAGAATGGCTGCTGCTCGCCCCCCACCCTCACAAAAAACAACACAGAAAAGCCCAGCTATTGTCGTTTCCCCAGAGTTGGAGCTGCAGAGAGCCCAAATTCCACAGTAGAAATGTACCTCTGCTTTCATGAACTCCAGCCTCACACGTGCTGCAGAGTTCAGCTGAAGTGATCCGTGCCATATTCATCTTCACCTCTACTAGGCTGCCCACGCCCCCTCTCCGACACCCGCCCAATCAGAGAGAGGCAAACACCACCTGACCTCCTCGCATACTATATCCATTGGAAAGGACGGAGAAGGCAGGGGGAGGATCTGAGAAAGCTCTGAGAAAGTTAACCTGTGTGTTACCTCAGCGCTGTGGGCAATGTATTGCAGAGCATAGGCAGCAGACGAGACGGACATTTAGTACTATGCGGCGATGCGATGCTGGCCAGCATAGATGAGAGGCAGAGTGGTGTCACCCTCCCCCCTGTGGATACCCTGGTGCGGCCCGCCCCCCCCGCACTCGCCTTGTGACGCCTCTGCTCTCCAGTATTACATATACAGAAAATTACATGTGGTCCTTTTTTCTCCCAGAAATTATTTTTCTGGCTGCAGAGAAAATTCAAAGTGTGATACAAGTGTCGCTGGTTCAAACATTGCTTTGACAAGTAATTTAGTCTTCTAAATCAAAAGTTTCCAATGCTGATGTAGATGTGTATGCTGTAAAAAGGAATCTTTAAGAGGAATTCTATCCCCTTGTGTCAGAAACATGACCTAGAGATGATGAATCTTCTACTAAGAAAAAAAAATAAAAGAAAAACCACAGACTGTGTGTATGTGAAGTAGTTCTCAATTAACACTTATTTACAAGAGAAATATTAGAGACTGGATCATTAACACGTTTAGAGAAGAGGTAGACCTTACTCTAATAGGTAAATACTTTCCTAATAATATTAACAACTCATGAGTCGTAAGACATTCTAGAATGTGACCATATCACTCAAGTCTTATGAACTTCAATTCCTCTGTCAAACATCAAGCTGTCTTACCTGCCTAGGTTTGTTTTTATGCCTACTAATTTTTCTGTGCTGTAGTAAAGAAATGCAGTAGCGCACCGATGAGTCATTACATTGTAGGGCTGCTGAATATAATCGCCGAATCGATGCATCGCGATGCGACCCTTCGCGATTCTGCATCGATTCGGGGTGGTTGAATAATCGATTACCTAATGACGTCACTTCCGGGGGCGGGGACAGAAGTGACATGGCGGCGCTGGCCGGGTTTGTGGGATACGGAGCTCCTCCTCGCGGCGCGGGAGAGGAGAGGAGGAGAGCGAAGCTATCAGTGCTCTCTCTGGCCCCGGGATACACACGGCACCCCCACTTAGCACGCTGCTGCCCGACCGCCCGCTCTGACAGCCCGGCCGCCCGAAGTCGCGGCCTTCCCAGCTCGGTACACTTCTGGTAGCGGTGCGGTTCTCGGCAGACAGCCTGAGTTGACCGCAGGGGAGCGAGGGGCCCTGCTTTCCGCCTGTACCGTGCACTGCACTAGTCCGAGCTCCAAATTCCCGACATGAGGCTCATTACCCAGGACCTGTCTGAGCCCTACTCCATACACCTACCGCTACTTCATCCACAACTGGCTGCAGCTCTGCTTCCTGGTAAGTCGGGGCACTACAGGGCCCAGCATTCCTCCTTACCAGGGCCTGCTATAATACAACTAGGGGCACTACAGAGCCCAGCATTCCTCCTTACTAGGGCCTGTTATACTACAACTAGGGGGACTACTACAGACTCTGTAGTCCCCCTAGTTGTTGTATAACAGGCCCTGGTAAGGAGGAATGCTGGGCTCTGTAGTGCCCCTAGTTGTAGTACAGTAGGCCCTGGTAAGGAGGAATGCTGGGCTCTGTAGTCCCCCTAGTTGTAGTACAGTAGGCCCTGGTAAGGAGGAATGCTGGGCTCTGTAGTCCCCCTAGTTGTAGTATAAGAGGCCCTGGTAAGGAGGAATGATGGGCTCTGTACAGAGCCAAGCATTCCTCCTTACCAGAGCCTGTTATACTACAACTAGGGGGACTACAGAGCCCAGCATTCCTCCTTACCAGAGCCTGCTATACTACAACTAGGGGGACTACAGAGCCCAGCATTCCTCCTTACCAGGGCCTACGGTACTACAACTAGCATCAGGTAACTCTTCTAACCTGATGTGGCCTGCTCTAAAGGGGGATCTATGAGGGGACCTGCTCTACTAAAGGGGGATCTATGGGGGGACCTGCTCTACTAAAGCGGGATCTCTGGGGATGCTGGCCTGCTCTAAAGGGGGATCTATGGTGACCCTGCACTAAAGGGGATCTATTCCATAGATCCCCCTTTAGAGCAGGGTCCCTCTAGATCCCCTTTTAGAGCTCAGTTCCCCTAGATCCCCTTTAGGACAGACCCAGGCTCCACATAGATCTCCTTTAGAGCAGGGTCCCCATAGATCCCCCTTTAGAGAAGGGTCCCCATAGATCCGCCTTTAGAGCAGGGTCACCATAGATCCCCCTTTAGACAAGGGTCCCCATAGTAATCATGATGCATCGTGATGCATCGCGGAATCGAATCGTATCGAATTGCGACCCTAATAATCGTAATCGCATCGAATTGTGAGGTAAGTGAAGATGCGCAGCCCTATTACATTGCTCTCTCTTCCTGTTAGCACGTTCTTTGTCAGTAGTAAGTAGTCCATACCCCCCAACTGTCCCTGATTTGGAGGGACTATCCCTGATTTGGAACAAAGTCCCTCTGTCCCTCTTTCCTCCTTATTTGTCCCTCATTTTTTCCTGATCTACAGTATCCCACAAAAGTGAGTACACTCCTCACATTTTTGTAAATAATTTATTGAAATTTAGATAATTTAATTATATCTTTTCATGTGACAACACTGAAGAAATTACACTTTGCTATAATGTAAAGTAGTGAGTGTACAGCTTGTATAACAGTGTGAATTTGCTGTTCCCTCAAAATAACTCAACACACAGCCATTAATGTCTAAGCTGCTGGCAACAAAAGTGAGTACACCCCTAAGTTAAAATTTAGCCATTTTCCCTCCCTGGTGTCACGTGCCCCTTTATTGTTACTGTTGGAAGAATTGGCTGAGTCAGGAATCTTTCATAAATGTAGCTGAAGTAATGAATATATGTACCTATAAATGTAGGTAGAAGTTATACTTTATGTAAATTACAGTTAGAGTGATGCTTTATGATTAGCTTGTTTTGAGACACACATTCCTTCCTTTGTCTGTATGAAGGGGAGGGAAGTTCATTTTCTTACTTCGCAGAGAGAAGACCTTGAGAGATAACGGGACAAGACTTCCATATGGAGAATACAGCAGGCAATGACATAACCGGTTCTTACCAGTGAGATTGCAAACAGCCCCACATATGAGCCATTAACTCTTAATTTAACAGAGGAAGAAGTGGACATTGATTGGATGAATTATACTTGTACACCTTGGACCAGCCCAGAACACACCTATACCTCATAAATATTCATCACTATAAAAAGTGCAAACCCCATTGTCTTGGTAGATTTGTATGCACGAGGCAGGCTATGACTGAACTCTGTATATATCTCCATGCGCATGTAAATAAACAAATTCCTCTTGTTTTCCAAAATCACCGAATCTGAGTTTTTCCAACTCTTACAGTTACAAGGTCTCAGGTGTGAATGGGGAGCAGGTGTGTTAAATTTGGTGTTATCGTTCTCACTCTCTCATACTGGTCACTGGAAGTTCAACATGGCACCTCATGGCAAAGAACTCTCTGAGGATCTGAAAAAAAGAATTGTTGCGCTACATGAAGATGGCCTAGATTATTAGAAGATTGTCAAGACCCTGAAACTGAGCTGCAGCCCGGCGGCCAAGACCATACAGCAGTTTATGGACACATAAATAATTTGGATGAATAATTAATACATTTTGGACACTTTGCACGTGCACGTGCACTTTTTTGCAATTTTTGCACATTATTATATGAATTTGTAATGATCAATATGGTGACCTTTAAATGATTTTTTATGAAACTTCTAGCACTTTATGGCATTTGCATTTGCACAATAACATCAAAGGTTAATGCATAGGGCAGCACCTCAACCCAATGCCTCACTTAAACTTATACATAGATCCAACTCCTGAAGTGGGAGAATTGAGGGTAGCAGCTCGTAATATTTAAAAGAATATATCAGTCTTAACATCCCATACACAGTATATCATTCACATATAGTATAGCTTTTGGCCCATATTGCGGATTATATTTATATTTTTTTCCTTTAATATAAAGGAATAGTAGTGGTAA
Source organism: Pelophylax lessonae (assembly GCF_965119305.1). Taxonomy (NCBI): domain Eukaryota; kingdom Metazoa; phylum Chordata; class Amphibia; order Anura; family Ranidae; genus Pelophylax; species Pelophylax lessonae. The sequence continues at coordinate 469,809,659 of NC_138772.1, forward strand.
AAAAGCACTTGTGGGTTTAACCAATCATTTTTTTTTACAATTCTCCTTTAAGAGGGGGGCATGCAGCACAACTGAGTGGTTCTAAATGGTGCCCCTCCCTCTCCTTACGCTTCTGTGAAGCAGATTACAGTAGGATGATATCAAGATAAATTTAGGTATTTTGTTTAGTTGCATTTAAAAATAAACTTGAAGTGATATTAAAATCACTTATTGGGTATACAACTTCTTTATTTTTTAATAATTGCCTATGTTCCTGTTTGAGCTGGCGTTACCTCTTGCCATAGGTGTCCTGTTGCAGAGTCCCCCCTTTCTCTTATTGTGTCCTATAGAGTCATTCTTGCATGCAGGGACATGGGTTGTGTCTCTCTATACCGTGTCCATCTCCTTATAGTTTATTTTTCTTCAGTCTTTCTTCTACTATAATGTTGGTTTTGAATTCGTTTTTTTAAGTCATGGCAGCACGTGAGCGTTATAGCACCTTTTGAAGGTGCTTTGTGCCTACAGTGGAATGGGACAGATGGACCTACTGTATCTATAGGGTGGAGCCCTCTGCTTTGATGTGATGTAGAATTAGGGTAATTGTAGGGATACTTTTTATTCTCTACTTGCAGTTTAAGAATGTACGCACCCATGAGATGGATTGGTTGGTGGAGTTGTTATTTAATCCTTAGCCTTACTGCACCATTTTGCAAAACATTCTGCTTTATCTGTCACTTGTAGATGCATCCTTAGTTCTGTATACCTGGAGGCATTCATTACGTGGCTCACTTAGATTCAGAAGTTTGACAGGTGAGATGTCACAGTGAGTTAGGATATCATCCTCTACAGAATCTCTCACTGTAACATAAAATAACTGTGATGCCATCTGTATAACACATTAACAGACATTTCATCAGAATTCAACAGATGGCATACAGTTTTAGGGCACACCATAATGACCATATCTATACATAATTATTAATAAATTCCCCAGAACCCATTAATTCAAGGTACCTGAATTTTATAAAGAAATACTGTCTTTGAAATATAAATTGATGCTGAAGCTGAGTCGTAGTTTTTAGGATACAACCAGTAAAGTGGCACAGCCACGAAAAAAGTGTGGTACCATGAAGCATAGGAAATTTGAAGTTCCTATAGCAAACTCTGCTGGGCCTTCCCCAAATTGTTAGAGACACAAAATTGTCTAAAATATCTTTATATGTTGTAGGAGTTCCAGTACCCTCACTGTAAACACTTAATTCAATACATTGCAGGAGTGTCCACATACTGTACTTTTAGCTTTATATTAGGTGTTCATTTCATTGTGGTGGAGATGAGGTGATTGCCTTAAAATGTTAAGATAGGAGTTAATAGTGTCCACATATTTTAGAGCTCTGACAGCAAAAAGATTAACATCGCAGGTTGCCTTTTGAAATCCTATTAAATCCAAATGGCAGCTGCTTGCTTTAAATGGCAAGACTTTTCTTCCGTTGTTGCAGTCACACACTACTCCTGCTATACATTGTGTTCATGTCTCATAAAATATTCTGAATAAGGATTATTTTCGACGAAGACATGGTATTTTCTTTGGGTAAGACCACACCATTTTATAACATATCATTGCTTAATTGAAGTACAGTAGTCAGCCTATTCAGCTTATTAAATACTTTATCATTTAAACACCCCATTTTATTAATGTAAAAGTGGAAAAAGGGATGACTTTAAAACAAACTCCTTAAAGCAATACCCACAGACAGTTCACACAACCACATTGCCACAATGACAGAGTGTGGTCTCGCTAACAGCCTAAAATGCTTTCCTAATTTTTTCAAATTTTGGCAACTTTGCATTGCTCACCCTATCGTCTATAGGGACAGGTAAGCCCATGATATTGTGGGTTGAACTTAGCAACAGATCAGGTTGGCAGCAACTGCAGTGCTTCCTCCGAGTATCTAAAAATCCAATGGGAAAACTGCAGAAGTTACTGATAAGCGTCATAAGACCATTATTGTAGGTAACATGTATGTCACTTGTTTCTCTGAAGACTTTCTAATGGAAGACATTAAGTTTAGCTCTGTTAAACCTCAGTGGGTGGCTATGGAAGAGTCAGCTTGCCCCAGGAGCTCTATTAAGGTGCTGATATAGATTTCTAGCAAATTGCAACTTTCCATATTCTGTCCTATAGTTTATACACATGCTGTCTGGGATTATGGGACAGACACAGAATTATGAAAAGGTTACACTCACCTCATACTCATCTTTCTCTTCTGCTTAACAATCCAGAATCTCCTCCTGGACTCCAACTAAGCTTATTCAAATAGTGGAAAAATAAAGGTTTTCTTAGTATAGGGTATTTTCTTCATGGAAATGAGCCATACCCCATTATGAAAATAAACTAAAATGACCTCCCGATTAAATATTTTGTTATTGTGGAGTCATGTCATTCATGGCAACTAAACTAAAATAAGCCATTCCACCACTTACCCTAACATCATTTGCACTCTCTTGCCAATCTACCACACCCAAAAAGGGCCATATATCTATTTTCTACACACTTTTGGTTACCCCAATGTGCAAACTTTCCTAAATGGCCCAATGGGAAGGAAACTTGGGATCTACCTTTGAGCTAGAAGAGTGGCAAAATGTGGCAAATTTGTCTCTTAACACAACCCTGGTGGAATCTAACTATAAAACATTGTTACATGTGCTACTAGGTTCCTATCAGAGTAGCTAAAATTTGCCCGCAAACATCCCCTTCTTGCTTTAGATTCTGGGTCAAAAAGGAAACATGTTTCACAATTGTTCACAATGCCCCAAAACCACCAAGTTCTGGATTTGGAATATTCACTCTACTATGCTCGGTAACTGAAATGACCATCCCAAAAACACCAGAAATAGCACTTTTCCAAAAGATGGACATCCATACTTCCATACCTAAAAAAAAAATGTTATATCTTAAATTATTCTGGTAGCTAGAATCGCAATTGCTAGGTGCTGGAACCAGTTGGTGGTATAAATCAATTACATTACACAGAAACTTAACTGGATAATGTTTAACGATAAACTCTTGCGCTACCCTAACAACAACCAGTTAAAATTCAATTAAAGTATCCAAACATGTAAATTAGCTGTGATGCAGCTATGCAATTCTTCTGTGACATGAAAGCCTTCACAGCAAAAAGTGATTCCTCCACCAAACTGGATGGCCTCTTACCAGAAAATTGTGACCTTCAAGGTCGTCAATGCTTGTGGCATAACCAAGGCAGGACCTCTGGGGCAGGAAGCATCATGAAATGTATGGATCCAAAAAGGTTATTTAACACCACGTGAACCTCCACTCACTACGATTACCATCACTCCCCATGAAAGAAATTATAGTACTCCATAGTGTAAACAAACTGAGCATGTGCAGCCTGTCGTGGCCCCAGAGGCCCTGGCTGGGTTATGCCACAAGCATTGATGACCTTGAAGGTCACAATTTTCTGGTAAGAAGCCATCCAGTTTGGTGGAGGGTCACTTTTTGCGGTGAAGGCTTTCTTATCACAGAAGAATTGCACAGCTGCATAGCGGCTAATTTACATGTTTGGATACTATCACTGGTATTTTTCCTTTATACATGTTGATATGGACTTTTTTTTACATTGTGGTTAATTTTCACATTTTGGACATTTATTTTATTAATGATGAACTAATTTAATAAATTCTGTCACATTATACAGCCCAACCTTTTTGATATTTTTGTTTGTTATTGTGTTTGTCTTGCCCTTAAGTTGCTGCTTTTTTATCTTTGATGTAAGTGCAGATTTTTTCTTTGGTTGTTTAAATTCACTTGAGCTTCTTTTCTGCCTATCCTGCTAATTCCCCCTACCCTTCTCTCTTCCTACCCCCCCTTTTTTTTTCCTTTTTTCTCTGGCGACTTCATAAAACTTAATTTCCATTGTTCCTTGTTTACTCTTTGACACTGTGTGCAAGAAAGACAAAAGTCAAGAATACTGGTTATGTAACAAAACTTGAATTGATATTGTTCATTTGCTTATTATTCAATCTAATGTTGTGTCATAACCATAACATTCTTCATACTTAAGCCAAAAGCTTTGCTATTGATGATTCTGTAATAGCAAAAATGAACCATGTACCCAAGTGCCTGTCTACTATTTCCCACTGTAGATGGCTTTCTTTGGTATATAAGCTCAATATAAAGATTGAAATTGAAATCTACAGTCAGCTCTGTACGTAATGCAATGAGCATGCTGCCCCTAGTAGCACATTGAGTACTGGGGTTTATGCTCAAAGTCATATTACAAGATTCATGACAATGGATGACTCCTGTATGTAGGAGGGCTATCACTCACATGTGCTTGAGTGCAACATAACCTCTGGAAATTTCATAAAGGGAATGCCAAAAATAATCTTATCCTATTCAATCAGCACCAGTAATATTGACGGTGCCTAGAAATTTTAGATTGAGGCCTGCTGTGCATGCATATTCTAGCTGTTGTACAATTGCCATACAACCACGCAAGTTAACATTGGTCAATATGCATGTTTGTATGCATGGGGAGGTAGGAAACTCAGCAAGGGCTGACTGCCTTAATAGAAACAGCAGTAGTTGACTAGATCCATCTCTGATTGTTTTTCCAACCAGGCTCAGACAACAGGAGAAGCATTCCCCATCTGAAAAGCTCAAATCCGACAAAGGTTCTGTTATGCCTATATGTCCTATTAGTTCACACATGGTATGGTCTTCTGCTATTTAATGGGTAATTGAATTGTTTTCACTATACATAGTAGATGCAGTAATTTTGTAGGCTGAACCAAAATGGTTAGAATGCAGTCTAACAATTGTGTAGGAACTAGTCATACCACTGCAGTATGAAGTATATGATGTCATTAGTTCCCAGGATATTGATTTGACCAGGCCCCGGTTCACTCCACAAATTGAATATTCATAATTGTTAAAGCAGTACTCAAGGCAAACAGGTACTCAGATAAAATACATACTGTATAAGGGAGCTGTTTTACTTGCCAAAAGATTTGCATTTCTATCCATCCAGTCTTGAGATTTACACTGCTCTGCCACACCACACAACCCTGTCTGGCAAGGTGGAAGACTTGATTTTTCTGTGCTGCAGTTCACTAACAAATAAAGGTCTCCTATCCACCCCCACCCAATGACTAGACAATGAAAGGAGAAGCAACAGACTGGTAAGCTCATCTCTCTGTTTCTGTGCTTTCTCCTCCTGTCAGCGTGCTTCTTGTACTGCAACATATCAGATGGACTCCTTGAGCTGCTTCTGCCTTCCTCAATGTGCTTTACAGGAACTGCGAGAGGCTGATATTAAATAAACTTCAAGTACTTTCACTGCTTGCATTAAAAAAAAAAAATAAATAAATTAAGGGTGTATTATTGGATACAGAGCTACAATAATTGATAACTTTTATATCTGATTGAAGTTCATCTTTAAGATGACAAGTAACTTTTACTGTAAATATCATAAACACATATTGTTGGTCATGTTATTATTAGTATATTTATTATTCTATTATTTTTTAAGATAATATGCAGATCACACTCAGCATATTAAATTAGGAAGTAGCGATGACCCAGTTTGAATTACGACACAGGCTGCCATGCAATTAGCAGATAGTTAAAGGAAAGTTGTTAATAAAACAAAGAAAGTAGAAGCCAGAAGCCACTTGTTTATTGCCATTCTTTAGTTGTGCCGTGTACAACACATACAAACATTAAAGGAGGAAATGAAAGGAAGGACAAGCTATAATTATATTTTAAGACTAAAAGTCAGGAAATAAATAAACAGTTCTGCAAGCTAACCTAAAGAGTAACTCTGGTTTTGCTAAAAATGAATAAATTATAACTACCATACAAACTAAAAAAATGTTTTGTTGTGTTTTAAGTCTGAAACCATTAATGATGTCTGAGATCTACCAAATAAAATTCTATTTGCTCTTTTCAGCTCCACAGAAACTGACTACAATCTGATTGTCATCCAGGCCTGTAGAATATGGTCCTGCAGTATGTACAATAAATAAATGTAATAAATGGTTTTAGTGGTAATGCACTAGATCGGTGCGCCCCTTTTCTTTTGTCTTTTCCTGCAGTATGTACAACTGAAGCAACGTTGTGCTACTTGTACTGAAAAAATATTCAATTAGCAGCCTGTAGGATCCAGCAGTTGTCCAGTACAAATCATTGCATGAGGTCAGGATTGGCCTTATACTTCCACGTTGGCCTGTAGAATATTATAAAAGTAACTTTGGGCTACTTGTTTCAAAAATTGCCCACTTGGCTGGCTTAGGAATATGGCTAGTACAATGCATGGTATGCATCTCCTGGCCTGTAAAATATACTCCATCAGTATGAAAGAGAGAAGTAATTTCATAATACTTATAACAAAAATGACATGATAGTCTGTAGCCAGACATACACATTGCATACCCCAAGCCAAGTCTTATGTCTGTCCTGGTCTGTTTAATGCACTGGGACACATTATACAATCCATTCCCTCCAAGTTCTGACACATGTAATGAGGATGATGATGATGGCTCTCCTGACTCACATTTTCTTGCTCCTAAATTACTTTTATCTCACATTAGCTCCTGCCACTAACACAGCAGCCAGATTCTGCCTGTAGCACAAAGGATAGATTGGGCTGCCTTTGGAAGCCCAGTAGAATTTTTTTTTTCCAGCATAGCATCTGTGAAAGGTGTTGCAGACTTTCCTGGCCAACGCTGAAATTAGCCACAGGCATAAACAGTTCTTCAAGATATTGCAGTCTGAAGTTGGTCCACAAGTTCGCTGTTGCTCAGGGCACAACTGTACACTGTACACCGTATTTGAGCTTCAGTCTAAATTGAAAAATATAGGGATTATATTTGATGCTAGTATAACCTTTAATTCACATGTACAAAATTTTGTCAGAACATCTTTTTTCCACTTGAGAAACATTGCTCAGCTGCGTCCTAGGCTATCAAACACTGTAGCTGAAACGCTGATCCATACATTTGTGTTCTCCTGACTTGACTACTGCAATTCTCTACTTGTTCTACTCTGCTGCAATTCTCTACTTGCTCTACTCTACTTGCTCTACTATACTGCAATTCTCTACTTGCTCTACTCTGCTGCAATTCTCTACTTGCTCTACTCTGCTGCAATTCTCTACTTGCTCTACTCTACTGCAATTCTCTACTTGCTCTACTCTACTGCAATTCTCTACTTGCTCTACTATACTGCAATTCTCTACTTGCTCTACTCTACTGCGATTCTCTACTTGCTCTACTATACTGCAATTCTCTACTTGCTCTACTCTGCTGCAATTCTCTACTTGCTCTACTCTGCTGCAATTCTCTACTTGCTCTACTCTACTGCAATTCTATACTTGCTCTACTCTGCTGCAATTCTCTACTTGCTATACTCTGCTGCAATTCTCTACTTGCTCTGCTCTACTCTACTGCAATTCTTTACTTGCTCTACTCTACTGCAATTCTGGTGTACCTAAATCCACTATTAATTGACTACAATGTGTACAAAATTCCTCAATTCCTCATGTACAAGAATCCTCACTAGGTCTGGTACAAGTGACCATATTACCCTCATCCTGAAGCTACCCATCAGGTTTTGCATAGAGTTTAAAATCCTCTTGCTCACATATAAAGCTCTTCATGGCTTGGCACCCCATTATCTGTCTAAACTTTTATCAACGTTTTTCCTTTTTTTTTTTTTTTTTGTCCTGTGAATTTCTTGTGTTTTACTTGTAAAGCGCTTTGAGAAGCTACCTTTAAAGGCGCTATATAATATAAAGTTTTTTTTTTTTTTATTATTCCCCCCCCCCCCCCCCAATTTAAGTGCATGAGCAATTGTCACAGACCACAATGCCAACATTTAGATAGCATGGGAAGAAAGCAACAATGATCTGGCGCAATAGCTTGATCGACATTTCTTTTTTTTTTTTTATAATCACGTACAAGGCCGCACTTGATAGCTCAGAGATGTTGGTGTAGGGTGTGCTTAAAGGAGCAAGTGGTGGTGGAAACAAACTTTTGGTCTCTGAGCCTGACCTTGCTATTCTAGCAGTCTTATCAGTTCCTCCAGCAGCCATCTGGCTACATAGGCAAGGCAGCTTAACAACTTGGCCCGGCTAAGTTTATGTAAATCAATTACCATACTATCTGGGTTTTTCTAGGATAAAATTATAGATGAGATGAGTATCAAGGAGATACATCCTTAACCTCACATGAACTCAAGGTAACAGTTGTTCACAGACCTCTAAACTTAAGGTTCTTGAAGGTTGAAGGGTTGGTATCCAGAGATAAATAGAAAGGCTCAATTGTAACCAAGGACACTCACAGCTGATAAACAATGGTAGATTGGATATTTAACCACTTCTGGATCTTAAAGTTTTCCCCCTTAATGACCAGGCCCATTTTTGCAATACAGCACTGCGTTACTTTAACTGATGCGCGGACTTGCGACGCTGTACCCAAATAAAATTGATGTCCTTTTTTCCCACAAATAGGGCTTTCTTTGGTAATTGATCACCTCTGCGTTTTTTTTATTTTTTGCACTATAAACAAAAAAAGAGCGACAACTCTGAAAAAAAAGAAAAACAATATTTTTACTTTCTGCTATAAAGCATTCCCAATTGTCATTTTTATTTATTTATTTATTGTTTTATTACTAGTAATGGTGGCAATCAGCGACTGTGACATTGTGGCGGACAGATCGGACACCCAACTGACATTTTTGACATGTTTGGGGGGACCAGTGACATTACTACTATGCACTGTTCCTGTACTAATGACACTAGCAGGGATGGGGTTAACCCAGTTGTAATCAAAGGGTTAAATGTGTCCCTAGGGGGTGCTTGCAAACTGTTTATGGTTGATGAGCTTGCTGAATGTACACAGAGACCTGTGTTCCTAAATAGGAGGAACACAGGATCTCTGTGCTCATTACTGACAGAACAGCGGTCTGCCGTGTTTACATCGGCAGACCGCCGTTCTGTCTCCACTGGGAGTGATCGCGGGTGCCTGGCGGCAATCACAGCCACCAGACCTGCTATTGGCTCCCCCTGTAGCCAATCGGCTCGCGCCCCCCCTAGAATTCCTAACAGTTACATTGTTTGACGGGACAGAGCCAACTTGCCGCAGTATATGTACTGCTGGCGGTCGGCAAGTGGTTAAACAGAAACCAATTCATTTTATAATGTGGAAGATACAAAGGGGGTGGATTTACTAAAGACAAAACAACTGTGCACTTTGCAAGTGCAGTTGGACTTAGTAAATGGAAATGTAATAAAGCTTCGCTTTATAAAGAATTCCCAATCAGTTGCAAGGAAAATTAAAAAAAAGCATTTTTGTTTGCCCTTGATTAGATGATGGAAATCACCACATTTACTAATCTCTGTGGAAAATTAGTGCAATTGCACTTGCAAGGTGCAGTCTATTTGCCTTTAGTAAATCCATCCCTTTATGTGTCAAAAAGTGGCTGTTTGGGCATTATTTGTACACAGTAGAAGGTAGTTTATCATAGAGCAGTCCTCTTTAATGTGCCTGAAAGAGAAACAAAGCTAAAGTATGTCACCAGCACCCCGCGGATCTCCAGAACAGGTCCAAAGCTTCATTCATCAATCATATCATAACAGAAGCAACGTTTCAGGGCCTCGCAGGACCCCTTTTATCCCTTTGAGAACAGTGTGCTTGAATTCCCAAAAGAGAAACAGGCATGGCAGAACACTGGTTGCCTGGGGTATCACAGGTAACCCTGATTACTGCCCAGGGTAAAGGCATGCAGAGGAGCCTCCAATGTAACTTGTGTCTCTCTTAAGCCTAAACCAGAATTTGTGCTGGCCATTAAAAGTCCTAAACACATTGGTCAATTTCACTGAGTTGGACATCAGCTCACAATATTGCAATAGAATGACTTTCATGTCTTTTTTGGCACATACATATTTTAAATGTGTACAGGGATTCACTGTTAAGATTAGTTTAGATTAGTTCACCAGTAACTCAGTTCTTTCCAGATCTTGAGATCCTGCCTTCTCTAACTGCATTTGTACAGTTGTAGACAGGTCTGCAAATCTAATACCGATTTAAAGGTTTAATCAAAAAACCTGTTTGATGGGAAGAAGTGGACACAATAAATGGATGAGCGTTCCATTCACAGCAGATCCTTGATAGCTTTCTTTTAGATATGGTACAATCTACTCACTGCTCTTCACTGCTCAGCCTCAACAAGGCAGAAGGTTTTTTTTTTTAACTTAATGCATTCTTTGCATTAAAATAAAAAAAACCTTCTCTGTGCAGCAGCAGCCCCCCCCCCCCCCCTCAGCCCCCCTAATACTTACCTGAGCCCATCTTTATCCAGTAGTTTCTTAGCTGCCCGGGACTCCCCAGAAGAGGGACCCAAGAAGAAGAGGATCTGGGCTGCTGTGTGCAAAACCAACTGCATAGAGCAGGTAAGTATAACATGTTATTAAAAAAAAAAAAAAAACAGACTTTACAATCAGTTTAAGCAAGAGAAAAACATCCACAACACTGCAAGGTGAGGCAAGGTGATCCTACCTCTGTGGTATAGGGAAGCTTCATCCCCAATAGCAGCAAGAGATACAATTGCCTTGTTGTGAATGTTTAGATGCAGGTGGCCATCATCCCAAAAATAGCAACAAGAAAAGATTCCCCTGAGGTTGTGGGATTATAAAGGCAACCAGAGCATCTAAATAAAAGTACAAAAGTATATAAAAAATATAATTTTATTGTGCAAACATATTAAAATGGTATCAGGACACATGCATACAATGAACATGTCATGGTTTAAAGATAATAAAAATCATGGCTAGCAGAAATTGGTCAAATGTGAAGTGACTACACGAGTGCGTGCATTCCAGAGAGACCCAACGCGTTTCAAGCGTGCCCTTCTTCAGGGTTCTGGTGGAACAGCTTTATTCATATCTAAACATTTGTAGAAAAATATATCACATAAGATCACTATGCATTCTTTGTCAACCAATTATATATAGAGTGCTGTAAATTGGCATACACACCACTAGGGTCACTTTCTGTTGACCAAAAGCCTTGAGTAAAAACGTCACTATGCATGCTTTAAACATGAAGAGATACCGGGAAAAACTGAGAGCAAAAATGTATGTATACCCGTATAGGTAGTGTGTGGCGTTGGCTTGATCCCACAAGGATCCTGGGAGGAGGCCAGCACTGAGTTCCTACTGAGTAAAATACACCATCAAACTATATATTCATGAAAATTAGTAGAGATGGATGAATAGGGTAATCTGATTGGTACCTGCTATATATACCACTAGACGGAGTGCACAAGTGGTGCTTGGAATTCACCACAAGGCCGAGTATTCATGGTCCCCTACTTCCTAACCTAAAGGCTCAGACACTAGATCTTTGCCAAAAGGCCAAGAGGCAATTACTTTAAAAACGTTCTGTTGAAATCTCCTGCAGTTTGTGACTTCTAATTCGAGAAGTTCAACATAAATTAGGAGTGACTTCAGTTGAGTACACACTGTAAATAGAAAGAATTCTGGCAGGGCTCCCTGCTAAGCTTATTCAAATTACCTTCTTCAAAGGTAGAAGCATATTTGCATGCAATGCAAATAGGAGTTTAGAACCCAACTTCAGATTCAGCTCCTTCAAATAGTTAAAATTTTGTTGATACCAGAATAGCAACTTGCACTCCAATAGTCACCTTAAACTTGGTCCTGCCTGCCATGGAATCTCTCTTCTATTCAGTAGCTGCCATCCCTGTTGCAGGTTCCAGCACAAACCCTCCTGGTTCCCAGGCAGTCATAGTCACACCTCCTGTAGCCCTCTGAATCATCTCCCAGCCTGCATTCAGTTACTGGTAGTAACACAAGACACTACAGTCAGTGTGACATTTGCATTCTGCACAGGCTAGATGGGAAACTGCTAGGGCTGCAAAAGTGACTGCCACTTTGAATAAGATTTCCAGGTAAACAGAGGAATACAAAACCAGCAATGTCTGCAAAGAGTTGTGGGTATTAAATAATTGTATTTGATCCTGGAATTGGGCTTTACACCTATGTTAGGTGTGGCATGTACTTACAAATGGCTTTATCCAAAAGTCCCTTTTTTCTCTTTTTTGAAGAGGGTTATTTTGAAAATAGCAACTTTTCTGGTTTGCTTATAACAAATATATAGCTAGGCACTTTAACAGTTATTAATTATTACACTAAATGCTTCTGCATTCAGTAAGTCTATAAGCGATTATAGATGATTGTTAAACTGTAAATTTTCTTATCAAGAAAATCATGAACATGAATAGTAAAATATTACTGAATCCCTGGGAAAGTGTTGAATAGAGAAAAAATGACATACAGTTCAGAATAAACTAGATATCATGAATCTCAGAGGAACCGCCCCAGATACCATTCCTAATTAATACAGCAAGAGGATGCTGTTTAGAACTATCTGAGTTGTGTCTTGAGTTTTGCCAGGTGATATACAGTTAGGGAAAAAAAATTGGTTATATTTCATAAAGTAAAGAATAGAAGAGGTACCTGAAGTCTGGGGGAGTCGAATGTAGTCATTTTTTCCTGCCCTTTTTCAAGACCACCAAGTTTTTTTTATTTAAACATGGGTAGTTAAGCACTACCATGGGGGAGAGGCACCAACGCAGCTTTTAGGAAATACCACTTAGTGGGGAGAAGGCCTTTTAATGTGGCTAAAAGGACACCATTAAAATACACAAATCCTTTAAAAACATGCTTTGGAGATGACTTAAATCTGCATGCGAAATTGCGTGGTAGCACAACGTACTTTTTTAAAAGTGCTATTAAAGAAAAAACAGCATTCGAGGATCTGTTATTTAGCTGTTGTAACACTATCACTAATAAATGACAGATTCCTGCTGGCTTGTGTCGGTCAACAGTAGGACAACGTGTCATTTAGTGGCAGTAGCATTACTGCTGCTAAATGACAAATCCCCACAGGCTTGATTGGTAAACAAATGGCCCAGGGATCTTGGGTGACATCATTAACCAGTGACATCATTGACATCACTACCAAGCATTTCGTTCCGAGAAAGGATCAAATGTGGTTTTAGTAGGTTTGGGTGCATTGTGTGCAGAGATGTGAAGCCAGCCTTGACATTCGTATACAGAAATAGTTTTTTGTAGTTAGAGCTGTATAAAGGTGGAAAAGCCTTCCAAAGGTGCTGGTTTATCTTTAATTGCTTTAAAATAAAAGGGCTGGATGTGTTTCTATAAGCATTCTAAAAGCACAACTGGCTATTCATATTTATAAGACATTGCAGAATATTGATCCAGGCAGTATCTGATTACTTTTTGGTATCAGGAAATATTTTTCTGTTAGAGCAAAATGAACCCATTTTCTTTTTTAACATTCTTTATTTTCCTTTTTTCACAAAGGGACATAGTGAAATAGAAATATGTAAGTCAGTATTGTGTACACAATTGGATGTACAGAAACAGCATATTGTGAGTTATGCAGAGAAATGTAGAAGTGAGAAGTTGAAGACACTAGGCACTTGTCTTAAAGATCAAGGGCACAGATAAACTGACCATAACAATAACAGAGTGGCATGGCATTTTTTAATTTGAAGAGAAGACAGGTAACCCATTATTCCCTGTAAATTAAGTTAAGAATGAGAAAAGAAACAGAAAGGTAAGAGATAAAAAAAAAAAAAAAGAAAATAAAAGAAAGAGTAGAAGGGGAAGGGGGTAGGTGAGCAAGTAAGCACAGAGATATGTCTGTTGTTGAGAGCTGAAGATATCAATGTATATGTAGAACCAATGTTGAGCATGTATGTAATTCGCAGATTGGTATTCAGAGGAGCAAGTTTAGTCCTCCCAGTAATACCAGGTGGGCCTACATTTTTCTTCCTGGTAACTGGGGGAGGCTGTGAGCTTCTCCATATGTCTGATATCATGATTTTGGAGAACCACAGAGCAAGAGTGTGTGTGGGGGGGGGGGAGCTCCTGTTTCCATAAGGCCGAGATACAAGTTCAGGCACCGTTCAGGAGATGAATAAGAGATCGTTTACATCTGCTTCTAATTAGGCCTGAATGGTGAAGGAGGAAAGCAGCCAGATCATTCCTGAGATCAATATCAAAGTTTGGGACAGGAACAGAAAAATATGAAGCATTGTACCCTAAGTTTCTCTATATCTTCCGCATAAGGTAGAGGTGTGTAGGTTCAATTTTTTGGAAAATTGTGAGAACCCTGTACCACCTTGTCAAAGTCTTGCAGTCTGACTACTGAAACTTACTGGCTAATGATTAATAATGGGCAAAGTATACCAAGTCATTCATTTGTTCGAGTGAAAATGAGACGTTTAGGTCCCTTTCCAATTTTACCAAGAAAGGAGGTATGAAGGTGTCTGGAGATTGAATAAGGAATCGGTATGTGTAGGAAATCATAGGATTTGGTGGTCCCCTTTTGGTACTCATCCTTTCAAATGTAGTAGGTGCAGAATTAGAGGCACCCTGTTTCAGTAGAGTAGAGAGAAAGTGGGAGAGTAGCTCCACTCTCCAATTGTCCAGAGGGGGATCAGATTTTGATTGCATTTCCAGGGGGATTTGAGTTGTCTATTCTTTAAGAAGCCTTGTTGTCTAAAATTGTCTATAATAAGGAGATGAAGGTAGTGTCTATTATCTATTCCAGGGGTAAATTCTGGATTACATATCACAGGGGTCAGAGGGATGTTGCCAATATTCAGGTTAGGTATAGGTTCAACGGCTGTTGACATTTTAAGAGTTGGTCCTATAGTTTGGGTGACATTTGAGATTTTACAGTGGAGGGACTTTAACCAAGGGAGGCATCGGAAAGGAACGGGGAATATTACTTGTTATAGCTTGATTGTTTGTTTTTGAAGTTTCTACACCCGCCTATAATTCGAGATAAATGGACTGCATGGTAGTGTTTCACCGAGTTAGGAAAGTCCACCCTTCTGCATAGATTAAGTAGAGTGAGAAGCTGGTGTTGAAGTATGGGCCACAAAGGAGACCAAACAAATGACAGGAACGTTTGTAGTGTTTTCAGGAAAGATAGTGGTAGCATGACTGGAAGGGTTTGCATTAGGTATAGAATATTAGGTAGCGATCTTCCCAAACCAAAAAGGGTTCAAGGGTAGGCATAAATATGAGCAAGGACAGGGGACATCGAGTTCCCTTGGACAAGATTAAAAAAGGGGAGAGGGCTTCATTAGTCTGCACTGCCGCTGAGGAGGAATAAATAGTTGCTATCCAATGAAGCATGTGTGTCCCTAGGCAGATACGTCGCAGGTTAGCCAATCAAATTATTTTTCAGTATCAGTGGTGAGTATGATTATCCTAGAATGGGCAAGGTGAATTAAATTTAGGACTTTGGTTGTGTTGTGTTTAGCTTCTCTGAACGGCATGAAGCCAGCCTGATCTGGGTGGATAATTTTGATTGGAGAAGGGGTAATAGACACGTGAAGAGGATTTTGGTAAAAAGTCTGGGAGTTTATGTCTCTCTAGTATAGAATTATATTACCAAACTTTTTTAAGAGTTGCTTTGCCTTCCTCTAGATCAGCCAAGGGTTTAGGGTTCTGAGGATGCAAGGTAATTTAATTTGATTTATTTTTGCTTTAGATTGCACTTGATGAGTGTGTGTCTTTTTTCACCCAACTTTAAACTAATCTCTGTAAAATTGTGACCTAACCATCCTGCACATTGTTTTTTTTCTTTTATAGTTTGTGAAGAAAGACATATTCAACTAAGTCCACTGTTTCTGGGTGCAGAGGACCAGATGCTTGGGATGGCTGGTCTGGAACAGTCCTCTTACGCTGATGGTACTACTGTGGAGAGGACCCCACTGCTGGACAGCCAATAGTAAGTGTCTACAACACACATGCAGTGACAATGACACCCTAAAAAGCCTTGGGACTGGAGAATCATGTGACAGCCACTTTAGGTGATTAAAAAGGCATTTTTTTTTTGTAATGCCAGCGATCAGTTAGAAAGGGGAGGTGGATCAGCTTTTACTATGTAAGTATATATAATTATATCTCTTCTGTATAAGTATAAGTAAAAATGAGCAAATTTCCTGGAGTTTGATTTCTTGGGTTTTTATTTGTATCCTGTTTGAAATCCATAAAACCTGAACTTACCTCAAAATTTCATGATGGTGGTGCACGAGTCTTCATACAAAAAACTGGTCATTTTCAAGGCTAATAGGCAAGCTATTGTCAAAAATTAGCATAGCGAGATTAGGTACTTGACATTCAAGCAAGAAAAAACAAAATATGTAAAGAATCTTTTAATGTGACTTTGAGGACAACATGAAATAAACACCAGTCCTTTAAATTACATGCTGAGGAGATGCCTATAAACTATATGTGGTGTTGTATAAGAGTGAGATTTTCACAGACAGCATCAATGCCACCATATTCTGGCATTATCTATTTTGGATGCATAATTGATTGTTTAACATTTACATTTAGCTTGGCCTAAATATAGCAGCAGCATCCAATATCTGACTCATTTCAATGTGAAAACAAAGAAGCTTTTTAGGTAGTTTTGGCTACAACACCTGATTTTAAAAAAAAGTCAATACAGAGTGCACAAACACACTTCCAAACTACAACCACACATTTTCCGTACTCTCTCGTATTCCCATATCCCTAATTATTCCTATAAAATTAGAATCCATGTTTTGACTGTCAATATCCAATGGTATTGTAAAGTGGCTGGACAGTGCAACTTCAAGATGGCAGCAGGCAACAGCAACCACCCAAGTCCAGCACTCTGAGCCCACACTCTATCCAAGCTCTTTTTGCAAGAACTCCTTATCTATAAAAAAAAACTAGTAAACATTTTACTGGCCTCAGTTTCCCCAGTGTGGCAAATCCCTATGCACAATTTCTTATCTTTTTTTTTAACCTGATATATTTTTTTCTTTATTTTTATTTTGATATGTATGTATATTCCCCTTCTTCACCTCGTGACGGGACTCATGAGATATTTGCCATACGTAATAGATTCAAAGTAGGTAAACGACAAGCACTAAGATATAAGATATTTGTTGTAAAATCAAAGAAGTAGCTGTTAATATAAAGAAGTGTTCCAATATTTCCTGAGTATATTTATCATGAGAAAGGTGGATTTAGCCCCCCAAACTGGGTTAGAAGTCAGCGGAATTACAGATCTCTGCTATCCTCAAGGATGGTGCACAGAAGTGCAGTGTGGGCCTTTTTTGAATATATCTGCAGCAGAAATAAAAGAAAAAGAGAAGAATTCAGGAACAGAAGAAAAAATGTACAGTACCCCCCTACATAATCAGCTTCATAATGCCAACATGGCAAAACTGCTGGCTTTGCATCTGCTCACATTCCAGCTCGTGAGATCACTCTTTTTCAGAAGTTGATGGCCTGTTCTACACTCTGGATGACTTGATAAAGTGCATGGCGCAAAACACGTAGTCATGGCAACAATATAGCTTGTGTCCCACCCTGGTTCCTGGTGTTTTCCCACAAGTGGCGCCTGTCCGGCTGATGTCACCGCTCCGGAACTACAGCGGAGTCCTTTCATCCTTGCGCCGGTTGGTTTCCGGCTTTGTGCACACACTGCTCAGCAGTCCTGGGATACTGGCCTCGTTGCACTCGTGTTGTTTGCTGCCAGGTGCCCTTGTCCACTCCAGCCCATGGGGATGTAAGCTTTTTATGTACTTTGTTTTCCGGTTATCAATACCAATAAACTGTTTACCCTTTCTATACTGGATGTTCACCTGACTCCTTTATCCATTGCATCCCGGTGTGGTTCATGCGCTGCCTTCCTCATGTTCTTATGGCCTGTTCTACACCCTAGCCATTATTATTTTTCGAAGAAGGAGACCATCTCTGCCCTGCAGAATGTGGAACATGTGGAATGCAATGAGGCAGCAACAGGCAGAGGAGAAATACAAGGAGAAGAAGGAGTGGGGTGCTGGAGGTGAGGAGAAAGAAGGAAACAGGGCAGGCTTAATGTTATTTTTTATTTATTTCATTATATTTAGGGCGCTTTAGGCAAAGAGGAAAACCCGTGGACCTAGGCTGCCCGCCCTTCTACAATGCAGAACAAAGGGTAGGCAGCAGCAAATGGAAAGGGGGAATTCTACAGCCAGGGGGAAGGGCAGACAGCAGAATAAAGTTAAGCATTGAATCCCATGGCCAAAGGTTTCCTGTCCTTCAAATCTTCCTTCAACAGTTAAACATATGAAAGAAGCAGCCTTGAGGCTAACATCCACTGTAAAAGTTCTGTTTGTAGCATGTTGTAAAGGAATCCAACCACTTGTAGTCTGTTGCATCTGATGGTTTGTTGGGCAATATTGGTATGACATGCTGGATAAGCAAAGAGAATAGCAAAGTGCTTGTGTTACAGTGGCAGGAGGGACTATTGCATCCCTGAATAAAACCTGGTGAAGAACTTTTGCAGAATGTCTATTACAAGGATTTTGAGAGGAGCACTCAGGAAAGCATTTATCTTAGCTCCTCCTATTAGCATGAAGATCCTGGCTTGTATGGTACCACAATAATATATACCCCTATACAATTTTTTGCACATTTTATTATTTACATATTTACAAAGGTTTTAATACTTTAAAAAAAAATGTATTTGTTTTTTTCTTGTAAAGGTCATTGATGCCCCGGTCAACAAAACACAGGAAGTGACAACAATGCAAATTGTGCAAAAAAAATGGTAGCTGGCAAGGAGAACTCAATTGTAATTTATTGAGCATTTTGTGGCAGACTCATTTCTAAACTTATTTCTATGGCTCGGTTGTACTTAGTGGAGTTTCATTTCATTTTCTAGGTCTGCTCAGGTTTTACTTAAGCTTGGTGGGTGATTGCTCCTGACTGCCTCTGAAAGAAGGTCAGCCGCTGAAGTTATGAATATTTATCTGACCACAGCCAACCTCATGGGAGGGGACACCATGAAAGTAGCTGGGGAGAAGATACATTTTTGGGATGCCTGTTCAGCAGGGTCTTTCTGTTGGGGCTGCTGCCCCTGGGTGCAGCCTGTGTATTGAGTAGCTGATGTTAGGCCTCAGCATGTGGTTGGAGTGCTGGAAGGAATCTGGTTTGAAAGATTTTTGCTGGAGGGAATCATTTATGGAAGTTGGCCTAAAGAGAGATCTTTTAGTCACAGAAGAATGTCATATCGGAGCTGTTCTTAAACATTGTGAGTAGGACCCTTTGCTTAAGACTCCAGATGTGCATGTGCTTTAGGGGTTAAAAGACAGAAGTTGCTGCAAGGACTGGGATTTCTCATAAAGAGTCTTAGATTAACTGACTTTCCCCTCTACCTCCATCAGTGGCTGCTGTTAAATGATTTGTAATAGGGAGATCTTTCACTTGTATCTGTTTTGTGACTTGGAGTATCCTGCACCCTCTCTTGGAGTACCCTGCACCCTCCCTCTCTTCTGTTTATTGCTGCAATAAATCCAAAAAAAGACATCCCCTAGACTGCACCTGAGTTTGTCGGTATGCTTGAAACTGGCGTTTGGGCCTGGCAGCCTCTGACTTGGTAAGGGAGTCCTGGGTCCTTTCCAGTGTGAAGGACACTACACCAAAATAACCCCTTAGCTGGCATGCTGACGCTGACAGGTGTAGGTGGGAATTGTAACATATCAGGGAAAAGACTCCTTTCTCAGGAAAGATCCACCTTTCTGCATGTGGCACCAAGGGAAGTCACTCTTCCCCAGGGTAAAGATGGAGGTCCAATGAATATGGGACCATTTTGCACATTTAAACATTTTTCAATGCAACATGCAGATAGGTGGATCTCATTTAAGATAGGAGTTTTTACCCTAAAACATTGGGATTGCCACTTTCACCTGATTCTGAGTGTCTGCATGCCAGCTGAAAGTTCTTTTTCATATATATGTGTATTGATGTTTGTTAATTGCTGTATTTTCTGTCTTGATCGCCTTCAGGTTCCAATGAAAATGTATATGGTGCTTATAGCTCTGTTTTTCCTAGGTAGAGGGATTGCAGGGAGGTCGTGTGCATGTAGTAAAATCACATTCTCTTTATCCTTTACCCTATCCTTTGTGAATTAAATTGCTGTATTTCTGCTGGTTCACTTCTCTGTTTTAATGAAAATATATACAGTAAAACCTTGGTTTGAGAGTAACTTGGTTTAAGAGCGCTTTGCAAGACAAGCAAAATTTACAAATAAATTTTGACTTGATATACAAGCGATGTCTTGATATACAAGTAGCCTCAAGTCACAGCTGAGTATAAAAGAGAAGAGAGGCACCTCTAAGTGTAGCAATATGGTTAAATTTAATGAAGGTACAACATTTAGCAACTCATATGGTTTATGATTAGAACAGGCACATCTAAGGATGCAGGCATCCAGGCTAAAGCTGTCCACATAGAGCATCCTCCGCACCGCCATCTATGTCATCCCTTCCATGCTGCCCCTCGCTTTTCAGATCGCTTTACTGCAGGGTGGTCTTCCCGGTCAGGATTACAGACTGGCAGCCGGTGGTGCAGAAGATAGTCTATGTGGACAGCTTTACCCCGGATGCCTGCATACTTAGATGTGCCTGTTTTATTCATCAACCATGTGAGTTGCTAAATGTTGTACCTTCATTAAATGTAACCATATTGCTACACTTAGAGGCGCCTCTCTTCTCTTTGATACTCTGTAGCTCCTGCTGGATTTTGCTTCTAATCCCCTTGTGGAAGCGGCTATTTGTGGGTGGACATTTTATGGTTATATAACCTATCGCAATGCTATAATCTTTTTATATGGACTATAAACTGAAGGACTTATGAATAAATGGTTGTGGAACGAATCATCTGAGTTTCCATTATTTCTTATGGGGAAATTTGCTTTGATATAAGAGTGCTTTGGATTACAAGCATGTTTCCGGAACGAATTATGCTCGCAATCCAAGGTTTTACTGTATTGTGTTTATAACTGACAGTCTGCTGCTGTCTAGATAAAGGAACTGTGGAGAGATCTTGTGCATGTAGCTATCTGTTTTAAATGCTACCTATTATTTATTTAGAGTGTAACTACAACACTTACAAGCCATACCCATGGTCTACTGGGTGTCAAGGATGCACCACAGGCTGGAGAGGGACCAATATGTTCTTGAAGTTCTAACCTGCCCTTCTGCCTGTGTCATGTCAAAGCTAATAAAATAATGGAGGACTTCAGCTATTAGGAAAGACTACTTAACTTATTCTCTCTGGAGAGGAGACGCTTGGGAGGGGATATGATATCAATGTACAAATACCGTACTGGCAACCCTAGCATAGAGAACAAACTTTTCAGGGAAAGGGAATATAAAAGGACACTCGGCCATTAACTAAAATTAGAAGAGAATCGGTTTAACCTTAAACTGCGTAAAGAGTTCTATACCTTCAGTGCGGTAAGGATGTGGAATTCTCTTGCACAAACAGTGGTATAAGCAGGGAGCATCAATAGTTTAAAACGATTAGATGGGCACCTTAACAACCACAACACACAGGGGTATACAATGTACTATTGACATAAACACTTATACACACTCATAGGTTGAACTGGATGGGCTGGTGTCTTTTTTTGAACCTCACTAACTATTTAACTATGTCAAGCACATAGGGGGCATTTGTGACCGAGAAACTAAAATGTAATTAAACCAAAGAGACCTAGGTCACAGAGGACTACCAAACTTCCACTGTGGGTGTTACTGAATAAAATCAATAAATGTTTTTACATACATTTATTAAGAAGGCCAAACTAGTTTTGCAGTATGAGGGATATGGCAGGGGGTTGCGAAGCATCTGGGGTGATGGTATTCAAGTGTTTTGGGTGCACAGTGTTTTTACGTTCTTTTTTTTTCAGAGGATGCAATGAGGTCCTGCAAAAAAAAAAAAAAAAAAGGCTGCTCTTAAACAGACTGTCAGAAATTATTATTATTATACAGAACGTATATAGTGCCAACAGTTTATGCAGCGCATAAACAATAATACAACATGATTGCCTAATACACTTTAATCTCCCCAAGTGTGACACACTGCACCGTTACTGATTTCAGGATGTAAATTAACTACAAGATGGCAGTGTTCTGCAGTTTATTTATTCAGACTTTAGTAAAGTAAAGCAAAGCATTGTGTGTCCTGATAGCAGGACTTCTGTACCCAGAAAATGTTGAAACAAACTACATTTCCCAGAAGAGCTGGCAAAGGTACTTTGGGTACTTGGGTACTTTCCAGGAATGAAGGAAGTAGACTGTGAGAAGGGGAGGACATGTGTGAAGAAGGCAGCACAGAACTCAGAGGCTCCAGGCTGGATTGGGTTGCACTGGAGAAATGGAAAGAAGGATTGCAGATATCTGATATTGCTGACAGGCAGGGCAGTCAATTCTGCAGGCAGGCGGATTGTAGTACTGTCAACGGCACCGCTTCTTCGGCAGAGGGACAGAGAGAACAAGGGGGTCCCCAACTGAGAGACTATTGTTTTCAATTGTTCCAGCTTAGTACACCTTGCATCACAGTTTACCACATTGAGACACAGACTTCTTAGCCCATTTAGTACTCCGGCCTATTGCTTTAGTGTCTCTCTACTATTCTAAAAAGCACATGACTCTTGCTACAACACGTTTTTTCCTGCAAAAAGGAATACAGGTAGTATCTACTCTCAAGCCTCTTTCAGCTGTAAAGGAACTTGCTTCACCAGACCAGATCACCATCTACAGGGGTTCAAACGCTGTTGAAGTCTGATTCTGCCCCTTTTTCAACTTTAGCAGTTCTTGCACTCATCTTCTTTGTTAAAGAGACCTTCCCCAGTTTCTCACCACCACTCTAAGAGGAATCTTTCCTATTGCTGTACCATCCTCAGGAAATTGTGCTCTTACACTGAAGGATCTCAACCCTGAAGTTCACCAACAAGGGCCCCATCAAGCGTGCAGAAGAGTTTGCTTCTACACTTTGGGGGTGACACCAAAGGGGACATTATTATTTGCAAATTCATCTGTAGAGTTAAACCCTATTCCCAGCCATTGAGAACCCAGAAGTTAGGTAACCTAATTTCTTAATAGCTTATTTCAGCTCACTTTGGAAAAGATTTCTCAGTGCTGGAATTAATAGTTAAACTCTGGCCCTGCAGGACACTTGGGTTTGTTCAAAGTGGTACTGAGCATGGTTATTTGGTTAAGCTTTTGTGAATGCTAACTGTTATTTCTTTTGTGCTTACACTACTTATTCTCTGACCACAATACAATCATTTGTATTTGTTCACTTTTACCACTTTTAGACCGCCCGTCGCAGTTTTACGTCGCTACTTTGACATTGAATGCAGATAGCTGCCATACCTGTATATATATATGTGTATACATATATATGGCAGCTATGTATGTATATATGTATGTACAGTGTATATATATATATATATATACATATATATATATATATACTATTTGGGAGTTCTAAGTAATTTTCTAGCAAAAAATATTGATTTTAACAACAAGGGTCAGATATAGCCCTGGTCCTTAAATAGTTAAACTGTGTGATTATTTTATTATTATTTTGTGTTTCAAAGACAGGGGGGTCTCCAGGTCAAGGTTTTATGGTGGTGCCAGCAGGGTCTGAGCTACCAAATCAGGCTCAGAATAGACAGGGAACCCAAAAATACTCATTGGTTCTTAAGGGGGTAGCGCTACACAATCTAAAAGATATAATCTTAAGAAGACTCCAATAGAAAATAGCTAGGTGTTGACAAATAACCACTTGCCGACCACCCCACGCAGATTTACTGTGGCAGGGCGGCTCAGCTGTGCATAATCACGTAGATCCATGTGATTATGTGCACATAGTCTTGGTGGCACGCGCACGCTGCCAGAGCAGTGCTACCACTGTGATTAGACACAGCAGGAGGCAGAATGACAGGAGAGCCGTCTGGAATGTAAACAATGCAAGACAGCTCTCCTATCAGAGAGGCAGGGAAAGATTGTGTGATTCAGCTAAGCTGAAACACTGATCTCTCTGTGCCTCTGTTCCATATATCCCCCACACAGTTAGAAAGCACATATAGCTAGCTGACCTAAGCTAGCTGACCTAAGTTCTAAGTTCAAAGGCCAGGCAGTGCACCATGGATAACATGGCAAATTCCTACATTATTTTGCTGAGTCTATAAAAATGCAAGATTCTCTGCAAATCTAGGGTAGCCGGGAACCCAAATCTCATCCCTAAGCATAAGTAACAACAAATTTATGCCCAAGTTAAAAGCTATATCACTGAAATGTGAAAAAGGCTCTGGATAAATAATAATAGCAATATTAATGAAAATGCAGTAGCAATGAGATGATCAGGAATGTGACAGAAACAAGGAGACATGGAAAGGTCAATAGAGATCTGCAATGTGTTCTGGAACACTCACAAGACATTTCTAACTACTTCCTGCATAAAATTACCTGAGTTTATCTGCTTGGAAACTCTGACAAAATGATTATAGCCTATTAAGCTGAGAAATTGCTTTAACGACAATGTGCAAAATTACAGGTGTGCCTTCTCCTATGACTTGGAAACTTTGACAAATAATATTTAGAGGTAATAAGTTAACATCATTTTGGTGTCCCAGTTGTTAAGGTTAAATTTTTAACTGAAGTGTATGAGATTGGATGCTCTTATGGCTAGAAAACTGATTTTGGTGATAAGACAAGGAGTCTGCAAGCTATTTGTGCCAGAAGTTTAATCAGTCACAGAGTTCATTTGGAAGAAATGCATGAACAAAACCCACATTAAGATGTGAGGGCTCTTCTACAGTGCAATAGAAGACGACTTGCATGCTGTGTTTCTAAATACTAGGTATATGCCCTTAAATTGTTCCAAAACTAATTTCTACAGTGTTACTAAAGAAAATAAATAGTATTTCTCTGCTAAATTTGCAGTGTGGATGATTTCAGTATGCCCGGTCAAACTATTGGACTTCTGAGAAGTGAATAAATTGGATTGTTCAGGCAAGGGCAGCCATACACAGTAGAAGTTAGTTGTCTCTCACCTTGACAGGTAATTGTTATATGTTCTTTATGATCTCAAATGACACAGATGGATTGGTTTACCAACTACACTTCCATAAGATGTGCACTATGAGTGCACATTTCGGCAAAAGTTGTAGACCAATATTTTGTTACAACTTTCCACCAGGGGGTACAGCCACAATGACAACTCTAAAGCAGAGGCCCTACCTAACTCCAATAGTTGAACAGCTATGTCTAAGATTTTATAGTTTTTTTTTAGCACCCTTCTGCCAAAAAGGTGTATTGTAAACAGGTATCTTTCTATAGGTACACATGCATGTATGATGTTGGCTAAATTATCTTAGCCAGGACCTTAGTCATATGTATGGGAGCCCTAACAGCAAATTGTTACTACAGTCCAATTGAAAATTAATGTCTTTAATTATCTTTACTTATAAAGATGGTCATAGACATGTAGTTAGACATGGGTTCCACAAGTGGTGGTAGTTTTTGGAGCAGAGGTCCTGGCACTTAGAGTAAGTTCAAACTCTGAGGCTCCCCAAATTGCCATTAAATCCTAAATATCTTCTATAAAGCAACCCCTAACATTTAAGAATTACCTGACCCCTTTCTGAACCCTTAACCTACTAATATCTAAAATAACACCCTAACATCTTACTGCTTACCAATGACTTATCATAGCTTTACAACTGACTCTAACACCAAATCCTTACTCTAACCTTAACATTTAACTTAACCCCTTAAGTGGTACTAGAAAACCCCTCCTCACTTACTTTGTTGCACTGGCCAGCAGCTCCTTTAGGGTACATCACAGAATGCTACTCCCTAACTTCTTGTTCCCTCCTTAGCCTTGATAGACAGTGCAGGGAGAGAGCAGTAGGTGAGGAAAAATTTTCCAAATCCAAATTTTTAGTCCCACGGGCTAGAGGTGTAGATAGGGTCTCTTGTTTGCAGGTAGGTCAGAGAGAAAGGACCATTATCCCAATTAGCATTTGTTCACCTGTACTATTGTTGCGTCGTTTTTTTCTGCTTTACTTTCTTTACAAACCCTCTTACCTGTAGACTTCTAGATTGTTATTTAAGCCCACTTTACACTACTGGTGTGTTGGAGAGTTCTGGGTCAGTTTAGATTGGGTCATCACTGTGGGAAGATAGTAGGACCCACGTACCCAGCAGCTCTTTAGGGGTACCAGTAAACCCCTAAACCTAATTCCAAACCTTAAGTTGAATCTAAACACCCTAACTGCTGAATGCTAAGCTACCTCTAACCTTTTTTGTAAACAGCCTCATTCTGTGCTGCGAGCTACTGTGCCCTATCCTTAGGCCTCATTCACTCCTGGGTTTAGGGGCCAACTACGATTTTGTTGATTTGGGTTTTCGCAAACAGCTGTGGGCGGGGAAGCCCCATACAAAGCAACGAGAGCTTGACACCCCAAAAAAAACCAAAAAGTAATATTTTTTGTTTTTCTCTGGTTAGACTGAGAAATAAATCCATAAGAGAGAAAGTTCAGATGCTGGGACTATGACCGTGAGTCCCACAACAATCTTGCAAGTAGAGTTTCAGGCAGAGATCACATAAACAATAAGGATGTATCCTTACCGGACAGTTGGACCCCCTGTTACGGAAGGTCAAAACGGGCATGCGATATCAACCACCAGGAACAAAACTGCGTCCAAATTCCTCTCCAATAAACCACAGACAATCCGGGTAGGACCATGGATCCGGCGGACCTCACTGAACCCCAGGTGCACACAGGGGATGACCTCCAATAAGACAAATGGGGGCACACATGGTGAAGTATGTACAAATCTTTTATTAAATAAAAGGTAAAAAACTCACATGTGGCTGCTTGACACAGACATGTTAGATATAATTTGAAAACGCCTTTGCAGGACGAAACGCATCAGACACGCTAAGCCCCCATGCAGTCACGCTGTTCGAGCCGCGGCAAATCGATTATATCTAACATGCCTGTGTCAAGCAGCCACATGTGAGTTTTTTACCTTTTATTTAATAAAAGATTTGTACATACTTCACCATGTGCGCCCCCATTTGTCTTATTGGAGGTCATCCCCTGTGTGCACCTGGGGTTCAGTGAGGTCCGCCGGATCCATGGTCCTACCCGGATTGTCTGTGGTTTATTGGAGAGGAATTTGGACGCAGTTTTGTTCCTGGTGGTTGATATCGCATGCCCGTTTTGACCTTCCGTAACAGGGGGTCCAACTGTCCGGTAAGGATACATCCTTATTGTTTATGTGATCTCTGCCTGAAACTCTACTTGCAAGATTGTTGTGGGACTCACGGTCATAGTCCCAGCATCTGAACTTTCTCTCTTATGGACTTATGGACTTTGGTTTACCTCTTCAAATCCATTAGTTAGTTACTTATTTAGTGGCGCTGTACCATCTCTACAATTTTCTGGGTTTGATATACTTTGTACTAGCAGCCTTTAGCATCACTTTTTTGTGCGCAGCTTTCTTTCCCTTTATTGTAGACTGAGAAATAGTTAGGGGCTATATTAGGCGCTCATGCTTATAAGGCCGACACTGGGGTGCTTTCCCCCCACTTTCTGTTTTGATACCTGGGGCCACTGGGGTACTAAGAGAAGAGATGACCTGAGCAGGGAGGCAGAGAAAGCTCTTTTTTTTTTATTAAGACTAATAATTAGGGAGGGGATTCCACATTATGTCCTGTTGTAGTTACTGGTTCCACCAGGACAGGAAGTGAGGGAACACCACTTCACTGACAAGAAACAGCAATACAAATCTAACAGTGGTTCTACCTTTTCCACTCTATACATAAAATAAAATGGCTGCACTTCTACTTAAAATAAAATTCAAATTAAATAAAATTATACTTCCAACTTTCCACACATCCTAGGACAAACATTTTTTTTTTAACCAAAATTTAAAATTTTATTGAGTTTCAAGTACAAAAATACAAATACACTTCAGCAGTCTTGTTGAAACAATTACCCAAATCACCGACCTCCCAAGTTCCCTCCCTCTTCCCCTTCCATTTGACATTACTTGTCTATTCATCTATTGTACCACCTCCCTTTCTTCCTCATCTACCCATTTCTCTTTTTTCTCGTCTTCTTAAATTCTGCCCATTTTACCCATTTATTTGAGAAACTCTCCGTCTGGTCTTCCTCTCTGCTTCCCAGATAATCCATATTGTACATATACTCAACTCTTTTAAACCAATCTCTAATTGTGGGGCTTTCAGGTTCTAGCCATTTTTTGGGGATTTCCCCCTTTGCTGTGTTTATTACGTTAGGAACAATCTTACTTTTATAAAGTTTTTTGATTTACCGGTTTTATGAAATAGACAAACCCACGGATCATCAGTAATATCCACTCCTGTGATTTCCCCATTGTATTGTTGCACCTTCTGCCAATAATCATGGATCTTAGGACAGTCCCACCAGATGTGGACCATCGTGCCCAACATACTACAGCCTCTCCAACATAGAGGGGATCTCTCTGGTTGACATTTTTGTTTTTTTGCTGGTGTTATATACCATCTCAATAAACATTTATAGCTTATTTCAATGGTGTTTACTTTGACCGCATAATCATGGGCAGCTTTCAACAATACATTTACATCTTGTTCTTTTCCCATGTCTCTATGAATGGATGTCTCACCAGACCCAACATTTCCGTTAGCACTTTGTATATCTGGGATATACTATGTTTTGCTTTTGTTTGTGGGTTACATAGTTTTTCCACTAGGTTCAGGTCCTTCTTGGATCTAATTGGTTGTGGTAGAGATCCCAAAAAATGCTTTAACTGAGAATACCTCCATTCATTTAGAAAAAAATGTTCACCTCTAGTTTTAAGCTCGTGATATGTTCTTATCTTTACTCCCTGTGTTGTATCTTTTAAATGTGTGTTTTTGATCCAGTTGCCAAATTGTGTGTCATTCCTAGGTGCAAAGTATCTTGTGCCATCCAGTAATAGCAATGGCGAATTGTATTCCCATTTACCATACCTGTGTATCGTGTCCCATATTTTAAAAACTACTCTAGTCATTTTGTGTGTAAGTTCATGTGTGTCCCTGTCTTTTGGTGTAATCCAAATACTTTTATTTAACTGTGTGCCACTTATTGGGGATTCTATCTTAAACCATCTTTATCTGAATTTATTTTTGTCTATTCTATCATTTATGATAATATAACTGCATTATAATATCTTTTAATAGCTGGTTCTGCTATCCCTTCCCCCCATGTTTTCCCTTTACGAAGTGTTGTGTACTGTATTCTTGGCTTCTTTCTCTGCCAGATAAACTTTAATATCATTGTTTTAACTGTTTTAAAGTATGTCTGTGGAATATCTATTGGTAACATTTGAAATTCATATAGGATTTTGGGTAGTATACCATCTTACATAAACGGAAAAGGGCGGTACCAGACGTGTCGTGACCATGCCCCCAAGCCGGCTTTTATACGATTGAATGCTGCCTGCAGCCTGTGTTTTTTTCCACCGTGTATTTAAGATATGCCTGCTTGTCTCTACGAACATGTGAGTGTAATAACTTTTAATAAATGACCTTTGTTTTAAACGGTATCACGCTATGTGCCCTGTGTTCCCTTTTTACATCTATGTGGTTCCCATGTGTCTTCCTGAGAGTACATTTTGAAGATCTTCTCTGATGATCTGCACCTGATGGGTTTAACCCCTTTATGCGCATTTGGCTTTTCCATTAGTTTGGAAGCCAACATCATCTGGTAAGAAGCCATTTGTCTCTTTGCCTTACTGGGGGCTTCTATTTGTTTTCTCTGCCGTGAGAGGAGCGCCATCTCCACCTGCATGCTGGGACTTGTGGTTCTTCTATACAGCAAGTTTTTTTACCATTGGATTTTCTCCTAGTGGACTTCTCACTTTTAAAAATGTTTCTGGATTTATGTGCACATATATTTAAGAATTTTCTTTGATAATCATTACTATTTAGCGCTACACTGTTTTTATATTATTAGTATACAATCTTAACCGTATTTATTTGTCCCAGCCATGAAAGGGGCCGCGTTGATACTTTTTTTAATATCTGCTTTTATCTCGTTTAGCATAGGGATATAGTTGGCATGATATAAACTCTTTAACAAAGAAGTTAGGTTTATCCCTAGGTGATTTATTTCTGATTTTGTCAATGTAAATGTAAATTCCTTCTGCAGGGCTATTTCTTCTCTCTTACTTAACTCTATATTCAAAATTTCTGATCCTAGAACAAACATTTTGATAATAATGTGGTCTGTCTGCATTCTTCTATACTTGTATGTTAATCACCAAGATTATGTGATGCGGAAAAAAGTATGCACTAGATAAATATCTCTATCTCTACTAGTGCCATAAAGTTGTCTTGTAATGTTTTTATAATAGGTGTAAAATGCAATATTTCCATGACACTAGTTTCCAGCAGAAAAAGTTCAAGTTGTTTGCAACATAGGAAAATGTTGATTAGGTAGAATGGCAAAGTGTAAAGTTCAGTGTGTAGCTATAGCCTTAAATATTTAAAGACATAAGAAAAAACATTTTATATGTTCAAGGGGTCAATGTATGGGAAGGAAAAGTAGTGTGATCTTGTGTTTAAATAAATACACTAAAATATACACAGACTTGAAGATGGGGAAAGTGGGGTCAGAGCATTGAAGCATATTTTCTGACAGGGGACCCAGGCCAAGGGGGCATATGCTGCTGCAGAACCTTTGGGGTGTGTGTTCCTGCCTTGCAGGGGCCTAGCTTAGCTGGTATCAGGTGCTAATCTCAGTACTTAACTATCAATAGCAGATTTTCCCAAAATGGTAGCTGGAGTTGAATCAGGCAGGTGGTGGTGGTATTAGACAATCAATAGCACATTGGGGGAAGGGTGTATGGGGGGGTATTTTGTGCACTATGCAGCTGTACTTAGGTGCAGTCTTCCATTCACCTAAAGGTGGCCACAGATGCTTGGATTTAATATGTGACTCATTCAAAACGATTGAATCCATACATAGTGAAAATAGCCATAAATTCCTGAGCCCATTGGATTTAACACAGATGAGACTCCTGCAATGTCCAGCAGGTCAATAGAATATAAGGCACTGCTGGATTGTTGTCAGGGTGTAAGGAAACCGGACCACACAGGGATGCAGGTAAAATTAAGCAGTTTATTGGAGCAAGCAACAATAAACGCACAGCAAGAGCGAGGAAGTGAGATCAGGAACAAACCAGGGTCAAGTCCAGAAGCGGGTAGTCATCCAAGCCGGGTTCGAGTCCAGAAGTGGATAGTCTGCCAATGCGGGGTCATCTGCTGATGCTGGGTCGAGAACTAGGAGAGTCGTCAGCCAAGCCAGGTCATACACGGAGGAACACGGAGAACAGAAGACTGCTAGCAGAGATGCAACTTGGAGCACAAACGCAAGGGCAAGCACTGCAACCCATCAGGTGATAGATATAGTCAGGTGTGCAGTATCATCACTGTGCGACACCCAGGCAGCAGGAAAGTGATGATCCAATCAGAGTTTATAAGAGGCAGCAGTCTGCACATGTCCAAGATGGCTGCCAATAGGAGGGCAAGGTAAGACCTTGACAATTGTGTTGCTGTATATGAATCCTTAACCTTGAATACTGAGATATGATTGCCTGTTATTTTATAGATTCTGTACTCTTAATTGATGTGATTGATGACTTACAATCGTAAATTACTATCTTATATTATTTTGATTAAAAATCCACTTCCCTGTGTGTGGCATATCAATTGAATGTGTTGTTGACTATGAAAAAAATGTTCCTATTGGAAGCTATCATTGGAAAATAAACTGATGATTTATTAAAGTGTGTACGGCCACCATTGGATTGCCATCTGGCTGTTTTCTTTAAAAAATGATGCTTGTCAATGTTATTAATAAGTAATAGGAAAAGGTCCAATACTCTTTCCTTCAAAAATGTGGCAACCTTAGTCACAGCATGCAAATCTGCCTGCAAGATCTTGCACTCCCCCACCACTAACAGCTCTAGGCATTGAGGCAAGTACTCTGAGTTTAGTGTGATTCCTGACTGGTAAGATTTGTGCTAGATGAAGGTTGTTCTTTACACCAATATAAATAACTGGCCACTTCTAACTCAAGATATTCCTTACCACGAAACGTATAAATGGTATCTCCTTTATTTGGAGAAATGGTATGTCTTTTCCAATAATGTTAAGCAGCTCCCTATTACTCATATTGCTCCATATACTGTAATAAAAAAGGTCTTTGCGATTAAAGAACAAATCCAGACAGCTATAAAACTAGATAAGTGATGTAGTAATACAGTCAAGTGAACATTGCAATACGAAGAAATTTATGTATACCATTAGGAAATAGAAACAAAACTGGGAATGCCCTTAGTTTCCTTTTATATTTTGATACCCCAGTGACAGCTTGTAAATATACCTCCTGTAGTGGTTGTTTTGCTGTTGAACCAGCTTGTAATTGCTCACCAGAGAGGCTGCTTTATAGGGGTACTAACTTGTCTCATTGTCTCATGTAAGAGGGCCAATTTAGATGCAAGACAGGAAAAAAAGAAGTTAGGTGGACAACAGGGGATGGAGGCCACGTGAGGAGGGGATCTGGCAAAGTTAGTAGTCTAGTTTTATAGGGTGATGATGGGAATATCTGGCCTTAGTTTAGTTTGAGAGCCACTAAGGTGTTCCCACAACTTTAGAGTGCCAGCAAAATTGCATTAAGCTTTGGCAAAAAAGGGGGGCGTGGCCGGGATGTAGACGGCGCCGGACGTGTGTTGGCAGAGCTCTCCACCATCCTGATCTTATCCGGCTCCATCCACGGCCCCTGTGCCTCGGATCGCGGCGGTTTTGCCCTCCTCCGCATCGGGCACAGGTGGGGCACGGATGCCGGGGAGAAAATCCCGGGTTTCAGCACCGACCCCGCGGCCTAAACGAGCGGTCCCGCCGCGAGGCGCGAAAGCGGCCGCCGCCATCTTGAAGGTCCAGGCCTCATCTTCTTCCTCTGCAGCCACAGGCGCCCAGGCCTTCTTGAAGTCGGGAAAGATGTCCGCGGGGGCCGGGGACCCTCCTATGGCGCAGCCTATGGACTCAGGTACCGGGGGGTCTCTGCCGGGGACCGCTGGTCAGAATGGGGGGTCGCATGGAGGGGGGGATATTACTGCTCCCATACTGGCTGCTATAGACGCCTCAAAAACTGCCCTGATGCTCCGGATTGACCACCTGGCCTCTGAATGTACCCTAATCCGCCATGATCTGGATAAAATCAGGGGGCGCCTGACTGAGACTGAGGGCAGGGTGTCTAAGGTGGAGGATGTTACCGCTTCCCATTCGGCACAAATCATTGCCATGCAGGCCCAGGTGAATGCTTTGGCGGACAAGATGGAGGATGCTGAGAACCGACAGCGTCGCAACAATATCAGGGTGGTCGGCTTGCCAGAGAAGGCTGAGGGATCTAATTCTACATTGTTTGCTGAGAAGTTCTTTTGTGATCTACTCAAATTGCCTCCCCCTCCCCCGACATATGTGGTGGAGAGGGCCCATAGGGTTCCCACAGGACCTCGGCCACCCGGGGCCCCCCCGCGCCCATTTCTGGTCCGCTTTTTGAACTTCCGTGACAGGGATCGTATCCTCTCTGAGGCCAGGAAGCAGGAGGAATTGCAGTTTGAGAACAGCAAGATAATGTTATTTCCTGACTTCTCTGTGGAAACGCAGAAGAAACGCAGATCATTTACTGAAGTGCGCAAACTCCTGCGAACCAAGGGCCTGAAATATGGCATGATGTACCCGAGCCGCTTGCGTGTGGATTACAAGGGATCTGTCCTTTTCTTCAATTCGGCGGGGGAGGCTGCTGACTGGTTGGACTCCATTTAATTTCCTCTGCTGCACCTGCTATCTTGGATGATATGGGGCTCTTGGGGCCCTGCTACACTGTACTCCCTATTTGCAGCTCCTGTCTACGCACGGTCTGCCTCCTCTATTGCTGCTGGGGGGACATCTACGGTTCCTGTGTTGTTGATCCTGCCCTGAAGTTTCCTGGGTTGCCCTGGGCTGGATCCATGCTTCTATTCCTGGGGCTGTGGACTGGTCTACAGGTCATTGGAGCTCTGTGTGCTACACGTTGTTGAACTGACATTTTTCTCTTTTTTTTGTTTTGACTCTATTTTTCCTCCCCTTAGGTTTTTTTCCTTTTTTCTGAGGAATGACTATCTAGCGGCCCCCCCTTTTTTTGGGGCTGCCGTTGGTGGACAAGAGTAACGCCGGCTGCGGTTTTTATGTCGCAGCCATGCCTTTAAAATTTTTGCTGGGTTTTGGGATTAGGCTGGGTACCCTGTTGCACTTTTTTTTGTTCCAGGTTTGGGTATCACAGCAGGGATGTTTTTTTTGTTTTTGGCTCCAGGCTCCATCCGGTGGTCACTGTCCTTTTTTACTTATATGTCTGTATTGCTGAATGTCTGGATGGAGTTGGGGGATCGGGTTGGTCCTCGGGCTGTGCTTGGTCCTCCGGCTCCCTCCTGCTATATGTCCCTCTGCTGTTCTATGGCTGAGCTACTTAAAATCATGTCATGGAATGTGCGGGGTCTCAATGACAAGGTGAAACGCACGGCCATTTTTAGGTATATTAAATCTGTTCAACCGCATGTTATCCTCCTCCAGGAGACGCATTTGGATGGGAGCAGGGTGCTTGCCTTGAAGAGGCCTTGGATTCAGAGGATCTTCAATGCTACCTACTCCACGTATGCCCGTGGGGTGTCTATTTTGCTGGGTAGAAATGCACCCTGCTCGATTCAAAAGGTAATTACGGATCCTGGCGGACGGTATGTTATTGTTCTACTGGAGATTTTTCACCGGCAGGTGGTCCTGGTGAGTGTCTACTTACCTCCCCCGTTCCACTCTCAGATTCTGGTGGATCTCCTGGTGACCTTGGCCCCTTATATGCATCTTCCTCTAATTATGGCGGGGGATTTCAATGCTGTTCTGGACGGCGGGCTGGACTCCTCTAACCCGGGTAGACTGTCGTCTCCTGAACTGGTGTCCTGGTCTTCCGCGGCTCAGCTTACGGAGCTGTGGCGCTGGAAAAACCCTGGGGTACGTGGCTACTCCTGTTGGTCTGGGGTGCACAGAACGGCGTCCAGGATAGATCTGGCTTTTGCTAATGGGCCTTGTCTTGCTTTGGTCCAGGATGCTACATATTTGGCGGGTGGCCTCTCTGATCACAACCCACTGCTATTGACTCTGCGGGTGGGAACGGGTAGAACTAGGGGTGCATGGCGCCTTTCGCCGGGTTGGCTACAAACTGACAAGGTGATGCAGCAGGTGGAGCCCCAGATGCCTACATATTGGGAAGATAATGCCTCGTCCACGGCAGGGGTGGTCCTGTGGGATGCTTTCAAAGCGGTTATGCGGGGCCATTACATCTCTGCGATTAAGGCATCTCGTAGGGAGGCTAATGCTGACAGGGAAGCTGTTCTGCTGGAGGTCCGTAGGTTGGAAGATGAATACTCGGCCACTCCGGGACCGGCGGCCTATGCGGCCCTGGAGGAGGCCAGGAGGCGTTTGGCTTTGTTGGATACTGATTTTGCGCATGCCAACCTTAAACATAGAGCGGAGTCACTTTTTGAGAAGGGGGACAAGAATGGTAAGCTTTTGGCTTTTTTGGTGGCAGATCAGAGGGCTTCGGTAAGTGTTCTGTGCATCCAGTCTAGTTCAGGGGAACTGGTTAGGGACCCGGGGGAGATCTCCCGGGTCTTTATGGATTACTACTCTGACACCTATTCCCCCCTACCTGCATATGACCTGGAGGAGTTGGAGCGCCTTTTGTCTGGCTTGCCGGTTCCGGTCTTGGAGGGTGAGGACAGTGCGTGGCTGGACAATGACATCACGTTGAAGGAAATAGAGAGAGCCATCTCATCCTTTCCCTCCAATAAATCGCCGGGCCCTGATGGGTTCCCGGTGGAATGGTATCGGCAGTACTCAGACTCCCTGGCTCCCAGGCTCCAGGCATTGTATGCTGCGTGTTTCGATCAGGGGGCCCTGCCGGGTTCCATGCTCGAAGCGTATGTTGTTCTCCTGCCTAAGCCGGGAAAGGATCACACCCTGTGTTCCTCCTACCGCCCCATTGCCTTACTCAATGTGGATCTCAAGATACTCACGAAGGTCTTGGCTACTAGGCTGGCGGTGGTCTTGCCTTCCCTGGTGGACATTGATCAGACCGGGTTTATGCCAGGCAAGTCCACGGACACCAACCTTCGACGTCTGTTTACTCATTTGCAGGTGTCCCATGCCTCCGTTGGCACTAGGGTGGTGGTGTCCTTGGACATTGCCAAGGCCTTCGACACGGTGGATTGGGGGTACATGGGGGTGGTGCTGAGGCGCATGGGGTTTGGTCCTAAATTTTGCAAGTGGATTTCCCTTTTGTATTCCTCCCCGCGTATGGCGTTGAAGATTGGATCTTCCCTGTCTCCATTTTTTGCAGTGGGTAGGGGGACTAGGCAGGGCTGCCCTCTTTCGCCCTTTTTGTTCTCTCTGATGATTGAACCCTTGGCTATTGCGTTGCGTGCGTCTCCGGAGGTTGGGGCTCTGGAAGTGGGCTCCATTAAGGAGTGCCTGGCACTTTATGCGGATGATATGCTTTTATTTTTGAAGGATCCCAATGCTTCTCTGCGGGCGGTGTTCAATATCCTAGACACTTTTGCACAGTTTTCCGGCCTAAGGGTGAATTGGGATAAATCCACTATGCTCCCTATTGATCCTGGTGCCATTGCTGCAGCTGATGGGGCGCTACCATTGAAATGGGTGACGGAGTTCACCTACCTGGGAGTCAGGGTGTCGGCGAGGGTGGCGGATTATCTTACTCTGAATCTTAACCCACTGCTGGAGGTCTTTAAACGCAGGGCGGAGGTGTGGCGCGACTTACCTTTGTCGGTTCTGGGGCGCATTAACTTGGTGAAAATGAAACTTCTCCCTGTCTTTCTATACTTCCTTAGAAATTCCCCGGTGTGGGTCCCGCGTTCTTTCTTCCGCCGCGTTCATGGCCTGATAGGTTCCTTTATTTGGGGTACCTCTCCTCCTAGAATTGGTCTGCAGATGTTGCAGGAGCCCTGGGGTCAGGGGGGATTGGCTTTACCTGATCTTTATAAATATTTCCTGGCTGGGCAGGGAGTGGTGGCGCGACGCTGGCTTGCAGGGGACGATGGGGACTCCGCCACGGTGCTGGAGGCGGCTGTTTTGGGCTCCTACGAGAGTCTCCGCCTTTTACTGCATCGAGGGTCCAGGGCTACATTTCAGCTGACAGGAACGATGCGTTCTACCATCAAAGCCTGGGAACAGATGCAGGTGCTGGTGGAGCCAGGAGCCACTGGTGTTTCCCCGGCCTCCCCATTGTGGTGGAACCCCAAGTTTCCGCATTTTGCCTCGATCCCTGATCCTACCATCTGGGCCGTTAAGGGGGTGAAGTTGCTGGGGGATATTGTCTCTGGTGGGGAGCTGTGCTCCTTTGATGCCCTGAAGGCGCGTTATGATCTTCCAAATGGGTATTTTTTTTCGCTATCTCCAACTTCGCCATGCGTTTGTGGCACAATTCGGTTCCTCTCGGGTTGTGATTAAAACTTCGGCTCTTGAAACAGCGATACAAGCGGCGGGTATGCGGAAGCCTCTTTCGGAATTGTACAGGGAATTGTTCGCTGTCACTCCGCCTGCTGTACGTAGATGTCGGGAACACTGGGTGGAGGAGGTGCCTGACCTGGACGGTGATGACTGGGATGATATGTGGAGTTCACCCTTCGCCTACCTGGTCTCTGCGAGGGACCGTCTGATTCATTTTAAATTTCTGCATCGGATTTATTACACGCCGGCGAGGCTGGCACGTATTTATCAGACGGCCTCGGCGGAGTGCTGGCGTTGTTCCCATTCACCGGCGGACTTCGGTCACATCTTCTGGGGGTGCCCGGTGGTCAAGGACTATTGGGCATCCGTCTTAGCTTGTATTGTGGAGGTGGTTAAGATTCCGGTCCCCAGCTCCGTGGAGGTTTGCCTCTTGGGGTTGGTGGATGGCTTGGCCCCTGCGAGGGCCGTTCGTACTCTGGTCAGCTTGCTGCTTTTCTATGCGCGCAAGGCTTTGCTCTTACACTGGAAGAGTCCCTTGGCTCCCACGATCCTTTTTTGGAAAGGCTTGGTTAATAAAGTGACTCCGCTCTATAAGGCCACGTATCTCAGTAGGGGATGCCCCCGCAAGTTTGATAAAGTATGGAAAACATGGATAGACTCTCCGGCCTCGACCTCCGTAGATCAGCTTTAGTGTTCTATATGCTACTGTTCGGGACTGTCTGGGGGGGGGGGGGATGGCCATGCCGGTCGGTGATATATTCCTGTTTATTGTGCTCTTACTGCATGTATAGAAGTCTCTCTAGTTTTTTCTTTTTTTTTTTTTTTTTTTTATTGACTAAGCCATGGGGTTGCTGCTAATGGGCTCTGTGCTGGACTAATCTAGAATGTTCTATGACCTTGCTACTGGATAATTGGAGCAGTCTTGAGGGGTATCTCTATTACTGATGGATGCTTTGTTTTTCCACTGGACGCGCTGGATGGAGCCTGGGGTGGGGGGGGGGGGGTCGGTGGGGGGTGGTGTGGGAGGGGTTTGACCTGTTGTCACTGTTATGGTTGTTGCCCTGCGTGGCATTGTCTTGTCTGTTTTTTTGTGCAAAAATTCAATAAAAACAAATTTTCAAAAAAAAAAAAAAGCTTTGGCAAAAAAAAAAAAAAATGCATGCATAGGATACATAGACTCGGGGTCCTGTATGCATCTTAGAGCCTGTGTTGATTATAGCTGGATTCAAACTTTAGCTGTATTTTTATTATATGCTAATGTTTTTTTTTTGTATTCTATTTTTAGAACATAAGTATTTTCTTTACCTTAAAAAGTAAAACAGTTTTGAAATCATTAGTAATATTTCACAACCTTATTATGTGCTAACCTATTGCGTAACATACACATGAGGTATTGCCAAGCAAAGTAGTATGAGTCCTAAAAATACTATTTCAGGGACTAAATTGAGGAGCAGGACCTCCAATGTAGTATTATCATAAATACTACTGGTACCTCGAGCCACGCCAGAGAGGCAGCGGGAGATTAGGGAAGTTAACAAGTAGCTGAGATGCTGGTGTAGAAAGGAGGGGTTCGGGTTCCTGGAGAACTGGACTGACTACTCACTTCTCGGCTCTTTAGCAGGGATGGGCTGCACCTAAATAGAGAGGGTGCAGCTCTGCTGGGAGAGAAGATGGCAGAAAAGTTACAGGGGCTTTTAAACTAGGTGATGGGGGGAGGGTCCAGATGTAGAGCTAGCCAGCGGGGAGCAAGCTTCAGTGGGCAAATTTGGGGCATTAGCAGTAAGGTGACCTGAATTCCCAAACCCGAGGTAAGTAAGTTGACAAATCCAAATTGCAGCCTTATATATAGTTACATAGTTAGTCAGGTTAAAAAACCACACAAGTCCATCTGGCTCAACCAATAAAAAACAAAACAACATATACCATATACACAATACTATACCCGCAGTTGATCCAGAGGAAGGCGAAAAAAACCCCGGCAAAGCATGATCCAATTTGCTACAGCAGTGGAAAAAAATCCTTCCGGATCCCTCGAGAGGCAATCTGATATTCCCTGGATCAACTTTACCTCTAAATATTAGTACCCACTTATATTAAGTACACCCAGGAAAGAATCCAGTCCTTTTTTTAAAGCAATCTAACAAGGATATAGTATGCGACCATACAAAATTACGAGGTTTGTATACCAAATGCTAGAAGTCTGGCTAACAAGATGGGAGAACTAGAGCTGCTAATGTATGAGGAGGATTTTGATTTTGTGGGAATTTGTGGGAATTTCAAAGACTTGGTTTGACAGCTCTCATGATTGGCTGGCAACCATTCCGGGGTATTCCCTTTATTGGAGAGATAGGGAGGGTAAAAAAGGGGGAGGGGTATGCCTGTATATCAAGAATGATGTGCAAGTGAATATGAGGGACGGTATCACTAATGGACCTAGGGAGGAGGTGGAATCCTTATGTGTAGAGCTTTAAAGGGAGGAAACTAAGGGGAAAGTAATACTAGGCATATGCTATAGGCCCCCTAACCAAAGGGGAAGGCGGACCTCCTATCACAGCTTGGAATGGCAGCAAGGATGGGAAATGTCATTATAATGGGGGATTTTAATTATCCAGATATAGATTAGGCAGAAGGAACCACACATTTGTCTGAGGCTTGCCATTTCCTAAATGTTTTGCAGGACAATTTCATGGGTCAGATTGTGAACGCACCAACAATAAACAATGCGTTACTAGACCTACTGATTACGAATAATACAGACCTGATCGAGGATGTAGAAATACGGGTCAACTTAGGTAAAAGTGACCACAGGTCAATTAGTTTAAGTATAAATCATAGAAATAGGAAACACATAAGTAATACAAGGACACTGAATTTCAAAAGAGCCAACTTCCCCAAACTGCGCTCTTTGCTAGACAATATTAAATGGGATAGAATCCTAGGAACAAAGAACACAGAAAAAAAATGAGAGTGCTTTAAAAACACACTATATAAAGGTATTGGCCAGTATATTCCAACAGGGAATATGTTTAAAAGAGCTAAAATAAACCCTGGGTGGCTAAACTCTAATTTAAAAATGTATATAAAAACTAAAGAAAAGGCCTTCAAAAAATATAAGGCCGAGAGGTCATTGTCAGCATTCCAATGTTACAAAGAATGCAATAAGAAATGTAAGAGCGCAATCAAGGTGGCTAAGATAGAACACGGAAGGCACATAATAGAGGAGTGTAAAAAATAAAAACACAAGAAATTCAAGTATATAAAAAGTAAAAAAGTGAGGCCAGAACATGTTTACCCCATAAAGGATGATGAAGGGAGTTTGGCTACAAAAGACAGAGAGAAGGCAAAGGTTCTGAATAAATTCTTCTCCTCAGTCTTCACAAAAGAAACGGGGGGATACAGAAATCTAGACATGTTAATGTTAATAACACGAAACAGGAAGCACCCTCATGGTTAACAGAAGACAAACTCAGAACTAGACTTGAAAAACTTAACCTAAATAAGTCACTGGGACTAGATAGCTTATACCCGAGGGTCCTTAAGGAACTCAGCCAGGTGATAGCCAGACCATTGCTCCTAATTGATTTTGTAATTTCTTTATTTATGTTTAGAAAATACACCTTGCAGTAACATCATACATGGTTACAGTAAGGCAATTGAAAAACGTATCAAACAAGTAATAGTCACATAACATATGAGGATAGGAAAATAACAGGTAAATTGTTGCTGCCTGAAAGGAAACAACGGAGATATTGTTGAAAAGAACCCATAACACATCCCAAGTTCGTGTACAAAATTGTTCTGAGACAGAGTGTAAGAAGAGGCTTGCTATTCAAAAACCTGTTTCTGTTAAATCCCGCAGAGACTTGGCTAATGCGCATGCGCGAATGTGCAAACGAGCGCACGCAAGCACGCAACGTGTGACAGATGCTGGCGCCAAATGGACTATTTAAACCCAGCCTTTGCTCAGCTCCAGTGCTGCTTTGTCTTCAGCCTTTGTTGACCTGTACCTGCAAACCTGTATCCTGTTTACCAGTTCTAGATCCGGCTTGTCCTGACCATCCTCTGCTCTCTGCCTATACCAACCCCAGCTTGTCCTTTGACCTCCGCTCCAGTCTGCTCCTTCTGGCTCCTGCATTACCGTTTGGCTTTTGACCCGGCTTGTCTCACTACGCTCCTGTCTTCTCTGAATCTGATCAGCTGGCCAGTGAGGGTTCTGCCAGCCTACCCTGCTATCCTGACTCCTGCCTCCAGCACTAGTTGCCTGCACACCTGCTTATCCACTGGATCTACCTGGCTATCCCTGTCCGTGGACACCGGCCTGCTTCCAGCTTATATCAGGCACTTGTGCTACTCTACACTCCGGCGCCTCCTCTCTGCACTATCAGGGGCCCTGAGTCAGAGGCGTAAGAGAGGCCTTCCTCACCGTTTCAGGCTGACCTTCAGGTACGTGATACATAGTATCCTGGTATGGACTGGGTCCGAGTGGAGTCTGGCAAGAGTAAGCTGTTTTGGTATAGAAGTAAGCTAAAAGAAAATAACTTCAAGCTAGCCAGTGTTCACAGGAAGCTCCCTGTGGGCAGAAACTCTATAACATGTAGAGTGTGAGGATATTGTTTAACAAAGAAATGGTCTAGCATAGGAGAATAGCTTAGGAATGAAGACATAGAGGGATGAGAGCGAAAACAGTGAAAAACAAAAAAGAGATAGTAAGGGATTAAAAAGAAATTGGAAAAAAAGGGGTAGAAAGAGCCACCAGCAGACCCCTGGATGGCTTTGTGTTATGAGATCTTGTCAGGAATGTGCTGGCCACAGTACTGTTACTTGCCGAAGGTGGACGCAAATGCTCATGTGTGATCGCGCAAGTGCCCAACGTTTTAGATGTGCTAATGCGCACAAATATTCGCAAAAGCGTGAACGCATGCGTGCCAATAGACGTTGAACACCATATGTAAGTGCAGCAGTTGCACTAAGGCTTTGTTGTCTGATCTGCAGCTGTACCTGAAACCTGATCCTGCTTCTCCTGTGTTTGTCCCGGCTTGCCATTGACTCCACTTGCATCTCTCCTACCTTGACCTTGGCCTGTCTCTGGACTTTCCTTTTGTCTTTGCCCACCTGCCTGAATCCAAGTTGCTGATCTCTGCCTGAAACCTGGATACTCTCTGCATTCTGTCTTTGCCTGCTATTGATCGTCTGTCACCGACCTGGCTTGTCTGACCTCGCTTCCTGTGTCTCTTGCTCAGCATGCACCTGCCTGCTGCCTGCTGCCTGCTGCCTGATGCCACCAGCCTGAAGTCTGCCGGTTCTGCCTTCCTGCAGTTACCTTCTAGCTCACCCTGGTGGTACACCCATCATTTGAAAGACGATCCCAGCACCCTTACACCACCATGCTCTCGTGGCCACTATCACAACATCGGTGGTCCCAGAGCTGGGGTTGTACGAGAGGCCTTCCCTCTGCACATCAGATTCAGCCGTCAGGTATGTGACACATCTCCCGGAGATAAGAATCTGTGAAAACACATTGTTCCTAATTTTTATGGGCAG
Organism: Pelophylax lessonae; assembly: GCF_965119305.1. Classification (NCBI taxonomy): domain Eukaryota; kingdom Metazoa; phylum Chordata; class Amphibia; order Anura; family Ranidae; genus Pelophylax; species Pelophylax lessonae. Next base: position 469,852,762 of record NC_138772.1, read on the forward strand.
GCTATTGACGGGAATGGTACCAGCTGATTGGAGAAAAACCAACGTGGCACCAATATTTAATACAAGGCCGACATATATCCCTGGGAACTACAGGCCAGTTAGCCTAACATCAATAGTCTGCAAGCTATTGGAGGGGATGATAAGGGACTATATACAAGATTTTAGTAATGAAAACAGTATCATTAGTAGTAATCAGCATGGATTCATGAAGAATCGTTCTTGCCAGACCAATCTATAAACCTTCTATGAAGAAGTGAGCTGCCATCTAGCTAAAGGAAGGCCTGTTGATGTGGTGTATCTGGATTTTGCAAAGGCATTTGATACAGTTCCACACAAGCGTTTACTGTACAAACTAAGGTACGTAGGCATGGACCATAGGGTGAGTACCTGGATTGAAAACTGGCTTCAGGGGCAAGTCCAAAGGGTGTTGATAAATGGCGAGTACTCAGAATGGTACGGTGTGGAAAGTGGGGTACCCCAAAGATCTGTCCTGGGACCAATCCTGTTAAATTAATTCATAAACAATCTAGAAGATGGGATAAATAGCTCAATCTCAGTATTTGCAGACGATTCTAAGCCTAGCAGGATAGTAACTTCTACACAGGATGTGGAAACCTTACAAGAAAGACCTGAACAAAAAAATGGGGTGGGCAACTACATGGCTAATGAGGTTTAATGTTGAAAAATGTAAAGTAATGCATTTGGGTGCCAAAAATATGAATGCAAATTACTCACTAGCGGGAGAACCACTGGGGGAATCTAGGATGGAAAGGGACCTGGGTGTCCTAGCAGATGACACGCTCGGCAATGGCATGCAATGCCAAGCTGCTGGAAGCAAAGCCAACAGAATACTTTCATGTATTAAAAAGGGGATTCACTCCAGAGATAAAACGATAATTCTCCCACTCTACAAGTCTCTGGTCCGGCTGCATCTTGAGTATGCTGTCCAGTTCTGGGCACCGGTCCTCAAGAAGGATGTGCTGGAACTGGAGAGAGTCCAGAAAAGGGCAACAAAGCTAATAAAGGGACTTGAGGACTTCAGCTATAAGGAAAGACTACAAGCATTGAACTTATTCTCCTTGGAAAGGAGACACTTGCGAGCGGATAGGATATCAATGTACAATTACTGTACTGGTGACCCTAGCATAGGGAACAAAGTTTTCAGTGAAAGGGAATTTAGAAAGCCACTAAAATTAGAAGAGAAGCGGTTTAACCTTAAACTGCATAAAGGGTCCTTTTCCGCCAGAGAAATAAGGATGTGTAATTCTCTTCCACAAGCAGTGGTATCAGCAAGGAGCATTGATAGTTTTAAAAAACCTTAACAACCACAACATACAGTGCCTTGCGTCCGCTGTAACCATTATCGTTGATTGGGTACAAGATAAGAATGGTCAGAACTCTGGCAACTGAAATTTAATGTGGATAAGTGCAAGATAATGCACCTGGGGCGTAAAAACCCAAGGGCAGAATATAGAATATTTGACACAGTCCTGACCTCAGTATCTGAGGAAAGGGATTTAGGAGTAATTATTTCAGAAGACTTAAAGGTGGGAAGTCAATGTAATAGAGCAGCACGAAATGCCAGCAGAATGCTTGGATGTATAGGGAGAGGTATAAGCAGTAGAAAGAGAGAAGTGCTTATGCCGCTGTACAGAACACTGGTGAGACCTCACTTGGAGTATTGTGCGCAGTACTGGAGGCCATATCTCCAGAAGGATATAGATACTCTAGAGAGAGTTCAGAGAAGAGCTACTAAACTAGTACATGGATTGCAGGAAAAAACTTACCAGGAAAGGTTAAAGGACCTTAACATGTATAGCTTGGAAGAAAGAAGAGACAGAGGGGATATGATAGAAACTTTTAAATACATAAAGGGAATCAACTCGGTAAAGGAGGAGAGCATATTTAAAAGAAGAAAAACTACCACAAGAGGACACAGTTTTAAATTAGAGGGGCAAAGGTTTAAAAGTAATATGAGGAAGTATTACTTTACTGAGAGAGTAGTGGATGCATGGAATAACCTTCCTGCAGAAGTGGTAGCTGCAAATGCAGTGAAGGAGTTTAAGCATGCATGGGATAGGCATAAGGCTATCCTTCATATAAGATAGGGCCAGGGACTATTCATAGGATTCAGATATATTGGGCAGACTAGATGGGCCAAATGGTTCTTATCTGCCGACACATTCTATGTTTCTATGTTAATAAATCATTTTGCGGAACAGTTCGAAAATTAACAAGCTGCATACACAATGTGAGCAAAATCACCTAAGTATGCGTATGAATTCATGCTGTGCTCAAACCACTTAGTGAATTTTCAATTCAATACATGAAAACACCAAAAATAAAAAAATATTGCAATCTTAATACATATATGTGTAACCACTTAACCACTTTACCGCTGAGTACTGGAATAGTACTGCGGCAAAGTGGCACGATCCCGTCTGACGACGTAGACCTACGTCGCCAGACTCCTCCCCTGTTTTCATTAACAGCGGGAGTCGGGCCAGGGGAGGAGCAGCGGCGATCGCCGCTGCTCTACCCCGATCGTCGGGGATCTAGTGTGGAGATCCGCCCGCCTGTGTAAACACAAGCGGGCGGATCTCCTCAGTGACAGGGAGTGACAGATTGGAGTGTTCAGCATAGCTGGACATCCGATCTGTCCCTGTCTCACACAGTCACCTCCCCCCCACACGTCAGTAAGCACCAGGCATACATTAACCCCTCCCTCTCCAATAAAATTAACCCCTTACCTGCCAGTGTAATTTTTACAGTAACAGTGCATATTTATAGCACTGATTACTGCAGTAATGTCACTGGTACCCCCAAAAGTGTCAAAAATGTCAGTCAAGGGTCCGATCTGTCCGCCGCAATGTCGCAGTCCCGCAAAAAAAAATCGCAGATCGCCGCCATTACTCTTTAAAAAAAAAAACACCACAAATGACAGAAATCTTTCCCTTTGTTAGTAAACGCAATAATTTTTGCGCAAACCAATCAAAATACGCTTATTGCGATTTTTTTTACCAAACATAGGTAGCAGAAAACAAATTGGCCAAAAATTTTAAAAAAATTGGTTTTTACATCTTTTTTGGGGGGAATTTCATATAAAAAAATGTTAAAAATATTGTTATTTTTTCAAAATAAACGCTCTTTTTTTGTTTATAGCGCAAAAAGTAAAAATCGCACAGGTGATCAAATACCACCAAAAGAAAGCTCTGTTTGTGGGAAAAAAAAGGAAGTCAATTTCGTTTGGGTACTGTGTCGCACGACCGCGCAAATTGTCAGTTAAATTCACACAGCGCCGAATCGCAAAAAGTGGCCCAGACGTAAGACAGCAAAATGCTCTAGTGGTAAAGTGGTTAAACAAAGACAGAAATATATTTATAAACTCCATGAAACAAAAGGTGAAATAAACAGTGCACAATGATGTCTAAATAATGCAAAATCAACAGTCTGTCCAATATGTGAAAAGTCCAAAACATCCCGAATTCTGTGTAATGGTGCACTCCAGGTGAATAGCTGTCATCGTCCCCTTGGGGATAAACATCTTAAGATTTGGCCCCCATTGCAAAGGTCAAAATGCACATCTTTATTATACAAGGATCCAGCAAGGTGCTTAGTAATGGACATAGATATGGCATTAGGTGCACAGGGAACAGCTTCAGTATATATCCAGCAAGGTTAATCCTCCTGGGAGAGACCAACAGTGCTCAAAACAGTAGAAAAAGGACCACAGTTTTCACCGCTTAAAAACTAAATAAAATGCACTCACATTTAAAATAAGGAGAAACTGCTTAGAAATGTATAGAATGCCATCCTCAGGTGCCTATAAGCCAAGTGTATTACCACCACATCCCTATATATGTAACATTTGCAATTAAGGAAAATGGGTGTCTCCAGAACCATGGGCCTAAATGAGCCCCAGCAGGCCCCTATGTGTTCTGGACATACACCCGATTGTGGGACTTTGAGAGTGGAATGCACTTGGCGTGTAAAGATAAATAATGGTACAGAATAACAGATAAAATGCAAAGGGTTTATTAACACAAATCCATATTAAAATTGATCACAAAATGATACCAAATGTCAGTGCATTATTATAATACAATCAAAGAACCGTATCTTGTGGTAATTGGGTCACATGGGTCCGACATGTTTCGCCGCCAAAGTATCGGCTTCCTCAGGGACCTTTGAGACTTGGTGACCTCCAAATAGGTTCTAAATACAAACAACATGTTATCATCTTTATACATTTTCTTTTTATTACATAGTGAAAATGAAAAGTTATACAATCATCTAAATATTTATCATTGCTCACCAATTATTGTCTCCAGGGCATACATATGTCTATGCTCATGGGTAGAGACTGTGCGTCCATCCAGAGAGTAAATGACTCCTGGACAAAGTCCAGCTGAACACGTCCTCCCTGAGAGACAGAGACTGAACATCTATAAGTATACTGTTATTGAGTATGTGGTTATGCAATAGACAACTTGGACCCCCTCTTTGCGGCACCCATTCCTGGGCTCTTTTGAGGAATTGGTTCATTTTTTCCGGAGGTATCTCTGGGCTTACCCCACGGCGCTCTGGGCTATATGTTTCTGGTGTCTCTTAAACTTTCTCTCGGGCCATTTGATATTGTCTATCTTTTTGCACGCATTGGAGATGCCACACTGGCAGTTTTTAGGCACATGTGGCCTCTCTTGTTAATATACACCCTTGTTAAGGTGAATTTGAAAGCATACTGGCTATGTCATTATTATTATATCTATCAGCTTTATATGGGGTCTTATATCACTAATAATGGCCACCAAGCCATCTGTCAACACTTTCTCTATCTGGACACTCTACATCTATTCACACTTGGTCCATGTTGTTGATTGGGTGTAATCAGTACATCATCACATATCATGTATCTGATGTTTTTCCTTCTTAATTTGAAGGAGGCTACAACCTTCTCATGGTTAGCCCGTTTAACAATGGAAATTCCTGTGGTCTAGCTCTGTTCGGTTCAGTCTCTGTCTCTCAGGGAGGACATGTTCAGCTGGACTTTGTCCAGGAGTCATTTACTCTCTGGATGGACGCACAGTCTCTACCCATGGGCATAGACATATGTATGCCCTGGATACAATAATTGGTGAGCAATGATAAATATTTAGATGATTGTATAACTTTTCATTTTCACTATGTAATAAAAAGAAAATGTATAAAGATGATAACATGTTGTCTGTATTTAGAACCTATTTGGAGGTCACCAAGTCTCAAAGGTCCCTGAGGAAGCCGATACTTTGGCGGCGAAACATGTCGGACCCATGTGACCCAATTACCACAAGATACGGTTCTTCGATTGTATTATAATAATGCACTGACATTTGGTATCATTTTGTGATCAATTTTAATATGGATTTGTGTTAATAAACCCTTTGCATTTTATCTCTTATTCTGTACCATTATTTATCTTTACACGCCAAGTGCATTCCACTCTCAAAGTCCCACAATCGGGTGTATGTCCAGAACACATAGGGGCCTGCTGGGGCTCATTTAGGCCCATGGTTCTGGAGACACCCATTTTCCTTAATTGCAAAGGAGAAACTGCTTTCATGAATTACTGACATACAGCAGAGGGACAGCGCTGTCCGGGAGAAGTATAAAGCTAAGCCACTACACAGTGCTATAGTCCTTACAGCTCACATCCAGCCAATTCATGCCAGGATAGGATCACTAAGCATAGCCCAACATGTTTCATCATGTATGACATCATCAGAGGACACCTGCCACTGGTGACGTCATACATGAGGAAACCTTCATGGAGTTTATAAATGTATTTCTGTTTGTTTTAGTACTTTCACATTTATGTATTGTGATTGCAACATTTTGTTTCTGATGTAGCGCTGTATCATGCACAAAACAACAGTAGTAGAATTATTTATTTTCTTAATGAAATTATAGAGAAAGTGTACACTTTAGAAATGTTTGGCATTTTATCTTTACAATAATAAGAAACTACATATAAAAGGAAAATTCCATAAAGTTCCCATTTTCAGATTTTCATGAGGCAAGTGTTAGGTGTAATTTAAGCTTATCTATATGCAGCAGAGGTGCTTGACTCGTAGCCCATGGAGCCCTCTGATGTGGCCCGCGACCTCAAACCAGGGAAGCACATGTCTAGGATCAGCAACTCATTGATCGCGATGAGGGCTTGTGCTCCACCAACCCCCAGTATCCGAGTACAATGAGCCAGTGCCGGCAGCGGAGAGAGCAGGTGGCGGCAGAGGGAACAGGAGCTGCATATGCCAATTCTTTCTCCTTAGCACCGGCTCCTGTCTCAGGCAGAGTAATACTAAGTGTTCTCTGATTCTAACCCTTTCTAGTAGCCTGGAGAGCGATGCCAGCAGCAGATGCAAGAGGAAAAGAAAAGCAGTGTATAAAACAACACATACACTGGGCATAATAGCTTTTGCAATAGGCATATTCGTACCTGTGAAAGGGTTAACAACTTTTAGGCTGCTTTCACAATGATCCATTGGTGCAGAACAGGACACCTGAGGCTCTTCCGTGGGTTAACTGCACTAAGTCATTGATTTCTATAATATCCTGCAGGTTTGCTGCACTTTCTGAAAGCGTGCCAAAACCCCTGAATGCAGGAGTTTTGATGTGCTTTTAGAAAGTGCACCACACTCACAAGATGTAATAATGGGTAAACATCCAACAGGGTTGGTCACATGGAAAATTATCCTGATCGCTGCCTAAAATCCTAATTGTGCTATACGAAATCAAAGTTTCGAAATTCGGAACCATATTATTTCATTGTGGCCTGTGACCAGTCACTTAAGTGGATCTTGCTCTTCAAAAGGTTGTGCACCTCTGATACACAGTATATGACACTTTAAGACCAAAGACTTTTAAAGTATTAAAGCCCGCTTGGTGATTTTTATCCACAGGTAAGCCTATAATATGGCTTACCTGTACGTAAAATAAATATCTCTTAAATGTGCACCGTTTAGGAGATATTCACCCTGGATGCAGCCAGTTACGTCAGCGGCGCATGCACTTTGAAGGCCCGGCATACCTTGCCAGACCTTCAGAGCTTTGTGCCGAAACTGAGAGCTCCTGCTCTGGAGTGATGTCATCGCGGCTCTGGCCAATCACATAGCCGGAGCACGCAAACCCGGGAGAAAGACTGGGGGAAGATGTCAGCTCTCTCAGAGGTGACAGCACAGCGCTGGAAGGCTTTTTTTTTTTTTTTTTCACAGTTGTGGTTTTCTACCGATTTAACAATTCGGTTTCTCTGCCGGGCTCTCACTGTCTACCAAGCTTCTTGTCCTGAACACTATTCTGCAGCCTGCTGATTGAAGTAATTAGCCTTAATAGATGTCTTTTTTAAATTTCAATCATACCCCTCCCAACAAATATAATCTTCTTCAATATGCAATACAAAACAAATCTGTCCCAAACCAACCAAATCAAATTCTGTTGTATAAAAAAAAAATATATATATAGTTTGCAGTTACATTACTGTATCCCAAAAAAGATGCAAAAGAGGATGAACATGTTAGCAATGAAGTGATTAAGGAGCATTTTTTTCAAACAGACTTAGAAATGAAAGAGAAAAGTCAAACTACAAAGGTAACACCATGCGCAAAGACTTCAGCCTCTGTGTCACTGGGGTATACTGAAGAAGAACTTGAGTGCCACAAAGGATTAGGACTGCTCTTTTTTGATGGCATCGGTCACTTTATTTATTGAAATACACAAAGTTATGTGTGCATTTATAGTATCTTGGCATTTCTTTGTAATACATAGAACACACATACATAAATATATACAGTATAATATATATTTATTTTTAAGTACTGACATATTACACATCACTGTACAAAAAAGTATATTTCCACTTTTGCAGCCAAACTGGGGCAACATTTGTTATACCTTATTGATATAACACCTGTTTGTTGAATGTCACCATTCATAGCATAGCCTACCCTTTTAGATGTTCTATTCTGGACCTTCCACGGTTAAGCAGCTGTGTTCTAACAATTTCAATATTGTCTGTCCTAACAAAAGGTTAAAATTATAGAGGTTGGGCTTCTTGCATTGTATAAAGACAGACTTGGGTCAGGCTCACTCTAACATTGTTCAAAAAAACTTGCAGTCAGCAATGACACCTCCTTCTGAGAAATATCTAAAAGGTAAGAATTAAATAAAAAAAGGCTGGCTGTGTGAATGGGAACCAATACCAGATGTATGGTGTGAAGTACACTTTAAAGTAGATATTTCAATCCAGCAACTGACATAATTTAAGCTCTAACTTAGTAATGTAATTTTAAAAGTTGTTTTCAATCTTCTTACCCTACACATAGGTGTCATATTTTACTGATGTTTACTCAGGAACTTGTTGACAGAAAGTCCCTGAGTAAATAAACTGTGTGTAAGGACCTGATTCATGTTGAGTCAAGGACCAGCATTGCTGGAGCAAAGCGACGCCCCTAGCTGCCAGGGGAAGAACTCCAGTGAGGGCAGGAGTGAGGCTAAGGGTAAGAAAAGACAGATTCCGGTGGTAGGGGACTCAATTATTAAAAGGACAGAGAGGGCAATCTGTCACAAAGACCGTAGGCGCTAAACTGTATGTTGTTTACCAGGCGCTCGGGTTCGGCACATCACGGATCTGGTGGACAGATTATTGGGTGGGGCTGGGGAGGACCCAGCTGTCATGGTACACGTGGGTAACAATGATAAAGTTAGAGGAAGATGGAGAGTCCTAGAAAACTATTTCAGGGACTTAGAAGCTAAATTGAGGAGTAGGACCTCCATGGTAGTATTCTCAGAAATACTACCGGCACCACGGGCCACACTAGAGTGGCAGCGGGAGGTTAGGGAAGATAGAGCAGAACTCCACCCAAAAGGGGAAGTTACATTTTAAGGACTTGTTCCCCGCTCCTCCTAAACAATTGGCACTTTTGAGGAGGGGCGGTTACCTAATTTTGGAGGGTACCTGCTTCCCACTTCTGTTCCAAGTGCCACTGTGCTCAGCAATGGAAGCTCTCCTTCCTTCCTCGCCCCTGCAGTCTTCTGGGACACTGACAAGTCCCAGAAGACTGCATCCACCACTCACGATGCGCTGCAACGCGCGCATGTGCAGTGGGCACCCTGGCTGTGAAGCCGCAAGCTGTCACAGCCAGGTGCCTATAGTGAAGATTTCGGCGCCGGGGACCAAAGAGAGCAGGTGAGACCGAATGGGATGAGATACCCGCTGGATCCTGGGACAGGTGAATGGCTGTTTCTTTTTTTAAAGTTAACAGCTTCACTTTTTTTAGCTGCTACCTTTTATTTTTAGCACAGGTGACTGGAACTCCTCTTTAACAAGTGGGAGTTGGTGTAGAAAGGAGGGGTTGGGGTTCCTGGAGAACTGGGCCGACTTCTCAAGGTTCAGTGGGCAAAATTGCACTTGCGCATTAGCGGTAAGGTGACCAGAATTCCAAAACCCAAGGTAAGTAAGTTGACAAATCCAAATTGCAGCCTCATAACATCAAACAAGGATATAGTATGCGACCAGACAAAATTACGAGGTTTGTATACCAATGCTAGAAGTCTGGCTAACAAGATGGGAGAACTGGAGCAAAGAAAGTAGGAGAAGACCATTAATAAAAGGGAACTGGCGCCTAGGAGCTCTTTGGAAAAAATGGAGGGCTTCTTGAGTATTTAAGGATAACCTATCAGAAGTGCAGTCAATCAACTATAGCAACGCTATATGTGCGATTTATAAACAAATAAAATTAGCGCAATTTCCGTAGATTAATCCATACTCTAGCTAATTAATGCGGTGTGAGTACTGAACTCCTAATAAATATAACTGATTTTATAAGTGAAAAATTATAAATAAAATTAAATTAATCAATAATAAAAAGTGCTGGTGCATGAACAAATGTGCAAATAAATGTGCCAAAATAAAGTGCAAATGCTGTATGGCTTTCTCAATAATAGCAGCTGTGTCAATATGTGTTATATAGCTCTGTCCAATGTGTGTATATTATACCCAGATAAATCTTCAATTTTAAATGATGCTAGTGCAATACGTATTTTGTATATGGAAAAAGTGCTAGTGCAATTGAATATAATATATGTGCAAATTGTATCAATTAATGGTACCACAATTAATAAAAAAAAAAAAAATATATATATATATATATCAAAAATATATAAATTATAATAGTGACAAATCAATAAATTATGTGAAAAATAAGTCCATCACACAAATCCATATAAATCATCCAGTGATAAAGTGCAGAGTGCTGCTTGATCACAAACAAAGTGTTCACGGTGTTCACACGTGAAGATCCTCTCACCCACATTGCTTTAATAGTTTGTCTAGATCAAACTCACCAGAAGCTATGCTGGTAAAATTATAAACCAGCAAGCAAGCATAAACTCCAACCGCAATCAGCCAGACACCTTTTCTCCTTATAATCACACCAGGATGGATCAGGGCTCAGGATTGTCCATATGGAGAAACAAAAAAAGGAATGCCGACCATAGTGTAAAATTGTATAACACTCGTTTTATTTAAGCATAAGATTAAACTCACTCACATGAGCCGGTGTCTACCAGACACAAAGAATCTGCGTAATTTAAAATCCTCCACTGCTCCGGTCACCCTAACAGTGTACCCCGAACCTGGACTCCGTGTAGCAGTGTGATGCGGTAATGTCTCAGCGTCCTTCGCCGCGCCCTACCGGTTTCGTCACCTGACAATTAGTTCTCCTTAAATGCATGAGTGACCTAAAGAGTGTGTACTCTATTGGGTCCTATCCATCTGGTAAGCCCCATACTTACCTCATTTACCAGTGGTGGTCACATATACCAGAGAATCAGAGATCACTATATTTTATTCAAAGGAGATTCTGCACTTAGCACATTTGGTGGACTTTCCTAGAGACAACATTGTACATAGTCCCCTCTTTAAACTGCATGGACTATATGCATTCAATCATTGTTTATTACGTATATGCACTTTTATGACCGTTATTATGGTTTATGTCACAATGCACTTTAATACATGTTTGCACAATTTTTGTTTCATTTGCACATATTGATCTGTATGTTTTGAATCTTACTTCACGTATTTATTGTTATTTATTTATTTTCACATCACCAGCGCTGCAATATTTTTTATCATTGGTTATTATGAATTGTCATTTGTTTTTTTGCTGGCTGCAGGTTATCATGATTAGCGCGGTATTCTTTTATACACATTACTACAGTAATCAGTGCTAAAAATATGCACTGTTACTGTAATAATGACATTGGCAGGGTAGGAGTTAACACTGGGGGTGATCAAAGGGTTAAGCGTGTTCCCTATTTGTGCTTTCTAACTGTTTTGGAGATGGATTTAACAGAGGCAGAGAGAGATCGGTGATTCAGCTTTGCTGAATTCAGCAAAGCTGAATCATACAATCTTTCCCTGCCTTTCTGACAGGAGAGCCGTCTGGTATTGTGTACATACCAGACGGCTCTCCTGTTAGTATTGCCAAAGATTGCGGGAGGCCGGCGGCCATCGAACCCACTCCACCCGCAGTCTGCCTCCTGCTGTGTCTAATCCAGTGTCTCCACTCTCAGTCAGCTTCTCTGGACCTCCGGGTTAAGTTCCTCACTGCTACTGTCCAGGCCCTCAGGGCGACCCCCTGAGGCTGCATCGCAACTCTACAGAGGAGGAGGCAGCCGCCCCCCACCCTCCGGGACTCTGCTATCCAGATAAAAGACCTCGAGCACATGTGCTCCTGGCTTTTAAATAGTATACCAACATGCACTGAGGCACTTTCCCTCTGCCAATCATCAGGACTGTATCAAAAAGCCTATGCACCCATTTGTCAGGTTTCCTACCACTGTCCAGCATGCCTCCCTATTGGACCAGTGTGAAACACTCTCTAGACAGAATGAGTTGCATCCTGAGCACAATGAGCAGACCTCACTAACAGATCCTGCTCTCAAAGAAAATTTAGATTTTCCTGCAGCCCCTCTGGTAAGCAGACAGAGCTCAAAACTATACTCTCTCACTAGCACCTACCTAGGAGGGTGTTACAGCAGTTACACTACTGTATCCCAAAAAAGATGCAAAAGAGGGTGAACACGTTAGCAATAAAGTGATTAAGGAGCATTTTTTCAAACAGACTTAGAAATGAAAGAGAAAAGTCAAACTACAAAGGTAGCACCATGCGCAAAGACTTCAGCCTCTGTGTCACTGGGGTATACTGAAGAAGAACTTGAGTGCCACAAAGGATTAGGACTGCTCTTTTTTGATGTCATCAGTCACTTTATTTATTGAAATACACAAAGTTATGTTTGCATTTATAGAAGCTTGGTATTTCTTTGTAATATATAGAACACACACAAATAAATATATATATTATATATTAATATATATTTATTAGTAAGTACTGACATATTACACATCGCTGTACAAAAACGTATATATTTCCACTTTTGCAGCCAAATTGGAACAACATTTGTTACACCTATTTGATTATAACACCTGTTTGTTACATGTCCCCATTCATAGCATAGCATACCCTAAAAAATATTTCCAAATTACAGCCTACCCTTTGAGATGCTCTATTCTGAACCTTTCACAGTTGGGCAGCTGTGTTGTAACAATTTCAATACTGTGTGTCCTAACAAAAGGTTAGGACAGAGGTTGGGCTTCTTGCATTGTATTATTATTATATTATTATACAGGATTTATATAGCGCCAACAGTTTACGCAGCCCTTTACAATAAAAAGGGGGACAGCACAATTTACAATACAGTTCAATACAGCAGGAATCAAACAAAAGAGAAAACAGGCGCCTCTGAGTTAAGACTGCGATTTAATATGGCAAACAAGTAATAAAAACTTACATCAAAGTAAGTATAAGCAGACAAGATGGGTCCTTCCGGTGTCCATGTGGAGGCCGGGGCTTGGAGTCATCACTGTGGGTCTGTAATCATCTCCTCTCTTCCTGTCCAGCAGGAAGTGGAGGGTGTCACAGCAGTGAGATGGAGGCTTGGACAGCAGGGTGAAACCGCAGTGAGATGGAGGCTTGGGCCGCACAGTGGCTGTGATGCTTGTTCACAGGATCTTCCGGCGTAATGACTGACGCGTTTCCGAGCATGCGCACTGTGGTGGGAAACCAGCGCGCGCTCCTTTTTCAAAGTCAAATGTAAAAGGGAAAGAGAAGGACCAATTTATGTGTTCCGGGACAATGCCCTCTGGTGGTGAAGTTATAAAATTACTATCAAAGTAAACATGACTCTACATTATAGCTGTATGAGGAACAATGCCCTCTGGTGGTGAAGGTATTAAATTACTATCAAAGTAAACATGACTCTACGTTATGGCTGTATGAGGAACAAGGGTCCCTCTAGAGGTCAAACCAGTAAGAAATAAAAATAAACAATAATATACATGTGATACGATGCATAAAGAGAATAATGCCATAGACAATGAGAGGAAAATTAGAGGGAAAAAAAAAAAACCATGGGATGAAATGAAAAAGAAATGATAAATGTGGAAATAAAATTAAATATTTATGAAAATAAAAATAAAATATAAAAATGAAATTAAAATAGAAATAAAAATCAAAAATGGGAAATTAAAAATAAAAATAAATGTAAACAAAATAAATAAAGAATTGTATATGATGTAAGCATATCATTAACTGAGACTAAATATACAATAAAAAAATATATATAAAAAAAAATATTATATTTGTATGTGATAATGTAAAATTCTTATAGTATATATTGATACATGTATGTATAAAATCAGGAAATGGATACTAATGCAATGAGATGGATGGAATGGGAACAATGATGAATATCAACCTGAAAGAGGTATGAATATGGAATGTATAATCATTCGGTGGAGACAAGGGATAAATGCTAGACAGTGAGTGGATGAGGAATTGTTGGCGGCAGGAAGGGTAGGAAGGGGGGTGGGAAAAAATAAATAAATGAATAAATAAATAAAAATTAGCACTGTATGGATTACCTAAAGTGAACCCTAGAGGGGACTAATTAAAGAATGGTGGATACATCCAATTCTTCGTTCATCCCATTGGGCGAAAGTGTATTGAGGGAATAGATCCAAAACGTTTCACGTTCGCACAGTTTGTGAAATCTTTCGGCTTCCAGGAGGTCTTTTGATATTTGCTCAATGATCCATACCTCAAGATTTGAGGTAGATTTGTCATGGTGTCTGAGAAAGTGGTGGGGGACGCTATGTTTGTCTTTTCCTTCCTCTATTTTTCTCCTGTGTTCCCCAAATCTTTGTCGAAGGGGAAAAATAGAGGAAGGAAAAGACAAACATAGCGTCCCCCGCCACTTTCTCAGTGGGTGGGATAACACTTTCTTGCGCCACTTGTTCCATTTCTTGTCTGTACAATACAGCAGGAATAGCAGGGCTTACAATCTAAAGTGAGGGGGGAGGTGGTACAAAAGGTAGTGGCAGCAGGGGATGATCTGATGGAGGGGAATCAAGTACAGATTTTCGGTGGAGGTGGGGTAGGCTTCCTTGATGTTTTCAAGGATCACTTAAAGGAGGACAGGGTAGGAGCTGCTTGGACATTCTGGGGCAGGGAGTTCCAGAGGATGGGAGAGGCTCTGGAGAAGTCATGGAGGCGAGCGTGGGAGGAGGTAACAAGTTAAAAAATGTCGTTTTAAAAGTTGTTTTCAATTTTCTTAAGGACCCTTGCATATAGGTGTCATATTTTACTGATGTTAACTCAGGAACTTTTTAACAGAAAGTCCCTGAGTAAACAAACTGTGTGTAAGGACCTAATTAATGTTGAGTCAAGGACCAGCGTTGCTGCAGCAGAGCGACGCCCCTAGCTTTCAGGGGAAGAACTCCTCCAGTGAGGGCGGGATCGAGGCTTAGGGTAAGAAAAGACAGATTGTGATGGTAGGGGACTCAATTATTAAAAGGACAGAGAGGGCAATCTGTCACAAAGACCGTAGGCGCTGAACTGTATGTTGTTTACCAGGCGCTCAGGTTCAGCACATCTCAGATCTGGTGGACAGATTATTGGGTGGGACTGGGGAGGACCCAGCTGTCATGGTACACGTGGGCAGTGTCGGGACAAGGTAATTCAGCGCCCAGGGAAAAGATGCCAAACTACACCCCCCCTTCCCTTGGGGGTTAGGGTCAGGGCGCCCGCATCCCTGCAAAAAACCACTGCGCCCAGGGCAGCCGTCCCTCCTGCCCACTCCTTGTCCCAGCCCTGCACGTGAGTACCAATGATAAAGTCAGAGGAAGATGGAGAGTCTTAACCACTTCCTGCCCACTCTACAGGCAAATGACGGCGGGAAGGTGGTTACATTATCCTGACTGGACGTCATATGACGGCGGCAGAATAATGCGCTCTGCACGCCCCCCGGGGGGCGCGCAGAGCAGCGATCGGTGATGCGTCGTGTCACTCTGACACACTGCATCTCTGATCTCGGTAAAGAGCCTACTGATGTAGGCTCTTTACCATGTGACCAGCTGTGTCCAATCACAGCTGGTCACATAATACACAGGAAGAGCCGTTGATCAGCTTTCCTTAGTTTGTGCTTGACAGGAATGAGTAGAGGAGAGCCGATCTGCGGCTCTCCTGACAGGTGGGGGGGGGATCTGCACTGGTAATTAGATCATTGATTACCAATGCAGACCCTTGGGGGGGTGCCAATAGAACCACCTGGGATGCCCACCCATGACCCCAGGGATGCCCACCCATGGGCCCCAGGGATGCCCACCATAGCCACCAGGGGTGGCAATCAGGGCTCAGGGAGTCCGCCAGTGCCCTCCCCATCAGTGCTGCCCACTAGTGCCCTCCCCATCAGTGCTGCCCACCAGTGCCATCTATCAGTGCCACCCACCAGTGCCCATTATTGCCCACCAGTGCTGCCTATCAGTGCCAATGAGTGCCCATCAGTGCTGATCATTGCCACCTATCAGTGCCTATCAGTGGCACCTATCAGTGCCGCCTATCGGTGCCCATCAGTGCCGCCTATCAGTGCCCATCAGTGCCACTTATCAGTGCCCATCAATGCCGCCTATCAAAGTCCAACAGTGCCGCCTATCAGTACCCACCAATGCTGCATATCAGTGCTACCTATCAGTGCCACATATCAGTGCCGCCTATCAGTGCTGCCTGTCAGTGCCGTATATTAGTGCCACCCCATCAGTGCCACCCCATCAGTGCCTCCTCATCAGGCCTGTCAGTGCGGCCTCATCAGTGCTCATCAGTGCAGGAAAAAAATGTATTTTGCAGACGATACTAAGCTAAGCAGGGCAACAACTTCTACGCAGGATGTGGAATCCTTACAAGATGACCTGAACAAAATAATGTGGTGGGCAACTACATGGCAAATGAGGTTTAATATTGGAAAATGTACAGTAATGCATTTGGGTGCCAAAAATAGGAATGCAAGTTACTCACTAGGGGGAGAATCTGGTAGAATCTAGAATGGAAAAGGACCTGGGGGTCCTAGTAAATGACAAGTTTAACAATGGCATGCAATGCCAAGCTGCTGCAAGCAAAGCCAACAGAATACTGGCATGTATAAAAAAGGGGATTCACTCCAGAGATAAAATTATAATTCTCCCACTCTACAAGACTTTGGTCTTGAGTATGCGTCCAGTTCTGGGCACCGGTCCTCAAGAAGGATGTGTTGGAACTGGAAAGAGTCCAGAGAAGGGCAACAAAGCTAATAAAGGGACTTGTGGACTTCAAGTAAAAGAAAAAACGACAAGCATTGAACTTATTCTCTCTAGAGAGGAGATGCTTGAGATGGGATATGATATCAATGTAAAAATACTGTACTGGTGACCCTAGCATAGGGAACAAACTTTTCGAAAGGGAATTTAAAAAGTCATTGACTAAAATGAGAAGAGAAGCAGTTTACCTTAAACTGCGTAAAGGGTTCTTTACTGTCAGAGCGGTAAGGATGTGGCATTCTCTTCCACAAGCAGTGGTATCAGCAGGAAGCATCGATAGTTTCAAAAAGCTATTAGCTGGGCACCTTAACAACCACAACATAAGGGGGTATACAATGTACTATTGACTTAAACATATACATACACACACACACACACACACATCATAGGTTAAACTGGATGGACTGGTGTCTATTTTCAGCCTCACTAACTATGTAACTAACTTTGTAACTATTGGCACTTTTCCACTGCAAGTACCGGCTCGGCTCCACTTGGTCCTGCTTGGCCCGGTTTGGCTTTCCACTGCATGGTACCGCATGGTACGGTGTTGGAACAGTTCGGTACGGTTTGCTTTTCCACTAAAGTAGTACTTTAGTGGGTGGGATAACAACTATTCCCTGACCAATTAGTGGCTAGTAATGACAAACAGTCACGGCTGCATGCAAAGGATTGTGGGATATGGTACCGGTACAGCCCTCTTGGAACCACAACTGAGGTGGTACTGTTTATGGTACTGTTAATGGCACTTTTCCACTGCAAGTACCGGCTCGGCTCTACTCGGCCCTGCTTGGCCCTGCTTGGTTTTCCACTGCATGGTACCGCATGGTACGGTGTTGGAACGGTTCGGTACAGTTTGGTATGGTTTGCTTTTCCACTAAAGTAGTACTTAAGTAAGTGGGTGGGATAACAATGATTCTCTGACCAATCAGTGGATAGTAGTGACAAACAGTCAAGACTGCATGCAAAGGATTGTGGGATATGGTACCGCTATGGCCCTGTTGGAACCACAACTGAGGTGGTACTGTTTAAGCGAGCCGTACCGTTCGGTTCCATGTAGTGGAAAAGCACCACCGTACCGAACCGTACCGAAGCGTACCGAATCGTTCCTACACCGTACAATGCGGTACCAGCAGTGAAAAAGCACTTAAGTGAGCCGAACCGTTCGGTTCCATGCAGTGGAAAAGCGTCATTAGAGAGCCGTACCGTTCGGTTCCATGTAGTGGAAAAGCGCCACCGTACCGAACCGTTCCTACACCGTACCGTGCGGTACCATGCAGTGGAAAAGCACAAAAACTAGCCGAACCGTTCGGTTCCATGCAGTGGAAAAGCACCACCGTACCGAACCGTACCGAAGCGTATCGAATCGTTCCTACACCGTACAATGCGGTACCAGCAGTGAAAAAGCACTTAAGCGAGCCGAACCGTTCGGTTCCATGCAGTGGAAAAGCGTCATTAGAGAGCCGTACCGTTCGGTTCCATGTAGTGGAAAAGCGCCACCGTACCGAACCGTTCCTACACCGTACCGTGCGGTACCATGCAGTGGAAAAGCACAAAAACTAGCCGAACCGTTCGGTTCCATGCAGTGGAAAAGCACCTTATGAGTATAGGTGTGTAAAGGTGTGTAAGTGAATAGACAAGAAAAATTTCTCTTCATTGCCAGTCCTGTAATAGATTCATTTATACTCTTGTGCTTATAGACAAGTAAATACTTTTATGAGAGTAAATTACTGCACTCAAATGTAAAATTTTCTATTCTCATCGCTTATTACTGATCTTTACATAGCTCTGTTGTTCCCTGTTGCCCTGTTGTTCCATAGACAACACTGCATCAAATTTCAAATCAATAATGGAAAAAAAGTGGCATTTTTTACTCCCATGTGCAAGTGGCCTAAATCTGCAGTTTTTATTAGAATGGCATCTGGTGATCCTGCCATGTGGATCCTTCATCAGGAAACCTGTCACATCAGGGAAGACTATAGCCTCGTACACACGCGTCGAAATTCGGCAGGGAATTTTCGTCCGACGACCAATCTGCCGATTTTCGGCTTGTTAGTGTGATGCTTCCGACAACCGACTCCGACTTTTCGGCTGAAAAAAATCTGGTGTGCAGGCTATCAAATTTTTGTCCTCCGTCAAAACACGCCCCATTTTCGTGCAGTCAGTACAGATTTCGACAGGGAAAAATCTTATGAGCAAGTCTGGGCATGCTCAGAGAAGAAAGAACACAAAGAAAGCAAACTAACACGTGACATCACTTCTGAAGTAGAATTTTGTCGGTCGACAAAAGTCCAGTGCAGTCTAGGCACATTCCAACCAACAAAACACCACTCTGGACAAAAGATGGACGACCGGTCGGCGGAAAATCGTTGTGTGTGTGTACTAGGCTTATAAGTGCCAGTACACTTTTTAACCACCATATGCCATTGTTGTTATCATCCAGAAGCTGGTCACCACCGGTCACCACCAATGATGTTCAGCTGAAACTGGAGCGAGTGCATGTAGGCAGGAGAAGATCAGCAGCACTGACAGCTAACAAAGGATAAAAACAGTATTTAATTAACCTCCTTAGCGGTAATCCCGAGCGTGACTCGGGGTTGGTTTTCATATCAGGAGCGGTAACCCCGAGTCACGCTCGGGGTGGATTGCAGAGAGCGCAGCGGTGTTCTCTTACCTTATCCTGGCGATCCAGCGATGATCTCTCATTGCTGTGACCGCCAGCCGAGAGTCCCGCCGCTCCTCCGTCGGTCTCCGTCGCTCTGATTACTTCCTAGTTCCGTTCCCTGCAGCAGCAAGAGGGAAATTAAAAAAAAAAAAAAAAAAAAAAACGTTACACAAAACACATTTTATATTATATGTATATATATATATATATATATATATGCATATATATATATATATGCATATATATAGATATATATGCATATATATAGATATATATCTATATATATATATATGCATATATATATATGTATATATATATATATATATATATGCATGCATATATATATATATATATATATATATATATATATATACACCGGTATATATATATATGCATATATATATATATATATATATATATATATATATATATATATATGTATGCATATATATATATATATGTATATATATATATATATATATATATATATATATATATATATATGCACACACACATATATCTATATATAATATATAATGCATCAATTATAATGTAATCAATAATATAATTTTATTATATATATTATATATTAAATAATAAAATAATATTATTGATTCGATTATAATTCACGTGTTTGTGTTTCAAATTTATCACATCTGGGATGTCTACTAGACTCTTGTTTTGGTCAGGTTTAAGTCAGTAATTACTAAGAATTGTAGGCCTATAATACATAACGCCAAATTTCCATGAAAAGAATTGTACCTCTTTTGGTATGTAATTCCTGACATAATCATACCGCCAGGGAGGTTAAAAGAAAATTACACAGCCAGAAAAAACGTAGTACAGATACATAATACAAGAAGAGAGCCTTGCTTTCTATAATATATGCTGTATAGAGTATATATATATATATATATATATATATATATATATATATATATATATATATATTTATTATTTATTGATTTATTTTATTTTTCCATAGCATTATTTCTTCTGCCATCATTCATATGTTGCTTTTTCTATAGAGAGTAGCTTTATGGAGACGCTGTGGCCACCATCATTCAATCTATATTTCCTATAAACATAGTAATTACGATCTAAGTTTCGGGAGATGAAACACATGGGGAATCTTATTTTCCTTATTCTCCAGCCTCATACTACATTGCTGCACAAATATGGTATTTTAGTAAATCCTCTTATTTCCTGTGGTCCAGATTGTCCTGCTTTAAATCTGGAGTTAATACCTGGGTGCTATATCCTTGGATCCTGTAGTGAAATTTATTGTAAGCATCGGGCCAGCATATTCCTGCCAAGAAATTAATGGCATTTTTAAAGAATGATACAAATATCAAGCCGGCAATGCCTATATATTTGCGGTTTTATACTGCCTCCAAGGTGAACAAAAGTTTTGCTAGCAGCCAGTATAGGGGTTCAAACTCACTTAAAATATGTTTTTGTTTCTGAGTAAAGTGCCTGAAATATTATTTCTTTTTTACAGGAAGGTTATGTACACATGAGTGGTTTGACAAACGTGTGAACCATGATACATCTCATTGCATATCAGCATGACAAAGTGTAACTCAGTTGTATGTCAATTGAGGGGTAATTGAACACCTATGGCCAATTACAAGCCACATGGAAAGAAAATTGAAAGGAAACCTAAATGGAAAAAAACACAGGCAGTTTGGATGATTTGAAAAAAAAAAAAAATACACACAGTATATTAAAATAAAGCATATGAGTAAAACAATAAAACGTAATTATATACAAAACAAAGCATATGGCTACACTGATGAGAAAATCTGCTACTGCCAGGTGGAAATACTGTTTGGCAGTGACCTTATAGGCAACACGCTTAAAGGGTAACTCCACTTTTGTGGGTAAAAAATAAAATAATATAACATATAAAATTATGACTCACGTCATATTGTAATTGAATGTTACTAAAAATTGACTTTCCTTTTCAATCTGCAGCTCTGTAATTTTCTGTAAATGCAATGCAATATGGCTACCCGGAGGTGTTCCATATACAGAATGTGCACAGAACGCCCCCAGAAACAAAATTTCCTGCTTGTGGGATTGGCTCACTGAGTTTCCCAGAAGTCTGCACTAAGATACTAAGGCATCCCTTGCAAAAAAAAAATATAATTTATGGTGGGATACTCCCAATAGAAAATCACATCTAAAAGGATGCAGAACCTGCAATTTTCTTCATTAGATCCCTGCAGGTGCAGCAGCTGATTGATACTTATGAAACCACTCCCATTAGAATTACTTACCACATGGACACAGACAAACACACAGGGATTTCTTCAGAATAACCAAAGGTAGGAATCTGCAACAAAGTTTATTAAAGTCCTTGCAATGTGCAGGCTTTCAGCTTTAATTTGAGGGTATTTACATCCAAATCCGGTGAATGGTGTAAGAATTACAACAGTTTGTAATATACCTCCCGCTTTTTAGGGACCAAAAGTAATGGGACAGATTAACAATCATAAATCAAACTTTCACTTTTTAATACCTGGTTGCAAATCCTTTGCAGTCAATTACAGCCTGAAGTCTGGAACGCATAGACATCACCAGACGCTGGGTGATGCTCTGCCAGGCCTCTACTGCAACTGTCTTGAGTTCCTACTTGTTCTTGGGGCATTTTCCCTTCAGTTTTGTCTTCCGCAAGGGAAATGCATGCTCAATCAGATTCAGGTCAGGTGATTGACTTGGCCATTGCATAACATTCCACTTCTTTCCCTTAAAAAACTCTTTGGTTGCTTTCGCAGTATGCTTCGGGTCATTGTCCATCTGCACTGTGAAGCGCGGTCCAATGAGTTCTGAAGCATTTGGCTGAATATGAGCAGATAATATTGCCCGAAACACTTCAGAATTCATCCTGCTGCTTTTGTCAGCAGTCACATCATCAATAAATACAAGAGAACCAGTTCCATTGGCAGCCATACATGCTCACGCCATGACACTACCACCACCATGCTTCACTGATGAGGTGGTATGCTTTGGATTATGAGCAGTTCCTTTCCTTCCCCATACTCTTCTCTTCCCATCACTCTGGTACAAGTTGATCTTGGTCTCACCTGTCCATAGGATGTTCCAGAGCTGTGAAGGCTTTTTTAGATGTAGTTTGGCAAACTCTAATCTGGCTTTCCTGTTTTTGTGGCTCACTAATGGATTACATCTTGTGGTGAACCCTCTGTATTCACTCTGGTTAAGTCTTCTCTTGATTGTTGACTTTGACACACATACGCCTACCTCCTGGAGAGTGTTCTTGATCTGGCCAACTGTTGTGAAGTGTGTTTTCTTCACCAGGGAAATAATTCTTCAGTCATCCACCACAGTTGTTTTCCGTGGTCTTCCGGGTCTTTTGGTGTTGCTGAGCGCACTGGTGCATTCTTTCTTTTTAAGGATGTTCCAAACAGTTGATTTGGCCACACCTAATGTTTTTTGCCATCTCTCTGATGGGTTTGTTTTGTTTTTTCAGCCTAATGATGGCTTGCTTCACTGATAGTGACAGCTCTTTGAATCTCATATTGAGAGTTGACAGCAACAGATTCCAAATGCAAATAGCACACTTGAAATTAACTCTGGACCTTTTATCTGCTCCCTGTAAATGGGATAATGGGGGAATAACACACACCTGGCCATGGAACAGCTAAGCAGCCAATTGTTTATGTGCATCCGACTTTTTAAGGGACCAAAACTGTTGTAATTCCTACACCTTTCATCTGATTTGGATGTAAATACCCTCAAATTAAAGCTGAAGGTCTATTTTGATGAGCATTTGGATACTTATTTATTACTAAGCCCCCTAGATATATAGAATATATATAAGACCAAAAAAGTAGAGTGATTGCCCAATATGATAGCATTCAGAATTAAAGTACAGTTTCCTAACTGACCCTAATCTCTCCCAATGGTGTTTTTCAGATTTTTGATATTTTTGATATACTTCCACTATGGCTGCTCTGTGCCTCCCTCCTCCTTTCAAAAGGGAGGGAACTGGATTATCTTTCTTAGCATGCTGGGCATGGCTTAAAGGTCAAGCAGTGCATTATGGTGGAAAAAATTATTTGCTTGGGTATATATAAAATTCCCAAGATGGAAGATTTAAAACCTGCTAGATTCACAATGAATCAGAACCTCATCTCTAGTCACCAGATTTCTGTACTTTCTCACAGGGGGAGGCCACCCCCTTCAGGGCGATCTTACAGAATGGGCACACTGGAGAATTGCCCTGGGGCCCCACTTGCCCGGGGGCCCCACCTGCCCAGCGCCCATCTGCAGGAATGCCTGTCCACCTCCACGGGAAACAGGCATACACAGAACAGTCGAGTCTGACTCCCGTCTGTGTGTGTGTTCACCGGACCCAGCCGGCCAACTTGGAAGCGGTTATTAGCCTGGCACTGCTGTACCAATAAATATTGCCTTAGCGCTAATTTGCATTTTATTCTCGTGGGTGATTGTGTTGGCGGGTCCCCAGTGCACTGCATTGCCCAGGGCCCTTTAATGCTCTTAAGATGGCACTGACCCCTTATGATATAAAGTAAAGGGAAGCTACCGTATTTTCCGGCGTATAAGACGACTGGGCGTATAAGACGACTGGGCGTATAAGACGACCCCCCTAATTTTCATCTACCAGTAATACTTATACTAAGGTTACCTTGGAGATATTATACTCGGCATATAAGACGACCCCCCATTTTTGGGGGATTTTTTTGAGGTTCAAAAGTAGTCTTATACGCCAGAAAATACAGTATATTGGGTTGATTTCATTTTAAATGTATGTGTTTTTAAATATATATTTTAAAGCTGAACTCCAGAATTAGAAAATATTGTATAAAAACAAGAAGCAGATGTATCTTTTGAATTGAATTCTGCCATGCTTTGTGAATTTCTTCCAGATCTGTGCAGTAATCCAGTGTAAAACATTTTTCCTTGCACAGGATCTTCCTGTATTAAAGCGGAGTTCTGGCCTCAAAATCCACTTTGGGCCATCCGCTTGCTCAGTGTCACCTAAAAAAGAAATGGATAGTCCCGATTTTTTTTTTCAATTACTTACCTTAATATTGAAGAAAGTATACTTACCTTTCTTCTACTTCCTCCCTCCGCCGTCACTTCCTTCTTGCGATGACTCCTGAGAGCTGAACGTCATCGCTCCCAGGAATCAATGCGCCTGCACCGGCCCCCCTCGTCAGTTCCGGTGCAGGCGCATCATTCCCAGCTAAACAGCCTTTGGGCATAGTTTTACTGCGGCAAGTAGACACTGTCCCACGAAATGGCGTACCCGTACGTCGCTTCACAGGACCGATAGAGGGGGCGCACGCCCATTCGCCACAGGGGAAGTCAATCAGTGGGTCCCGTGGCCGCGATTGCTGCCGGAGACAAAACAGTGGAGACAAAACAGTGGTCTGCCATTTTAAACATGGCAGACCGCTGTTCTGTCCAGTTATGAAGACAGGAATCCTGTGTTCCTCTTATTTAGGAACCCAGGTCTCTGTGTTCATGCAACAAGCCCACCCCCCACACAGTTAGAAACAGACATCCCAAGTCTCCCGCGACTTGCGGAAGCCTCCCGCCTTTGGCCAACAGCTCACAGACACCCGCAAGGGCCGTGTGATCTCCTGGCTGCCACGGGAGACTTCGGATGTCATTGTCTGCTGAGTCAGTGACAGAGACGCTGCTTCTTTTATAGTTCGGTGTCCTGCCGAAAACTCCAACCTGCCAAAATCTCCAACCACGTTATTTCCGGTGAGTGTACACTGGAAATAATTGGAGATTTAGAGCACTTGGTGTTTTCACACAACACCGGCAGCCTATACACCCGAGTACATGGGATAATTAGTGCAGATTCTTACTCCGCCCGGTAGTTGTCGCCGTCTTGGAGGTGGCCATGTTTTTGGTTACTAGCGGGCGGAGTTGGAGTTGGAGTTTTCACCAGTACACCGGCTCTGTCACAGGTTGAAGGATTTGAAATGCACTCCGCCTGTGACAGGAGTAGCCATACAGGAAGCAGCGACAGAAGATATGACTGTGCGATCCGTCCTCCTCTACCCTCCTCCTATACAGAGGTATGAACACCAACATAACACTCAGCAATCATATTCTTTGAATCACCCTTACCAATTCTATTCTAAATCAGCAGATATGTGTGTTAGTAAGGAAATAAAATATTAAGCTTAACAAAGGTATTTCACAATAGAAGTTGACTGCTTACAATTTATTAATACACACCTTTTTTCCTCTGTCTTTATTATTTCTTGTTAGTAAACTGTACATTTATATTCTAAAGATTACTATTGGCATTTACATAGCAAAATTAATCATCTCTAAACTTCTGAACTCTCAGAACTGTTGCATAGAGAGAGAGAAAGAGAGGATCTATTTATTACATATCTATCTAGCAATATATTTTATTCTCTCTGTCTGCCAATCTATCCTTTCTCTTTCTAGTCTATCTATTTATCTACAGACAAGTCTCCCACGACTTGCGGGAGTCTCCTGCCTTTGGCCGGCAGCTTACGGACAGTGTTTCTGACTCCTACCACCATGACCACTTCAAATCACTGAAGTGGTCATGGTGGTTAGAGTGTTCCTTTAATATCTCTCAGAAGAAGTAAACCTCTGTATAATGATTCCATTTTGTTTGGTCATCCTCTAGTTGTGTTACATTAGTGCAGGGGAGGCGCGGCGGCTCAGAGTGCCACCTCCCTAAAATGAGTTTTTGCAGGTTGGGATGCCTGTAGAAAGCACTCCTAGGGACACATTTAACCCTTTGATCACCCCTGGTGTTAACCCCTCCCCTGCCAGTGTCATTATTCCAGTAAGGGTCCTTTCACACGGGGCGGACCGTATTTTCCTCCGCTCAGGCACTTTTTGTTTTTTTTATACGGACACGGATGACACTCTGGAGTGTCTGTTCTGTATGTTCGTTTATCATCCCATCCATTTGCGGATGATAAACGGAGATAATGTATGTCAACAGACTTGTATAAAGTACTCTAAATTTCTACTTGAGTAAAAGTACAAGTGCTCGATCAAAAAATTACTTGAGTAGAAGTGGAAGTGCTCGCAGAAAAAGTTACTTAAGTAGAAGTACTAAAGTATTCAACATTTTTTTTACTTAAGTATTGCAAGTAATTTTTTCAAAAAATTTGCTACTTAAGTACTAAAAGTAAAAAGTACCAGTAGTTTTGAAAAAAAAATTCTACTCAAGTACTGAAAGTAGAAGTACAAGTACTGTGTTATGTAGTTATTAAAGAAATAAGTCAAAAGTTTGAACATCATATTGTTTTTATTAATTCAAATGATTTATTCAAATGATTAACCTGTGTTTGTTAGTAGTTTCTTGATGCACTTTAAGCGCTGTAGCACCATTTATTTGTTTGTTTCATATTTCCTTTTTATTGGAAAGATTTGGTATAGCAGCTTTTATTATACACAGCCTTTATTTTCGTATGCGCTGATTTACAAATGACATTATACACATTTTTTTGAACTTTATGCAACCTGCCATCTACTGTTCTGGCAGTGGTAATTTTTTTAAAAGTAACGAGTAACTATGCAGTACAAAAAAAAAATACTTGAGTAGAAGTATCGAAATCATCGAAAAAATGTAGTGAAGTAAAAGTAGAAGTAGGAGAAAAAAATTCTACTCTAGGAAAGTACAGATACCGCATTTCGGTACTTAAGTACAGTACTTAAGTAGTTCTACTTCGTTACTATACATCTCTGTATGTCAATAGCATTGCGGTTGTCAGCAGATGACACCGCTCACATCCTTTTTTGCGTCCGTTCCGTTTTTTTAAACGGAAGAAAAATAGGGTTCTCTTCCGTTCCAAAAAATGGAACTGATTGGAAAGGACGCAAATCGGATGTCAGCGAATGGTCATCCGCTGACATCCGCAATCCCATTGACATGCATTATGTCCGTTTTTCATCCGCAATCGGATGGGATGAAAAACGGACATATGTTGTCCGCCCGTGTGAAAGGACCATAACAGTGCATATTTTTAGCACTGATTACTGTAGTAATGTCACTGGTCCCCCCAAAAGTGTCAAAAATGTCAGTTAGGGGTCCGATCTGTCTGCTGCAATGTCGCAGTCCCGCTAAAAATCGCTGATCTCCGCCATTACTAGTAAAAAAATAAAAACAAAAATGACATAAATCTTACCCCTAGTTTGTAGACGCAATAACTTTTGCGCAAACCAATAAATATGCACTTATTGGTATTTTTTACCAAAAATATATAGCAGAATACAAATTGACCTAAAATGATGAAAAAATTGGATTTTTACATTTCTTTTTATTGGGAATGTTATATAGCAGAAAGTAAAAAATATTGTTTTTTTTTTTTTTTTTTTTGAATTGTCGCTCTTTTTATGTTTATAGCGCAAAAAAATAAAATCGCACAGAAGATACCACCAAAAGAAAGCTCAATTTGCGGGAAAAAAAGGACATACATTTTATTTGGGTACAGTGTCGCACAACCGCACAATTGTCAGTTAAAATAATGCAGTGCCGAGTCGTTAAGGGGGTAAATCCATCGAGGTCCAGAAGTGGTTAAACGTGTTCAAGCTCAGCGACACAGAAAATACAGAAGCCTTTGGGTCAACATAACAGCCAGGCCAGGCCTACTCATTTTCTCACATGCAAAAATCCATAAAGAAAGGTACTTTTACATTTGATTTCTTAATAACAACACACAAAATTGAAAAATCTTTTGTGCATAATGATGAAAATCACTAAAAATGATTTTATACAATCACCTGTGCCTGATAGATATATCTGGAATAAGACTCTGGAAACTTGTATAATATGCCTGAAGAATCCTATTAGAGCTTATTATTGTCGCTGATCCCCTGCTGTGGTCAGCAGGAACATCTTTACAGTTCAGGTTTAAGATTTCCTCCAGCTATAGCTATTGTCATGGATCACAGTACAGCAAACAGCTTGCAGCGAGTGTGAAATGCAGAAACAATACTTCATTTGTTCCGCTGATAAATGTCAAGCATGATGCTATGATGTATGCCATCAACATGCCACTGTTAGAAGATTTTTCATTTTATGGTTACACAGTCTATTTTAATAGGCTTGAGCCAGAACAAAAATGAGATGCCCTATAGCATTAAAGTGACATTAAAGGTTCATTTAAAAAAACAAAAAGCAAACATGTCATACTGTCCATACTGTGCAAAACAGTGGTTTTGCACAGAGCAGCCCCGATCCTCCTCTTTTCGGGTCCCCCGCCACGCTTCTGGCTCCTCCTCAGCCAGTGCCCTCAATAGCAAGCTGCTTGTTCTGGGGGCATTGGTGTGTACTCGCTCCCGAGCCCCATTCTATGCATCCATAAGACACATAGAGCCACGACTCAGCCCTGTCCCCACTCTCTCCTCATTGGCTCACTGGATGTTATTGACAATAGCAGGAGCCAATGGCTCCCTGTTGCTGTCTCAGCCAATGATGAATGAGAGATCCGAAAGAAGCTCAGCTCTCATGCACATTGCTGGATCAAGAGGGAGCTCAGGTGAGTATTTGGGGGTGGTGGGGGCGAGGAGCTACTGTACACAGAAGTTTTTTTGCCATATAATGCATGAAGGTAAAAAATCTTGAGCCTATAAAAACACTTTAAAGAATATAAGTAAGCAGTTCCTAAGTAGGAATATGTTATACTCTAAGCCAGCGGGCTCCAAACTGTGGCCCGTGGGCCAGATGTGGCCTTTTGCTTGCCTTTTTCTGGAGTGCTGTTTCTTCTATTGATACAAGGTACTATTCCTCCAACTGAAATCAATGTTGAGGCACCAATCATTCCTCTGACATCAACAGTTAGGCATTATACTTGCAACTGATACCAACAATGGGGCACTATTCTTCCCACCAACACCAACAATAGGGAACTATTCCTCCCACTGACACTGACAATAGGCCATTATTCCTCCTCCTACTGACCACAGGTGCCATATATTTTTTTTCTCTGACTGACAACCAAGCCTGAAGCACTGTCTACTCCCACAGATGCTGGGGCATTTTCTACTCCCACTGGCAATAGTCTAGGCCCCCCTAAAATCTGAAGAACAGTAAACTGGCCCTTTGTATAGAAAGTTTGGAGAACCCTGCACTAAGCAAACTTATAGTAGAAATGTAAACACTGCGAACATTTGATTAGAGATCGCTACAAGATGGGTTTTCCTTCCAGGGTCATGCTGGTGGCATAATTGATAGGAGCATGGTGGCAGGGGAGGCACATGACAGAAAACGACAAGAGAAGAGCGCACTGACCTTGTGCATTAACCACATCCCGCCGCCCTATAGGGAATTGACGGTGGTTGTATTATCCTGACACGCCGTCATATGACTGGAGAACCAGTGCTGCAGTGTGTCACTCTGACATACCGCATCTCCGATCTCGGTAAAGAGCCTACTGACGTAGGCTCGTTATCATGTGACCAGCGGTGTCCAATCACAGCTGGTCACATAGTAAATAGGAAGTGCCATTGATCGGCTTTCCTCAGTTCGTGCCTGACAGGCACGAGTAGAGGAGAGCCGATCTGCGGCTCTCCTGACAGGGGGGGGTCTGCACTGGTAATCAGAGCATTGATTACCAGTGCAGAACCTTGGGGGGATGCCACTAGAACCACCAGGGATGCCCACCCATGACCCCAGGGATGCCCACCATGGCCACCAGGGATGGCAATCAGGGCTCAGGGAGCCCGCCAGTGCCCTCTCCATCAGTGCTGCCCGCCAGTGCCATCCCCATCAGTGCTGTCTACCAGTTCCCATCATTGCCATCTATCAGTGCTGTCCACCAGTGCCCATTATTGCCCACCAGTGCCGCCTATCAGTGCCGCCCATCAGTGTCGATCAGTGCTGCCTATCAGTGCCCATCAGTGCCCATAAGTGCCACCTATCGGTGCCCATCAGTGTCACCTATCAGTGCCCATCAGTGCCACCTATCAGTGCCCATCAATGCTGCCTATCAGTGCCCATCAGTGCCGCCTATCAGTGCCCACCAATGCTGCATATCAGTGCTACCCATCAGTGCCACATATCAGTGCCCATCAGTGCTGTATATCAGTGCTGCCTATCAGTGCCGCATATTAGTGCCACCCCATCAGTGCCTCCTCATCAGTGCCTGTAAGTGCGGCCTCATCAGTGCTCATCAGTGCAGAAAAAACGTATCTATTTACAAAATGTTATAACATAAACAAAAAACTTTTTTTTTCAAACTTTTCGATAATTTTTAATTTGTTTAGCAAAAAAGAAGAAACCTTGCGGTGATCAAATACCACCAAAAGAAATCTCTATTTGTGGGAAAAAAATTACGCAAATTTGGTTTAGGTACAGTGTTGCACGACCGCACAATTGTCATTCAAAATGCAACAGTGATAAAAGCTATAAATTGGCCTGGGCAGGAAGGGGGAAAAGTGCCCTGTATTGAAGTGGTTAAAATCAAAGAAGGGTAGCGTAAAATATACTCACAAACGTAGGGTATGAACAAGCATATTGGAAATGGGCACCCCTCGCTTCCAGGACACTTCTGGAAAGTATGATGGCATCCTCAAAACCTGGTATGGTTTACGCATTTCGAGGGAGGACCCTCTTCCTCAGAGCCAAGATCGCCACACCTGACAGGCACATGACAGCCCCGGTATTCCTTGCAGGATGTCTGTGGTAGTCAACCAGAACATCCTATTTAGTTGTGTGTGTCAGCTGCCTAAAGATGTGGAGATCTTGGTGCTACAGTTCAGTGTGTTTTTAAATATTTGATGTGTTTGCTTTCGAGTGCATTGATAGGCACATTGAAGTCAATAGCATAGCATCAAAATGCATATAATACGTGTTTGATGGGTTGGCAACAGGTGTTAACAAGCCTTGGTCAATGGCTGTTAACACTATCCAATCCAAATTATAAATTTAACACATTGAAAACATGCGTCAAATGCATGTGAAAACACAAAGGAAATATTTGCTGATGCATGATAATGCACCTTACTAAAGCTACCAAAAATCACACTTTTAAGCACATGTATAGATCTAAATAGGCCCTTAAATGTAACTTGTCATGAGAGATATTTGTGAGCTGCCATTACTGGTATTCTACTGAAAATGAGAGTTATCTGGCTATTATCCTTACCCTCTGTTTTAATTTTTCTGGAGTCACTAACAAACAACAAGAATCCAGATCAGAAAAGTCAGAAGTCCTTATATGCATACTGGTTCCAGGTCTGTGACTCGTATATTCAAACTGGTGAAAGGTCATTTTTGTTTAGTTGCATTGGTTTGTGCTGTTTGCACTTCATCAGTGATTGTACAATCAGCTTGTCACAGCTTAAAGTGTCACTAAACCCACATCATAAAAAACTATCAATAAATGGGGTATTACATGCTGTTTATATGTATAGAAAAGTGCAGCGCCAAAATAAATTATAGTGAACATTAGGTCAAGAAATATTATTAGTAGTAATTAGTGTGATGAGGCTCAAAAACCACACATCAATAAGCATTGGTATATGAAAAAACATCCAAAAGAATGTTAATGAAAAATATAGTTCAAAAGTCTAGAAAAAACCTTGAATAAAGTAGATCAGATGCAACCACTCCAGTGAATATAAGGTGTTACTCAGACTGTGTCCACATAGCTGACCACCATCAAGTGAGTTACACACTCACATGAAAAAGTGGCTGCTGTCACAGCACCATGCACACCTTTCAGCATGAAGATCAATGGGTAAATAGCAGTGTTAAGCTTCCTCTAGTGTCTCAGAATAAATAAAGCTTGCCAGAAGCCAAGATGGATATTCCATAGTCCAGTATTTTTAATGTTCCAAATGAATGACAAACAATAAAAACAAAAATAACGATTTACACAAAAAGCCGCTGGCAACCTGGAATTGCTCAGCGGCGATACGTCAGCACCAAATAGCCCGCCCGACACGTCTAGGAAATTATCAAGGGGTTCCCTTGTGTATGTGTTATGTGTGTGTAGCAAGGTTTCCAGGCCTGTGGCCTGATGTGGGTCTGCCATTGTTACCGGTTACCTCTCCAGCCCATGTGAGCTGCGGCCCTGTGTGTGAGCACTGAGACATCGATAACTCCGGCATCTTTGTTTGGTTGTTTTATTGTAGTTTTAGGGGATGGGAAAAGGGAATGAGTGGGATACTCCTTTGGCTCGACTATATACAATTCTGGGACTTTTGTAGTAAAAATGCCCGTTAGCGCTGTCTTGACGCCAGCCGACGCTAGCCAACGCTTACTGACGCTTTGAACAGACTGTATCTCTAAAAGCTGTGCTGGAACTCCAACTTAAGTCTAGCAGATCCAGGACTGTAGAACATAGAATATCTGACACTGCTTGCACTGCAAAGTCACTGACTACGCTCTCCAGCCTTGCCCTGGCTTGAGGTAGCTTGTTGTGTATTCCTATATGGCTGCAACTCTCAACTGATGAACTCATACTGTACATTAACTCTTCAGGGCCCAAACTGCAGGCGCCTCCTTTACCACTTCAGGGTCCTCAACCTAGGTACCCCCTCTATCACTTCAGGGTCCTCTGACTAGGTACCCCCTTTACAGCTAACTGACACTTTGGATCCTAGAACCTTCTCCGGAGCGGTTCCCACTGACTCTAGGCAGACCCCCAGGGGCAATTCTCAGTACTCATGACCTGTGTAGGCTTTCCTGGGACTGGACCCCTCTCGCTCTCTGCTGGTTCTCAGCACACCGGATTCCCCTCAGCTCAACTCAGCACTTTGGATTCTCAGGCAGCACCCGAGATATCTGCTTCCTCTGGCAGGAGGAGAGACAGTCGTCCTCTCCCTCCTGAGACTCTGCTTCCCGCCAAAGACAATGAGTCATGCTCTCCCTCAAACTTATACCCACTCCCAGAATTCTTTGCGGCAGAATCTGCCTTCTGGGTTGGTTACAAGCATGAATGCATCCCTGATTGGGTTTCCTCCACTGCCCTATGAGAAGCCTCTCACAGAGCCAGTTGGGAGACTCCCCTTTCACCAGACACACCTGGAAGCCATGACACCCTACCAAAAAGAAATCATGGCCCTGCTGTTAGGCAGACAAAGCCCACTATACATTTACCTAGCACCTACCTGTAGGGTGCTACATGTGGTTTTTGCATCTCATCACACTGATTACTATATATTAATTCTTGACCTAATGTTCACTATAAATTGTTTTGGCACTGCACTTTTCTATACATATGCTCATTGAGGTTTTCTGCACTACCTTTTTTTGTTAGCTGCCTAGGTTTTG
The DNA here is from genome assembly GCF_965119305.1 of Pelophylax lessonae. Taxonomy (NCBI): domain Eukaryota; kingdom Metazoa; phylum Chordata; class Amphibia; order Anura; family Ranidae; genus Pelophylax; species Pelophylax lessonae. The sequence goes on from NC_138772.1 coordinate 469,886,425, forward strand.
ATTTACTGTAGCACGGCACAGATATTTTGTTACTGATTCACATGCTGTTCATACTCACTCAGTCACTATAGGATTCTATTTCTGTATTCTGCAAAAAAACTGGTTGATCCTGCTGTTCTCTATTTCCCCTTTCTGTTCATGTCCTCTGTGCAGTTGGGGATTTTACAGAGCAGTGTTGGCAGCTCTTTACATGCTCAGTTTTCAGTAAGTTTCTATGCTGAGCATTTCCTTCCTATCACATCTGAGTAGCCCATGTGACTATAGAGTCAAACATGTGGGCGTATACACAGTGGTAAATGACAGCCCACTCCTTCCCTCCTCCTCCTCCATACCCACTAAGCAGCTAAACACAATAAGGGTGGGATATTGCATGTAGATTAATGGAGGCTTCACCTCCCTTTTATTCTAAGACACAGGCTGGAGGGGCGTGACACAGCATATGACTGGCAGAAATCCGCCCACACCATATTATTGCCAAAAAACAATAAAGATTTGATTTCAAATATATATTTATAAGACAATTTAGAACTTTTTTTATATTAGGTATTTATTTTTACTCTGTATTCCAAGGGCTAGAAGCTCCTCCTGCTTATGTTTCCCTGCAGACAGGCTGGGGAAGATCTGGGTCATGTGACATCTGTACTGTATATGTATTAGGAAAAAGGTACTTATTTTTTTTTTTTATTAAAATAATTACAGTACATCATCCACATACAGAAATAAAAGGGATAATGTAAATAGGGTTTATAGTGTTTATTATCACTTTAAGGCCTCTTGCTTATGGGTATGTCCAGCTGCAGTGCATCCCTCCTGGTGTTTTAGTGTGCCTGGGAGGGACAGATGCAGCATCCAGACTCACTGCAGGCAGCCCGTCAAAGTTGATGGCAGTCTTGGGCTGGACTGGGATGAAGGCTGTACTGAGTGGTACCGGCATTTAGAGCCCTGTGGGTTTAGAGGTGAAGGTCAGGAATGCAGAAGACCTATGTTCCAAACCTTTGTCCCTGACCACACAAGGCCACAAAAATGTGGGGAGGGACACACTGCAGCTGGAAGGTCCAATGTACAAGAGCCTAGGACATCTTCAAAGGTTACAATGTGAACAATGTGCAAGGGAAGGTGCAAAATACAACACATAAAAAGAAAAAAAAAAACAGTTTCAAGACACTAAACCCTGGTTCACACCAGTGCAGCTACTTTAGCACGATTTCAAAGCCACAGATCAGTGGGATTTGGATTGGTGATATCATTGGGGCTTGCGACTTCATTTAACAGAAGTCAGCGCAAGAGAAAAAGAATCTCACAAGGTGTACTTTAAGGGCACAACATGAGACATGTACACATATAATTAGATAAAATAGAATTTTATTAAACACAAAATTTAAAATAGTAATAAAAAACTGGCTTCTAGAGAGAAAGCCATAAACAGGGAAGCAAAGCCCCCTACAAATGATATGTACTGTATACCCCCAGATTGATCACAGAGAAGAGTAGCAGTAAATATACAAGATATTCATGCGTAACATCCAAATACTCTTGTCCGATAGGTGGCCACCTTCACTGACTAGGGACACCCTTGTGGGATTCTTTTTCTCTGCTTATGTTTTGGATGTAGCACGCTCTAGAAAGCTGATTTGTTACATAGAAGTCAATGCAAATCACAATGAAATCGCAGAAAAGTAGTGCAGGAACCTTTTTTAAAGCCGCTGCGACTTTGGTTACACCGATTTGAACAGTTCCATTGCCGAAAATAGGGTACAACTTGTCATGTGATTTTGAACTGTTAAATCGCATTGGCGTGAACGAGGGCTAAATTATATGCAAGCACTAACAAGCATACTGTTTTTTGCTGGAAATTCCAATGTGGGTCCTGTAAATCTACATTGCACGTGCTATGGGAAGTTTGTATTCGGTTTTCCTACATACATTTCTGACAGTTCGCAATTATGGTCCTGGTAAAAATGACTCATATTAGTAAATATATCACATTCCTTCATTACCGTTTCACTATAAAAAGTGTATTTGTTCTGTATTATTCTAACCCTTATTCCCAGCTTGTAATTAACAAATGTGTTTTGTTTGTTTGCCTGAATCTAGGCTACAGTGACCCAAAGGATAATGACTATTAAATTAGGTTAATGACTGATGTTGTGTGCCTCTCTGAAAATAAAAGAATTAGCTTTGCATCGTAGCCAATAATGGAGGTGAGCGACTGCCCCCCACCTGGCTCCCTTATGAGATGATCAGACAATAATTAGATAATGATGATATTTTGGGTAAGTTCCTCTAGAAAACAAATTAAGCATTTTGCAGAAATGCTCTGACACTTACATATTGCACACACTGATCTCCTGCTTAAAGGAAAACCCCATCTTTCTTTATAACATTTAAACAAATAAGATTTTCTAAAATTTCTACAAAATGACATTCTTGCTTTCAATCAACCATAGCAACAAGGGGAGCGTTCTGTATTCCATTCTCTCTTCCATTCTCGGAGTGTGGAGGTAGGTAGTATGTGCAGGAGAGGAGTGGGGAGTGTATGGAGGTGGGTAGTATGTGCAGCAGAGGGGTGTGGAGTGTATGGAGGTGGGTAGTATGTTTAGGAGAGGAGTGGGGAGTGTACGGAGGTGGGTAGTATGTTTAGGAGAGGAGTGGGGAGTGTATGGAGATGGGTAGTATGTGCAGGAGAGAAGTGGGGATATGTATGGAGGAGGGTAGTATGTTCAGGAAAGGAGTGGGGAGTGTACGGAGGTGAGTAGTATGTTCTGAAGAGGAGTGGGGAGTGTACAGAGGTTGGTAGTATGTGCCAGAGAGCAGAGTGTATGGAGGAGGGTAGTATGTGCAGGAGAGGAGTGCGGAGTGTGGAGGTAGGTAGTATGTGCAGGAGAGGAGTGGGGAGATGTATGGAGGTGGGTAGTATGTTCAGTAGAGGAGTGAAGAGTGTGGAGGTGGTTAGTATGTTTAGGAGAGGAGTGGGGAGTGTATGGAGGCGGGAAGTATGTGCAGGAGAGGAGTGCGGAGTGTGGAGGTAGGTAGTATGTGCAGGAGAGGAGTGGGGAGTGTATGGAGGTGGGTAGTATGTTCAGGAGAGGAGTGAAGAGTGTGGAGGTGGTTAGTATGTTTAGGAGAGGAGTGGGGAGTGTATGGAGGCGGGAAGTATGTGCAGGAGAGGAGTGCGGAGTGTGGAGGTAGGTAGTATGTGCAGGAGAGGAGTGGGGAGTGTATGGAGGTGAGTAGTATGTTCAGTAGAGGAGTGCAGAGTGTGGAGGTGGTTAGTATGTTTAGGAGAGGAGTGTGGAATGTGGAGGTAGGTAGTATGTGCAGGAGAGGAGTGGGGAGTGTATGGAGGTGGGTAGTATGTTCAGTAGAGGAGTGCGGAGTGTGGAGGTAGGTAGTATGTGCAGGAGAGGAGTGGGGAGTGTATGGAGGTGGGTAGTATGTTCAGTAGAGGAGTGCAGAGTGTGGAGGTGGTTAGTATGTTTAGGAGAGGAGTGTGGAATGTGGAGGTAGGTAGTATGTGCAGGAGAGGAGTGGGGAGCGTATGAAGATGGGTAGTATGTGCAGGAGAGGAGTGGGGAGTGTATGGTGGCGGGAAGTATGTGCAGAAGAGGAATGTGGAGAGTATGGAGGAGGCACTATTACACACAAGCCCTGTGAAACATGTGAATATAAATAGCAAGTGAAGTGATTCCAAGCTGTAACTATGCATAAATTATCCATACCTGGAATTCATTTTTAATGCCTTCCCGCAAAGCCTATTGTAAAATTACGGATGGGCGGGAGCACTGTTGTTCTGGGAGAAAATTATTTGATGTCCTCCCAGAATCATGTCTCGCGTGCGCCCCGTGGGCCACACTCCGGCATGATCTGTCTCCCGCCGTGTCCACTTGACACGGCCAATGACAGATCACTGTACAGGCCTGTTACAGGTACCATGTGATCCCTGTGGCCAATCACAGCAGATCACATGACAGTTGTACACAATGAAAGGCTTTGTTACATGTCTTTCATTGTGTACTATTGTGATGAACCCTGTGATTGGTCATAGTCATTATTTGGTACAGGCAAGGCCAATGACAGCCCATCTGTACCATGTGGTTAACTGTGGCCAATCACAGCTCTTCAAAATACTAAACACTGAATGAGTAGTTTTCATTCAGAAAAAAATGTCTGCTTATAACTGTAAAATGCAAAGTTACAAGCAATTATAGCGAGACAACAATTGATACATGTAGCAACGGCAGCAAATTTGAACCGTTTGTTCACAAACTCTGGAATCCATTTGTATAGACTGGTGCGCTGAAGCACCAGCACTATGTGAGTGTTTTTAATCTTTTAAATAAAACACTTTTATATATACATTATTTGCACTATGGATTTTTCTCCATGTGGATGGCTTAGCACATTACCGGCTGATCGGGAATTCATATCCTGGAAGAAAATCACTTAGTGCTTCATTGTGGCAATCTAGGCTACTATTGAACAAATCTAAGCTCACATCCCATAAGGCAGGGGTGTCAAACTCCATTTCATCATGGGCCGCATCAGCATTATGGTTGCCCTCAAAGGGCCGGTTATATCTGTAAGATTAGATGTCCAGATCACCCCACACCCCCTTACACCCTTACATAAGATGTCAAAAGCCCCCCCCCCCACCATCAGAAGTCAAGAGTCACCCACCCTTCCTTACATCACAATGCACCCCTTTACCTTGTGCTGCTGCCAGGAAGAAAATGCTGGTGGATCTGGGAAAAAGAGCAGGGTCTGGAGGAGAACCAGAGGAGGCCTGGAGTCAGCTTCCAGAGTCTGCTGAATGCTGAGACCAGGGGATGCAGATGCAAGGTGGTGTTACAGCTGAACAAAGAGGTGCAGGATCTGTAAGAGGAGTTCTGCCCTCCTCTGTGCTGCGGAATGCTGAGATGGGGGGGGGGGGGCAAAGACAAGCCTTTCTGCAGCTGCACAAAGAAGAATCTGACAAAAGGAGTTCTGTCCTCTCTGCTGCCAACTACAGAGACAAGGGGGGGGGTGCCGCAGCTGCAGCAGAGGTGTAAGGGCCACATGAAATGGCGTGGGGGGCCGCATTCGGCCCGCGGGCCTTGTGTTTGACACCTGTGCCATAAGGTAAGCATATAACCTTAGGGGGAGTTACAAGAGGAAAAAACACCAGATAGATCGCTACATAACACTGCAGCTACGGATCATCTAGCAGAGTGGTAATTGAACACTGGTGATTGATTGATATTCATCAAAATTACAGACTTTATATATATATATATATATATATATATATATATATATATATATATATATATATATATTATATATGCATTTGGTAATTTATTTAATATTAGAAAATTGAACAGTTCACTGGATAATATCATAATTTAACACACAAACACGGATTTTTTACATATCTTTATTGATATAAAATATTATTCAGGTTATCTTTATTTTAATAATCACAACACTACTTTTTCATCTTTTCATAATAGTATTTGTATGCGCAGCACTTTTACACACAAATAGCAATTATAGCATGTAATAAAAAAAAAAAAATCTTGTAGTAAAACTATATTGCTGTGGACACTTATCTAAAAAAAAAAAAAAATAATCAATAGAAAAACAAGTAATAAAAAATATTTTAAAAATTATTACATTTTTTTTTTTACATACTGTCAGTGTCCCTGATCACCGCCACACCATTCGTATAATGACACTGTTATTTTCACCAAAGAAATGTAGCAGTATACAATTTGGTCTAAATTTATGAAGAAAGATTATTTATTTGCAAAATTTATAACATAAACTAAGAAAATTAATTTGTTTTTTTTTAATTTTTGGTCTCTTTAACTTTATTTTGCAAAACATAAAAAATAAAAAAAACAGTTGTGAATAAATACCCCTGGAAAAAAAAAAAAAAAAACTCTAATTTTGTGAAAAAAAAAGATAACATTTTCATATGGGTACAGTGCTGCATGGCCGCGCGATAGTCATTCAAAGTGTGACAGCGCTGAAAGCTGAAAATTGGCATGGGCAGGAAGGGGGTGAAAGTGTCTGATATTGAAGTGGTTAACACATAAGCATACTTACAATGATCAGCTTTTATTAATTTATGTAAAAAGCTTTATCCCAAAAAGCAAAAAAAAAAAAAAACTGTTGATGTAACTACTTAATAAATATTAGCTGGAGTTTTGCTTTAAATTGTTAGTCACTTATGTAAAGTCTTATGTAAAGTAGATCTAAATCTTCCACTCAATCTAACACTACCCTCTCCACTGACTAACAATCTTAATTGCCACTCTTGGCTATGTTGCTTCTCCATAGATGCAGTGGAGCAGTTAAAGTGGTTCTAAAGTCTAAATGTTTTTTTACCTTTATGCATTCCCTGCATTAAAGTAAAAAACACCCCATTAACCACTTGCCGACCACCCGCCGCCTATATATGACGGCAGGTCGGCAGGTTCCTGCGTATCTCCCATACCTGTACGGCGGTTCGTGGGAGGGATGCGCACCCACTCACCAGCGGGAAGCTGATCCATGGGGGCAGTGGCCGCCATTGCCCTCGGGCACCCACGATCGCTCCCTGTGAAAAAATAATGGCGGTCTGCTGTTGTAAACACAGCAGACCGTTGTTCTCTCAGCCATCAACACAGAGCTCCCGTGTTCCTCCTATTTAGGATCACAGGTCTCTGTGTTGATTTCATAAGCCATCCCCTCCACAGTTAGAAAATGCCCCTAGGCTCACATTTAACCCTTTGATCACCCCTGGGTTAACCCCTTCCCTGCCAGTGTCATTATTACAGTAACAGTGCATGTTTTTAGCATGGAACACTGTAGTAATGTCACTGGTCCCCCCAAAAGTGTCACCAATGTCAGTTAGGCGCCCGATCTGTCCGCTGCAATGTCGCAGTCCTGCTAAAAATTGCAGATCGCCGCTATTACTAGTAAAAAATTAATGAAATATATAGAAATTACATAAATATTTCCCCTAGTTTGTAGACGCGATAATTTTTGCGCAAACCAATCAAAATAAGCTTATGGGGATTTTTTTCTACCAAAAATATGTAGCAGAAGACAAATTGGCCTAAAATGATGAAAAAAATGTGATTTTTACATTTTTTTGGGGAATGTTATATAGCAGAAATTGAAAAATATTGTTTTTTTTTTTTTTCAGACTTGTCCCCCCTTTTTTTTGTTATAATTTGATATAAAAATCGCACAGGTGATGAAATAGCACCAAAAGAAAGCTCTATTTGTGGTAAAAAAAAAAGGACATCAATTTCATTTGGGTACAGCATCGCACAACCGCGCAATTGTCCGTTAAAGTAATGGAGTGCCGAATCGCAAAAATGGCCTGGTCATTAGGGGGAAAATCCTCCAGAGCAGAAGTGGTTAACTGCCTCCCTCCCTAAACTCTAAACACTTACCTGACTCCTACACCGATACAGCATTGTCTGGTCTGTAGCGCTGCTGTTCCCTCTTGTCTCACAGGAGACTCTAAGAGCAGCGGGAGCCATAGGCTGTAAGTCAAAAATCTGTGAGAAGGGAGTGTGGGGGATCACACTGTGTGTGTCTACAGACACACTCAGCCCAGCTTGGGAGCATACTCACACGTGTGAGAAGAGGAGAGTGGACAGCACCAGCGGGGGGACCCCAGAAGAGGAGATAAGGGGCCTCTCTGTGCAATACCATTGCACAGGGCAGGTAAGTATAACATCTTTTTTTTTTTTTTTTACAAAAACATTTTTAACTTTAGAATCATTTTATTGTAGACACCCTAAGACAGAGATGTGTCTCTGGCTGAGCACCAAATGCAAATAAGGTAGCCACTACTTTCAATGATTTGCAAGCTACACTATACAGTATATTTCATTTTTTGCATTGCCGGCTGCGCTAGGAGGCAGTGCCTTTTTTTTTTTGTAAGTTTAGTTTTATTTGAAGTGTACAAAGCATACACTTCGTTCACTGCAATGTCCGATGCGCTGCAAATTTACACTGTTATACAAGCTGTACAATCACTACTTTACATTGTAGCAAAGTGTCATTTCTTCAGTGTTGTCACATGAAAATTATAAAATATTTACAAAAACATGAGGGGTGGACTCATTTTTGTGAGATACTGTATATAGAGGTTGCATGAAGAGTCTATTAATGAGCTTAGGTAAAGTTTTGATTCTGACATATCAAATTATCTACGGCTCACACTTCAGCCTCAAGATTTCCTATGCATTATGCATAATTCCTCATTAGATAGATAGAAGTGGGGTAGATTTACTAAAGGCAAATTTACTATGCACTTTCCAAAGTGCAGTTACACTTTGCAAGAGCAGTTGCTCCAGAGCTTAGTAAATGAGCAGAAGCTCTGCTGACTTCCATCATCCAATCATGTGCAAGCAAAAATGCATTTTGTTTAATTTTCCTTGCATATGATTGGGTATTCTTTGCAAAGTGAAGCTTTATCTCATTCAGTAAGCTCTGGAGCAACTGCACTTTGCAGTCTATTTGCCTTTAGTTAAACAACCCCAATGCCTCTTGTCTCTAATATTTTGTATGGTTACTAATATATGTATGTATACTGTATACCATGTTATAAAATGTTAAGGCTGGTATAAAAAATGTATGTATTAATCATTAGTTGCCCTGATCAATATAGACAGTCCCTATTTTAGACACTTCAAACCTACGATGTACTGGCAGGTGAGCAGGGAATCATTTGTCTTAGGTTAGCCATAGACTGGAAGATGTCTTACCAAGAATAACAGTTGGTGAAAGATTTTGCCCATGCCTGCCACATAGCTATGATCTGCTGAAAGTTACCTGCCTTGGGCCAATGCTGTATTCAGTGACATCATGAGGACAAAGCTATGTCAGTGATTTGGCTATGTTTAGCAGCAAACTCACGTCACACAGTGTCGGGTTGTCACATCTAATAGCTAAATGTGTCATTTTGCTGCAAAATCAGCCCGCATCTCTATAGAGGAAAAAGAAGAGTTGCCAAATTACCCCAAATGATGAGCAGAAAGTCACGAAGCCTACTTCCCTGTCATGCCAAGGGTTGGCCACACAAAAGATCCAAAATATGCTTCATGTGCCCAAAGCCCTACTTTCATTTAAAGCAATGTGCAAGTGCAAACATGTTCTGTGGCATAACAGCATGGCATGACCTACATACAAGTGTAGAAAATGCCTCAGTGACCTCTTGTTAGCAGTACATCACATCAAGATCAGCTCTGCTGAGTGTGCAAGCAAGGGCAATGATTCTAACATAACTAATGAAATCCTTTTAGACAAAACTCTCATATGTGAGAACAGCATGCATATACTGTAGGTCTTTATTTAAATTCTAGGCAAACATTTTGATGCTTTCCACCTCTCGAATTACGATAGAAAATCCATACCTTGTATAAAAAAATCTTAAAAAACAGAGACCCCCCCACTTCAATAATTGCATCAGATAGGACAGTACCCTTAAACTACAAAGCTGCCAGCCAAAGGCTCTGATTAGAACCTTGGTCTAGTATGATGTGGGGAACGGGGAATAGCGATCCCCTATGGCTAACTCAGGTGCTTGTAATAATTTGGAAGGTAACTTCTGGATAGCACTAGGTTGTTCTAAGGCCGGCCATACATGGGTCGAATTCCAAAATAATTTTTTTTTAGAAAATCTTAACTAAGAATTTTTGTTCGAATTTGGCACCATTAGCGGGCCATCAAATTTGAGTGATTGGGCATGTTGGAAATTTTATTGGAAAACAAACAATTTTCTAATCAATGATGGAAGAATTGTGGGAGAAATATAATCGAAAAAGAAATGCGCACGAGAGCAAGAAAAAAAATTCCCGTAAAGAAAAGAAGATTCCTGGCCATGAAAATTCTTATCTGTAGCAACATGAAGTGAAATTAAAGGCTTGGTTGGTCGAGATTGGAAATCAATGGTGGCACCATCAGATCACAAAATGCACTGAATGTTTGATTTTTGAAAGGAAATTTGTTCAGAATTCAACCCAAGTATAGCCTGCATTAGCATTGCCTAGAATGCCCTATTTGACTGGAAATATCAGAATGTGTATAGCTACTCTTATTGTTTACTTGGGGTAATCAGAAAGGTTCCTTTGGCACCCTCAGTCCGGATTTTTAGTAATCACAAACATGATTTGCTTACCAGCAATTCATCTTTCCTCACTCTTCTGTATTTCTCAAGTAAAAGTGATGAAAGAAAATTTGCTAATAATGCATTATGTATAGGACCAAGCTCCTCACCCATGTGAAATAATGTTAATATCTTGAAATTGGATATTACCATGAAAATTCAAATGGTTCCACCATCATAATAATGTCTCTTCTTTTCAGTTCTTTAGAATAATTCCCACTGTCAGCTCAGTGCCATATTATTGTAATGACTGCATAGCCTGCGCCTCGGGATCTTACGATTATTATCAGATCAGAGGAGCAGCCATGTAAATATTTATATATTATACAACAATTATTCTAATTTTGTCAAAGCTTCTACTAGAGTGTCTTGAATATTGCTAAAACATTGCATTTCACTTAATATAATAAGTCACATTGTAAATTCTATAAATAAAATATCTAATTCTGTGCTGGCACAATGTTTAGAGGTGAATATTACATTTCTGAAGTTTTAACCCTTTAAAAAAATTTAGAACTATGGTAAATTGATGTATGGTTGCTATGCAAGAAACGGGTTTTGTATATTTAGTATAATATAACAATTCCAGCAATAGGGGGATTTACTAAAACTGGAGTGAGCAAAATCTGGTGCAGTTCTGCACAGAAACGAATCGGCTTTCAGGTTTTATTGTGAAAGCTTAATTGAACAAGCTGAAGTTGATTGGCTATCATGCACAGCTGCGCAAGATTCTGAGTGTTCAGGTTTTAGTACAGTAAACCCATTGTGTATTATCACAAACATCATTTTAAATTATGAGTATAAATGTCAAACACCTAAACACTTCCATATTATCACAACTCTGTACTTGATGTGGGAGACCAAAAAGATCCTTTTAACTGAGTTTTTTTTTTTTACCTTTAAAGGGAATCTGCCAGGATAGAAGCATGGGGGCTGGTTTTTTTTTTTTTTTGGCCTAATTCAGGTCAAAAAAACCTAAAATTTACTTTCTAAAGTTATGCTGGTCTGTAGACAAAGGTTCTACTGCTTCCGGCCTGCGGGGACAGTTGGGAGGCCACATTTCTGTTGTGAGTTTCTTATGAAATGTATAATATATTTGCGTAGGGTAAGCACCTCTGCCAAGTTGTAATTAGTCCCCACTGGGGAGATTTTCCCTAACGTCTTTTGTGGTCACTGGGGTTGCATATGAGCAGAATCACAGAGACACAGATAGAGACACAGATAGCAAAAAAAAATATTGGTAGAGTGGTGGAAGGCTCAGAATCTCAGAAAGTCACCAATACAGAAAGTGAAGAGAAGTCTAAACAGCAAGGACATAAACAACAACAGTATACTGAAGTTCTAGCCCTTTAGCACTCTACCCAAAAATAAAACCAGTTAGTCAACCTTTAATGCTATCCAGGGGACATTGTAGCTGCGCCTAGGTCAGAAAGTCAATTCATTCTGACTTACACTGAATGATTATTCATTTCGGACTGTGATTCGGCAGGGATCTCTCAGGAGTTCTGTGATAGATTTTATACTTTTTGTCGCTAGCTTTGCGCAACCTTCCTGCAGGACCATAGTGATTCAAGAGGAATTCCAGATGTTGATATTTAATACATAGTTGTATTGGTCCACCTTGGAGCACTGTAACTCTATAAAAACCATACCTGGATGATGCCCCTGGAAGCTGGAGATTACTGAAGTTCATAACACTACTACAGTAATTTCTACTTGCTTCTGGGTCCCATGCTGAGTGGCTGGCCTAATTCATTCTGAACACAAGAAGTCAGCTGCTCAGCATGGGCACCATTCAGCGAATGCTTTGCATTTTCTGAAAGAATGTAAAGCGTTCACTGACTGGACGAGGTGAAGAAGTGAGGTGGACACATCATTCTCTCCACCCCATCTAATCAGAGAACCATTTGCACAGTGCCATCTTAAGAGCCTTATAGGCCCCTGGGCAATGCAGTGCACTGGGGCCCCCTGCCTACACAATCACGCACGAGAATAAAAATGCAAGGTAGTTGTCTCTTGTAGTATATATTGGTCCCTGTAATATGTATATAGTAAGGTATATACTCCAGGTAGTTGTACTCTCTTGTAGTATATAGTGTTCCCTGTAATATGTATATAGACTATATACACATTACAGGGAACACTATATACTACAAGAGAGTACAACTACCTGGAGGATATACCTTACTATATACATATTACAGGGACCAATATATACTACAAGAGAGTACAACTACCTGGAGTATATACCTTACTATATACATATTACAGGGAACACTATATACTACAAGAGTCTCTTGTAGTATATAGGATTCCCTGTAATATGTATATAGTAAGGTTTATTCTCCAGGTAGTTGTCTCTTGTAGTATATATTGGTCCCTGTAATATGTATATAGTAGGGTATATACTCCAGGTAGTTGTCTCTTGTAGTATATATTGGTCCCTGTAATATGTATATAGTAGGGTATATACTCCAGGTAGTAGTTGTACTCTCTTGTAGTATATAGTGTTCCCTGTAATATGTATATAAACTATATACACATTACAGGGAACACTATATACTACAAGAGAGTACAACTACTACCTGGAGTATATACCTTACTATATACAGATTACAGGGAACACTATATACTACAAGAGAGTACAACTACCTGGAGTATATACCTTACTATATACATATTACAGGGAACACTATATACTACAAGAGTCTCATGTAGGATATAGTGTTCCATGTAATATGTATATAGTTAGTAAGGTATATACTCCAGGTAGTTGTCTCTTGTAGTATATATTGGTCCCTGTAATATGTATATAGTAGGGTATATACTCCAGGTAATAGTTGTACTCTCTTGTAGTATATAGTGTTCCCTGTAATATGTATATAAACTATATACACATTACAGGGAACACTATATACTACAAGAGAGTACAACTACTACCTGGAGTATATACCTTACTATATACATATTACAGGGAACACTATATACTACAAGAGAGTACAACTACCTGGAGTATATACCTTACTATATACATATTACAGGGAACACTATATACTACAAGAGTCTCTTGTAGTATATAGTGTTCCCTGTAATATGTATATAGTTCATAAGGTATATACTCCAGGTAGTTGTCTCTTGTAGTATATATTGGTCCCTGTAATATGTATATAGTAAGGTATATACTCCAGGTAGTAGTTGTACTCTCTTGTAGTATATAGTGTTCCCTGTAATATGTATATAGACTATATACACATTACAGGGAACACTATATACTACAAGAGAGTACAACTACTACCTGGAGGATATATACCTTACTATATACATATTACAGGCCAGGGACCAATATATAGTAGGTATATCCTCCAGCCAGGACAGGTAGTTGTCTGTCTCTTGTGTCACATCGATTCGATCCCATCATTACCATCATGCCATGACCATGAGAGAGTTAAAAAAATATATAATTTAATCAGTCAGCCTGGCAGGCTGGCTGTGGCAGCCTTACCTTACAACGGCTGCACATGGGAGGAGGTGGGTGAAGGCGGAGCCAGTCTTCTTCTAGGGTCGAGACGGAGCCGGACTGGAGAGGAGTGAGGAGGAAGAGCCGACGAGGAGGAGGATCCTCCTCCGAGTCCTCCGCTGAGGCCGGCGGCGCTGTGCATCCTGGGTCTGCACTCTGCTAACGTCACTGGTTGCTAGATGCCAATCGGGCTGGCCTTAGCAACCAGTGTGCACTGCAGTGAAGACTCGAGCCACGGCCGCCGCCGGAGGGGAGGAAGCAATAAGGGGGGGGGGGCCCGGGCCGGCGGACAACGGAACGGGGGGGGGGGCCCTAGACCACCAGGGACATGCCACCATCCATGTGGGGCCCCTTGGCAAGTGGGGCTACCGGGCAATCATCGGGCATGCCCAGTGGAAAAGACGGCCCTGGCTACTGTGGGACCCTGGATATGATTGGGCCATGGGCAGATCAGCCACTTTTTCTCTATAGCCAGCCTTGTGTATGAAGAGCTAAGAATTGGTTAGCTGGGAGCATGGAACAAAATAAGTTTAAGGGAAAGAAGTAGAAACAATTTTATATAAGCCTCTGTGCTCAAACCCAAACAAAACTATCTACCCAGGGCAGTGAATAGAAAATATAACTAGTACAGGCAGCATATTTGTGGAAGCAAAAAAAAAAAAATTTAAACCATAAGCATTACAAGTGAGCTTACTAACACACAAAAAAGCAACGTTTCAGGTCACTTGATATTCCATGTGGGGTCTGTGGTCATGAGGATAATGATGGATTCAGCAATAAGTGGACGAGGCTATAAACTATATTTGACTGATGCCAGTATTCAAGTTCCTAAACAAACTATACAACAAAATTGAGTCAGGTAAGCCACATTGTTGGAGGGTGTAGTAATGAAAGATTTAATTTAATTTCGTTCATTGACGGACACAGCTTCATATCTTCATTGACCATTGGGTTATGATGGTCTTCCTCGGAGTGAGACACTAGGCGGAAATAGGGCTAACAAAAGTTAACAAGGATTTGACTACACCCATGGGCAGTCTCAGGGGTATACTCCCACTTCCTGCTCTAGAACGTCAGTTTTTTTCTGCCTAGTCAGGAGTAAGGACCTAGCTCCTTGTTGGGATCTCTGGTCCTGGCATTTTTTCCTTTTTCTTTCCTTTTTCTACTTTTATTATTTACTGTTCCTGTGAGAACTACAATCAATTCAGTGTGAGAACTACAATCAACTGCCGGACTTGGCGACAGACTGGATATTCTAGATCCTTACGGTCTCCCCAGTCTGGCCAGCGAGCGCATGCAGACTGTAGGTCCACGCTCAGTCAACTGCAACATAGCCCCACAGGACGGGGGCTTGGCGGGGAGTGGAACATCTCGCGTGGACACACATGACTGGGACACGGCCTTAGTCACAGTGTACCCCTGGCCTGCAGCTCCCCCATTCCAAGATGGGGAAGTGTTCTGCCTGGAGTGGTGCCCGCACGGATTCCGAAGTTCTGGTGAGTAGTTTTCCCCCATTTTCTCCTCTGGGAAATTTCGTGTGGAAGCGGGCCCATTCTGAGGTGGTCGGTCCCTTCTGTGACCACCAACCTCTTTGGTACCCCATTTTTTATCAAAGGGCCTTTGATGCTACCCCCCGAGGCTGTGCTGGTGGTGTGGGATATGTGTATGGGGAGCTGTGTCCGGGAGTGGCTGGGAGCACAATGAGGCAGTTCCCGCTATAAGATAGTACGGTTTTCCATGGTGGGGGGGTCCCTATTTGAGCCCCCCTTGCTGTCTGGCATACCTGTGAAAGGCCCTTGGGTCCAGTGTGCCATGCTCTCGCTGCTTGGTGCTGCCATTTTTTCGTTGCTCACTGCAGAGGAGCTCAGCGGCCATGTTGGTGTAGGTTCCCAAAGAAGTCTATGGGCAGCCATTATATGGTAGCCACAGGAGCGGTGTGCAGCAGGAGGCCTCTAACGGTGACATGGCCGTTTCACTTTCTCTCTGCAGGGCATGAAGCTAGCTGGCTGGTGTTTCTGACTCTCCCTGTGTATGGTGTGGTGAGTCTCTGGGGGTATATACGATCCCTCCTCCTGCTGTAGCGGTGCTGGGACCAGTAGTGCCACAATTAAGTGGTAGTGCAATAACATCCGTTTTTTCTGCACAACATTTTTGAAAGATCTAGTGGTCCCAGGTTTCCTCATGGAACATTCAGAGTGAGTGTCACCACGGGACCCTCTCTGAGGCTGAGGGACCCTCAGAATCTACGTCCGCCCTGGTGGCCATGACGGCAGTCCTGGAGTCGCTGGTTTCAAAAGTGGATTTGGCCCTACAGAAAAGACAGGGAAAGAAGCGCCCTCTGCCCTCACCTGCCCCCTCTGTGTCTTTAGAATCTGAGGCTGATATGTCCACCGCGGACTCCAGCAACCCCACAGGTTCTGCGTCCACGCAATTGGAGGGCTCTGATAGTGAGGATGAGCCCTCTTCCATGTCTACCGCGCAAGAAAAGGCACTTGTTGAGGCACTGATAGTATCTATGCGGGAAGCTTTAAATATGGAAAACACAGCTGGCGTTGGCTGCGCCAGTGCAGTTCGGTACTCGCAGACCGTCCAAGGCAGTTAAGGTGTTTCCTTTTCCTGCCTATTTTGAACAGATTGTCACTAGTCAGTTGAGCTCCCTGGTTGGGATACCTAAACGTTTTGCTCGGAGGTACCCCTTTGAGGAGACCCTCTTGAAGAAACTAATGGTTTCGCCAGTGGTAGATTCGCAGGTTTCCAGGCTGAACAAGACCACCTTGCTAGCAGTGGAGGACACTCCATCCTTTAAAGACCCTGCAGACAGGAAAGCTGAGGCCCTGGTCCATCATCTGTTTATTGTGACAGGTTCAATATGGAGGCCTGTGTTCGCCATTACCTTAGTCTCTCAGACTTTAACAGAATGGGATAGAATCCTGCGCCAGGATTTGGAAGGGGGTCAACATCCCCCTGAGCTGGTGGAATTACCAGACCAGTTGATACAGGGGTTGCAGTATATCTGTGATGCCTCCCGTGGATGCAGCCATGTTGGACTGCAGGGCGTCTGTGACTGCGGTGACCCTCCGCCGCTTGATTTGGTTAAAATGTTGGTCTGCAGACCAAACGTCCAAAAAAGGTGCTGACTGATCTTTCTTTTGTGGGGGATCATCTGTTCGGAGCCTGGATGGAAGAGATCATTAAAAGTCTCACTGGTGGAAAAAGCATGCTGCTTCCACAGAGCACTAAGGGCAGAGAACCTAGGCGCAAACGTGGTCTGGTGTTCTCAGCCCATAAGCGGCCCTTTCCTCCTCCACAGGACAATAGTTCCAAACCCTCCTGAGTTTTCTCGGGGGGTTCCAAGAGACCCTGGATTGGTAAGTCAAAAGCGGGTCCCTCTGGCCCTGCAGGCAAGTCCTCTTGGGCTTCGCCTTCACTTCTTTCAGGATAATTGGACCTCCTTCATTCAAGACAAGTGGGTTCAGGAATTGGTACGATTCGGTTACAAGATTGAATTTGGGCCCTTGCCTACGGCAAGGTTTTTTCTTCCAACCTGCACCTGTCCCTGGATCAGTTGCAGGGCCTCATGGGGGCAGTGTACGGTTTGCTCTAGTAGGGGGAACATTGCACCATTTCCACAATTGGAACGCTTTCAGGGTTTTTATTCACACCTTTTCACTGTCCCCAGGAAGGAGGGCAAGGTTCGTCCAATCTTAGACCCCAAGGCCTTGAACCGCTTTGTGAGGATTCAAAAATTCAAGATGAAGTCCATTCACACAGTAGTGGCTTCCCTTCATTAAGGGGATTTTTTGGTCTTTATCAAGGATGCCTATCTCCATATATATGGCCTATATATGGCTAGCATCAACGCTTCCTTCGCTTTGCTATGGGAAAAGAACATTATCAATTTGTGGCGTTACCCTTTGGTCTCGCATCAGCTCCTCGGGTATTCACAAAGGTGTTGGCCTCGGTGCTCGTCTTACTCAGACAGAGGGCAATTGCGGTACTGGGGTACCTGGACGACTTTCCTCTGCGAGCGGGGTCGCGTTCCATCTTACAGAACGATCTGGATATCACTGTGCAAACCCTACAAGAGTTTGGCTGGACACTGAACTTTCAGAAGTCAGCTCTGACTCCATCCAACAGGTTGGATTATCTGGGGCTGACTCTGGATTCAGTCTCAGGTCAAGTGTTTCTTCTGGAAGAGAAGCTGCAAAAGTTGCAGCATACAATTCGGCTTCTGTTGCTCAACCATTGGTCATCTCTCAGGACTTGCATGCAAGTGCTGGGGTTGATGGTTTCCACATTTGAGGCAGTTCCATTTGCTCAGTTTCACACCAGACCTTTGCAGAGGGAGATCCTGGCAAAATGGGACAAGAATCCTGGATCCCTGGACAATCTGATCAGGTTGACCCGGGGTACGAGGGGCGTCTTGCTGTGGTGGCTCCGCTCCCCGGCGCTTCATCAGGGGAAATCCTTCCGTACGTTATACTGGACAGTGATCTCCATGGACGCGAGTTTGTCTGGGTGGGGAGGTACCCTAAGCAGGCACTCGGCCCAATGGGGTTGGACTCGGGAGGAGTCCGTTCTGCCAATCAACATCCTGTAAATCCGGGCGATCAGACTTTGTATGTCCCAGTGGACGGATCATCTACAAGGGTTTCCAGTAAGGAATCAATTGGACAACACTGCGGACGTGGCATATGTCAATCATCAAGGGGGCACGAAGAGTGCCCTTGCAGCCAAAGAAGTGGCTGGCATTCTGAGGTGGACAGAACGACGTGCTCCAGCCCTCTCTGTGCACATTCCAGGGGTGGAAAATTGGCAGGTGGATTACTTCAGACGGCAGGCTCTGAGTCCGCGCGAATGGTCCCCTCTATCCAGAGGTGTTTCAGCCATTGTGCCTCCAGTGGGGGACTCCGGATGTGGACCTACTGGCTCCTGCCAAGACTCCTGCGCAGGATCGAAGCAGAAGGGATCCCGGGGATCCAGGTGGCTCTGGACTGGCTTCGTCGATCTTGGCATGAGGAGTTGGTAAATCTGGTCGCCGATGCTCCTTGGCGTCTTCCTCCCAGGGAAGATATGTTGTCAAAATTACCGATCTTCCATCCTGCTTTTCAGTCGCTGGCTTTAACTGCCTGGCTATTGAAAGCCAGGTACTGAAAGATAGACGATTGTCGGATTCAGTGATTTCTACTCTGTTAAGAGCAAGAAAATGTACTTCGCTGAAAATTTATCATCGGTTTTGGAAGACGTACAGTATATTACTTAGTGTGAGGCTCGGGGTGCCTCCCCCCGTGCTTTCTCAATGTCGCATCTGCTGGAATTTCTACAAGGGGGTTTAGAAAAGCGCTTAGCTCTGGGCACCATTAAGGGCCAGATTTCTGCGTTGGCAATTTTTCTCCAATGCCTGTTAGCCTTGAATACCTTGGTTCACACTTTTGAGTTTGCCATATGGCCCCTCCTGCGACGTCCCCGGTGCCTCTGTGGGATCTTAATTTGGTGTTATCTGTTCTTCAAAAAGCACCTTTTGAGAATATTGGTGAGATTCCCTTATTGACTCTCTCCCAGAAGGTGGCCTTCTTGGTGGCCATTATTTCGGCACGCAGGGTTTCTGAATTGGCTGCGTTCTCCTGTCGGTCACCTTATCTGGTGGTCCACAGGGACAAGGTGGTTCTTCGTACCTGTCAGTAATTCCTTCCTAAGGTCGCCTCGGGCTTCCATTTGAATGAGGAGATTGTGTTGCCTTTTCTGTGTCCTAAGCCAAGACATTCAAAACAGATTGCTTTGCATTCCTTGGATATGGTTCGTGCCAACAGGGTGTACCTGGCGGCCACTGAGAAGATTTGTAAATCAGATTCCTTATTTGTACTTACGGATGGACACCATAAGGCGCAGGCTGTATCTGCTGTGACTATTTCCAGATGGATCAGGCATACAGTGGTACAGCAACAACAAAATAATTGGCGCAAAGGACGGAGTTCGCAATGTCACTTCAACAACTGGTGGTGTCAGTTCTCCAAGGTAATTGCTCCAATTACGCAGCTGACAAAGAAGGGGATGCCCTTTTTGTGGTCACCTGAGGCACAGGCCGCCTTTACTAAATTAAAAACTCTCTTCACTTCTGCACCAATACTGGTACATCCAGATTCAGAGCTACCTTTCATCGTAGATGTGGATGCTTCAGATTCTGCTGTGGGAGCTATCCTTTCTCAGCGATTTTTGGTGAACAAAATGCAGCTCTATCCTTGTGCTTATTTCTCTCGACTGATGTCTTCTGCTGAGAAGAATTATGACATCCGAAACAAGGAGCTGCTGACAATTAAGGAAGCTTTTTCTGAGTGGAGCCATCTGCTGGAAGGGGCTAAGCACTGGGAAATCGTTCTCATGGATCAGAAAAAATTAGAATTTATTTGTTCTGCCAAAAGATTGTCATCTAGGCAAGCACGTTGGACTCTGTTCTTCTCCAGGTTCAATTGTGTTATTTCGTACCGCCCTGGGTCAAGGAACGGTAAGGCTGATGCTTTATCGCAGATGTTGTCTGGGCCTCTCCAGGAAAGCAACTCGGAATGTACAATTCTGTCTCTAAAGAACTTTCTAGGGGCCACAAGTTCTAAGAAATTTTTTAATCTTCTCAAGGAGGGGTATGAGAATGATCCACTTCTTAATCATCCTTCTAAGAACATTAACCTCAAATACTGGAACGGCTTTTGGACTCAAGTGCATTGCCTCTATGAACCTGAATCAGTTCAGGTAGAAGCCCTCAAATTGGTGCACAACTCTAAATTTGCTGGTCATTTTGGGGTTTCTAAAACAGAAGAACTCTTATCACTTTCCTTTTGGTGACCTGGGTACAAGAAGGATGTCAAGAGATAATTGGCCTCATGTCTGACCTGTGCTTGCAATAGGACACCCTGATCTTCTCCTCTGAGGTTACTTCAACCACTGCCTGTTCCATCAAGACCACGGGAGTCAATTTCTATTGATTTGGTGGTTGATCTTCCCCTTTCAAAAGGGATGACCACTATCCTGGTACTTGTTGACCGTCTCACTAAGATGGCTCATTTCATACAAATTAAAAGTGTACCCTCAGCGGAGCATACTGCAAAGGTAATGGTTTGAAACGTTTTTAAACTACATGGAATTCCTGATGATGTGGTGTCTGACAGGGGAGTACAGTTTTCCTCAAAATTTTGGAGAAGTTTTTGCTCAGCTTTGGGCATAACAATTAAGCTCTCCTCGGCTTTCCATCCTCAGTCTAATGGTCTTTGGAGCAATACCTTCAATGTTTTGTGAGTTATCTGCAGGGCGATTGGGTTGACTACCTTCCTACGGTAGAGTTTCCTTATAATAACTCTAAACATAGCTCCACTTCCCAAAGCCCCTTTTTCTTGAACACAGGATATCATCCAGTTTTTATTCCTAATCCCCCTATCTCGACTCCAATTCCTGCTGTTACCGACAGATTAACTACATTAAAAGAGATTTAAGAGAAACTGATCGATACATTGAAGAAGGCCCAGGAATATTACAAGAAAACCACTGACAGACATCGTCCCACCTTTCTCGTAGGTGACAAAGTTTGGTTATCTACCAAAAATTTTAAGGTTCATGTTCCATTTGCCAAACTGGGTCAAAAGTTTGTAGGAGGTTTGTTTTGAGATTTCTGCTCAAATCAACCCAGTCACTTTTAACTTAAAACTTCCTGACAATATGAAAATTCACCTGTTTTTTCACATATTACTATTCAAACTGTTTCTTGAAAATCCTTTTTTTTGGAAGAAGTCATCCTCCTCCTCCACCTGTGGAGGTTCAGGGTGAAGAAGAATTTGTGGTGGAGAGAATTCTTGACTCCAGGATCTTTAGGAACAGGTTACAATATCCGGTTCAATGGGAAGGATATGGGCCAGAGGAAAATTCTTGGGAGCCTGAAGAAAATAATTAATGCCCTAGATTACCAGAGATGTCCAGTGGACATCCTGGGTGGACGGGAGTACTGTCAGGACCCAGACTTGAACCTGTGTCTGGCAATGACTCTACATGCTGAGCCATCTGGAATGCTGGACAGCTCCCAGGACAAATCCTTGAATGATCCCGCCGTGAATCTTAATTACCTTGAACCCTTTGCTCCTCCCATGAACTTCCTGATTTAAGCCATGTCTCTGCACTCCCTGGATGCCAGAATATTGTGCCTTCACAAGCCAATACATCGCTTGTCTCTCCTGCTGCCGTCCGTATCTTCGCTACCATTCGTTATCGACATTTGGCTTGTTCCTTTACTACTCTTCTGCCTAATCCCAACCTGCAACTACTCGTTAATGACCTTTGGCTACTCCTGGACCACGCTTCTGCTTGATCCCAACCTGCTATATCTGCTACTGAACCCTGGCTTGCTCACCTCCTGGTGGGGCGATCCTGAGGACCGCGACCTGGTACTAAGACACAGCAAAATCCATCTCCACCATCAGAAGCGCTGGTGAACACCGGTTAGTACTTAGATTTCGCACCTCAGGTGAGCCAGCGTCATCTGCTAGAGTAACCTGCCTGTGTTCCTATCCAGCTGGTTCCTGTATAAGCTGCTATAGCTACTGGTCTTTGAGCCTGACCCCCTGACCGTGACAGGTGGGTATGATGGGGATGGGGGAGGGGGGACAGTTAAAACAGTTCATCTGAATGCTGCTCACTATAGCGGCTGCTAGTGGAGGAGGTAGAAGCAACTCTGAAGATAAAAGAAGAGAAACAAACACAGCACCTTCTAAGTACACCAGGAAACAAATTTAATAAAAATGTGATAAAAACTTACTCACAAGGGTAAGCTTGGTTAAAAGCTTTTAAAAAAATGTGGACATCTGTGCATCTCAGTTCTGGGGTTCCTTGATGGTGGTGTCCTCGCTGGCTGGCACGGTGAGGGGATTCCTGGGAGGTAGACCAAGGCTTCCCTGGTCCGTGGAACGCAGGGGAACAGCTCCAACAGGCTGTGACCTCACTTCCTGGTCAAGAGGCACAGACGTAAACGGCGACGCGTTGCGGAGCATGCGCTCCTTCTTCAGGCCGTGCGTGCATCATATTGGTGTATGGCTTTTATGCCCACAGACGGGGGTAGACATTACAGGAGCTCATGGGGCCAAAAAGACAAGGAAAGCAAAGTAATGAATGAGGAATACATAAAAGGAAGAGACAAACTAGCTGTAACAACAACTGGGATGGGGTGAAAGGCTGTGATAGGTGCAAATATGACTAAATAAGAAGTGTTGTAGTTGAATATTTGGCAACTCATAGTGACAGACATAGCCGGACGAACCTTGCTATATGCTTTGTCCACATGTTAGACCGATGAGTGGGTGGGTGAAGGACAATTATGTGTACATAGAGTGATTTTATCAAAAAGGTAAACAGAAATGAATCGGGAAATGGCCCTTAAGCTGAGCAAATTGTATGGTTAATGTGATCGCTGGGAAAGATGAGTGTAGAGGACTATGATGAAAATGAATTAAGGATGAGATTAAGATAAATAAAACTAAAAATGGTATGGAGATAAAGATAAAAAATGTAATTAAAATAAAAATAAAAGTAAACATAAAGAAAAAATTTAAAATAAAAATGGCAAAAAAAGGGGGAAAATGAAAATGAAAATAAAAAATAAAATAAAAATGATAAAACAAAAATGAAAGAAAATATGTAAAAAATATAATTGAATAAAAATAGAAATAAAAATAAGTATGAGATGTATTATGTTATGATGAGAAAATGAGACCACATTGTGTAACATGTAATTGTATAGGAGTGATGGCTTACGTTCCCATCCCAATACCCCCACCTCCACCACAGCTAATCATGAGCCTTAATGCCCACCTGTGTTTCCCACTGCTACTCCAGAAATTGCTACAGATTCCATACCCAAAGACAAATCCCCAGTCATCAGTACCACTATGTCCACAAATTCCAAGCATCAGCACAGCTCTATCAATGTGGCACTCAATGCCTCTCCACTTTCCAGTGGATCTGTATCATTACCACAAAACCTCCCCCTGCTCACATCTTCTGCCACAGATGAGAATAGAGACTTAAACCAGGACCATTTTTTAGCCCCACCCTCAAGGATTTCCCTGTCAAGGCGCATTCTACAGGGGGCTCAGTGCCTCCTGGGCCTTCCGTCATCAAGCGTTTCATGGTCCAGGTGTGCAAGGCGGCCACCTGGTCGTCTGTGCATACGTTCACCAAATTTTACAAGGTGGACATCCTGGCATCTGCGGATACTGCTTTTGGCCGCAAAGTTTTGCAGGTCTCTGTTGTGAAGGCTGCGGCCTCTTGAGGGTGTGTTTTTTTTTCCCGGTTGGTGATACCCAGTTGTTCCTGGTTGGGCTCCTTAATACCTGGTTGGCTATTTTTCTGTTAGCCATTTTTTTTGTTTAAAGTTTGCTGTGTGCCCACCTCTCATGATGACACTGCTTTGGGACATCCCAACGGTCAATGAAGATATAAAGCTGTGTCCATCAATGAACAAAAGAGAAAACTGGATTTTTGTCTTACCGTAAAATCCTTTTCCCTGATGTTCATTGACGGACACAGCACCCACCCCTCTGTGGAGTTGGGTTATGTATTCTTCTGACTCTGCTTGTTACAAAACTGACATCCTAGACCAGGAAGTGGGAGTATACCCCCTGGGACTGCCCATGGGCGTAGTCAAAGCCTTGTTAACTTTTGTTAACCCTTTTTCCGCCTAGTGTCCTATTCCTAGGAAGAGCAGCATAACCCAATGGTCAATCAAGATATGAAGCTGTGTCCGTCAATGAACATCAGAGAAAAATACCAACATTATAGGTATAATCGTACTACAAAAAACATTATTATAACTGCTGAATGAGACATGGCATGATAAGTGAATAGAGCTCTCCATTTTTGCACGTTTTGGATATATCCTTCATAGTAAGAATTAAAGAAATCTCATTGAAAATATCTGTGGAAACCAGGGCTGGATTCCCCACAAAGGTCACCAAGGCCATGGCTTTGGGGCAGCAGGGAGTAGATGGGCTGCACAGCTTATCAGCCTATTAAATAGGTTCCACCAAATCTCCATCACCTCTGCAATTATTAGAGATCTAAATTCTGCAAATACAGCTCTGTCAGCGAGAGGGATTTCCACCTGACAGTGCTGCACAGAAATATCAGCCAACAGTGCCGCCCCTCCATTCCCTGCTCTAACGCTGCACAGAAACATCAGCCAACAGTGCCGCCCCTCCACTCCCTGCTCTATTGCTGCACAGAAACATCAGCCAACAGTGCTGCCCCTCCACTCCCTGCTCTAACGCTGCATGGAAATATCAGGCAACAGTGCTACCCCTCCACTTCCTGCTCCAACGCTACAGTGAAACAGCCGACAGTGCCGCCCCTTCACTCCCCGCTATTAACGCTGCATAGAAACATTAGCCGACAGTGCCACCCCTCCACTCCCTGCACTAACGCTGCACGTAAACATCAGCCAACAGTACCACCCCTCCACTCCCCACTCTAACACTGCATGGAAATATCAGCCAACAGTGCTGCCCCTGAACTTCTCGCTCCAATGCTACAATGAAACATCCTACAGTGCCGCCCCTCCACTCCCGGCTCCAAAGCTGCACAGAAACATCAGCGGACAGTGCTGCCCCTCCACTCCCTGCTCCAATGCTGCAAGGAAACATCAGTCGACAGTGCCACTTCTCCACTCCCTGTTTTAAAACTGCAAAGAAATGTCAGCTGACAGTGCCACCCCTCCACTCCCCACTCCAATGCTGCATGGAAACATCAGCATCCTCAAAAACCCCTAATCACCATGGAAGTAATAAAGATTCATTGGGATCCACCCAAAAGACAGAAGCAAGTGGCTGCCCATCAAATAAATCCATGACTATCAACTGCAGTGATTAAAGGTGTCAACGCTGCATACAAAAGATGCTGATGCCTCCAGGCAGCGCCAAAGTAAGGAGCAGAGGGGTGACACCTCTGGACAACATTCCCCCCACTGATAGCACCCAGATCCCAACTACCGCAGGTTTGGCAGAAAGGGGGGAGTGCTGAGGAACCTTGCCTTGGCGCAGCAGAGAGATTAAACCAAACCCAAACCCCCCAGAATTAGTAAGGGGTAGTTGTAACCCCTACTCATTCAATTAACAGTAAAATTTTAAATAAACACACTACACCGTACTAAAAAAAGTCCTTTATTAAAAAAAAAAAAAAACACCCAAGTGTAAACAAAAAAGTAATTTATATTTCATATATACACAAATAGCCTGAAGGTGATTTATACAGACGTTTAGAATAATTTTGGACATGAAGAAAACTTTGTGTACACTGAACCATTAGAAAAGTTAGATATTACAACACATTTTGCATCATTTCTCATATCAGTTTTTGAATAAGGGATATTCAGCTAGTACAATATTTGTGCATTTTGTTCATGCTATTTGCTCTTAAATACACTTCAGTTTCACTATGGTTTGTTTTATAGAAAGGAGTGACAGTGTTGCCAGGTCCGCTACAGGGAAATATGATGACCATCATCAGACAGAAGCAGTGAATGGCAGCAACATGGCTGGAGTCCACCTTCATGCATATAATGCACTCTGTGACGTAGAGCCAGATTCAACTACAGCGGAGGACACTGATGTTAACCACTTGCCTACTGTGCACTTAAACCCCCTTCCCATCCAGGCCAATTTTCAGCTTTCAGCGCTGTCACACTTTGAATGACAATTGCGCGGTCATGCTACACTGTACCCATATGAAATTTTTATCATTTTTTTCACACAAATAGAGCTTTCTTTTGGTGGTATTTAATCACCTCTGGGTTTTTTATTTTTTACAAAAAAAAAAGAATAAAGACAGAAAATTTTGAAAAAAAAAAAAGTTTTTCTTATTTTCTGCGAGTAAATTTTGAAAATACATTTTTCTCCTTCACTGATGTGCGCTGATGAGGCGGCACTGATGGGCACTGATAGGCTGCACTGATGGGCACTGATGAGGTGGCACTTATGGGCACTGATGAAGTGGCACTTATGGGCACTGATGAGGAGGTACTAATATACCGCACTGATGAGCACTGATAGGCGGCATTGATAGGCGGCACTGATAGGCGGCACTGATGAGCACTGATAGGCGGCACTGATGAGCACTGATAGGCGGCACTGCTGGGCACTGAGAGGTGGCACTGCTGGGCACTGAGAGGTGGCACTGAGAGGGGGCACTGAGAGGTGGCACTGCTGGGCACTGAGAGGCGGCACTCACGGGCGTCACTGATGGGCACTGATAGGCAGCACTGATGGGCACTGGCGGATGGCACTGGACACTGACGGGTGGCACTGATGAGTGGCACTGATGGACAGCACCATCAGTGCCCACACTCAGTGCCCATAGTGCTGCCAGTCAGTGCTCATCAGTGCCTAGATGAGCAGGCACTGATGGGCACTGACTGGCAGCACTATGGGCATTGATGGGGGCACTGATGGCGGGCACTGTGGGCACTGATGGGGGTGCAATTTGTGTATGTTTTTACCTTTAGTAATCAGGGCACTGGTGATCAGTACCCTGATTACATTCCTGTGTGTCCCCGGCGGCTAACGGCTCCCCCTCCTTCCTCACACTGCAGGCTCCGTGTGAGGAAGGAGCGCCAGCGATGAGAGATGATCTCATATGTTTACATATGAGATCATCGCTCATTGGACGGCCCAATCACGTGGTGAATGGCTGCTGTGATTGGCCATTCACCACGATCTGTGATCGGCCGTGTCCAAGGGACACGGCCAACACAGATTTTCCCCGCTGCGCGCTCGCGGGAGCGCGTGGGGGGCGTGTCACTGGGACGGCCTACCGAAAATTCAAGTCCGCGCTGCAGCCGTATATAGGCTGTAGCGCGGATGGGGGGAGGTTAATAATAGTGCAACTACTGTCAGCAAAAACTATAATACCTGTATGTTTACTTTATGCATGACAACAGAAAATGCAAATGAGGACTGTACTGACAACAGCCAGAATGATTACATGTAACGCAAGAGCAAGGTGCACTTTTAATGCAAGCTCTTCAACAGAAACATGGCTTAAAATGTTCTACTGTTGAAGACATAGCAGCACTGATGAACACTCTGAATGGAAGAAATATTGTCCTGTTAAACAAGCCTTTCAAAAAACAAGACATTGAAACACACTATTTCTGTGCTGACTTACATAGGTAAAACTGATTCAGACATGTGCAGGTGCGGTTTTTGTGGTTCCATGTACAGCTGCAATTATACCAAACAAAATCAAGCCAAAATCAAGCCTATTTTATGTACATGCCGATTAGGACACAATTGCAGACCATGTTAGAGAACACTGATTTGTACGATATTATCTGTGCAACTCATGAAACCAATAGCCGTGATTTCATAAGGGTTCTAACAGACGGTAAACACCGCTCTATTACAAAAAACATCCAAGGTAGTTTTCTAACACTTTCATTCAACTGTGATGGTGTCCCAGTTTTCACGTCATCGAAGTCCAGTATGTGGCTTTCTTTGTATGTCATTAATGAAGTACCCCTGTCAGTCCGTAAAAGTAATCTTTTAATGGCTTCCCTGTGGTTTGGTTGGTCTAATAAGCCACCAATGAGTGTCATCCTTGCACCATTTGTCAATGAAATAAAAACCTTATCAAGAGATGGATTTCACTTGAAATATAATGGTGAAACCATGTTAATAAAGGTGTTTTCACTATTGTTCATATCTGATGCTGTTGCCCGCCCCTTGGTCCACAAATCTAACCAATTTAATGGTTCTTATGGTTGTGGTTTCTGTTTGCAAGAAGGTGAAGTTGTCCCAAGAGGACGGGGCACTTCATGGGTCTATATATGCGACCGCATCTAAGACAGGTACAGGAAACTCTTCAGCATGCAGAGATGGCTACACATCAAGGCAAACCAGTATTTGGTGTAAAAAGCATTTCACTTTTGTTTGACTTTCCCTATTTTAATGTTATTGACTGTATGGTACCATAATACATGCATTGTGTTCTTTTAGGGGTTGTAAGGCAACTAGCAATGCCCTGTTTCCATACCAAGTTCCATTCCAAAGACTTCTACTTGTGGATTCAGCATAATGAAATAAATCGTTTGCTGCAGATACAACCTCCATGCAATTTTGTACGTGTACCACAATCTATAGATGTGCACACATTTTGGAAGGCGCATGAGTGGCTTGCATGGTTGGTATACTATAGTGTACCTGTTGTGTGGGGAATAATGCATGAACAATATTTTGTGCATTGGCGCAGGCTAGTTGGGGGAATTGGATTGTTTTCCAGTGAGTGTGTAAGTATTTTGGATTTAGCCAGTGCACAACAAATGTTGGAAAAGTTTGTTTCTGACATGGAAACACTCTATGGGTTTGAGCATTTTTCTTTCAACATACACTCTTGTGTTCAATTTACTCAGGCTGTGACAAATTGGGGTCCACCGTGAGCACAGTCTGCATTTCAGTTTGAAGCTTTCAATGGTGTATTGTTAAGATTGATAAAAAAGCTCAAATGCTGTTGTCCTGCTGATATGCAATTCATATCTGAAAATCAGATATATGCCTCTTTATGAGAAAGAAACCATGCATAGTGCTATCACATCCATTAAAAGATTGTATACATTCATGAAAGACAACAGCAAAGAAGAAGTGTATTACTAGGAAGATTTAGTCCAGGCTCTTGGTCCTTGCAAAATACATCCAGTGATGCGATCACATTTTTTTGCTTTGCACAGTGTTATAGAAGTTGTTAAACAAAACATAATCGTTAGATACTCCAATCGCGTGGCAGTAAACAAATAAGTTTTCCATGCGAGCACAAACAAGCGAATAACTTTGCAGAATAGGTACACAGCAATTTTAAATAATGGAATTTTTTTTTACTGTTGAATCTTATCTTGTGCTGGTAAATTCCAGTACTTGTTTTGCAATTGACAGTTTTTTTGTCAGTTGCTTGTGACCGTGCTGCTGTAAGCAGAGACAAAGAAATCAAACTGGGGCATTTACTTCTCATGAATATAGTTCCTGGCCATCCTGTGTCAATACCAGCTTCATCCCTCAAGAATAAATGTGTGTTTATTAAAACAACAAATGCGCATTACGCTGTAGTGGGCTTGCCAACAAATCCATATGACATAAATGGATGATGTTCAAATATGAGTGAAGAAACGCACTTCGGAGTGCGGCTCTTCTCCTATATTTGGATTTATTGCATGTTCAGGCTGTGGCGTGCCTTTGGAGCTGGCACCCAGTAAGCAGATAAGATCCTCGGACTGTGATGTGAAGGTTTTCATTCATCCAGGTCATGTTATATCTGTAAAAAATAAATCAAGGCAACTGGACTTGCTATATTTTTCTTAAAGACATTTTGCTGGTCATCCGACAAGCTTTTTAAATTCAGAAAGACTTGCACATAAATTCTCTGGGAATGGAAAGTGGAAAGAATACAAACTGGCCTAAAAGGATAAAAATTTTTGATTTTTACATTTTTTTTTTTGGGAATGTTATATAGCAGAATGTGAAAAATATTGGTTTTTTTTTTTCAGAATTGTCACTCTTTTTTTGTTTATAGCGCAAAAAATAAAATCGCAGAGGTGATCAAATACCACCAATAGAAAGCTCTATTTATGGGGAAAAAAAGGACATCAATTTTATTGCAGTACAGTACAGTTGTTCTGGTAGATCATAGACTTAAAAATAGCATGCAACGCCAAGCTGCAGTTTCTAAAGCTGGCAAAATACTCCCTACGGTGTGGAGCTGTGGACCAGCGACGTACTGGAACCGGAAGTGAGGGTTCATGCGGTTCGTGCGGCAAGGGAGAGAGGAGGAAGGAAGAGGAGCTGCGGGGACACGTGCGGGGGAAGCCGCACAAGGGGTGCGGGTGCACCGTGCAGGGACCAGCAACTGAGCGGAGGAGGAGGACGGGAGCCGAGGCAGAGAGCGGCGGCGGCGGCGGCGGCGGAGGTCAGAACCCGCCTTCCTTAGTGCCTGGAAGAAGAGGAGGAGGACCGTCCGTGCCCAGTGAGGAGGAGGAGACATCCGTCCCAGTGTGTGTGTGTGTGTGTCAGCAGCTGTGAGTAGAGCAGCAGCTGCAAACAGGGGGAAAGCTGTGTGACTGTACTCTGTAAGAAATCAATAGCTGTTTGTCTGTACTGCGACTGACTGCTGTGTGACTGTCTCTGCAACTGAGTACCTGGGAAGTCTGGTAAGTATCCTTGCGAATGGTGAGTATCCTTGCGACTGGTAAGTATCCTTGCGACTGGTGAGTATCTTGTGACTGGTGAGTATCATTGCGACTGGTGAGTATCTTTGCGACTGGTGAGTATCTTTGCGACTGGTGAGTGTCCTTGCGACTGGTGAGTATCCTTGCGACAGGTGAGTATCCTTGCGACTGGTGAGTATCTTTGCGACTGGTGAGTATCTTTGCGACTGGTGAGTATCTTTGCGACTGGTGAGTGTCCTTGCGACTGGTGAGTATCTTTGCGACTGGTGAGTGTCCTTGCGACTGGTGAGTATCTTTGCGACTGGTGAGTATCTTTGCGACTGGTGAGTATCTTTGCGACTGGTGAGTGTCCTTGCGACTGGTGAGTATCTTTGCGACTGGTGAGTATCATTGCGACTGGTGAGTATCTTTGCGACTGGTGAGTATCTTTGCGACTGGTGAGTATCTTTGCGACTGGTGAGTGTCCTTGCGACTGGTGAGTATATTTGCGACTGGTGAGTATCTTTGCGACTGGTGAGTATCTTTGCGACTGGTGAGTATCCTTGCGACTGGTGAGTACCTTGTGACGGGTGAGTATCCTTGCAACTGGTGAGTATCCTTGCAACTGGTGAATATCCTTGCACTGGTGAGTATCCTTGCGACTGGTGAAGTATCTTGCGACTGGTGAGTATCCTTGCGACTGGAAGTATCTTTGCGACTGGTGAGTGTCCTTGTGACTGGTGAGTATCTTTGCGACTGGTGAGTATCCTTGCGACTGGTGAGTATCCTTGTGACTGGTGAGTATCCTTGTGACTGGTGAGTATCCTTGCGACTGGTGAGTATCCTTGCAACTGGTGAGTATCCTTGCGACTGGTGAAGTATCTTGCGACGGGTGAGTATCCTTGCGACTGGTGAGTATCCTTGCACTGGTGAGTATCCTTGCGACTGGTGAAGTAGCTTGCGACTGGTGAGTATCTTTGCGACTGGTGAGTATCCTTGCGACTGGTGAGTATCCTTGCGACTGGTGAGTATCTTGCGACTGGTGAGTATCTTGCGACTGGTGAGGATCCTTGCGACTGGTGAGGATCCTTGCGACTGGTGAGTATCTAGTGACTGGTGAGGGTATTAGCGACTGGTGGGTACCCCAGGTTTTGTACCAGGGAAGTTAGAGGTAGTGTAGGTAAGGAAGAGCAGGTCGTTAATATTATCCCCCATAGAGTAGAGGGTAATAATGTCCGACAGGATTGGGGATGCCACTCAGTGCACTTCTTGCGGCATGTATGCGTTCCTTGATGAACCAATCGAGGACGAATACTGCTGTGCAAGATGTGAGCGACTTGTTGCTCTGGAAGCCCACATCGTGGATCTAGAGAACACAGTGACAAGACTGCGTGGCATCTACAACCTGGAAAGGAGCTTGGACTTTACCCATCAGGCGCTGGCAGGGGTCAGCATAGAGGAGGAAGGAATAGAGGAGACGCAAGCAGCAGAGGTACGCAGCTGGGTGACTGTTAGGAATGTTAGGGGGAGGAGAGTCAGGGAGGCCAGTCCTGAGTTGGTACACCCTAACATGTTTGCCGAGTTGCAGGTTGAGGGGGATATCAACTCAGGGGTGGCAGAGCTGGAGCATGCGCCCTCCCCCAGCTGCCAGGGGAGGGACGGCTCCAGGAAGAAGGGGGGCCGTAACTCAGGAAAGGTTAGAAAGGTTGTGGTAGTTGGGGACTCAATTATCAAGAGGACAGAGAGGGAAATCTGTAAAAAAGATCGCGTGAACCGAACAGTTTGTTGTTTACCGGGCGCCCGAGTTCGGCACATCGCAGATCTGGCAGACAGATTGTTGGGCGGGGCTGGGGATGACCCAGCGGTCATGGTGCATGTGGGCACTAATGACAAAGTTAAAGGTAGGTGGCGGATCCTTAAGAACGATCTCAGGGACTTAGGTAATAGATTGAGGAAAAGGACCTCCAAGGTGGTTTTCTCTGAAATACTGCCTGTACCTCGAGCCACACAGGAGAGGCAGAAGGAGCTTAGGGAAGTTAACAAGTGGCTGAGGAATTGGTGTAGGAAGGAGGGGTTTGGGTTCCTGGAGAACTGGGCTGACTTCTCAGTCGGCTACCGGCTCTTTAGTAAGGATGGGCTGCACCTTAATGGGGACGGTACAGCTCTTTTGGGGAGAAAGATGGCCACCGAGTTGGAGGGGCTTTTAAACTAGGAGACGGGGGGGAGGGCTCAGAAATAGAATCAGTCAGGAGGGAGCAGAGGACTGAAGGCAGTTGTAGGGTCAATAGCGACAGTAGGTCAATAACATCAATTGGCGGGTCTGTGCGGGAAAACGGCAGACCAAACAGAAATAAACAAAACCGCCAATCACGTTTAACTTCCGTAAAACTAAGAGGGGTATATGCTAATGCCAGGAGCCTAGCTAATAAGATGGATGAGTTGGACATGTTAGTACATGAGGAGGACATAGACCTTGTGGGAATAACGGAGACTTGGTTCGACCCCTCACATGACTGGCTGGCCAATATCCAAGGGTATTCGGTGTACCGGAAGGACAGGGTTGGTAAAAGAGGGAAAGGGGTATGTCTCTATGTCAAGAACAATATAAAGGTGCTAGAAAGGAGTGACATTACGGATGGGATGAGCATGGATTTAGAATCTGTGTGGGTTGAACTCGATAGGGAAGAAGATAAGGGAAAAGTAGTTGTGGGGGTTTGCTATAGGCCACCTAACCAAGGGGAGGAGGTAGAGCTGGAATTTTTAGCACTAATAGGTAAAGCGGCAAAACTAGGATCAGTCATCATATTGGGGGACTTCAATTATC
This sequence comes from Pelophylax lessonae, assembly GCF_965119305.1. Lineage (NCBI taxonomy): Eukaryota > Metazoa > Chordata > Amphibia > Anura > Ranidae > Pelophylax > Pelophylax lessonae. The sequence continues at coordinate 469,920,128 of NC_138772.1, forward strand.
CCGACATTGACTGGGAAGAGGGGACTGCACACTCGCATAAGGCCCGGCTATTCACGGAAACCTTACTGGATAATTACATGTCGCAGTTGGTGGATTCCCCTACTAGAGAGAATGCTATCCTGGATCTATTGATCACTAATGACCCAGACATAATCTCGGAGGTAGGAGTCCAGGACAACCTGGGCTCTAGCGATCACAGGATGATCACATTTAGTATAAATAACAATATAAAAAGGCAAGTGGGGAACATAAGAACCCTAAACTTCAGAAGGGCAGACTTTCCAAAATTGTACTCAATGATGGAAAGGGTAAACTGGGACCAAACCCTGGGATCACTGACCACAGAGGAAAAATGGGAATGCTTTAGAACAATATTAAGCAAAGGCATCTTGCAGTGCATTCCTATGGGGAATAAATTTAGAAGAGACAAAGACAAACCTGGCTGGCTAAACCATAGCGTTAAAAAACTTATTAGGGGAAAAAAATTGGCCTTCAAGAAATATAAATCAGAGGGCACCGTATCGGCCTTCCAGCAATACAAGGAGGAAAATAAGAAGTGTAAACACGAAATCAAGATGGCTAAAATCAACTTTGAGAGACAAATAGCGGAGGATAGTAAAAAAAACCCAAAGAAATTCTTTAAATATATCAACAGCAAAAAAACTAGGGCAGAGCATATTGCACACATAATTAGCGATGATGGGAGGATGGTTACAGAGGACACTGAAAAAGCAACCGTGCTGAATTCTTTTTTCTCGTCAGTCTTTACGCAGGAAAAGGAGGGGTACACTGACCATGACTGTATGGTTAGTAGTAATACACAGGACTTGCCACTATGGCTAACAGAGGGGGAAATCAGGGAAATACTGGATAAACTTAACACAAACAAATCACCAGGCCCGGATGGCGTACATCCGAGAGTGCTCAAGGAACTCAGTATGGTTATATCTAGACCACTGTTCCTGATCTTTGCTGACAGTATTAGGACAGGAGATGTACCAGGGGATTGGAGGAAGGCTAACGTGATTCCGATATTCAAAAAGGGCCAGAGACATATCCCGGGAAATTATAGGCCTGTCAGTCTGACATCAATAATATGTAAACTTTTGGAGGGGATGATAAGGGACTATATCGTAGAGTATGCTAAAGACAACAACATCATCAGTAGTAACCAGCACGGGTTTACAAATGGGCGATCTTGTCAAACCAATCTCTTAGCATTCTACGAGGAAGTGAGCTGTGAGCTAGATAGGGGGAGACCAGTGGATGTGGTGTACTTGGATTTCGCTAAGGCGTTTGATACAGTTCCCCACAAGCGCTTAATTTATAAAATAAGGTCTGCAGGTATCGACAGCAGGGTTTGCTCTTGGATACGGAATTGGCTAAAAGGCCGTGTCCAAAGGGTAGTAATAAACAGCGCATACTCAGACTGGTCTGAGGTAGTAAGCGGGGTGCCCCAGGGCTCAGTCCTGGGACCAACCTTGTTCAATTTATTCATAAACAGCATTGAGGACGGGATCAGTAGTTCGTTATCAGTTTTTGCAGATGACACAAAATTGGCCAGGGCAATAACTGCACAGCATGAAGCAGATATCCTACAGAATGACCTGGACAAAATTACGGAGTGGGCAACGACATGGCAAATGAGGTTTAATGTGGAGAAGTGTAAGGTTTTGCACTTGGGGACCAAAAACATAAAAACACAATACACGTTAGGAGGGGAACCCTTGGGGGAATCAAAAATGGAGAAGGATCTGGGAGTCTTAGTTGATGATAGATTAGGCAACAGCATGCAATGCCAAGCGGCAGCTTCCAAAGCCAACAGAATATTAGCATGCATAAAGAAAGGGATGTATTCCAGAGATAAGACTATAATCCTTCCAATTTATAAAACTCTGGTCCGACCGCATCTGGAGTATTCTGTCCAGTTCTGGTCGCCAGTCCTCAGGAGGGATGTGTTGGAGCTGGAGAAAGTCCAGAGAAGGGCAACTAAACTGATTAGGGGGTTGGAGGACCTTACCTATGAAGAGCGGCTGCAATCGCTCGATTTATTTTCCCTGGAGAAAAGACGTCTGAGAGGGGACATGATAGCAATTTATAAATATCTTAATGGGGATCTCAGCTTAGAAGAAAAGCTGTTCATTCGAAGGAATTGCATGAGGACTCGAGGACATACAATGCGATTAGAGGAGAAGCGTTTTAACCTCAGGCAACGTGGGGGGTTCTTTACTGTTAGGGCTACAAGATTGTGGAATTGTCTACCACAAGAGGTGGTTTCTGCGGGTAGTATGGTGACTTTCAAAAGACTCTTAGACTTACATCTCAAGGATCAGGAGATTGAGGGCTATGTTAGATGATGACAGTCACACACACCTACACAGGTTGAACTGGATGGACTATTGTCTTTATTCAACCTCACCTACTATGTAACTATGTAACCACTTAAGCCCCGGAGGATTTTCCTGCTAAAAGACCAGGGGGTATTTTGCGATTCGGCACTGCGTGACTTTAACGGACAATTGCGCGGTCGTGCGACGCTGTACCTTAACGAATTTGACGTCCTTTTTTTCCCACAAACAGAGCTTTCTTTTGGTAGTATTTGATCACCTGTGCGATTTTTTGATCACGCGCTATAAACAAAAAAAGAGCGTCAATTTTGCAAAAATAGCAATATTTTTCACATTTTTTTATATGAAATTCCCCCAAAAAAATGTAAAAATCAAAATTTTTTAACATTTTCGGCATATTTTCTATACCTATGTTTTCTATACCTATGTCCGCAGTCTCTGACCATCTCTTTTATCATGTCCGCAGTCTCTGACCATCTCTTGTATCATGTCCGCAGTCTCTGACCATCTCTTGTATCATGTCCGCAGTCTCTGACCATCTCTTGTATCATGTCTGCAGTCTCTGACCATCTCCTGTATCATGTCTGCAGTCTCTGACCATTTCTTGTACCATGTCCGCAGTCCCTGACCATCTCTTGTATCATGTCCGCAGTCTCTGACCATCTCCTTTATCATGTCTGCAGTCTCTGACCATCTCCTGTATCATGTCTGCAGTCTCTGACCATCTCTTGTATCATGTCTGCAGTCACTGACCATCTCTTGTATCATGTCCGCAGTCTCTGACCATCTCTTTTATCATGTCCGCAGTCTCTGACCATCTCTTTTATCATGTCCGCAGTCTCTGACCATCTCTTGTATCATGTCCGCAGTCTCTGACCATCTCTTGTATCATGTCCTCAGTCTCTGACCATCTCCTGTATCATGTCCTCAGTCTCTGACCATCTCCTGTATCATGTCCTCCGTCTCTGACCATCTCCTGTATCATGTCCTCAGTCTCTGACCATCTCCATAGTACTAGTCTAGTACTATGCCTGCCAGTGCCAGGTCAGCCTATTTGCAGAAGAAATTCTGATTTGAATAAAATTGTTGCTGCCAGTGCCAGCCTACCAGGGGCTGATCTGAGGTGTGAAGGTGCAGGAATTGGGGTGATCTGAGGTGTGAAGGTGCAGGAATTGGGGTGATCTGAGGTGTGAAGGTGCAGGAATTGGGCTGATCTGAGGTGTGAAGGGGCAGGAATTGGGGCTGATCTAAGGTATGATAGTGCAGGAATTGGGGTGATCTAATGTGTGAAGGTGCAGGAATTGGGGTGATCTGAGGTGTGATAGTGCAGGAATTGGGACTGATCTGATGTGTGATAGTGTAGGAATTGGGACTGATCTGCTTCATACTATTTTTAGGACTCAACCATCAAAACAGGATTTAAAGTAAGACAAAAAAAAACAGCATCATATGGCAGCTCTGATCTAAATTGAAGATTAAACTAAAAAATGTACCGTAATCGAATCCACACATCCTGGAACATTAAATCCTGTCATCAACCATCCCGACGAATGCCACGCCTGGCCACGCCCCCCCCCTCGCAGGCTGCTCAGTCCAAAATGCCCGGGCCTATTTTTTGTCCCAGTCTGGGCCTGCCTGAGAGAACTGGGATGGGTGCAGAGCCAGTCAAGAGGATTGTGGTGACATGGGCAGTGGAAAGAGGAAGATGCAGCCATGAGGGCTGACAGGGCCTGAAGAGGTGGTACTGGGAGCAGTACCACATGTAGTACAGCTTGCACTAAGTACTACCAATATGTGCTACACCATAGGAGCCATGGTCCCTGCCTGCAAAGGGCATTTGCTTTGGGCTTGACAGAGCCAGTGTCAGATCCTCACATAAGTGCTAGCTGGTCCTGGGAGTGATAGTCTGCAAGCAAGTTTATATGCTGGAGGTTGATGAGAAGAGATTGTATATACTGGAGTGTAAGTAGTTGATTCCCTACCAATTTCCTTCAATCGGGTAGGAATCCCATATGCACCCTTCCCCATTCAAGTTCAATTCCCTTAAATAAAAAGATAAAAATAAAACAAACAAAGCTGCAAGAACTGCTTCTTGTCTCTGAGGGACTGGAAATTTATGTGCCTAGCTGTGCAGGGTGGGAGATGACCACATTCACCAGCTGCCCCTATGGGGGTTGCGCTACCCAAATAATTAGTAAGACCTTATCTGGAATATGCAGTTCAGTTTTGGGCACCAATTCACAAAAAGGATATCGGGGAACTGGAGAAAGTGCAGAGAAGGCAAATAAACCAATAAGAGGTATGGAATAGCCCAGCTATGAGGAAAGATTGGAGGAACCAAATGTATTCTCTCTTGAGAAGAGGAGATTAAGGCTGGGTTCACACTGATGCAAATTGGATTAGGGTTTCCCTGCATCCAATTCGCATGACAGGAGAGTGTGGCTGGCTCTCAATGGAGCCGGTTCACACAGCTCCGGGGCGGCCACAGTCCACATTGGAAAAGGGTCCTGTGCATCTTTGGCTCAGTTTCAGGTGCAAATTCAGGCAAAAATTCGGACCTGATTCGCACCTGAATCGGTGAACAGGGATGATACATATATATATATATATATATATATATATATATATATATATATGTAGCACCCTCCTAGAAGGGTAGGTGCTAGGTAAAAACAACTGTTTCTCTTGCTGCTTATCAGGGGAGCTGATCTATTAGTTTGCCTGTCACATGTTTCCAGGTGTGATTCACTGGGTCTGAGGGAGTGTCCCCACTGTATCCAATGAGGGAGCTTGTTGGACAGTGGAGGAAACCCAGCCAGTGACACATCATATCTTTTGACAGTCCCAGTGGGAGGGCATTCCTGCAATGCATCCTGGGATTGCCTATAAATACGGAGGGGACATGTGACATGTGACAGGGCATCTTTGGCGGTAAGCAGAGTCCCAGGAGGAGGCAGACGGCTGGTCTCTCCTCCTGCAGGTGTGAGAGGAAAGTTGTTCAGGCAGTTGGCCTAGTGTGGAACTGAGCTGCAGAGGATCCAGAGTGCTGACAGTGGAGTTGGTGGCAGAGTCTCTCAGGAAAAACAGTGTCATGAGTACTCTGGGATTTGCCACAGGCTCTGCCTAGGCAAAGAGACCACTCCAGAGAAGGCAGGAGATCAAGGAGCTAGCTTACACAGGAATTTTAACAGTAAAGGGGGCGCCGTGTAGTTGACTGTGAAGATTAGGAACAAAGGGGGTGCCAGGAAGGGCCCTGAAGATTGTTCTGCAGTACAGCACAGATTACCTCAGAAAGTTCACTTAATTCTACTTCACTGCTTATGACAAGGTGAAGCAGTGGCCTAGCCATGACTAGCGTTATACAGTGCTACTCAGCATTACTCAGTGTTACTCAGTGTTACTCAGCATTACTCAGTGTTTATCAGCATGTATGCGTCATCCCAGCTAACTGTGCATAGTTATACAAGTTGGAGTATCCCACTCATTCCCTTCTCCCATCCAAGTTCTCAATAAAAACACAAAAAACAAAGCTCATGGACTGTTTCCTGACTGAGCCAAAAATCACTTGGGGAATGTTGAACTGTGTTGTAGCTAATGGTAACCCAGGGGAACCCATAACCAGCAGCTCCCAAGGGAGTAGTGCTACATATATACAGTATATATATATATATGTATAAAAATCATTATACATACCCTTTTTCCATTTTTTATAATTAATACATTCTTCCCTCCGTTCTCAGCTGCATAAGAGCTGGAGGGAGGAGAAGCAGCAGCACTCGAATGGCTGCGCAGTGGGGGCATGTAATGACACGTCTGATCATTGGAGAAGAGTACACTGAGTTCCCAGCATAGCTAGACAACTGACCCAGTTGTACTCTCCTGCTTAGTGTGGTCAGTTTTTAATAGGAAAACAGAGGGACTGGCAGGAACACCAGGGATCTCACATAAAGGAAGCAATACGAAGAGGACAGGATACTTTCTCATACAAGTACATGGTACAGCGGGCACATATCAGGAATATGAAGTGTTGGGGTAACAAACGCTTAATTTTTCTAAGAACCTCTACACCTGACTTACATTTCCCCCAACCCTGCACATAAAGCTCCTCTAATATCATCTGCACTCTCCCCTGCACATACTGTATTATTCCATAAAATATTATTCCGTACTGTATTATTCCATTCCACCCCTTCCAATATTGCTTACTGTAATACCATCTACACGCACATACTACTTGCCATGGAACCCTCTGGACTCCTCCTCTGCACAAACTTCCCAATGTACATATTACCCACTGCCATACCCTCCACACTCCTCTCCTGTACATATTACCCACTGCCATACCCTCCACACTCCTCTCCTGTACATATTACCCACTGCCATACCCTCCACACTCCTCTCCTGTACATATTACCCACTGCCATATCCTCCACACTCCTTTCCTGTACATATTACCCACTGCCATATCCTCTACACTCCTCTCCTGTACATATTACCCACTGCCATATCCTCCACACTCCTCTCCTGTACATATTACCCACTGCCATATCCTCCACACTCCTCTCCTGTACATATTACCCACTGCCATATCCTCCACACTCCTTTCCTGTACATATTACCCACTGCCATATCCTCTACACTCCTCTCCTGTACATATTACCCACTGCCATATCCTCCACACTCCTCTCCTGTACATATTACCCACTGCCATATCCTCCACACTCCTCTCCTGTACATATTACCCACTGCCATATCCTCCACACTCCTTTCCTGTACATATTACCCACTGCCATACCCTCCACACTCCTCTCCTGTACATATTACCCACTGCCATACCCTCCACACTCCTCTCCTGTACATATTACCCACTGCTATACCCTCCACACTCCTCTCCTGTACATATTACCCACTGCCATATCCTCTACACTCCTCTCCTGTACATATTACCCACTGCCATATCTCCACACTCCTCTCCTGTACATATTACCCACTGCCATATCCTCCACACTCCTCTCCTGTACATATTACCCACTGCCATACCCTCCACACTCCTCTCCTGTACATATTACCCACTGCCATATCCTCCACACTCCTCTCCTGTACATATTACCCACTGCCATACCCTCCACACTCCTCTCCTGTACATATTACCCACTGCCATATCCTCCACACTCCTCTCCTGTACATATTACCCACTGCCATACCCTCCACACTCCTCTCCTGTACATATTACCCACTGCCATACCCTCCACACTCCTCTCCTGTACATATTACCCACTGCTATACCCTCCACACTCCTCTCCTGTACATATTACCCACTGCCATATCCTCCACACTCCTCTCCTGTACATATTACCCACTGCCATATCCTCTACACTCCTCTCCTGTACATATTACCCACTGCCATATCTCCACACTCCTCTCCTGTACATATTACCCACTGCCATATCCTCCACACTCCTCTCCTGTACATATTACCCACTGCCATACCCTCCACACTCCTCTCCTGTACATATTACCCACTGCCATATCCTCCACACTCCTCTCCTGTACATATTACCCACTGCCATACCCTCCACACTCCTCTCCTGTACATATTACCCACTGCCATATCCTCCACACTCCTCTCCTGTACATATTACCCACTGCCATACCCTCCACACTCCTCTCCTGTACATATTACCCACTGCCATACCCTCCACACTCCTCTCCTGTACATATTACCCACTGCTATACCCTCCACACTCCTCTCCTGTACATATTACCCACTGCCATATCCTCCACACTCCTCTCCTGTACATATTACCCACTGCCATATGCTCCACACTCCTCTCCTGTACATATTACTCACTGCCATACCCTCCACACTCCTCTCCTGTACATATTACCCACTGCCATACCCTCCACACTCCTCTCCTGTACATATTACCCACTGCCATATCCTCCATACTCCTCTCCTGTACATATTACCCACTGCTATACCCTCCACACTCCTCTCCTGTACATATAACCCACTGCCATATCCTCCACACTCCTCTCCTGTACATATTACCCACTGCTATACCCTCCACACTCCTCTCCTGTACATATTACCCACTGCCATAACCTCCACACTCCTCTCCTGTACATATTACCCACTGCCATAACCTCCACACTCCTCTCCTGTACATATTACCCACTGCCATATCCTCCACACTCCTCTCCTGTACATATTACCCACTGCCATATCCTCCACACTCCTCTCCTGTATATATTACCCACTGCCATATCCTCCACACTCCTCTCCTGCACATATTACCCACTGTCATATCCTCCACACTCCTCTCCTGCACATATTACCCACTGCCATATCCTCTACACTCCTCTCCTGTACATATTACCCACTGCCATATCCTCCATACTCCTCTCCTGTACATATTACCCACTGCCATATCCTCTACACTCCTCTCCTGTACATATTACCCACTGCTATATCCTCCACACTCCTCTCCTGTACATATTACCCACTGCCATATCCTCCATACTCCTCTCCTGTACATATTACCCACTGCTATACCCTCCACACTCCTCTCCTGTACATATTACCCACTGCTATACCCTCCACACTCCTCTCCTCTACATATTACCCACTGCCATATCCTCCACACTCCTCTCCTCTACATATTACCCACTGCCATATCCTCCACACTCCTCTCCTGCACATATTACCCACTGCCATATCCTCTACACTCCTCTCCTGTACATATTACCCACTGCCATATCCTCCACACTCCTCTCCTGCACATTTTACCCACTGTCATATCATCCACACTCCTCTCCTGCACATATTACCCACTGCCATATCCTCTACACTCCTCTCCTGTACATATTACCCACTGCCATATCCTCCATACTCCTCTCCTGTACATATTACCCACTGCCATACCCTCCACACTCCTCTCCTGTACATATTACCCACTGCTATATCCTCCACACTCCTCTCCTGTACATATTACCCACTGCCATATCCTCCATACTCCTCTCCTGTACATATTACCCACTGCTATACCCTCCACACTCCTCTCCTGTACATATAACCCACTGCCATATCTCCACACTCCTCTCCTGTACATATTACCCACTGCTATACCCTCCACACTCCTCTCCTGTACATATTACCCACTGCCATATCCTCCACACTCCTCTCCTGTACATATTACCCACTGCTATACCCTCCACACTCCTCTCCTGTACATATTACCCACTGCCATATCCTCTACACTCCTCTCCTGTACATATTACCCACTGCCATATCCTCCACACTCCTCTCCTGTGTATATTACCCACTGCCATATCCTCCACACTCCTCTCCTGCACATATTACCCACTGTCATATCCTCCACACTCCTCTCCTGCACATATTACCCACTGCCATATCCTCCACACTCCTCTCCTGTACATATTACCCACTGCCATATCCTCCATACTCCTCTCCTGTACATATTACCCACTGCTATACCCTCCACACTCCTCTCCTGTACATATAACCCACTGCCATATCTCCACACTCCTCTCCTGTACATATTACCCACTGCTATACCCTCCACACTCCTCTCCTGTACATATTACCCACTGCCATATCCTCTACACTCCTCTCCTGTACATATTACCCACTGCCATATCCTCCACACTCCTCTCCTGTACATATTACCCACTGCTATACCCTCCACACTCCTCTCCTGTACATATAACCCACTGCCATATCTCCACACTCCTCTCCTGTACATATTACCCACTGCTATACCCTCCACACTCCTCTCCTGTACATATAACCCACTGCCATATCCTCCACACTCCTCTCCTGTACATATTACCCACTGCTATATCCTCTACACTCCTCTCCTGTACATATTACCCACTGCCATATCCTCCATACTCCTCTCCTGTACATATTACCCACTGCCATATCCTCTACACTCCTCTCCTGTACATATTACCCACTGCTATATCCTCCACACTCCTCTCCTGTACATATTACCCACTGCCATATCCTCCATACTCCTCTCCTGTACATATTACCCACTGCTATACCCTCCACACTCCTCTCCTGTACATATTACCCACTGCTATACCCTCCACACTCCTCTCCTGTACATATTACCCACTGCCATATCCTCCACACTCCTCTCCTGTACATATTACCCACTGCCATATTCTCCACACTCCTCTCCTGTACATATTACCCACTGCCATATCCTCCACACTCCTCTCCTGTACATATTACCCACTGCCATATTCTCCACACTCCTCTCCTGTACATATTACCTACTGCCATATCCTCCACACTCCTCTCCTGCACATATTACCCACTGCTATACCCTCCACACTCCTCTCCTGTACATATTACCCACTGCCATATCCTCCACACTCCTCTCCTCTACATATTACCCACTGCCATATCCTCCACACTCCTCTCCTGCACATATTACCCACTGCCATATCCTCTACACTCCTCTCCTGTACATATTACCCACTGCCATATCCTCCACACTCCTCTCCTGCACATATTACCCACTGTCATATCCTCCACACTCCTCTCCTGCACATATTACCCACTGCCATATCCTCTACACTCCTCTCCTGTACATATTACCCACTGCCATATCCTCCATACTCCTCTCCTGTACATATTACCCACTGCCATACCCTCCACACTCCTCTCCTGTACATATTACCCACTGCTATATCCTCCACACTCCTCTCCTGTACATATTACCCACTGCCATATCCTCCATACTCCTCTCCTGTACATATTACCCACTGCCATATCCTCCATACTCCTCTCCTGTACATATTACCCACTGCCATACCCTCCACACTCCTCTCCTGTACATATTACCCACTGCCATATCCTCCACACTCCTCTCCTGTACATATTACCCACTGCTATACCCTCCACACTCCTCTCCTGTACATATTACCCACTGCTATACCCTCCACACTCCTCTCCTGTACATATTACCCACTGCCATATCCTCCACACTCCTCTCCTGTACATATTACCCACTGCTATACCCTCCACACTCCTCTCCTGTACATATTACCCACTGCCATATCCTCTACACTCCTCTCCTGTACATATTACCCACTGCCATATCCTCCACACTCCTCTCCTGTGTATATTACCCACTGCCATATCCTCCACACTCCTCTCCTGTACATATTACCCACTGCTATACCCTCCACACTCCTCTCCTGTACATATTACCCACTGCCATATCCTCTACACTCCTCTCCTGTACATATTACCCACTGCCATATCCTCCACACTCCTCTCCTGTGTATATTACCCACTGCCATATCCTCCACACTCCTCTCCTGCACATATTACCCACTGTCATATCCTCCACACTCCTCTCCTGCACATATTACCCACTGCCATATCCTCCACACTCCTCTCCTGTACATATTACCCACTGCCATATCCTCCATACTCCTCTCCTGTACATATTACCCACTGCTATACCCTCCACACTCCTCTCCTGTACATATAACCCACTGCCATATCTCCACACTCCTCTCCTGTACATATTACCCACTGCTATACCCTCCACACTCCTCTCCTGTACATATTACCCACTGCCATATCCTCTACACTCCTCTCCTGTACATATTACCCACTGCCATATCCTCCACACTCCTCTCCTGTACATATTACCCACTGCTATATCCTCCACACTCCTCTCCTGTACATATTACCCACTGCCATATCTCCACACTCCTCTCCTGTACATATTACCCACTGCTATACCCTCCACACTCCTCTCCTGTACATATTACCCACTGCCATATCCTCCACACTCCTCTCCTCTACATATTACCCACTGCCATATCCTCCACACTCCTCTCCTGCACATATTACCCACTGCCATATCCTCTACACTCCTCTCCTGTACATATTACCCACTGCCATATCCTCCACACTCCTCTCCTGCACATATTACCCACTGTCATATCATCCACACTCCTCTCCTGCACATATTACCCACTGCCATATCCTCTACACTCCTCTCCTGTACATATTACCCACTGCCATATCCTCCATACTCCTCTCCTGTACATATTACCCACTGCCATACCCTCCACACTCCTCTCCTGTACATATTACCCACTGCTATATCCTCCACACTCCTCTCCTGTACATATTACCCACTGCCATATCCTCCATACTCCTCTCCTGTACATATTACCCACTGCTATACCCTCCACACTCCTCTCCTGTACATATAACCCACTGCCATATCTCCACACTCCTCTCCTGTACATATTACCCACTGCTATACCCTCCACACTCCTCTCCTGTACATATTACCCACTGCCATATCCTCCACACTCCTCTCCTGTACATATTACCCACTGCTATACCCTCCACACTCCTCTCCTGTACATATTACCCACTGCCATATCCTCTACACTCCTCTCCTGTACATATTACCCACTGCCATATCCTCCACACTCCTCTCCTGTGTATATTACCCACTGCCATATCCTCCACACTCCTCTCCTGTACATATTACCCACTGCTATACCCTCCACACTCCTCTCCTGTACATATTACCCACTGCCATATCCTCTACACTCCTCTCCTGTACATATTACCCACTGCCATATCCTCCACACTCCTCTCCTGTGTATATTACCCACTGCCATATCCTCCACACTCCTCTCCTGCACATATTACCCACTGTCATATCCTCCACACTCCTCTCCTGCACATATTACCCACTGCCATATCCTCCACACTCCTCTCCTGTACATATTACCCACTGCCATATCCTCCATACTCCTCTCCTGTACATATTACCCACTGCTATACCCTCCACACTCCTCTCCTGTACATATAACCCACTGCCATATCTCCACACTCCTCTCCTGTACATATTACCCACTGCTATACCCTCCACACTCCTCTCCTGTACATATTACCCACTGCCATATCCTCTACACTCCTCTCCTGTACATATTACCCACTGCCATATCCTCCACACTCCTCTCCTGTACATATTACCCACTGCTATACCCTCCACACTCCTCTCCTGTACATATAACCCACTGCCATATCCTCCACACTCCTCTCCTGTACATATTACCCACTGCTATATCCTCTACACTCCTCTCCTGTACATATTACCCACTGCCATATCCTCCATACTCCTCTCCTGTACATATTACCCACTGCCATATCCTCTACACTCCTCTCCTGTACATATTACCCACTGCTATATCCTCCACACTCCTCTCCTGTACATATTACCCACTGCCATATCCTCCACACTCCTCTCCTGTACATATTACCCACTGCCATATTCTCCACACTCCTCTCCTGTACATATTACCCACTGCCATATCCTCCACACTCCTCTCCTGTATATATTACCTACTGCCATACCCTCCACACTCCTCTCCTGCACATATTACCCACTGCTATACCCTCCACACTCCTCTCCTGTACATATTACCCACTGCCATATCCTCCACACTCCTCTCCTCTACATATTACCCACTGCCATATCCTCCACACTCCTCTCCTGCACATATTACCCACTGCCATATCCTCTACACTCCTCTCCTGTACATATTACCCACTGCCATATCCTCCACACTCCTCTCCTGCACATATTACCCACTGTCATATCCTCCACACTCCTCTCCTGCACATATTACCCACTGCCATATCCTCTACACTCCTCTCCTGTACATATTACCCACTGCCATATCCTCCATACTCCTCTCCTGTACATATTACCCACTGCCATACCCTCCACACTCCTCTCCTGTACATATTACCCACTGCTATATCCTCCACACTCCTCTCCTGTACATATTACCCACTGCTATACCCTCCACACTCCTCTCCTGTACATATAACCCACTGCCATATCTCCACACTCCTCTCCTGTACATATTACCCACTGCCATATCCTCCACACTCCTCTCCTGTACATATTACCCACTGCTATACCCTCCACACTCCTCTCCTGTACATATTACCCACTGCCATATCCTCTACACTCCTCTCCTGTACATATTACCCACTGCCATATCCTCCACACTCCTCTCCTGTGTATATTACCCACTGCCATATCCTCCACACTCCTCTCCTGCACATATTACCCACTGTCATATCCTCCACACTCCTCTCCTGCACATATTACCCACTGCCATATCCTCCACACTCCTCTCCTGTACATATTACCCACTGCCATATCCTCCATACTCCTCTCCTGTACATATTACCCACTGCTATACCCTCCACACTCCTCTCCTGTACATATAACCCACTGCCATATCTCCACACTCCTCTCCTGTACATATTACCCACTGCTATACCCTCCACACTCCTCTCCTGTACATATTACCCACTGCCATATCCTCTACACTCCTCTCCTGTACATATTACCCACTGCCATATCCTCCACACTCCTCTCCTGTACATATTACCCACTGCTATACCCTCCACACTCCTCTCCTGTACATATAACCCACTGCCATATCTCCACACTCCTCTCCTGTACATATTACCCACTGCTATACCCTCCACACTCCTCTCCTGTACATATTACCCACTGCCATATCCTCTACACTCCTCTCCTGTACATATTACCCACTGCCATATCCTCCATACTCCTCTCCTGTACATATTACCCACTGCTATACCCTCCACACTCCTCTCCTGTACATATAACCCACTGCCATATCTCCACACTCCTCTCCTGTACATATTACCCACTGCTATACCCTCCACACTCCTCTCCTGTACATATTACCCACTGCCATATCCTCCACACTCCTCTCCTGTACATATTACCCACTGCTATACCCTCCACACTCCTCTCCTGTACATATTACCCACTGCTATACCCTCCACACTCCTCTCCTGTACATATTACCCACTGCCATATCCTCTACACTCCTCTCCTGTACATATTACCCACTGCCATATCCTCCACACTCCTCTCCTGTGTATATTACCCACTGCCATATCCTCCACACTCCTCTCCTGCACATATTACCCACTGTCATATCCTCCACACTCCTCTCCTGCACATATTACCCACTGCCATATCCTCCACACTCCTCTCCTGTACATATTACCCACTGCTATACCCTCCACACTCCTCTCCTGTACATATTACCCACTGCCATATCCTCCATACTCCTCTCCTGTACATATTACCCACTGCCATATCTCCACACTCCTCTCCTGTACATATTACCCACTGCCATATCTCCACACTCCTCTCCTGTACATATTACCCACTGCCATATCCTCCACACTCCTCTCCTGTATATATTACCTACTGCCATATCCTCCACACTCCTCTCCTGCACATATTACCCACTGCTATACCCTCCACACTCCTCTCCTGTACATATTACCCACTGCCATATCCTCTACACTCCTCTCCTGTACATATTACCCACTGCCATATCCTCCACACTCCTCTCCTGCACATATTACCCACTGCCATATCCTCTACACTCCTCTCCTGTACATATTACCCACTGCCATATCCTCCACACTCCTCTCCTGCACATATTACCCACTGTCATATCCTCCACACTCCTCTCCTGCACATATTACCCACTGCCATATCCTCTACACTCCTCTCCTGTACATATTACCCACTGCCATATCCTCCATACTCCTCTCCTGTACATATTACCCACTGCCATATCCTCTACACTCCTCTCCTGTACATATTACCCACTGCTATATCCTCCACACTCCTCTCCTGTACATATTACTCACTGCCATATCCTCCATACTCCTCTCCTGTACATATTACCCACTGCCATACCCTCCACACTCCTCTCCTGTACATATTACCCACTGCTATATCCTCCACACTCCTCTCCTGTACATATTACCCACTGCCATATCCTCTACACTCCTCTCCTGTACATATTACCCACTGCCATATCCTCCACACTCCTCTCCTGCACATATTACCCACTGCCATATCCTCTACACTCCTCTCCTGTACATATTACCCACTGCCATATCCTCCACACTCCTCTCCTGCACATATTACCCACTGTCATATCCTCCACACTCCTCTCCTGCACATATTACCCACTGCCATATCCTCTACACTCCTCTCCTGTACATATTACCCACTGCCATATCCTCCATACTCCTCTCCTGTACATATTACCCACTGCCATATCCTCTACACTCCTCTCCTGTACATATTACCCACTGCTATATCCTCCACACTCCTCTCCTGTACATATTACTCACTGCCATATCCTCCATACTCCTCTCCTGTACATATTACCCACTGCCATATCCTCCATACTCCTCTCCTGTACATATTACCCACTGCTATACCCTCCACACTCCTCTCCTGTACATATAACCCACTGCCATATCTCCACACTCCTCTCCTGTACATATTACCCACTGCCATATCCTCCACACTCCTCTCCTGTACATATTACCCACTGCTATATCCTCCACACTCCTCTCCTGTACATATTACCCACTGCCATATCCTCTACACTCCTCTCCTGTACATATTACCCACTGCCATATCCTCCACACTCCTCTCCTGTGTATATTACCCACTGCCATATCCTCCACACTCCTCTCCTGCACATATTACCCACTGTCATATCCTCCACACTCCTCTCCTGCACATATTACCCACTGCCATATCCTCCACACTCCTCTCCTGTACATATTACCCACTGCCATATCCTCCATACTCCTCTCCTGTACATATTACCCACTGCTATACCCTCCACACTCCTCTCCTGTACATATAACCCACTGCCATATCTCCACACTCCTCTCCTGTACATATTACCCACTGCTATACCCTCCACACTCCTCTCCTGTACATATTACCCACTGCCATATCCTCTACACTCCTCTCCTGTACATATTACCCACTGCCATATCCTCCACACTCCTCTCCTGTACATATTACCCACTGCTATACCCTCCACACTCCTCTCCTGTACATATAACCCACTGCCATATCTCCACACTCCTCTCCTGTACATATTACCCACTGCTATACCCTCCACACTCCTCTCCTGTACATATTACCCACTGCCATATCCTCCACACTCCTCTCCTGTACATATTACCCACTGCTATACCCTCCACACTCCTCTCCTGTACATATTACCCACTGCCATATCCTCTACACTCCTCTCCTGTACATATTACCCACTGCCATATCCTCCATACTCCTCTCCTGTACATATTACCCACTGCTATACCCTCCACACTCCTCTCCTGTACATATAACCCACTGCCATATCTCCACACTCCTCTCCTGTACATATTACCCACTGCTATATCCTCCACACTCCTCTCCTGCACATATTACCCACTGCCATATCCTCCACACTCCTCTCCTGTACATATTACCCACTGCTATACCCTCCACACTCCTCTCCTGTACATATTACCCACTGCCATATCCTCCATACTCCTCTCCTGTACATATTACCCACTGCCATATCTCCACACTCCTCTCCTGTACATATTACCCACTGCCATATCTCCACACTCCTCTCCTGTACATATTACCCACTGCCATATCCTCCACACTCCTCTCCTGTATATATTACCTACTGCCATATCCTCCACACTCCTCTCCTGCACATATTACCCACTGCTATACCCTCCACACTCCTCTCCTGTACATATTACCCACTGCCATATCCTCTACACTCCTCTCCTGTACATATTACCCACTGCCATATCCTCCACACTCCTCTCCTGCACATATTACCCACTGCCATATCCTCTACACTCCTCTCCTGTACATATTACCCACTGCCATATCCTCCACACTCCTCTCCTGCACATATTACCCACTGTCATATCCTCCACACTCCTCTCCTGCACATATTACCCACTGCCATATCCTCTACACTCCTCTCCTGTACATATTACCCACTGCCATATCCTCCATACTCCTCTCCTGTACATATTACCCACTGCCATATCCTCTACACTCCTCTCCTGTACATATTACCCACTGCTATATCCTCCACACTCCTCTCCTGTACATATTACTCACTGCCATATCCTCCATACTCCTCTCCTGTACATATTACCCACTGCCATACCCTCCACACTCCTCTCCTGTACATATTACCCACTGCTATATCCTCCACACTCCTCTCCTGTACATATTACCCACTGCCATATCCTCTACACTCCTCTCCTGTACATATTACCCACTGCCATATCCTCCACACTCCTCTCCTGCACATATTACCCACTGCCATATCCTCTACACTCCTCTCCTGTACATATTACCCACTGCCATATCCTCCACACTCCTCTCCTGCACATATTACCCACTGTCATATCCTCCACACTCCTCTCCTGCACATATTACCCACTGCCATATCCTCTACACTCCTCTCCTGTACATATTACCCACTGCCATATCCTCCATACTCCTCTCCTGTACATATTACCCACTGCCATATCCTCTACACTCCTCTCCTGTACATATTACCCACTGCTATATCCTCCACACTCCTCTCCTGTACATATTACTCACTGCCATATCCTCCATACTCCTCTCCTGTACATATTACCCACTGCCATATCCTCCATACTCCTCTCCTGTACATATTACCCACTGCTATACCCTCCACACTCCTCTCCTGTACATATAACCCACTGCCATATCTCCACACTCCTCTCCTGTACATATTACCCACTGCCATATCCTCCACACTCCTCTCCTGTACATATTACCCACTGCTATATCCTCCACACTCCTCTCCTGTACATATTACCCACTGCCATATCCTCTACACTCCTCTCCTGTACATATTACCCACTGCCATATCCTCCACACTCCTCTCCTGTGTATATTACCCACTGCCATATCCTCCACACTCCTCTCCTGCACATATTACCCACTGTCATATCCTCCACACTCCTCTCCTGCACATATTACCCACTGCCATATCCTCCACACTCCTCTCCTGTACATATTACCCACTGCCATATCCTCCATACTCCTCTCCTGTACATATTACCCACTGCTATACCCTCCACACTCCTCTCCTGTACATATAACCCACTGCCATATCTCCACACTCCTCTCCTGTACATATTACCCACTGCTATACCCTCCACACTCCTCTCCTGTACATATTACCCACTGCCATATCCTCTACACTCCTCTCCTGTACATATTACCCACTGCCATATCCTCCGCACTCCTCTCCTGTACATATTACCCACTGCTATACCCTCCACACTCCTCTCCTGTACATATAACCCACTGCCATATCTCCACACTCCTCTCCTGTACATATTACCCACTGCTATACCCTCCACACTCCTCTCCTGTACATATTACCCACTGCCATATCCTCCACACTCCTCTCCTGTACATATTACCCACTGCTATACCCTCCACACTCCTCTCCTGTACATATTACCCACTGCCATATCCTCTACACTCCTCTCCTGTACATATTACCCACTGCCATATCCTCCATACTCCTCTCCTGTACATATTACCCACTGCTATACCCTCCACACTCCTCTCCTGTACATATAACCCACTGCCATATCTCCACACTCCTCTCCTGTACATATTACCCACTGCTATACCCTCCACACTCCTCTCCTGTACATATTACCCACTGCCATATCCTCCACACTCCTCTCCTGTACATATTACCCACTGCTATACCCTCCACACTCCTCTCCTGTACATATTACCCACTGCCATATCCTCTACACTCCTCTCCTGTACATATTACCCACTGCCATATCCTCCACACTCCTCTCCTGTGTATATTACCCACTGCCATATCCTCCACACTCCTCTCCTGCACATATTACCCACTGTCATATCCTCCACACTCCTCTCCTGTACATATTACCCACTGCTATACCCTCCACACTCCTCTCCTGTACATATTACCCACTGCCATATCCTCTACACTCCTCTCCTGTACATATTACCCACTGCTATACCCTCCACACTCCTCTCCTGTACATATTACCCACTGCTATACCCTCCACACTCCTCTCCTGTACATATTACCCACTGCCATATCCTCTACACTCCTCTCCTGTACATATTACCCACTGCCATATCCTCCACACTCCTCTCCTGCACATATTACCCACTGCCATATCCTCTACACTCCTCTCCTGTACATATTACCCACTGCCATATCCTCCACACTCCTCTCCTGCACATATTACCCACTGTCATATCCTCCACACTCCTCTCCTGCACATATTACCCACTGCCATATCCTCTACACTCCTCTCCTGTACATATTACCCACTGCCATATCCTCCATACTCCTCTCCTGTACATATTACCCACTGCCATATCCTCTACACTCCTCTCCTGTACATATTACCCACTGCTATATCCTCCACACTCCTCTCCTGTACATATTACTCACTGCCATATCCTCCATACTCCTCTCCTGTACATATTACCCACTGCCATACCCTCCACACTCCTCTCCTGTACATATTACCCACTGCTATATCCTCCACACTCCTCTCCTGTACATATTACCCACTGCCATATCTCCACACTCCTCTCCTGTACATATTACCCACTGCCATATTCTCCACACTCCTCTCCTGTACATATTACCCACTGCCATATCCTCTACACTCCTCTCCTGTACATATTACCCACTGCCATATCCTCCACACTCCTCTCCTGCACATATTACCCACTGCCATATCCTCTACACTCCTCTCCTGTACATATTACCCACTGCCATAACCTCCACACTCCTCTCCTGCACATATTACCCACTGTCATATCCTCCACACTCCTCTCCTGCACATATTACCCACTGCCATATCCTCTACACTCCTCTCCTGTACATATTACCCACTGCCATATCCTCCATACTCCTCTCCTGTACATATTACCCACTGCCATATCCTCTACACTCCTCTCCTGTACATATTACCCACTGCTATATCCTCCATACTCCTCTCCTGTACATATTACCCACTGCTATACCCTCCACACTCCTCTCCTGTACATATAACCCACTGCCATATCTCCACACTCCTCTCCTGTACATATTACCCACTGCTATACCCTCCACACTCCTCTCCTGTACATATTACCCACTGCCATATCCTCCACACTCCTCTCCTGTACATATTACCCACTGCTATACCCTCCACACTCCTCTCCTGTACATATTACCCACTGCCATATCCTCTACACTCCTCTCCTGTACATATTACCCACTGCCATATCCTCCACACTCCTCTCCTGTGTATATTACCCACTGCCATATCCTCCACACTCCTCTCCTGCACATATTACCCACTGTCATATCCTCCACACTCCTCTCCTGCACATATTACCCACTGCCATATCCTCCACACTCCTCTCCTGTACATATTACCCACTGCCATATCCTCCATACTCCTCTCCTGTACATATTACCCACTGCTATACCCTCCACACTCCTCTCCTGTACATATAACCCACTGCCATATCTCCACACTCCTCTCCTGTACATATTACCCACTGCTATACCCTCCACACTCCTCTCCTGTACATATTACCCACTGCCATATCCTCCACACTCCTCTCCTGTACATATTACCCACTGCTATACCCTCCACACTCCTCTCCTGTACATATTACCCACTGCCATATCCTCCATACTCCTCTCCTGTACATATTACCCACTGCCATATCCTCTACACTCCTCTCCTGTACATATTACCCACTGCCATATCCTCCACACTCCTCTCCTGTACATATTACCCACTGCTATACCCTCCATACTCCTCTCCTGTACATATTACCCACTGCCATACCCTCCACACTCCTCTCCTGTACATATTACCCACTGCCATACCCTCCACACTCCTCTCCTGTACATATTACCCACTGCCATATCCTCCACACTCCTCTCCTGTACATATTACTCACTGCCATACCCTCCACACTCCTCTCCTGTACATATTACCCACTGCCATATCCTCCACACTCCTCTCCTGTACATATTACCCACTGCTATACCCTCCACACTCCTCTCCTGTACATATTACCCACTGCCATATCCTCCACACTCCTCTCCTGTACATATTACCCACTGCTATACCCTCCACACTCCTCTCCTGTACATATTACCCACTGCTATACCCTCCACACTCCTCTCCTGTACATATTACCCACTGCCATATCCTCTACACTCCTCTCCTGTACATATTACCCACTGCCATATCCTCCACACTCCTCTCCTGTACATATTACCCACTGCCATATTCTCCACACTCCTCTCCTGTACATATTACCCACTGCCATATCCTCCACACTCCTCTCCTGTATATATTACCCACTGCCATATCCTCCACACTCCTCTCCTGTACATATTACCCACTGCTATACCCTCCATACTCCTCTCCTGTACATATTACCCACTGCCATACCCTCCACACTCCTCTCCTGTACATATTACCCACTGCCATACCCTCCACACTCCTCTCCTGTACATATTACCCACTGCCATATCCTCCACACTCCTCTCCTGTACATATTACCCACTGCCATATCCTCCACACTCCTCTCCTGTACATATTACCCACTGCTATACCCTCCACACTCCTCTCCTGTACATATTACCCACTGCTATACCCTCCACACTCCTCTCCTGTACATATTACCCACTGCCATATCCTCTACACTCCTCTCCTGTACATATTACCCACTGCTATACCCTCCATACTCTTCTCCTGTACATATTACCCACTGCCATACCCTCCACACTCCTCTCCTGTACATATTACCCACTGCCATACCCTCCACACTCCTCTCCTGTACATATTACCCACTGCCATATCCTCCACACTCCTCTCCTGTACATATTACCCACTGCTATACCCTCCACACTCCTCTCCTGTACATATTACCCACTGCTATACCCTCCACACTCCTCTCCTGTACATATTACCCACTGCCATATCCTCTACACTCCTCTCCTGTACATATTACCCACTGCCATACCCTCCACACTCCTCTCCTGTACATATTACCCACTGCCATATTCTCCACACTCCTCTCCTGTACATATTACCCACTGCCATATCCTCCACACTCCTCTCCTGTACATATTACCCACTGCCATATTCTCCACACTCCTCTCCTGTACATATTACCCACTGCCATATCCTCCACACTCCTCTCCTGTATATATTACCCACTGCCATATCCTCCACACTCCTCTCCTGTACATATTACCCACTGCTATACCCTCCATACTCCTCTCCTGTACATATTACCCACTGCCATACCCTCCACACTCCTCTCCTGTACATATTACCCACTGCTATACCCTCCACACTCCTCTCCTGTACATATTACCCACTGCCATATCCTCCACACTCCTCTCCTGTACATATTACCCACTGCCATATCCTCCACACTCCTCTCCTGTACATATTACCCACTGCTATACCCTCCACACTCCTCTCCTGTACATATTACCCACTGCTATACCCTCCACACTCCTCTCCTGTACATATTACCCACTGCCATATCCTCTACACTCCTCTCCTGTACATATTACCCACTGCTATACCCTCCATACTCCTCTCCTGTACATATTACCCACTGCCATACCCTCCACACTCCTCTCCTGTACATATTACCCACTGCCATATTCTCCACACTCCTCTCCTGTACATATTACCCACTGCCATATCCTCCACACTCCTCTCCTGTACATATTACTCACTACCATACCCTCCACACTCCTCTCCTGTACATATTACCCACTGCTATATCCTCCACACTCCTCTCCTGTACATATTACCCACTGCCATATCCTCCACACTCCTCTCCTGTACATATTACCCACTGCTATACCCTCCACACTCCTCTCCTGTACATATTACCCACTGCCATATCCTCCACACTCCTCTCCTGTACATATTACCCACTGCCATATCCTCCACACTCCTCTCCTGTACATATTACCCACTGCTATACCCTCCACACTCCTCTCCTGTACATATTACCCACTGCTATACCCTCCACACTCCTCTCCTGTACATATTACCCACTGCCATATCCTCTACACTCCTCTCCTGTACATATTACCCACTGCTATATCCTCTACACTCCTCTCCTGTACATATTACCCACTGCTATACCCTCCATACTCCTCTCCTGTACATATTACCCACTGCCATACCCTCCACACTCCTCTCCTGTACATATTACCCACTGCCATATTCTCCACACTCCTCTCCTGTACATATTACCCACTGCTATACCCTCCACACTCCTCTCCTGTACATATTACCCACTGCCATATCCTCCACACTCCTCTCCTGTAAACTACATTTTTGGGAAATTTCTGAAAATCATTTTCCAGTGGGGATTAACATGGGATCATAATTTCTAGAACATAAAGAAATAAACATTCTATTTCCATTCTATCAGTTTTCCGAGGCTCCAGATATTGAAGATGTCACCTGTGGAGTCTTCATGTTCTCCGGGCATCTTTTATAGGTTTACTAATACATGTAATATTGCTGCATCTTCATTGTAAAGCTGGGATGTTGGCAACTCTCATTGTCAGCTGCATTCTGTTTGATGTATGCAGTAATACAGTTCTGGCTCCATCTGGTGGCTAGGAGGAAGTGAGGCTCTTATTCACCAGGACACTGGAATTCAATGCTAACATATTGCATGGGGCTGCTAGCTGTCCTCACCTGCCCCTAATGTCTGATATCATCATTTAATCTTCATTACAGCTTATTAAAATTTTAACCACATGAATATTTATAGTGGAATTAGCAGCGGAGGCTGGAAGAAAAGACTTGCTATCAAGGAGAAAGCAGAAAATTGGGAAATATATTGTGTCCTGCTATGGGATTATTAAACTGTGCATATATATACATATACAGTATATACAGTGGGTACGGAAAGTATTCAGACCCCCTTAAATTTTTCACTCTTTGTTATATTGCAGCCATTTGCTAAAATCATTTAAGTTCATTCTTCTTCCTCATGAATGTACACATAGCACCCCATACTGACAGAAAAACACAGAATTGTTGACATTGTTGTAGATTTATTAAAAAAGAAAAACTGAAATATCACATGGTCCTAAGTATTCAGACCCTTTGCTGTGACACTCATATATTTAACTCAGGTGCTTTCCATTTCTTCTGATCATCCTTGAGATGGTTCTACACCTTCATTTGAGTCCAGCTGTGTTTGATTATACTGATTGGACTTGATTAGGAAAGCCCCACAACTGTCTATAAGACCTTCCAGATCACAATGCATGTCAGAGCAAATGAGAATCATGAGGTCAAAGGAACTGCCTGAAGAGCTCAGAGACAGAATTGTGGCAAGGCACAGATCTGGCCAAGGTTACAAAAAGACTTCTGCTGCACTTAAGGTTCCTAAGAGCACAGTGGCCTCCATAATCCTCAAATGGAAGACGTTTGGGACGACCAGAACCCTTCCTAGAGCTGGCCATCCGGCCAAACTGAGCTGTCGGGGGAGAAGAGCCTTGGTGAGAGAGGTAACGAAGAACCCAAAGATCACTGTGGCTAAGCTCCAGAGATGCAGTCAGGAGATGGGAGAAAGTTGTAGAAAGTCAACCATCACTGCAGCCCTCCACCAGTCGGGGCTTTATGGCAGAGTGGCCCGACGGAAGCCTCTCCTCAGTGTAAGACACATGAAAGCCCGCATGGAGTTTGCTAAAAAAACACCTGAAGGACTCCAAGATGGTGAGAAATAAGATTCTCTGGTCTGATGAGACCAAAATAGAACTTTTTGGCCTTAATTCTAAGCGGTATGTGTGGAGAAAACCAGGCACTGCTCATCACCTGTCCAATACAGTCCCAACAGTGAAGCATGGTGGTGGCAGCATCATGCTGTGGGGGTGTTTTTCAGCTGCAGGGACAGGACGACTGGTTGCAATCGAGGGAAAGATGAATGCGGCCAAGTACAGGGATATCCTGGACAAAAACCTTCTCCAGAGTGCTCTGGACCTCAGACTGGGCCGAAGGTTTACCTTCCAACAAGACAATGACCCTAAGCACACAGCTAAAATAACGAAGGAGTGGCTTCACAACAACTCCGTGACTGTTCTTTAATGGCCCAGCCAGAGCCCTGACTTAAACCCAACTGAGCATCTCTGGAGAGACCTAAAAATGGCTGTCCACCAACGTTTACCATCCAACCTGACAGAACTGGAGAGGATCTGCAAGGAGGAATGGCAGAGGATCCCCAAATCCAGGTGTGAAAGACTTGTTGCATCTTTCCCAAAAAGACTCCTGGCTGTATTAGATCAAAAGGGGGCTTCTACTAAATACTGAGCAAAGGGTCTGAATACTTAGGACCATGTGATATTTCAGTTTTTCTTTTTTAATAAATCTGCAACAATGTCAACAATTCTGTGTTTTTCTGTCAGTATGGGGTGCTGTGTGTACATTCATGAGGAAGAAGAATGAACTTACATAATTTTAGCAAATGGCTGCAATATAACAAAGAGTGAAAAATTGAAGGGGGTCTGAATACTTTCCGTACCCACTGTATACACTTACTGGCCACTTTATTAAGTACACCTTGCTTGCTAGTACCATGTTGGACCCCCTTTTTCCTTCAGAACTGCCTTATTCTTCATGGCATTATTTTGGTCCATATTGACATGATAGCATCACACAGTTGCTGCAGATTTGTCGGCTGCACATTTATGCTGCAAATCTCCCGTTCCACCACATCCCAAAGGTGGTCTATTGGATTGAGATCTGGTGACTGTGGAGGCCTTTGGGGGTACAGTAACCTCATTGTCATGTTCAGGAAACCAGTGGTGAGATGATTTGAGCTTTGTGACATGGCGCATTATCCTGCTGGAAGGAGCCATCAGAAGATGGGTACACTGTAGTCATAAAGGGATGGACATGGTCAGCAACAATACTCAGGTAGGCGTGGTGTTTCAACGATGCTCAATTAGTACATAGTGGCCCAAAGTGTGCCAAGAAAATATTCCCCACACCATTACACCACCAGCCTGATACTGGGCAGGATGGATCCATGCTTTCATGTTGTTTACACCAAATTATGACCCTACCATCTGAATGTCACAGCTGAAATCGAGACTCATCAGACCAGGCAATGTTTTTCCACTCTCCAAGTTTGCACGAATTGCAGCCTCAGTTTCCTGTTAGCTCACAGGAGTGGCACCCAGTGTGGTCTTCTGCTGCTGTAGCCCGTCTGCTTTAAGGTTCGATGTATTGTGCATTCAGAGATGGTATTCTGCCTGCCTGGGTTGTAACTAGTTGTTATTTGAGTTAGTGTTGCCTTTCTATCATCTCCATCTTCTATCAGCCCCATTCTCCTCTGACCTCTGACAACAACAAGGCATTTTCTCCACACAACTGCCGCTCACTGGATATTTTCTCTTTTTAAGACCATCATCTGTAAACCCTAGAGATGGTTTTGTGTGAAAATCCCAGTAAATCAGCAGTTTCTAAAATACTCAGACCAGTCTGTCTTGCACCAACAACCATGCCAAAATCAGTCACTTAAATCCCCTTTCTTCCCCATTCTGATACTTGGTTTGAACTTTAGCAAGTTGTCTTCACCACGTCTAAATAGTGGCTGTCATGTGATTGGCTGATTAGCAATTTGTGTTACCAAGCAATTGAACAGGTGTACCTAATAAAGTGGGTGGGGAGTGTATATATAATATATCTTATATTATCAAAAGTATTGGGACACCTGCCATTATACGCACAAGAACTTTAAAGGCTTCCCATTTTTAGTCCATAGGATTCAATATTAAGTTGGCCCACCCTTTGCAGCTATAACAGCTTAGGCCCTTTGGAAGGTCAAGGCAAAAGAACAGAGAACCCATACACATATGGCTCCTAGAGCGGCAATACTACACAATTGTAATAACTATGATGGTGATGGGTGGGGTGATTTTTATGTATGGAGGTTGGATGTTTTTCAAGCACCTGTTTTTAACTTTGATCTATTGCTCTTAAATTGTTCTCAAAAGTCCATTGTAGAATAATTGGGTTAACAAATTCAGGTTTTATTAGATGCGGTACCGATATTTAACTCACCCTTCTATCCCAACACATTACTAGGGTCTCCCTTCCTGCTAACAAGCTCCTGGTCTTGGAGTGACAGCACTGCAGCTCACAATACATTCCCTACTCAACCTGCATCTCTTCCTTCTCCTAGCCAGCTGTGCAGTGTGATGCACTTAATATAATGATAGTTATGTATATTAAATTAACTTCATTATAACAAATAAATAAATGTATTATTTCTTTTAAATATCTGCTTTTTTTTTTTAATACAGTTTTCGCAGTCTTTTTTACTCTTTTATACATCTCAGTGCTGCTAATATCTTGCAAACTTTTCCCGCCAAATGCACCTATTCCAGTGTCAACATGGCTGCTAGTCCCAAACAAGGACTAATGTTACAGGTTGATAACACAGAAGCACAGTTCGGAGACCGTTGTTACCCCATCAAAGGAAGACATTTATGGCAGAAACATAGGGTATTATACAGTGCCTTGCGAAAGTATTCGCCCCCCTTGAACTTTGCGACCTTTTGCCACATTTCAGGCTTCAAACATAAAGATATAAAACTGTAATTTTTTGTGAAGAATCAACAACAAGTGGGACACAATCATGAAGTGGAACAAAATTTATTGGATATTTCAAACTTTAACAAATAAAAAACTGAAAAATTGGGCGTGCAAAATTATTCAGCCCCCTTAAGTTAATACTTTGTAGCGCCACCTTTTGCGATTACAGCTGTAAGTCGCTTGGGGTATGTCTCTATCAGTTTTGCACATCGAGAGACTGAAATTTTTGCCCATTCCTCCTTGCAAAACAGCTCCAGCTCAGTGAGGTTGGATGGAGAGCGTTTGTGAACAGCAGTTTTCAGTTCTTTCCACAGAGTCTCGATTGGATTCAGGTCTGGACTTTGACTTGGCCATTCTAACACCTGGATATGTTTATTTGTGAACCATTCCATTGTAGATTTTGCTTTATGTTTTGGATCATTGTCTTGTTGGAAGACAAATCTCCGTCCCAGTCTCAGGTCTTTTGCAGACTCCATCAGGTTTTCTTTCAGAATTGTCCTGTATTTGGCTCCATCCATCTTCCCATCAATTTTAACCATCTTCCCTGTCCCTGCTGAAGTTAAGCAGGCCCAAACCATGATGCTGCCACCACCATGTTTGACAGTGGGGATGGTGTGTTCAGGGTGATGAGCTGTGTTGCTTTTACGCCAAACATAACGTTTTGCATTGTTGCCAAAAAGTTTGATTTTGGTTTCATCTGACCAGAGCACCTTCTTCCACATGTTTGGTGTCTCCCAGGTGGCTTGTGGCAAACTTTAAACAACACTTTTTATGGATATCTTTAAGAAATGGCTTTCTTCTTGCTACTCTTCCATAAAGGCCAGATTTGTGCAGTATACGACTGATTGTTGTCCTATGGACAGAGTCTCCCACCTCAGCTGTAGATCTCTGCAGTTCATCCAGAGTGATCATGGGCCTCTTGGCTGCATCTCTGCTCAGTCTTCTCCTTGTATGAGCTGAAAGTTTAGAGGGACGGCCAGGTCTTCGTAGATTTGTAGTGGTCTGATACTCCTTCCATTTCAATATTATCGCTTGCACAATGCTCCTTGGGATGTTTAAAGCTTGGGAAATCTTTTTGTATCTAAATCCGGCTTTAAACTTCTCCACAACAGTATCTCGGACCTGCCTGGTGTGTTCCTTGTTCTTCATGATGCTCTCTGCGCTTTAAACTGATCTCTGAGACTATCACAGTGCAGGTGCATTTATACGGAGACTTGATTACACACAGGTGGATTCTATTTATCATCATTAGTCATTTAGGTCAACATTGGATCATTCAGAGATCCTCACTGAACTTCTGGAGAGAGTTTGCTGCACTGAAAGTAAAGGGGCCGAATAATTTTGCACACCCAATTTTTCAGTTTTTTATTTGTTAACAAAGTTTGAAATATCCAATAAATTTTGTTCCACTTCATGATTGTGTCCCACTTGTTGTTA
Source organism: Pelophylax lessonae (assembly GCF_965119305.1). Taxonomy (NCBI): domain Eukaryota; kingdom Metazoa; phylum Chordata; class Amphibia; order Anura; family Ranidae; genus Pelophylax; species Pelophylax lessonae. The sequence continues at coordinate 469,950,578 of NC_138772.1, forward strand.
ATTCTTCACAAAAAATTACAGTTTTATATCTTTATGTTTGAAGGCTGAAATGTGGCAAAAGGTCGCAAAGTTCAAGGGGCTGAATACTTTCGCAAGGCACTGTGTATATATATATATATATATATATATATATATATATATATATATATATATATATATATATATATATATATAATTTCAACAGTGTGTTTGGGTGCTTTTCTGGAATTCAGTGTGCAGTTTTTTTTAACTAAAACCCCCCACAGTATCTGCTGACAATAGATTTAGGAAGCCAGGTTAATTATTTGTGAAAAGATATCATAAACACAAACTCGCTGTAGTTATTTTCCGGTTCTTTATTCCAACTACAATTACCAATAAGAATTCCTACAAATATTTAAAGGAAGTTGGTTCTCTGATGAAATTTTGTATGCAAACAAAATGTGCAAACACAGAAACCTGACAGTTTACAATTAATTAAAAACAAGTTACTGTAAAGAAAGGAAAACAAACAAAGCACTGACTCGAAATGACAGAAATGTATTCAGAATATGAAAAAACAAACCAAGATTTGTAAAGTCTAGACTGGACAAACAGCAATGCCATCTGGATATTTAGCAATGAAGAACATCAGTGGTTTGCTTTTGTTTGATTTATAGGATTTCATTTTTTGGCTTGTTTCACAAAATCAGATTAACAATATTCAATTTATTTAACTCCTTCTCACTCAGCCCCTATGTCCCTTTAAGTGAGTGGTTACACCTGCGGGAGTCCGGATGGACTTCCTAATCACATGACCACATGACCACAAAATGATTGGCTCCCGTAACTGTCAATCAAAGTCAGTAAGCCAATCAGGAGAGAGAGGGGGTGGGGCCGAATGGACACACAGAGCTGCAGCTCAGGTCGGGTGCCCCCATAGCAAGCTGTTTGATGTGGGGGCACTCATCAGGAGGGAGGGGCTGGGAGCAGCAACAAGGGACCTGAGAAGAGGAGGATCCGGGCTACTCTGTGCAAAACCAAATGCACATAGTAGGTTGTAATGGTATCGTGCGTGAGGACACCATCTTGTCCTCGGCATCCATTTTGTTTAGTGACCCAGGCTCCTTGAGCGAAAGCAGCCCCCACCTTTCGCTAATCAGTGGAACCAAAAGGCACTCATTTACCCCACCCCACCTCAATTAGTGTCACTGAATGCAGGTTCCTGCGTAGCTGACACTTTTCACACCTGTAATATACACAAGCAGACTGACCGCCCAGACATTCCGTCTTCTCGAGCTCTAGAGTTAATTGGTAATCTGAACACAGCCATATGGTTCCTAGGTCTAGGACACAGTAACCGCAAACTTAATAATTTCATACACAAGCAAGATATGTTTCTAGAAAATATATATTTGAATGCCAGATAAAATACCGATCAAATTAAGATCAAACTTGAACACCTTCATGCCTAGGAAAGACAAGCTATCGATCAGATGCCTTACAGGTCAGAGGTTATTCCGAGATAACCCATGTTTAGTGTCTAAAGATAGGACATTCAAAACTGGACCATAAAATATTGGTTTCAAGCATGTAACCATTACATCACTCAAGATATGAGTGCTTTTAATAATCTGTCAAACCGGGAGGTCCCTTAGCAGTTTATAGACTCAGAGCCTATTGGCTAAGTACTTCTGGTGACACCCCCAGGGGGATCAGTGAAAAAGGGCAGGAACCGATCGAGAGCTCAGTTCTCATCCTACCATCAAAGCCATAACATCGCCCAAGGGGAACCAATCATACCTGTTCAGCTTCTGAAACTAAGGTAATACCAGGACCGTTTTAATGCAAGTATTTTCATTCTTTATTCTCATATTTCTAAATTGCTGTGTCTCTATTTCTTTGTAACCCATTTTTCTGTAAATATTTTTATTCGCACCAATTTTAACTTTCTTATAACTGAACCTTATTTTGAAAAGTGTTAACTTTGTCTCTAAGCTCTTAAACGCAAACTGACCCAAAAGAACCTGTCTCCTGAAAGCGCGCTATTGTTTAGGCTAACGTATCTGAAACATTCTTGTCTGAGATGACAGTGTGTGTTACAGACGGTTATTCTAAAGTCATAATTGATATTTATAAAATCATGAGCGTCCTCTAGGCTCATTATAACGTAGAGGTGGCGGCAGAGAAAGGGTTAATTGTTTAATTAGTGCGGTGACAATCGCTCTCAGTCTGCTGGCATCTAGATTGTGGTCCCGCAAGCTGGACAATCTGTGTGCTGGGTGCAGATGAGAGTGGCATTGTTACGCAAGTGACGGCAGGGTGTGAGATTGCTTGGTCTTTGGTCACGAGGTGGATGAGAAGGCCAGGGGTCTGATACCAGCCACCGTCACATGGGTAAGTATAACATGTTTGTTATTTAAAAAAAAAGGAGACTTTACAATCACTCCTGCAAGGTACCTCTAAACTAAGCGATGGGCAATGGTCAGCTTTAATGGACAGTCCTGAATCTTCAGCCGGCTAACACTGGGGCCCAATGGCACTGTTGACATGGATGAGAACAGTCACAATTAGGCCTGCAGGCAGTAATAGACAATATGGCAATTCAGACCCATTTGATCTGGTGAGAGCCCACTTTTACTGTTCACTTGGTGTTGGGATTCTTTTCATCACGGTTGGATTTATATATGTATACCAACAAGATGGATCACTTCTTTGGGACTTTTATTTAAGCCCTATTTCAGTATTAGACTTTATTTCACAATATCCTATATATTTTATATATATATGTTCAATTGTACTCTTGTATATTATGTACACTCATTAGCGCTGCACTTTTTTCTTCCACTTGTTATTTTATAATTTGTTTATCAATTATGCTGTGCGGGCAGCTTGACTTGTTTTGGTACTAGCGCTTTCTAGACACTTTTTTACGGCAGTAATAGAGCCATAAGGCAGTTAGGCAGTAAGCCCCCAAGGGCTCAGTCTCTAGAGGCCACAGGTCATGGCTACAAGGTCCTCCCACCAGACCAAGAAACACAGCAGCAGTGGTCCTTCTGGTTAGACGTCCGATCACTCTTGGTCTACTGGGGCGACTCCGGTCCTTAGCACTACATGGATTGCATCCTGGCGGTGGCTCAATTTCTTAGCACACAAGTTAAAGTGATGTACGCTCCAGATATGGGCTTTATAGTGGATCAGTGTCTCTCTCTTTTTCTCTCTTCATCATCTGGCTCAGACCAGGGGCAGACTTACCTATTGGGCACCCGGGCCAGCAGGAGGCCCTATCCATGTTGCAAGCTATCCATAAATATAGGGATGCTGACTATACCTGTCACACCGCTGTGTATCTCTCTTACATTCTAACAGAGCCCAGCCAGCACAGTCCCCCCCCCCCCCCCACACACTCGCACACATACACAAATGGGAGAAGCTGGATCGGCATTCTCTCACGCCTCTCTCTCTGTGTCCGGATGTAGGGGCAGGAAGTTTAAACAAGCAGCCATCAGCCACATTATAAACATGAAGCCGATGATTGAGCCACTGAGCCTCTGGGGACCATCCAAGTTAGCATTTTCATTGTGACCAGACTTTTCCCTCCTCCCTCTCTCCTTTTCTGCCCTCTCTCTCCCAAATCTCTCTCACTCCTCCTCTTTCCTAAGTTGTCCTCCAGCAGAACATTTCATCAGCCTATACTAGTAGTTGGCCCCATCATGTGCCTTTAATTGGGTTCACACTGGTGTTCTTTGGTTCAGTCGCAGTGCTGGTGTATACTCAGTTTTCTTGCATTCTACTCCCATTTTTAGTCCCAAGGACTTCTATTAGTTTGCACATTTTTGCCACATTTTCGATTGAGGGAACCATGAATGCCAACATGTACTGTGACATACTGAAGCAGAGTATGATCCTCTCCCTTCGGAGACTGGGCCAGAGGGCAGTATTCCAACATGATAACGACCCCAAACACACCTCCAAGACCACCACTGCCTTGCTAAAGAAGCTGAGGGTAAAGGTGATGGACTGGCCAAGCATGTCTCCAGACCTAAACCCTATTGAGCATCTGTGGGGCATCCTCAAATGGAAGCTGGAGGAGCACAAGGTCTCTAACATCCACCAGCTCTATGATGTCGTCATGGAGGAGTGAAAGAGGACTCAAGTGGCAACCTGTGAAGCTCTGGGGAAACTCCATGCCCAAGAGGGTTAAGGCAGTGCTGGAAAACAATGGTGGGCACACAAAATATTGACACTTTGTGCCCAATTTGGACATTTACACTTTGGGGTGTACTCAGTTTTGTTGCCAGCGGTTTAGACATTAATGGCTGTGTGTTGAGTTATTTTGAGGGGACAGCAAATTTACATCGTTATACAAGCTGTATACTCACTGCTTTACATTGTAGCAAAGTGTCATTTCTTCAGTGTTGTCACATGAAGAGATATTATAAAATATTTACAAAAATGTGAGGGGTGTACTCACTTTTTGTGAGATACTGTGTATATTGTGTATATATAGTGGAACCACCAACTGACAGCCGTAGGCCAGCACTAAGTCCAGGAGCTGAATTGATTGGCCCCTGGGCATCTTATACTGCTACAAAGAACCGATGCAGTCCTGCTTGGCCACATCATGCCTCCCCCCCCCCCCACCCCAGCATAGATAATTTGTAGCTCCATAGGGGCCAGGAACAGATCTCTTTTAACCTGATCCAGACTGCTCCTGACATAAAAATGTAAAATAAGTAGATAAGTAGAATAAAAATAGAAATTGATAACTGAAATGTTGGGAAAAAGGTTGTGTTCAATATTTAAATCCCAAAAATGCTACATGTCTGTTCAGCTGTTATTGATGTTGACGAGTCAAAATATTTGACTAAATTATGCTAAGCAAGATTGTTTAATTATTTGTATTTTTATCTTCGGATATTTACTTGGTCTATACTTTAATTTGAGAGTACACTGAGATATTATACTACAAATAATAACTGTGTAAATAATCTGTAGGTATGCTTGTGATTCTGTGCATCCGATCCTTTGACGTAGAAAACCCACCATACAGGACAGCCAGGTCCTCGATCTTGATCAAAATTTTCATCCCAGTCTGTTAAACAAACAATGAAGAAGTAGGAGTTCACCACAGCATCCTCCTGTGAGTTCAAGGTGGTGACCAGAGCCTTGATGAAGTGGGATGAATGACCCTGAGCGTAATTCAACCTGGATGATAAGCAGTATTTAGCCCCGGCTCACACTTATGCGAGTGCGGGAAGGCTGCGAATTCGCAGCCTGTTCCCGCATCGCACACGCACCCCTGGCAGTTCACACTGCCATATGCGATACGCTGGGGGTGTCAATGTAATCTTAACGACACCCCCAGTTTGATCGCATATCGCAGTGCGATCGTGCAGTTCGCACAGGATCGGATCGCACAAGTGTGAACCGCTGTGCGATCCGATCCTGATGCGGCTTCCAAAAAGGGTCCCTGTGCGTGTTTGGTGCGGCTGCGGTGCGAATTTAGCCATACAAACTGTATGGCTAAACTCGCACCGCACAGCCGATCGCATGTAATGTCGGAGCAGTGCGCTCCGACATTACATGCGAACCCCGCACACGCACAAGTGTGAACCGGGGCTAAATGGGTAAGTCTACACAAGAGAATGCTGGAGATTGTAGTGAAATGACTGGAGACTATTTTTATTTCTTATAGCTGGGGGATCTGTTTTTATTTGAACAATTTTTGATGGCATTTTTTTTTTTTAAAGCGGTATTAAACCCAAAACCAAAAATGTAATATATTACAGCTTACCAATCATTAGATCTGGTGGCTACATCAGTTTTCTTTTATTTGAATTGTTTCCCTCTGTTCACCTGGTGATCTGGTCAGTAACACACCTCCTGTATTAGAGTGTCCCACTCTGGATGGGAAAGGGGTATTAAATGTATTAGCAGATTTAAAAACACTAACAAATTGAAGCCAAACTCCAGCCCAGAGATTTATAATCAGTTACAGCAAACTTTTTTTTCCTTTTGGGATAAAGGTTTTACATGAATAAATAAAAGATGATTATTTTATATAACCCTGCCAGTGTTAAATGGTTTGTCTCATCCATGTAAACGGATACATTCTGCAGGAGAGCTTGTGCTTTTGAAAAACAATAGACTTTCAGGCTGGATCAACAGATTAAAATAAAAGAAAGCAGGCCCAGACTGGCCATAGGGCGCATGTTCTTGCGGGGCCAAGGCAGCTGGGCTGCTCCTTAAGCCCGCACAACTTACCCGGCCTCTCTATGGCCGGCCAGCCGGCCGCCAATTCAGGCCAGCCGTTGAGCTGGGGGGTGAAAACTACAGGTCAGGTGACCTGTGACGATGAAGAGGGAGGGGACCTGGAGGAGACGCCAGACAGTAGAGAAAGTGCAGCTCCCTGCACGTGCCTCTGGGTAGGAGGACCGGCTGCATATACAGTAGAAGAAACAATCTCTACTTTATTTCTCCTGCAGCCCCTGAAAGCCTTCTTCTTCTCTCCCTCCTGCAGGTATTAGGGGTCTGGAGGAGATAAATTGAGAGGTTGATTCTTCTACTGTATATGGAGCTGGTCCTCCTATCCCTCTACTGCCCCCAATCTCTCTGACCCCCCCCCCTGTGCTCTCAGCTCCCCCACCTGTGCTCCCAGGCTCCCTTCCCCCCCTGCTCTCTAGCCCCCAACTGCTCTCCAGCCCTCCAGTGCTCTGCGAGCCCCAGTGCTCTCCCCTCTGTGCTCTCAAGCTCCCCCCACTGCTCTCTGCCCTCTCACTGTGCTCTCAGCCCCCCCCCACTGCTCTTCAGCCCCCAACTGCTTTCCAGCCCTCCAGTGCTCTCCAGCCCCCCCCCCCCCCACTGCTCTCCAGCCCAGTGCTCTCATGTTCTCCCAGTGCTCTTTGCCCCCACAATGCTCTCTGCCCCCCGCCCCACTGTGCTTTTAGCCCCCCCCCACTGCTCTCCAACCCACAGTGCTCTCCCCATGTGCTCCCAGGCCCCCCCCCAGTGCTCTTTTTCCCCTCACTGCTCTCTGCTCCCCCACTGTGCTCTCAGCCCCCCCCCTGTGCTCTCAGGCTCCCCTCCACTGCTCTCCAGCCCCCAACTGCTCTCCAGTGCTCTCCAGGCCCCCCATGCTCTTACTCTTCCATGTGCTCTTAGGCCCCTTGTGCTCTTAGCTCCCCCTCTGCTCTCCACCCCTCCTGTGGTCTTTGCTCCCCCCATGTTTGCTGCCCCCACAGTGCTCATCACCCCCTTAGGGCTCTCTGACCCCCTCAGTGCTCTCTTTCCCCCAGTGCTCGTAGGCCCCCCTGTGCTCTCAGGCCCCCATGCTCTATGACCCTACCTTAGTGCTCTCCAGCCCCCTGTTCTCTCTGGCCCCCCTAGTGCTCTAGGCCCACCCTGTACTCTTCGGCCCCCATGTTCTCTGCCCCCCTTGTGCTCTCAGCCCCCATGCTCTCCACCCCCCAAGTGCTCTCAAGCCCCCTGTGCTCTCTGCCATCCCCCCAGAGCTCTCCAGCCCCCTCAGTGCTCTCTCTGACCCCCCCAGTGCCCTCCAGGCACCCTATGCTCTCTGCCCCCGTGCCCACCTGGCCCCCGTGCTCTCAGCCCCCAGTGCTCTATAGCCCCCCGTGATCTCTGGCCCTCCTAGTGCTCTAGGCCCACCCTGCGCTCTTCACCCCACCCCCCCAGGTCTCTGCCCCCCTTGTGCTCTCCACTACCCCTAAATGCTCTCCAGCCCCCCCTGTGCTCTCTGTCCCTCCCTGTGCTCTCTGCCCCCGTGCTCTCCTGGCCCCCTTATGCTTTATAGCCCCCCCTGTGCTCTCCACCCCCTAGTGCTCTCTGCCCCCTGTGCTCTTCATTTCCCCCCCCCCCCCACATTCTCCGCCCCCCATGCTCTCCATGCCTCCTGGTAAAAATATCATGGGCTGCTCTGTCTCAGTCTGGGCCTGGAAGAAAGAAAGCCTAAAAAAGAAAATGAATGCAGCCATCACATCTAAGAATTGGTAAGCGTAAATATAATAAATGTTTGCTTTTGGGTTTAATATCACTTTATGCAACTGGGTTAAATTGACTTGTTTTTTTTTTTTTTTTTTAATAGCTGGGCTCTAATTATTTAGTTTATGCGTCTGTTCCCCTCTGCTGAAGGCCAGTTTAATTGTGCATTGTGAATATCAGCACCCAGACCCCAGACCCAGAGTGCCATCCGCAGTCCATCCATATTACATCAGCCACAGCTATGTCCATGCTTTAGAATTAAAATAAATGTTCACTTTTAATAATCAGAATTGTTTAATGTCAGTCCCTGAGCCAAAATAACTTCTTGTGCTAATCTTTGTGTTTACCCTCATAAATATTCCTGTAAATAGGCACATTCGTTTAAACAAATCATATTTAATTTTACTGCTTGTCTGTTGTATTTGTTTGGGTTCTCAAGGCAATAAAATGTGGCAATTTCAATAAATCTTATATGCAAAGGTGCATGTACAATGTGCATTCTAATCCTGTTAAATACCGTGTACTTGTTAAATGACAGATTGGGTCCCAGAGTCTAATTGTGTTAGCCTTTACAGATACAATTAAATAAAACTGCTACAACAAGAGTGTATAAGCAATGGTTATCCCAACTGTATCCCTTTTTTGTTTTTTATGATCCCTTTGTTAGTGTCAAAGGGCTCATTCAAACGGGAGGTTGGGGGGGTAAACAGGGACGGGGCGGTAAAAGTTTGCGGTTGAGCCATGCTTTTACCACCCCAAACGCAACCCCCTCCAGCTGCAGAGGCAGTGGCCAGGGGTGTACACATTCCATGGGGGAGATGCTTTGCAGCCACGACAGGAATTATACCCCTTTCACTTTCAAGGGAATGGGGCTGCTCTGCAAGAGCCCCATAACCACATGCAAGGCAAGCTGTTGCAGTGCACTAGTACAGGATTCAGGGCTTCAAGGGGTTAAAACAGACGGGGAAGAGGTGATACAAAGCCTCCTCACCCCCTGTCAAATGCTATCTGAAGAGCATTCCAAAAAAAGATCACTGCTAGTATAAATGAGCCTTTAAGGTTGCTATATTCAGTCTTAAACTAGCCATAAAACACAACACAAACAGATGACTTCATCCACACAATTGAAATTTGGCTGGTCCCCGGTAAACTAGTAAGTTTTGACTAGTGTATGGTCAGCTTAAATCAACACTGATACAAAAGTAAAGATAAGACCCAAATGAACTTCCAGTTTAAATCAGCTAATTACATTTCTGAAATTAGCAAAGCTCATTGGAGAGTACTAGCTCTAACTAAGCAGTGGGTGTGAAGTCAATGCAGAGAGACCACTGCTTCCGCACCAAGAGCAAAATTACCTTTACAGTGTGATGGTAGGGGATAGATTTTTTTTTTATAAGGCCGTGGTTGCTTTCTAAAGAATATTTACTTTCTGTTATGATGAAGCTGGAATGTACCGTGTATATACTCGAGTATAAACCAAGATTTTCAGCATGTTTTTTCATGCTGAAAATGCCCCCCTCGGCTTATACTTGAGTCACTGTCTTTAAAAATGGCGCCACCCGACGCCGAAGTGTCACCACGCATGTGCCGCATGCCCGGGAATAGCTGAACATGTACGTGCTTTCCCGAGCATCGGCGGCGCAATCGCGTTGAAGTATTGGCGCCGGGCGGCGCGATTTTTAAATCGAAGGCGCCTCACCGAAAGGTAAGTGAGACTCCTCCACAGCCCCTGCATTTCCATCTCCTGTGCCATGCCTGTACATACTGTGCCATGCCTATACCTACTGTGCCATGCCTGTACATACTGTGCCATGCCTATACCTACTGTGCCATGCCTGTACATACTGTGCCATGCCTATACCTACTGTACCATGCCTGTACATACTGTGCCATGCCTGTACCTACTCTGCCATGCCTATACCATCACCTGTGCTATGCCTATACCCTATCATGTACCATGACCTGTGCCATGCCTGTTCCATGACCTCTGCAATGCCTGTACCATGACCTGTGCCATGCCTGTACCATCACCTGTGCCATGACCTGTGCCATGCCCTTACCATGACCTGTGCCATGCCTATACCATGACCTGCGCCATCTCCTGTACCATGCCCGCAGCCCCTGTTTTGTGTCTCGTGGTGGTCCAGTTGGGTCCAGTAGCTGCTGCATTTCCCACCCTAGGCTTATACTCGAGTCAATAAGTTTTCCCACCCTTTTGGTGGTAAAATTAGGTGTCTCGGCTTATATTCGGGTCGACTTATACTCGAGTATATACAGTAATCAGCTTATCTATTCTGAAAATTCTTAGTGGTTGTCTAGGTGAGTACTATTCGGTCCCCTCAAGGACACAATGACAAGTTTTGCATAGCCAAATCTGTGTACGCACATGTTCATTCAAAGAGATGAATATAGATATGCTTAATGGATGACATCTAGGATATAACCAGTATAGGTGACCAGTCAATGATCATTGATTAAAGTGTCATTAAACCCACATCATTAAAAAATCAGTACATGCTGCATTACTTGCTGTTTGTTTTCTGTATTTAAAAAAAAAACTTGGTTGATCTTGTTCACTATCCCTTCCTTCTTGGTTGGGTCCCCGCTGCAGCCTGAGATTGTGTAGACCAGCCTTTGCCACATAAACTGAGCATGCTCCAGTTTCAGCTCCCTTCTAAGCTGTTCATTTCCTTCTTTGGCCTATCTGTGTAGTCCGTGTGACTATAGAGTCACAAAATAAAAGGGATAATGTAAAGGGATAATGTAAAAGGGATAATGTAAATTAAACAGTGTCTGTTTAGTAAAGTATTAAAGATATTTTAAAGTCTTGTTTTTAAAAAAAAAAACACAAATAACAAACATGTTATACTTACCTCCTCTGTGCAGTTGGTTTTGCACAGAGCAGCCCGGATCCTTCTCTTCTCGGGTCCCTCATTTCTTCTCCTGGCAAGCTGTTTACTATGGGGGCACCCAAGCCAAGCTGCAGCTCTGTGTGTCCATTCAGACAATGGAGCTGCCATTATCTTAATGCATAGATTGCATTAAGATAAAAAACATTCCTGACTTTACAACTCCTTTAATTTTGATCCACGTATGGGCAGGCTGGTTGTACAACCTTTCTGTAGGGTTTTTCCCAAATGATCATTGCCGCCAACTATAGCCAGCAGCACTGATCAGTGGATTCTGACGGCAGAGAAGAGTTAGGGTAATTTCCCACTGTCATTTTAGTCCTCATAATTTCCATTTTAAGGCTGGATACGCCACCTTGCAGGATCCCATGGAATTCCATCATATCCACCATAACGAGCGCACTCCTGCCAAGGACTACAGCCTGGCATTGTGACTCTCTACGCTCCAGCACATACAGCTGGTCAGAAAAATTATACCGTTGCTGTATATTATGATATCAGGAATCAGGGCTTTTTTTCAGCGGGAACATGGGGGAACGCAGTTCCGGCACCTTCAGTACTGAATGGTACTGTATTTAATGGCATGAGAGGCTGGGATGTGCTGAGGAGGGTCTAATGATATTGGCTGCTAGGGGATCTTTTGTTGCTGGAGGGGATCTATTTTTGCATGGTTGTTTATTGTTTCTGGGGAGGTCAATTGTTGCTGGTTTGCTGGAGGGGGGCTTATGATGCTGGGGAGTCAATTGTTGCTGGATAGGACCTGCTGTTGAGGAAGGGGTCTATTGATGCTGGCTGCTGGGAGATCTGTGGTTGCTGGGGAGGGTCTATTGCTGGTGGCTGCAGAGGATCTATTTTACTCATTTTTTGTGCTATTATTACTAAATTCCATACAAATTACTTAGCACCACAAAATGATTCCTGGCTCTGTGTTTTCTAAAGGGGGCAGCACTGACAGGTTGGGGGGGTTAAATCAAGAAACAGTGCTCCAAGGTGGGTAGGGGCAGAGACAAGAATTTACCCAGAAAGAGGGAGTTCCTGCACCTTTTTTCTGAGAAAAAAAGCTCTGTCAGGAATTAATTCATGCCTTGTTACATGACCGAAAGGTACATTTTAGGTGCTTACAGCTGACCAGGTTTAGAATCACAAATGTATTTTAATTTTATGAAGTAAAAAAAAAATGGTGTAATAAACATATTTAATAACACAGGATAATTATAATACATGTCAGATACAATATTACTTTTGATTTAATGAAGTAGATGCCCATGGATGTTCCTGTATGCACTCATTTTTTTGTGAATAGATTTATTGGGGATTTTATCAATTAATTATTATTTCCTTTACATTATCTTTGAAAAGTGTTTTACACTTTACTGTCTTAGTCTTTTCTGTTACACCTTTTGCTGGTTATACATTTATTAAAGTGCCTGCCCTTCTATCAATCCGGTTTAGTGAACTATCCTTGGATGTTTGGATTAGTTTATGTAGTGTGTCTTTAAGCCTGTGACCTTACAGAGACTTTTAATGATGTAATCTAACTGCTGCATAATAGTGCCTCTCGGGTCCATAAGTACAGTTAGGGAATAAAACCAAAGACCAAATACGCTTCCTGATTGCATCAATGAGCAGAAACACATTTGCAGAATAGTAAACCTTATACAAAAACGAAATTACAAACATTTTAGGAAACATCAGAGACTATGCAAGGCTGACATATTTACAGTGTCATTACAAGATGTAGAAAATAATGAATTTACAACACAATCCAAAACAAAATAATGTGTTAATGTCATTCTTTTAAAACTGCAGTGTCATATTCCTATGCTGAAATACCCATTACACTTGCTGTTTGGTAATACAAACTGAGTTGTCATTACATTATTTTTTAATGACCAGTATCCTCTGCTTCCCTCTTTAAAATGGATGCCCACTTACATTTGTAAAAGCCACATTTATCCTCTCCAGGTTATTCTAAAATAATGCCACTATCTCCTGATTTTCACCAAAATATTGGGGAAATGAAATCGCTCATCCCAAGTTTCTAGTAAATGGTATTCTCTATAGCAGCCTTTCTCAAGCTAGGGGTTCTTTGAGAAGAGAGCAGTTAAAGAGTGATCGCCTGCCTACAATCACAACCAAAGTAAAAGGTCACTAAAATTTTCAATTTATTATTTGTTTCATGTGGATGATACTTGATATATACACACATACCTAAACATTGTTACTGATCAAGTACACCCCTTCGTGGAAACGGTATTCACTCATGGCAGTGGCCTCTTTAAGCAGGATAATGCACCCTTTCACAATGCAAAAAAAAACGAGTTTGAGTCGTTGACTTGTTCTCTAAATTCTCCACACCAGTGTATACCTTTAGAGGTCTAGTGGCATCCACACCTCAATGGGACAGGGCTGTTTTGGAAGCAAAATGGGGACCTACTTAGTTGGGGAGGTCAAAAATGTATGGCTGATCGGTGTATTCAAGGAGGCAATGGCTCCCATTCTTAAAAGGAGCTGGGGGCAGGCCTGGCTGCACATCAGTGGGAAGTGGCTGCCCCATCTCGATGATGTCAGATGGCAGCAGATCGACTGGGCGAGTAATTATCTGAAATTAGGACAACCCAGCATCAGGTAAGTGGGGGTTTGCACGGGGAGGAGGGGTGTCTGTGTGGGTGTGTGTTTATTGGGGGGGGGGGTAAATCATCCCATTCTTTATTTTTCTATGTAAACCTCTATACAACCTACTGATCATGCAAATGTACAGTAAGCTATAGATTTAACTTTAAAGTGAGTGTTCCCAAACCCCTGTAAACAAAGTAAACAGGCTGATCTGGAGAGTTTCTGACACTTTTATTATTAAACTACTAAACCCCCTTTACCCACAATAGCTCTACTTTTATACCCCTTGTCTTGTGCAGTACAGTTTAATTCGGAATTATATACATTAGGAATTTTAACAGGGTAATAGCCTTCTGCTGGAAGTCACTGTGAAAGTTTTGTCCGGGCTATATTCTTACGAAAATGAGTTTAGATTTTAAAATATGGATTACAATATGGTCACGTACAGTGCTCTGACATCTCAGCTTACCTCCTCGGTGTAAATGACCTGGGCTCCTCAGGTCTCCTGTGGACCTATATTTTGGATAGAATTAAGTTGTGACTTTTAATAATTAATCAGCCCTGTTTCTGTGAGAAGCAGGCGTCTGATTTAACCTTTCTTTAAGGGAACTGTGACCTACCCACCAGGCTCTCTTTATATTCCATTACCGTATTTTTCCCTTATCTATTTGTGGCATTTAAAAGCTACCTGTCACAGTGGAAACAGACATTTTATTAAAAAAATCAAATATCCATGAAAATACGGTCACCAGGGATTATCCAACATCACTTAAAATGAGGCACTTAGTTCTACTACTTTGTTTAATATAATTATAAACAAAAACTTTAATAGTATAATATTTAGAATGAATTTAATTTTCCAATTTTAGGACCTGCTCACCACTGAAGGTTAAAGAGTAGGAAGAGGAGTCATGAGGTGCACAAAAGGGGGCCTGCAGTGAGGTAATAGGACAGCAGTAGCTGTTTGCTTTAGGACTGTCTTTCACAAATGAAATCCTTTATGGGGCTGTATAGAACCAGGAGAGTGGGGACAGAGGGATGGATGGAGATGACCTGTTCAGCTGTAGATGTAAATTGAATTACAACAATAGAGGTTTGTAAACTAAAAAAGTGGGGAGCTGCAGTGGGGTAATTACCTAAACTGGAGTTTGGTTCCACATCTTTTTACAATGTGTACTGGTGCCACTGGTCTTGAGTCTTAAGAAATAGCACAGCAGCAACTGTTTGCTTTAGGACTGTCTCTCACAAACTGAAACCCTGTATGGAGCTGTACAGAACAGGGAGAGTGGGAACAGAGGGATGGATGGGGATGATTTTTTCAGCTGTAGGTGTGATCTGAGTTACAAGAATGAACGTTTGTATACTATAAAGTAGGGGGCTGCAGTGGGGTTATTTTACCCAAACTGGAGTTTGTTTCTATATTTTTTTTTGTGCACCTATGCCACTAGTGTCACAGAGTAGTATAGGATTTAAAGGGTAAATTCACCTTTTCAAGAAAAATTTAAATTTTCATAATAAATAGAAACCTTTTCTGAAAAATAAGTATTTTCTGCCCAAATCATCTTTCGGTGCTTAGCTCTCACTTACCTAGTTCATGGAAACTTTCAATTTGCAATCCTCTGTTTAAAATTACAAAAAATGCAGTCTGAGACCTGACTTATTGTAGCATCATGTAACCATCCAAGAAAATTTACATCCCATTATGCACTGCCTTACTGCATCAAATAATAGGGCATGTTTACCTCTCTGGACTACACCTCCCTCATTACTATACCACCTCTTTTTTATTTTCACTCACTTTCTTACTTCTTCCTTTAAGGTGGCTACTACACAAACTGATTGTAGTGCAAGGGACTGCCTGATTTGATACAAATTGAATCGAGTGCTCAGGTAGGTCCTCCTTTTCCATAGTTTTGGTAAATTTAAAGGAAATTGAACAGAAAGCATAGTGTATGGTCATCTTTATGCAAGTACATGGTAGGGAGTGGGTGGAGACACTCAGTTGTCATTGTTCTTGTGTAAACACAATTCGACTTTCAGGCCCCATTCACACCTAGCATAACGGGAGCGCACATTTTTTGGCGTGTCTTTCCTATAACACACATAGGGTAGCCCATTTATTTCAATGAGCTGACCTAACAGGAACAAACGCAGCATAGAAGCTCATGGGGCATTTTGGTGTGTTGCTCTTTGCACAGTTTTACCACATTTATCACATGTTTTTGAACATGGTAAAATGCATGTTTGCTTCTGCATTTGGGGTGCCATTAACAATTTATGGCATTGAAAGTGCAACTAGTTAATTTTTAGGTGCATAAATTTGGCCATACACTATACACTCTGATTTTACAATCTCCTTTAGATTTACCAAAAGTATATAAAAAGAGGTAAAGTTGAGATGGGCTGGAAAAAAGAAACTGAAAAATTGGGAAAAAATGTTTTTTTTTTCTGTTTTTTCAAAGTGTTTTTTTTTCTGGAAAAAATTGAAAAACAAAAAAAAAGAAGTTACATAGTTTGTAAGGTTGAATAAGGACACAGTCCATCCAGTTCAATCTGTGTTGATGTGTGTGTGTGTGTGTAGAAAATCATTTCCCATATCCCTGTATATTGTTTTCGCTAAAATGCACGTCCTAGAGTCTTTTAAAACTATCCATATTTCCTGCTGACATCACCAATTGTGGAAGAGAGTTTCACATCCTTACTGCTCTGAGAGTGAAAAACCCCCTACGCAGCTTAAGGTTAAAATGATTCTCTTCCAGTCTCATCGTGTGGCCCCGTGTCTTCTTATACACCCTGGGACTGAAAAGTTTCATACTTACGCTGGGATCACCGTTATCATATCTCCTCTCAGGCGTCTCCTCTCCAGGGAGAATGCATTTACCATTTGTAGTCGTTTCTCATAATTGAGGTCCTCCAGTCCCCATAATAAATTGGTTGACTTTCTTTGGACTCTCTCCAGCTCCAGCCCATGGAATACTCAAGATGTGGCCAAACTAGAGTTTTTTAAAGTGGCAGGATTATCGTTTTATCTCTGAAGTAAATTCCCTTTTTATAGCATGCTAATATTCTGATGGCTTTGATTTCTGTAGCTTGACACTGCAAGTTATTGCTCAGTCTGTCTTCTCCTAGGACCCCTAGATCCTTCTCCATCCTGGAATTCCCTAGGGATTCTCCACCTAGTAAGTAACTTGCATTTATATTTTCACCCCCCTCCCCCAAGTGCATTCTCTTCGATTTACCAATGTTAAACTTCATTTGCAATCTAGTTGCTCACTCTATTAATTTATTAAGGTCCTCTTGTAAAATTTCTATATCCTGCAGTGATGTTATTTCCCTACCTACTTTTGTGTCGTCACACGTCATCAAACACTGAGATTGAGCTATTTATCGCATCCTCTATATCATTTAAAAATAAATTAAACAGACTTGGTCTCAGGACAGAGCCTTGGGTACCCCACTAATCACTCCAGAACCAGTCTGAGTACACGTTATTTATCACTACCCTTTGGACACGCCCCTGTAGCAAGTTTTTTATTCAAAAACAAACCCTATGGTCTATACCCACCAACCTCAGTTTGTAGATTAAAGGCCCGTACACACGTGCAGATTGTCGGCCGAAAAGATTCAGCCGACGACCGATCGGCCGATTTTCGGCTTGTTAGTATGATGCTTCCGACAGCCGAAAGCGCACTTTCGGCCGAACAGAATCTGTCGTGCAAGCATTAAAATTTTTGTATGCCGACACCAGAACGGCCGATTGTTCGCCAGTCAGTACAGAATTCCGCCGACAGACAGCAGATTTGCAAGACTGGGCATGCTCAGAAAAGAAAAAACACAGGGAAAGTTAACCATTACATGACATCACTTCTGCAGTCGGCGGACAAAATTCGTGTGCAGACTTTTGCACTTTTCAGCGGACACGACAGCCCGGGGACAAAAGACGGCCGATCGTTCGTGTGTACGGGGCTTAAATGTTTGTAGGGGACTGTATCAAATGCTTTTGCAAAACCCAGATACACCACATCCACCGGCCTACCCCTGTCCAGATGGCAGCTCATTTCCTCGTAGAATATTAATAGGCTGGTTTGGCAAAAATGACCTTTTGTAAACTCACGCTGATTACTGCTAATGATACTGTTTTCATCAGCAAATTCTTGGGTCTGGTCCACTATCATCCCCTCAAATAGTTTACAAACTACCGATGTTAGACTGACAGGCCTATAGTTTCCAGTGATATATCTCTGCCCTTTTTTTAATATTGGTACAACGTGGGATTTTTGCCCATCAGCTGGTACCAATCCTGTCAGTATGCTGTCCATAAAGATTAGGAATAGCGGTCTGGCTATAACCTGACTGAGTTCTTTATGGACTCTCGGTGTAAGCCATCTGGTTATGGTGATTTGTTTATGTTAAGCTTTTCTAATCCTTTCCGGACTCCAGCCTCTGTTAGCCACAAGGGTAGATCCAGTGACGTGTTACTAACAATACAGTCGTGGTTGTTATACCTATCCTTTTCCTGTGTGAAGACTGAAGAAAAGAAAGCATTTAGTGTGGAATATGTTCTTTTACAATGATAAAATATATATATATATATATATAAGATGGTATTCAAACTATATAACATGAAGACCCTAATGGAAGACCTTAAAGTCTCAAAGTTGGGCAATTTCTCTTAGCTGAAGGCAAGCAAATCCTGGAATACTGTTCAGATAAGACTGTACTTCCCAGTGTCATTCTCAAACAAAAGAAATATGCATTTCTGCCACTAGGGAACCTTCAGGGGAAAGGCTCCAGTTTAGTTTGCTTGTGGGCTCAATCTTGTACCTCTGACAGTTGGATAATTGTTGGGATAAAATAGATGATAGTTTCTGCCATCTCAGGGCTTTATTGACAGGTAAGAGGGTAAATTTGTCTGACAAATTAGTTTATCTTTATAACCTTTAAATGATTCCTATTGATGTTCTCCACTATCTCAGCATAATGTTTACCTATAGTCTGCTCAGTAAGTTGCTTTTCTTTTCCTCCTCTCAGTTAAATAGTGAGACCAACATCTAGAGTTTTGAAACATTTCCATATTGAAATCTCTACGGAGAGCAAAGCTGCAATTTGGAAATATTAGCAAATATTGTGAGAAGAAATATTCTTTTCAAAATGCTACAGGAATGACAAAACACATCCTTGCATGTCAAAGATGCCCTAAAAAATATTTTATGGAATAAAATGACGATGACCACAATGAAAGTTCAAGTAGGTTTTAATGCCAGAGTTCTCATTCCAGAAACACTCTGTCCACTGCTTCTAGATCATCACAAAGTGTTTCTTCACCAGCAGGTTCATCAATTAAGGGAGTGTTACAAACCATTGCCCCCCCCCCCCCCCCAAAATACACATTATCTTCATTTATAGAGAAAATGACACCTGAAAATCAAGAGAACATTGATCAAGCTCGTCATAGAGCAGTATGTTTGTCTATAACTTAAAATACATATTGACAGAAAGCTTTTACATTATTGTGGGGGAAAGGGGGTGGTTACCTGTTCTTGTGCATAGTTGAATTGCTCTTAAAGTGTTACTAAACCTGCAACAGTGAAATCAGTCTGTATATGCATTAAAGCATGCATGTTATACTCACTGTGGAACCTAAGGGGTTAATGCTCTGCATTGTGTAAAAAGGCTGTTTGATCTTATATGAACAGATCCTCCTCTTTTTTAATTGCCCCCCTAACATTTCTGGATAAAACAGGGCTACTGGAGTCAGGCTGCACATGCTCAGTTGGTGTGTATTGCTAGAGACTTTTTTGTTTTTTCTTGGGAGAGTGCATGTGATCAGCACAGGGCCAATCAGCACTGTCCAGACAGAGGGTCAGAGGTCCTGCATCCTGATAGGACAGCCAGTGCAGTATGGAAACTCCTCCTGCAAGCTTTAACCAGACACTAATAGAAGTCACAAGACTGCTATATGCTGCTGATGAGAAAAGGTATTTAGCAGTTTATATTTACTAAAATTATTGCATTTCCATGTTCTGTGTACTGTGGGAGACCAGATAAAGTGAATGCAGGGTCCTAGGTTTAGTAACACTTTAACTTATACAGTAATTATTATTGCATTTGTAATAAAAAATAAAATTTTATGCAAGCTTAGTTTATTTACTGAATAAGTTGTACTTTTATTTCAAGCATAATACTTTTTTGTATACATTGCATTGCACATTCCCAGTGTAATAAAATGACTTTCAATTTGTAAAACTACTTAACACTAACATATTTTAACATTTTTCCAAAATCTCATTTTTTTCCAGAAACCCATGGCTTTAAAATTTCCAGGAAATTAATATATTGGAACATAAGGAAGCTGGAATTTAGAAAAAAAATGGGGAACGTAGCCTGTTTGCTTTTGGACTGTCTCTCACAAACTGAAATGAGACTGTACAGAGCAGGGAAAGTGGGGACAGAGGGAAGGAGGGGATGACTCATTCATCTGTAAGTGTCATTTGAGTTACAACTTTGAAGCTTTGTAAAGAACAACCTTGTTTTTTGGCTATAAATAGGAAATAAGAAATATTATTATTATATCGACTGAAAAAATTTATTTTTAGTCCTGAAATAAAAAAAAAAAAATATTAAACATTTTGCATTTTCTCAGCTATCTAGCTCACCTATTAAAATGGCAAGACACTAAGGTAAGTAGCCCAGTTTAACCAATCAGCAATCATCTTCAAGTCGTTTGGACTGTGCTAGACTGATGAAACATGGACTCTGAATAGGTGAGCATAGCGTAAACTCTTCACATGGTACTATAGACAGTATATAATTAGCATTACTTACTAGAATAATAAGAAAAAAAGACAGTCCTAAAATCTTTATGCTTTTTGCTATTTGTTGTGTAGCACCCTACAAGGTAGGTGCTAGGCAAAGTATAGTGGACCTTGGCTGCCAAACAGCAGGGCCATGATTTTCAGCTGGACTGTCATGTCTACCAGGTGAGGTTTGCAGAGAGGGGAGTCTCCCCACTGGCTCCATGAGAGGATTCTCATTGGGTAGTGGAGGAAACCCAATCAGTGGCACATTCAGGCCTGTATCTACCCCAGAAGGCAGATTCTGACGCAGAGGATTCTGTGAGTGGGTATAAGTTTGAGGGGAACACATGAAGCAACGTCTTTGGCAGGAAGCAGAGTCCCAGGAGGGAGAGTACGGCTGTCTCTCCTCCTGTCAGAAGGATCGGGAGTCTCGGGTGGTTGCCTGAGAAGTACAGAGAGAGCTGGGCTGAGCTGTAGAGAAGATCCGGTGTGCCGAGGACCAGTAGAGATAGAGGGGTTCAGTTCCAGGAAAGCATTCCAAGGTCGTGAGTACTGTGAATTGCCCCTGAGGGTCTGCCTAGTGTAGAGGGGACCACTCTGGTGAAGGTCCCAGGGATCCAGGAGCCAGCTAGTGTCAAGGGGGTGCCTAGTGAGAGGACCCTGAAAGTGTAGAGGGGGCGCCAGTGGTTGGGCACTGAAGAGTCAAGTGTATAGTGTGCAGTGTACAGTGTTAAGGGTTGCAGCAGCACAAGCAGTTACAAGAAGCTACCTCAGTCAGTGAAGGGCTGGAGGGAGCCATTCACAGGACTTTTGAGCTAGACAGAGTGCCAAGAGTCAAGTGTTACTACAGTCCTGGATATTCTGAGTTACCAAGGAGTTAAAGTCAAAGTTTCAGCACATTTCAGCAAAACAGTATTTTCAAGCGCCAGGAAGCATTAGTCGGCATTCAGCTGGCGTCAGGACAGCGCTAACAGGTATTTTTCTACAACGTGTCCCAGTTAAACCTAGTTGAGCCAGAGGAGTATCCCACTCATTACCTTCTCCCACCCCTATTACAAAATCAACAAAACAAACCAAAGATGCCGGAATGGTCATTGTCTCAACTCTTACACTTGGGTTTTCAACTTAAATGTGTTGGAAGTGTTACCGGTAACAATGGCAGACCCATATCAGGCCTAATGCCTGGAAATCCTGCTACAGTAGCATACTGTATGCGTTGTTCATTGTTCATTTTGTCCCTTTTTCATTTGTCTTCAGTTGTATTTTTGCCTTATTCACTTTTCCAAATTTTGTCATGGGCAATCTGTAACACCTTGCTCGGATTGGACTGCCTGTGTGAAAAGGGCTGTAAATGAAGGCTTGTTTTAAAGTGTTTCTGATTGTTGTTCAGTACTTGTAAATACCGCAACCTCAGAGCGGCCGGCAAGAAGCTCTGGACCCTTTTTCTAAGTCGGAGCGACTTGTGTCGCTCCTATTAGAACGGGTCCACAGCTTCTCTGTGGAAGGCGACCTGTCAGGCGACCAGGCCGCCTGACAGGTCGCCCCAGTGTGAACGGGGGCTTAAATAAGTCATGAATAATACGGTAGCTGCTGTTACAAACTTAATGGTTAAACTATAAAAATAAAAAGTCGCAAGAGTGATACACTCTATGCGATAAAGAGAGCTAGCTCTATAACATAAACAAAAAAAACCTCCACAAAATGAACAGTGTGAAGATAATATCCAATGTGAAGAAATGAGAATATGTAATGTGAATGCTTGTGCAACAACCAAAAAAAGAAAGAAAAAATTATTGTGTGACCCCCTATAACCCAGTGCACACAAAGCTTAAATTAAAGTCCAATGACAACAGTCCCAACACAAATCCTCCATGGATTCCAAAAGAAAATGACACACTCTTCCTGCCACAATGGCAAGATGCGTCCTGAAAGGGAATCCTATTGGCCGGGGGTTAGTGACACCCTAATTGAGTACTGAGTGTAAAAATCCCCACTCACCAGACATTGTCGATCCTTCTTATCGTATGGCAAGGGGATCAAATAAAGCTTTGGTGGTCTCCGTGACCAGGATGTAATCTCCACTCTCCAGTTGATCCTCCAATTCACCTTCCTCCAGATGATGAAGAGCTTTCTACTTTTTCGGAGACTTTGACAAGTATGCTGATATTACTGTAATATTCCCTATATCCAGTTAGCAGGAAACCTTTCACTGTTCAATCACAAGCTGGGTCCAGGAATAGCTAGACTCAGGAATAGTGGGTTAAATTATGCTGACCATCGGAGTGAGGACAACTAACAGAAAAAAACAAGTTTGGTCTGTGTGGAGCGGACACTGAGCTCCCGGCTTCCCGGGGGGGGGGGGGGTATGGAGACATCCACAGTCGCCATGGCTCCGGGAAGCCCGAAACTCGGTGTCCGTCCACACTGACCGGACTTGTTTTTTGCTGTTAGATGTCCTCACTTCGATAGTCAGCATCATTTAACCCACTTTTTCTGAGCCTAGCTATTCCTGGACCCAGCTTGTTATTGGACAGTAAAAGGTTTCCTGCTAATTGGATATAGGGAATATTACAGTAATATCAGCATACTTGTCAAAGTCTCAGGAAAGTGGAAAGCTCTTCATCATCTGGAGGAAGGTGAATTGGAGGATTGGCTGGAGAATAAATCCTGGTCACGTAGACCACCAAAGGTTTATTTGATCCCCTTGCCATACGCTAAGAAGAATCAACAACGTCTGGTGAGTGGGGATTTTTACACTCAGTATTCACTGAGGGTGTCACTATCCCGGCCAATAGGGTTCCCTTTCAGGACGCATCTGGCCATTGTGGCAGGAAGATTGCGTCATTTTCTTTTGGAATCTATGGAGGATTTATGTTGGGACTTGTGTCACTGGATTTTAATTTAGGCTTTGTGTTTGTGTGCACAGGGTTATAGGGGGTCACACAATCATGTTTTCTTTCTTTTCTTTTGTTGTTGCACAAGCATTCACATTGCATATTCTCATTTCTTCACATTGCATATTATCTTCACACTGTTCATTTATAAATGTTGTCTTATAATTTCATGTTTTATTTTTACACGTGCATGCATTTACTTTGAAAACATAGTTTTCAGCCTAATTTGGCTATTTGTGCACTTTTCATCACCCCGGTTAGTTTGATCTCTTTCCAAAACCACACTGGCTGCTGTGATGTCTGCAATTTCAAGACTGAAATTGATGTCAAGGACATTGACAGCATCAACTTCACACCACAGGTCCATTGGGTCAAATTCATTAAAGAACCCTCTTCAAATGAAAGAAAGATCTCAAAAACAAAGTGCTGGAATTAGCAGGAATAACACATGTATATGTGCATGTTACAGTTTACATATTAATAGGGCTAGTGCCATGTCATATTAGTCTTACATCTTCTTTTTTAATACATCTGCTGCATATTGTTATCCTTTAAAATATTCCCTAGTATGAAATGGAGATCTCTCTCCAGTGGTCAATTTTGAACTACTCTACGTTTTCTTTTTGTTCATTTTTTTATTGGTATAATTCAACAAGATTACAAAATATAAGAAAAAAAAACAACAAATTAAGGAGACAGTTACAGGTATCAGACATGAAGAGTATAGTTGACATAGTTTCATGGCAAGGACAAAATACTGAAGCTCGGTTGGGTGGACTATCATATCCTGGTGTAGCACTGCTCCCATGGGAGCTGCTGTGTGTGGGTTCCCCTGGGTTACCATTAGCAACAGTAGAACATTCTGACATGTTTCCAAGTGTTTTTACCTCAGACAAGGACCAGTCCAATTTCTTTGTTTTTTTAGGTTTTATTAGGAACTTGGATAGGAGAAGGGATGAGTAGGATACTCCAACAGAACTAAACTATGCACAATAAGCAGGGACAATTTGATAAATGCTGATTAACACTGGTTAAATGCTGATTAACGCTGGTTAAGTGCTGATTAACGCTGAGTAACGCTGAGTTGAGCTAGTCAAGGCTAGGCCACTTAATTTACTTTGCCTTTAATTGTGAAAGAGTCCTTTAGCTGCCTAAGGCACTCCTTTCCTGAGGTAACTGTCCTAAAAGTAGACTGCTTTACCCCCTAAACTTCAGGGCTTTACAACTTTGCACCCCCTTTTACAGTAACACTCCGGGTTAGCTGGCTCTTGGATCCCCTTGACCTTTCTGGAGATGTCCCATCTCTTAGGCAGATCCCTGGGCAGATGCTTAGGTACTCACGATACTGTTTTCCAGAAGAATCCTGCCCCACAGCTCCACTTGGTCAGCAAACACTGGATCCTCTAAAGCAGTGGTCCTCAACTCCGGTCCTCGGGGCCCACTAACAGGCCAGGTTTGCAAGATAACTAAATTACATCACAGGTGATCTCATTTGCTGCTCAGTGATTGCAGTATTCTAGTCTGCATCTCCTGTGGCACATCTTGACTTGGCATTATTTGTCCACTCTTCTTTGCAGAAACATTCCAAATCTGTCAGAATGCGAGGGCATCTCCTGTGCACAGCCCTCTTCAGATCACCCCACAGATTTTCAATTAGATTCAGGTTTGTGCTCTGGCTGGGCCATTCCAAAACTTTAGTCTTCTTCTGGTGAAGCCATTCCTTTGTTGATTTGGATGTATGCTTTGGGTCGTTGTCATGCTGAAATATGAAGTTCCTCTTCATGTTCAGCTTTCCTTCAGAATTGTGAAAGTTTTGTGCCAATATTGACTGGTACAGTATTTGGAACTGTTTATAATTCCCTCTACCTTGACTAAGGCCCCTGTTCCAGCTGAACAAAAACATCCCCAAAGCAACTACCATGCTTCACTGTGGGTATGGTGTTCTTTTGGTGATGTGCAGTGTTGTTTTTGCACCAGACATATCTTTTGGAATTATAGCCAAAAAGTTCAACCTTGGTTTCTTCAGACCATAACACATTTTCCTACATGCTTTTGGGAGACTTCAGATGTGTTTAGCTGGGCTTGGATGTTTTTCTTCGTAAGAAAAGGTTTCCATCTTGCCACTCTACCCCATAGCCCAGACATATGAAGAATACAGGAGATTGTTGTCACATGACATGTACCACACATCCAGTACTTGCCAGTAGGGCTACAACTAATGATTATTTTCATAATCAATTAGTTGGTCGATTATTGTTTTGATTAATCGACTAATTGGATAAAAACCTCAAAAAAAGGTTGGTGTATAATTTAGTTAATAATATTGAATATCTGTATGCAGTTTTTAAACATGAATATCCAGCTATATGGTTGGGTATTTAATCCACTCCAAAAATAACAGACAGATATATGTGTTATTAGAGGTTGAATCTGGTACATATCAGACTCTGTCTAAATATAAAAAGACCTTAAAAGCAGTTTTTTTTGGTTTTCAGACAGGATTGTAATGTTATATTATGCATGACAAACTCCCTTGAAAATAGGCAGGTAGCTTGATACAAGTTCCCTGTATCTGTTGTCACTTATGCTGGCCATACATAAATTAATTTTTCCTTCGAAAATATTTGTTTTAAGAACATTCCTCCGATTTTCTAATCATAAGTGGGGTCAAATCGGCATTCATTTTCTACCACAGTGACGGGAAAATTCAAAGGAGAAGAACAAAAACTTTTCTCGATTGAAGGGGTTTTCGTATAGTGTATTTGGTTTTTGCTCAGAAGTTACATTCATTTTAAAATTAAATGTGAAAAGCAAGTGGAATTTTCGAATGACACTCGTCCATTCATCGAATGTAGAAATAATTTTTGTGCAAATATTCTTGTACAAAAATCGATACTTATATGGCCAGCAAAAGACATTTAGTAGCAGCAGCATGCTCTTTTTTTATTATTTGTTATGAAAAACAGCATAGCAACTACTATAAGTGATTAATTTATACAGTGATGTGAATATATATATATATATATATATATATATATATAAACTATATATTTTTTTTTTAAATATACCCAGAAGTAGGGTATACAGGCTATTTTAACTGGGAGTCTGACATGAAGCTACATAAAGGGTGGAGGGGGAAAATAAAACTTTTAAATTTAAAATAGTACTAAATACTCAGACTTTATTCTTCATGGATATAATCATTTTAAATAGAATGCACAATACTGGCAAACTTTTACTTTAATTGTAATTGCAATGACTTATATTACCTCATGTCTATCAGCCTCCAGCTTCTCTGGGTTCAGCTGCTCATCTTGCCTGCACAGAGCCCTTAAAGTGATTGTAAATGTTGGATGTTTTTTTTAAACAACAAACTTGTCATACTTACCCACTCTGTGCAATGGTTTTGCACAGAGCAGCACTGATTCTCCTCTTCTGGACCCCCCACCGCCACTTCTGGCTCCTCCTGCCTTCAGAGTGCCCCTATAGGAAGCTGCAAAGTTTAGTACAGAGTGCCCTTATAGCAAGGATTCTGCCTTTAGAATCACCCACTTCCTTCTCTTGCTCAGTACTATATGTCCTATGAGGCATTGCTCCTCACACATTCACAAGTTCTCAGGCACTTATTGAGATGTATGGACGGTGTACTGAGGTGTATGCATACAGTTGCACTGTATTTTCTGATATGTGCATTCTGTATGCAGGCCAACTAATCAGCTGACCAACTAATTGATTATGAAAATAATTGACAACTATTTTCATAATCGATTAGAATCAATCATGTCGATCAGTTTTTGTAGCCCTACTTGCCAGATGTTCCTGCAGCTCCTTTAATGTTGCTGTAGGCCTTTTGGCAGCCTCCCTGACCAATTTTCTTCTCGTCTTTTAATCAATTTTGGAGTGACGTCGCTGGACTCCTCCCCCTGTAGGCGGCGCTCGCGCGCCGCCGGAGGCACGCTCCCGCTGTTTTCAGTCACAGCGGGAGTCGGGCCAGGGGAGGAGTGGCGGCGATCGCCTCTGCTCTTCCCCGATCGTCGGGGAATCGAGTTTGGAGATCCGCCCGCTTGTGTAAACAGAGCGGGCGGATCTCCTAAGTGACAAGGAGTGACAGATTGCAGTGTTCAGCATAGCTGAACATGCGATCTGTCCTTGTGTCACTCAGTCACCTCCCCCCACACACGTCAGTAAGCACCAGGCATACATTAACCCCTCCCTCTCCAATAAAATTAACCCCTTCCCTGCCAGTGTCATTTTTACAGTAACAGTGCATATTTATAGCACTGATTACTGTAGAAATGTCACTGGTACCCCCAAAAGTGTCAAAAATGTCAGTCAAGGGTCCGATCTGTCCGCCGCAATGTCGCAGCCCCGCAAAAAAAATCGCAGATCGCCGTCATTACGCGTTAAAAAAAAAACACCAAAAATGACAGAAATCTTTCCCTTAGTTAGTAAACGCAATAACTTCTGCGCAAACCAATCAAAATATGCTTATTGTGATTTTTTTTACCAAACATAGGTAGCAGAAAACAAATTGGCCAAAAATTTAAAAAAAATTTTGATTTTTACATTTTTTGGGGGGGAATTTCATATAAAAAAATGTTAAAAATATTTTTATTTTTTCAAAATAAACACTCTTTTTTTGTTTATAGCGCAAAAAGTAAAAATCGCACAGGTGATCAAATACCACCAAAAGAAAGCTCTGTTTGTGGGGAAAAAAGGACGTAAATTTCGTTTGGGTACAGCGACCGCGCAATTGTCCGTTAAAGTCGCACAGCGCCGAATCGCAAAAAGTGGCCTGGACTTAAGACAGCAAAATCCTCCGGTGGTAAAGTGGTTAAAGGGCATACTGGGTGTGCCCTCA
Organism: Pelophylax lessonae; assembly: GCF_965119305.1. Lineage (NCBI taxonomy): Eukaryota > Metazoa > Chordata > Amphibia > Anura > Ranidae > Pelophylax > Pelophylax lessonae. Next base: position 469,978,614 of record NC_138772.1, read on the forward strand.
GTTCAGAGCTCTTTGCCACGATTGTGACTCCTATGAGCATGTGTGTGAGTGAGGTCGTTGTAGCTCAGCCATTCAAATGGCCAGAGTGCGTGAGCCCAGAATGAAGGTAGGGTGAAGGTGAAAGACCTGGTAGCAGTGACAGCGTGCTACTAGATGGCTTAGTTTGAAATCTGCCATAATTTGCTATCATGCGCTGCCTATGGCATTAACCTGCAGGGAGACTGGATTTTATTTTTTAATAGACTTTATTACCGCTTTAAAGGAGGGGTTATGAAGGTGCTAATAAGGCTTATTTAGACTCGGTATGACTTTGCTAAGTTTCACAATGTACACAAATGCATTAACTTTAGAAAGTTGATTTGGGGTTGATTTACGAAAGGCATAGAGGATGTTAACTTTGCAAAGTAAATTTCACTTGAATAAATGATGTGAAGCTACGTGAAAATTTACTTTGCAAGGAATACCCGATCATATGCAAGGAAACTGAAATGAAAAAACTGAAAAAAAAGATTGCTTTCACAATTTGATAATTGAAGTCCGCACAACTTTATCTCATTCAATAAGCATAGAGAAAATAGGCTTTGATAAGTAAACTACCTAAACCACTTTAATAAATCAAACCCAATGGAACTGATTTACTAAAGCCAAATAGGCTATTCACTCTGCAAGGGAATTTTCGCTTAACTTTTTGAATGTGGCAAATATTCAAGAATACCCAAGACAAAACTGTGTTTTTGATTGCATATGACTGAATAATGGAAGTCAGCAGAGCGTAACCTCATTCACTAAGCTAAGGGAAAATTCCCCTGAAGTGACAATCTCCATGCAAAGTGAGCAGCATTTTTTCCTTTAGTAAATCCACTCCATTGCTTCTAACTGGACTTGTCCCTAACAAAAACCCGTGTTGAATTGCACTGAGAAAAAGTCCTGCATGGTGCATTGGATGCATTGCATGCATTGCATGCATTGCTCTCTGTATTCCTATTTATTTAATGGGTTCCTTAAAAAATGCAGCTTAACCTCCTTGGCGGTATTCCCGAGTGTGGCTCTGGGTTAATTTTCAGTACCAAAAGTGGTATCCCCGAGCCACACTCGGGATTACCCTGCAATGTTACTCACATTCCCTGCGCTCCACCGCCGTCCTCCCCACTGTCCTCCCCGGCGTCCTCACTGTCTCTCCCCGCTCTGTGCACGGCCGATTGCTGGCCCTTGCCTTCCAGTTCGAGCGTTGAGACGCGGGGGGGGGGGGGGTGGAACCGGCTGCAAATTCAAAAGTGTAAATACATAAATAAAGTGTAAATGACAGGATACAAAGCTGTTATCCTAACGGATTACAATGTATCATGCCATTTCAGCACAGGATTGCACCTGGTGACTTTTCCTGTGCCCTGAAAATTTTGAACGACCATGGCGTCCAAAAAGCGTTTTTTTTTTGGGCAAAAGCGCTTTTAGACGAACTGGAAAACAGCGACAGCAAAACGAAGTTACTTGAAGAACTGAGCGATAGCGATTCGTGAGAAAATTGGTCATCAGGTACGGAAAGTGACGATAGCGACAATTCTGATGTCTCTTTCTGGCACATAGCTTGTGGAATTTGGGAAGTATATCAAATGATTCTTCACAATTTCCAACGGAAAGCGCTTTTGCGCAAAAAGAACGCGTTTTGAACGCCATGGTCCTTCTCAATTTTCCAGGCACAAAGAACTGGAAAAGCACATGCAGGGCACTGGAAAAGTCACCAGGTGAAATCCTGTGGTGAAATGGCATGATACAGTGTAATCCATTAGGAACACAACTTTGTATCATGTCATTTAGTGTATTTACATTTTTGAAATTGCCGCCGGTTCCACCCCCCTGCGTCGCAATGCTCGCAGGGAATGGAACCGGAAGACAGGTGCTGGCATCGGCCTAGCACACAGCAGGAGGACAGCGGGAGGACGGTGGGGGAGGACAGCGGAGGAGGACGGCGGGGGATCGCAGGGGAAGGTGAGTTTTAAAATGTAAAACAACAGATTTCCATGCAAAACAATGTACCGCTTTTACCACAGGAATCTGAGCATAATCAGACTGCCAGGGAGGTTAAAAATGCACAGCAATAATCATTAGGGACTGTGTTCATGAGCTTTGGCCTTGTGTTGATGGAATCAATTTGACATCAGACGTCTGAGACGCTTCTTGGATCATTCAAAAGTCATTGACATGCATTTGACCTGCTTCAAGATAGTTTTTTATTCCTATAGACTTTTATGGGAAAGCAAAACCTGTTTGAAGCAAAATAAGTCCCATCAGCTCAGGTCCAAACAGTGATATTGGTTTCCAAATATTTTATGGTTGCAACATACAGTATCTGCATAGCGGGACAGTAGGAGAGATATGTAAATACCTCTGGCACTGCCTCATGTAAAGCTAACCTGTACTTTGCTTGGTATGTGCAAGGAAACAGGTACACTTTAAATGCTCATAAAGCATATTGAGGAACAAAAAAGAGTTTCTGATTAGATGTGTCACATAGAAATAGGACATCTAACTAATGATAACAGGTAGAAGCATGACAATGAAAGTGAGTGGAATGTATTTCCAGTACAATAATATCTACAAGGAAATTTGGTTTTAATTAATAGTTTGCAGCAGCATCTCCACTCTGTCCTTTAAATATTAAAATGCCATAGACGTCAAGAATATTATTCTCTCGGCATCGTCTGAAACCAAGATTAAAGATGCGCTGTTATTACTGTAGGTAGAATAAAAATAGCCAAACACCCCTTCTCTCCCCTGACTGTGTACTGATTTATTTCATAATTCACTTATGATGTCATGCAAGAATATAGAAGTTGCTGTATAGTACACTGGTTGAGGCAGCATGGTCTGTGGAGGATGAGTTTAAAAACAAAGAGGTTATAGTGAAGAAGAAGAAAAATTATGAATATGCAATATGAGCTGATCTTCACATGAATCTGCAAATCGGTTTTATATTTTCCCTTCTGCAAAAAAGGAAGAAAACTGTAAAGCTCTGGGCTTGCAGCAGAAAGCGAACAATTGTAGCACTCTTTCCCGCAGGAGCTTACAGTTTAAGGTCCATTGGGTCTTTTTCTGTAGTTGCACCCACACACCCATCACAGTCACTCCTTTGGCTCAATGAACATTCTAGGGGTATGCTTTTCTGATGCTTAATTGCAGAATTTGAACTTGGATAGGAGTAGGGTAACTGTACGATACTCCAGTAACTTTAGTAGAAACTCCCTTGCAAAGTCCTTGCACAAGCAGTGGATTGAATTTAGTGGATTAGTGGATTGAGCTGAAATTAAAATTATTGGGCTATGGAGGACCCCAAATACAAATAAATAAATAAATAAAAAAAACACAACGCAAAAAAACCACAACGCAACTCAACACCAGTCTTATTTACCCTGCTCCTAATGCAACACGGTTTACATCAGGATTTTATATTGATGCACCTGCACTTTTATGCATTATTAAGCACCCTCTATGTTTATTTATTATAAGTCACTTTATTTATATACTAATAAGGATTGATGATAACTTATTTTATGCACTGTGGTCTTGGAAATTAAGTTTACATATATCACCTATACTTGAAGCACACAAGCACTTTAATATTTTTTACTACTTTATTGAAATTATAAGGCACCTCATATATATTAATAAGGATTGATGTTGATTTATGTTATGCACTGTGGCATTGGAAAATAAGTTGGCATATATCACTTATATTTAAAGCACACAAACACTTTTATGACTGTTTATTTTTTATAACTTGGAAACTGATATCTATAAGACTTATATTTATATTTTTACACAAGTTTCACTTTTATCGGTTCTAGTACACCTTAAAGCGCATTACAAGCCCCTATATATATTTTTTGAACGGCTGTTTTATTTAGCACCAGCTTCAGTATATGCTGCATTGAGGTGTATCTTTACCATCCTCTGTGCTAGCGCAAGAACCATACTCTATAATCCATGTAAGTATGGTTTCCCCACTTGGGTCATACAATTGTTGAAAATCCATACTTGCTGATTTATCCCCAACATCTATTGGTTTTTGACATTACATACAAGTCTTTTATTCCTTTGACAGGTTTACCTGTATATACTCCTGATGAGTGGGCTACAGACCCACGAAACGCGTTGAGTTTTCTACAATGTTGTACATTATATTTAAGACAATTTTGTGTGTATCCTGCTCACTCCATGATATATGATCTTTTATATCAATATTGCTGTTGAAATCTTGCCATGCCATATTTTGTACTCCATCTGTTGGTCAATGCATGTCTTTGCTTACATGTTTTTTACTCATTAATATCTACTTTTATGCATCAGCGACTCATGCATCCACTTCAATTAAAGTCCCATCTGGGCCATTTTTCTCTTTCTTGCTTGATTTAGGGATGGAAGTGGATGTAATAGACAACTTCAGACCATTTCCTAGTTTTTACAGAAATTTTTTCTAAACTTAAACTAAATAGACACTGTAAAAATACAAACTTCGCCTACCTTAAAATTGGACGGTGTCAGTCGGTAAAGCAGAGGACGGTGTCAGTAGGGCAGTGGACAGTGTCAGTCAGTAGGGCACTGGACGGTGTCAGTAGGTCAGAGGGTGGTAAAAGTAGTTTTAATTTTTTTACAAATCAATTTTTTATTATTTTTTTAAAAAAATTTCAGGAGCCCTGTTGTGGGGCTTTGGTGAAAGGGATACACATGGGGGGGGGGGGGGCAGGGAAGCAAAAAAAAGAAACAAGGAGAAGAGGGGCAGCGGGAGGAGGCATTTACTGTTTTTTTTTTCTCCTGCAGCAGCTGTACGCTGGCGGGAGGGAGAGGAGGAGAAGCTGACAGCACAGTTCTGGACAGAGGGAGGGAGCAGGGGCTGCCAGAGTGACTTTTCCTATTACCAAGCTAGTGATTGGTTGCTTAGGACTGCCCTGTGTCCTAGCAACTAATCACCTGCAGGTTACCTTGAAAAGTAATTTGGCAAGCTCCTCCTCCTGCCCTCTCTCTCCTGAGCTGTGCTACCTCCCACTCTCCACTGTGCACTGATGACAGCGGCAGAGAAGGCACGGCGGAGGAGGCTAGGGGGAGAGAAGGACCATAACCTAGAAGGAGGAGGTCGCCGTTGCAGGAACTTGTTGACGGTCTACCTGTCCCCTGCCCGTGGTCAACAGGTAGACAGCGATCAACGGGTGGCCGGCCCCCTGGTTTAAGGTGAACAGTTACTCTGATTGTATTGCCGTCAGGGTATAAGTAGTGCAAGCACAAAAGAAATACCAATAAGTGTTCACAAAAAAAAAAAAAAAAAATGCTCTGAAGAGCTCAGCCAAATGATCATGCACAGTACCACTTTAAAAAAAAAACCCATGTGTCCTGCAGGACCAGAGTTTAAACAATAATCCAGCACTGAGATATTTTCCCCAAAGTGAACTGAAATAGACTTTCCTGGTGCCTCCATGGCAGCATACACATGGTGGTTGCTCCACCCTCAACCAACCCACAGGACCTCCTTAACTCTATAAAAGTAAGAACTGCCCTCCCCCCCCCACGCCATTCTTTTTTCTGTCCTCAAGCCTGCAGGATCATGATCAGCCCTTACTGCACCTTCGCATGGTGTTACCATTACAGGGTCATGCTCCCCTGTAGGATGGAGTCCCAGGTCTTAGGCTGCTAAAAGCGCCAACAAGGCTGGGAGCCTGTTTTTCTGTGGATCTTTTTCCAGGTAAGGAGTCTAGTTCAGCCATGCTCCTCCCGGGAACCCCCCCCCTCTGGTTTGGGGGCTGCCCCGGTAACATTGATGCCTCCTGCATTAAATTTAGCCTGTCCTACTTACAGTCTGTCCTCATGTGGTGCGCTGGGGTGCAGGATCGCTAGCAAGCCCCTCTGGAGCCCCTGGGGTGCTTTGCGCCCGCCGCCTAACCTCTGTTTTACTGTTCTGGGGGCGGGTCGATGGCGCCGCCCTATGACATCACCTGCACATGCCCAGTAGGCAGATGAAGCCATCGGCGGCCATCTTGGTACTCCCATAGGAGTACATGTATTTATATGGCCAGCCTCTCTCATTCTGAGGGCGGATGTCAGAAGCATAACATCTCCCTTGCTGCTGAGGAGAAGCTTTCAAGTCTGCCTGTGCTGCTGCCTCCCGATGGAAACCAGAGGTATTGCAGCTTCTTTTTTTTTCTCTCCTCTTCTTGGAAATATATATTTATTTATAATAAAAAGGGGGTGGGACTATTAGGTTGGGACCTTTCCATTTACTTTTTCTTTTCTTCTTACCCTTTGTGTCTCTCTTATCCCAGCCATCTCCCGTAGTCCAGTGGCACAAAAAGATCCTCAACATTCCGCTAGGTAAGGGGCTTCACCATTCAGGTAAGTTTAAAAAAACTAAAAAAAAGAGCATCGGGCGTATGAAACATCAAAATTTCCTATGTTTCATTGCAGCCTGCAATGCCGATCATCCCGCAGGGACTCACTGGCGAGGAGGTCCAGAGGACAGACCAGATTGTGAAGGCTCTGGATGAGTTAAAATTGGCTTCAGATTTTGTGGCAGAATCGGCCATTGACACTCTGAAATGTTCCGCCAGGGCCATGCTATATTCAGTCACGGCAAGAAGAGCACTTTGGCTAAAACCATGGGCTGCTGATCCCTCCTCCAAGCAGACGTGGTGCCGCATACCCTACGATGGGAAAGCCCTATTTGGCGAAAAGCTGGATACAGCCATTACCAGAGTCACAGGGGGCAAGAGCGGTCTGATTCCTCAGGACAGGAATAAAAGGAAGAAATTTGCAGCAATAGCGGTTTTCCAGCAAAAAGCCAGAGAAGCCAGAACATACCGCCCAGGGAGAGAATACAGAAGAGGTTGGAAGGGCTCCAAGGCTACCTTCCTGAAGATGGGGAAACAGAAGGCTGCTACCTCGACTCAGGAAGGCCAGAAGTCTTTTTGACTTCTTGCCCACCCAAACCGGCCAGGTGGGTGCCCGTCTCAGGGCATTCTCTCAGGTTTGGGTGAAAACTTGCTCGGATCGATGGGTCACCTCCACGATCCTTCAGGGGCATTTTTGGAGGTTCAAGCACCAACCGCCCCGTTCTTCTTTTCTACCCACCAGGATTCCAAACTCCGAAGTGAAGCGCAAGGTTCTGCTACAATATGTCCAGACGCTAATTCATCAGCAGGCAGTGGTACCAGTGCCGGAGTCGGAAAGATTCTTAGGCTTTTATTCCCCAGTCTTCTTGGTACGCAAAAAGGCGGGAGGATGGAGGCCAGTTCTAGATCTGAAGCGGTTGAACAAGTTTATCCGCCTCGAGCGGTTCAAGATGGAATCCCTAAACACGGTCATCCTAACTGTGCAACCAGGCGACTGGATGGTCTCTATAGACCTTCAGGATGCGTATCTGCATATACCAATACTTCACGACTTCCAGTCGTTCCTAAGGTTCAAGATAGGGGAACTTCACCTACAGTTCCAGTGTTTGCCTTTCGGCATATCCACAGCCCCCAGAACCTTCACCAAAGTGTTGGTGGCAATGCTGGCACCCCTCCGGGAGAAGGGGGTCCGTGTCTTACATTATCTAGATGACATTCTCATCCTGTCGCAGGACAAAGAACTCCTAAAGATCCATGTTCAACAAGTCTTGGACACACTGATGAGGTACGGATGGCTAATCAATCACTCGAAGAGCCAGCTTACTCCAGCCCAAAAGATGATATACTTAACGGCACTGTTCGACACACGGAGGAGGGCAGTGTCACTGCCACCCGTGTAGATTCCTATAATCACAGGGAAGGTGAAGAAGGCCCTGGCGAGCAAAGCCATGTCGGCATTGGAGTATCTGAGTCTCCTCGGAACCTTTTCCTCATGTATCCCGATGGTAAAGTGGGCCCGCTGGCATCTCCGTGCTTTTAAACAGGGGTTTCTATCCCAGTGGAGAAGGAGGTCCCTTTCCCAGGAGGTGTTGATCACGGTATCAATGAAGTCCAGCCTATGGTGGTGGACGAAGCTGCCCAACCTTCAAAATCATTGCCATCTTGGCCCCATCTCATGGATCACGCTTACAACTGATGCAAGTCGGTTGGGCTGGGGGGCACACTTCAGGGACCAGTTGATCCAAGGAAGATGGCAGTTCGACTCGGAGGATGTAGTATCAAACATTCTGGAGCTGAGGGCAGCCTGGGAAGCTATATCGCACTTGGCACCTCATCTCGCGGGCAACTCCCTCCTGTTACATATGGACAACAGGGCGGCGGTAGCCTACGTCCAGAATCAAGGGGGGACCCACAGCAGGTCATTGTCACGTGAAGTAGCCCCGATCTTAGCATGGGCCGAGGAGAACCTTATAAACCTCCGAGCAGCGTATCTGCCAGCATCCCAGAATCATTTGGCGGATCTCCTGTCCAGGTAATTCATCAACAACAACGAGTGGTTGTAACGCTCATGCGTTTTTTGTTAATGAATGGATTTGCAGCTGCAGAATTGTTACACTCAGTAGTCATGTAGAGATTCTGTTGAACAACATATCCAACTCTCAGGACTTCATCACCGTGCACAGCCTGTTATGCAATATACATACACTCAATATGATGTTCCTGGAGTGATACAATATATGATAGTATAGAGGTGAGAGACAGGCGATAGTATGGTGAGCACTCAGTAATAGTATTCAGGAGAGTGGTAGGTGATGGTAGTATGCAGATAGGTTCTAGCAATCATGTATAGTACAGATGGTAGGGGACAGCAGAATGTATACAAGATAGAGTAACCTAGTGCAATGATAGATGATGGTAGTCCCAAGAGCTAACAATCTATGCAGATGATAGGAATAGATTAGATAGTAATAGTCTTTGTAATATGCAGTAGATGATAGTGAAAGTATAGGTTTAGGAAGGAATCCCCTGCGGGGTACTTATCACTAGATAGTTAGTAGTAGCAAGGTCCAGTAGTAAGGAGTGATCCGGTAGCGAGATACGGGATCGGCAGCGAGGTTCCGGTTCAGTTCAGGCAAAGGGTATAGCTAGAAGCTCCGGCAGCACAAGACAAGGTAAGGGGAACATGCGGTTTGATCGAGCAATGAGTGAGAGCAAACCGGCGATTGAAATAGCCGCTCATAGCGGCGCTCGGCGATGATGTCATTGCCCTTAAAGGTGTATGCGTTCCATTTGGATAGCAAGATGGGACGCAATGTTAGGAGAGAAATGGAAATAAGGGTACCATAGGTACCAGAACATTACAGTGGTCCCTGGACAACTGTGTGTTTCGGTGGATCTGTCAACACTGGGGCAGTCCTCAGTGGGACCTATTTGCATCCCCCCAGAATGCCAAAGCACCTCGTTTTTTCACAAGATACCCTGCCCAGAATTCAGCAGGAGTAGATGCCTTAGTTCAACCGTGGTCCTTCCGAGTCGGGTATGCGTTCCCTCCTACCCCTCTGATTCTCAGATTCCTTCAACGTCTAACAGGGGAGGAGGTGACCATCCTGGCGGTGATTCCCTATTGGCCAAAAAGGCCTTGGTTCACGCTGTTGACCCAGCTGTCTGTTTGCAACCCTCTAGTCCTTCTGAAGATTCCCGGTCTCCTGTCGCAGGGGGACTACATCCACCCACATTCAGAAATCCTGGATCTGAGGGCCTGGAAGTTGAAAGGAAGAGGTTGGAGGAGTTAGGTTGCTCTCATGAGGTAACCCAGACGTTGCTCCAAGCCAGAAAATCGTCCACTAATAGCTCCTACTACAGAGTATGGCAGAAGTTTTCAGAAGTTGCCGAATCCAACAAGTTTAATCCATTGAAGCCAGCTGTACAGGACGTTCTACTGTTTCTACAGAAAGGTCTGGATGTAGGTTTGGGGCTCAATACCCTTAAAGTGCAAGTTCCAGCCTTATTAGCTCTGACAGACATCAGATGGGCCTTACATCCTCTGATAGAGCGGTTTATGAAGGCAGTACTGAGGCTAAGACCACCTAGAAAAACATTGTACCCAAAGTGGGATTTACCCTTGGTGCTGGATACTCTAGCAGCACCGCCATTTGCTCCTACTGAGGACTGTTCTCTGGAGGATGTTACTCTTAAAGCAGTTTTCCTCGTAGCTGTCACTTCAGGCCGTAGGGTTTCTGAAATTCAAGCCTTGGGTGCTCAAGATCCATATATTACGTTCTTCCCAGATAGGGTCGTCCTACGACCAATCCATCAATTCATACCTAAAGTGCCAACTACCTACCACTTTAATCAGGAATGGGTTCTCCCAGCCTTTGAAGAAGATCCAGCTACATCAAAGTTGCATGAACTGGATGTTGCAAGAACTCTACATCGGTACATTGATTTAACGCAATCTTTTCGTAGGGAGCAACGCCTATTTATCATTCCAAACGGAGGTAGAAAGGGCTTGGCAGCATCAAAAAGAACTATCGCAAGCTGGATCGTACGCCTGATTCAAAGGGCTTATCGGGCTAGCGGTCTTCCAGTGCCTAAAGCAATCAATGATCACTCTACGCGAGGGATAGCCTCTTCTTGGGCAGCTCTAGCACATGTCTCTCCGGAAACAATTTGTCGTGCAGCCAGTTGGTCCTCATTTAATACCTTCATGGTCCATTATAGCCTGGATCCAGCTGCTCTAACTTCCCGTGATTTTGGGAAGAAAGCGCTGCAATTGGCAGTTTTGTGAATCCTAATAAACTATATTTCTGTGCAGTATCCCTCCCTATGAGCGAGTTATTTACCATATGTATGCTGCCATGGAGGCACCAGGAAAATGGAAAATTGAATACTCACCTTTCTGTAATTTTCCTTTCCTGGTGCCTATCCATGGCAGCATACGCCCTCCCTTTACGTAATCTGCATTTTTGAGTCTAGTTACAAGAATGGTCGTAGGGGGGGGGGCAGTTCTTTAGTTTATAGAGTTAAGGAGGTCCTGTGGGTTGGTTGAGGGCGGAGCAACCACCATATGTATGCTGCCATGGATAGGCACCAGGAAAGGAAAATTACGGAAAGGTGAGTATTCAATTTTCCGTTATTAAGAAATTGGGCTAACTCACTTCTGGGTTCTCAATGGCTGAGAACAGGGTTTAACGCTACAGATGAATTTGCAAATAATAATGTCCCTTTGATATCACTTCAAAATGTAGGAACAAACTTTTCTGCGTGCTTGATAGGGCTCTAGTTGTTGCACATCAGGGTGTCCCCTGCAGACTAACTTGAAAAGTTAATTTGGCCAGCTTCTCCTCCAGCCCTCCCTCCTGAGCTGTGCTGCCTCCCGCTTTCCGCTGTGCACTGATGAAAGTGACAGAGGAGGTGCGGCAGAGGAGGCTGGGGGGGAGAAGGACCAGCACCTAGAAGGCGGATGTCAGCGACACAGAAACCTGTTCTTGGTCTACCTGTCACCTGCCCATGGCCGACAGGTAGACCATGATCGACGGGTTGCCGTACCCCGGTTTAAGGTGAAAAAATACTCTGATTGTATTGAGGTCAGGGTATAAGTAATGCAAGCACAAAATACATAACAATAGGTGTTCACAAAAAATAAACACCCTGAAAAGCTTAGCCAAATGATCATGCACAGTACCACTTTAAACAAACCCAAGTATCCTGCAGGACCATAGTTAAAACAATAATCCAGATATTTTTCCCAAAGTGAAATGAAAATGGTTATCAAGAAATTAGGCTAACTCACTTCTGGGTTCTCAATGGCTGAGAACAGGGTTTAACTCTACAGGTGAATTTGCAAATGACAATGTCCCCTTTGATATCACTTCTAAAATGTAGGAAACAAACTTTTCTGTGCACTTGATGGGGACCTAGTTGGTGCACATCAGGGTTTAGGTCCTTTTATGTAGGAGCAAGATTTCCTGAGGATGATACAGCAACAAGAACAGTTCCCCTTGGCCTAATGGAAACCGGGGAAGGTCACTTTAACACTGAATATGAACACAGAATGGCTAAAGTTGAGAAAAGGCTGGAAGTAGACTTTAGCAGAATTGAACCCCTTTCGGTGGTGAACTAGTGTGATGAAGCAAGTTCCTTTACAGATGGAAAAGTCTTGAGATGAAATACTAACAGTATTTCTGTCTGCAGGGAACAATGTGCTGTAGCAAGAGTCCTGCAATTTCAAAGCAGTAGGGATACACTAATCAGTAGGTTGCGGTACTGAATGGGCTCGGAAGTCTGTGTCTCAGTGTAATGCAAAGTGTACTAAACTGAAACAGCTGGAAACAACAGAATCACTTGTAGCTTGTGATGGTTTCGGATATGGAACCCTCTCATCTGGTCTGTAGTCTTAGCAAAGTGAAGGAAGGTCTCTCAGTTGGGGGGCCCCCTTGTTCTCTCAGTCCCTCTGCGGTACAACCAATGCAGATGACAATACCACGATTCTACTGCCTGCAGGGTTGACTCTCCTGCCTCTCAGCGATGCCAGCAATCTGCAGTCCCTCTTTCCGGCTCTCCAATGTGACCCAACCAGGCCTGGGTCCTCCGAGTCTCGTACTGCCATCTCACTCATGTCCTCACCCTCTCACAATCTCCTTCCTTCTTCCCCATAAAGTTCTCAGGCTTTAGATTATATAGGCTCCCGCCCCTTTGCTAACTCTTCTGGGAGATGTAGTCTGCATTCAACTTGTCTGGGTACAGAGGTCCTGCTATCAGCTTACAAATTCAACAATGCTTTGCTGTACTTTTATAAAGTCTGAATAACTAACGTGCAGAACACTGCCATCTTGTGGTTAATTTACACCTTCCAATCAGTAACAGTGCAGTGTTTTATAATAACAAGAACCTAACAAGGGTTCTAACCTTTTCACATTTTTACAAAAGGTAAATAAAAAAAAAAAATTGCTTTACATAAACTTTAAACGCAAGTCTGACCAAAAACGAAGTATATATGTATAGTTTAATGGGTTGAAAGAAATAAAGAATCTTACAGATCCCTGCATCTTCACAAGTGATGCGGATGCAGGGATCTCCCTCACTGTGTTATGGTATTATGACAGCGGGCACTCTCCCCCTGTCAGAATACACTGAATGGCTGCAGTGGCTGAACAAATGCTGGTTTTCAGTAGGACTGTTCAACAGAAGCCAGTCCAAACATTGGCTTCTATTGGACAGAGAGGGCTACACACATATCAGAAAATTCAACCTGTTCCTCCTGAACTGGACACATTTTGATATGTGTATTCCCTGTTTTAAAACTTTATTACAGCTTACTGTAAAAGGTTAATATGAAAAAATAAATAAAGACTTCCAAGCGAAATGATTTAGTTCAGCCATCGTCCTAGAACACATGCCCTTTGTGATGGGTATGCTGCATACAGTAAAATTCAATAGTATTGACTGAGTAATTAACTTACATGGTGTTGTGATCAGGCTGTCATGCACCATGAAAGGATAAAGAAAAAAGAGGTTCTTGAAAGTAACAAGGAATGTAGACTAATTTATTAAGGAAATTAAGTGGTAAATAATGATGCATAAAGCACATAACCAATTCAAATTCAATTAATCTAAACAAAAAAAGAATTCTAACTTGTCTTTTATTTATTGAAGTAAAACTACAGGCAAAACTCTTTTCTTTGTAAGTTGAGTAAGGAAGAGTTATAACCCGTCAGTTTTTTTTCTTGGCTTCTGTGTCCCTTTGCAGGGCCGGTTTTAGACAAAGTGTGGCCCTGGGCAAACCTAAAAGTGGGGCCCCAAATTTTTTTATATTCTACCAAAAATATAGGCGCATTTAGGTCAGGGGCTGTATGGACATGTACAGGAGAGGTCAGGGGACATGTACATGAGAGGTCAGGGGCTGTGTGGACATGTACAGGAGAGGTCAGGGGCTGTGCGGACATGTACAGGAGAGGTCAGAGGCTGTGCGGACATGTACATGAGAGGTCAGGGGCTGTGTGGACATGTACAGGAGAGGTCAGGGGCTGTATGGACATGTGCAGGAGAGGTCAGGGGACATGTTGCAGGAGAGGTCAAGGGCTGTGTGGACATGTACAGGAGAGGTCAGGGGCTGTATGGACATGTACAGGAGAGGTCAGGGGCTTTATGGACATGTACATGAGAGGTCAGGGGCTGTGTGGACATGTACAGGAGAGGTCAGGGGCTGTGCGGACATGTACAGGAGAGGTCAGGGGCTGTGCGGACATGTACATGAGAGGTCAGGGGCTGTGCGGACATGTACATGAGAGGTCAGGGGCTGTGTGGACATGTACAGGAGAGGTCAGGGGCTGTGTGGACATGTACAGGAGAGGTCAGGGGCTGTATGGACATGTACAGGAGAGGTCAGGGGACATGTTGCAGGAGAGGTCAGGGGCTGTGTGGACATGTACAGGAGAGGTCAGGGGCTGTATGGACATGTACATGAGAGGTCAGGGGCTGTGTGGACATGTTACAGGAGAGGTCAGGGGACATGTACAGGAGAGGTCAGGGGCTGTGTGGACATGTTACAGGAGAGGTCAGGGGACATGTTGCAGGAGAGGTCAGGGGCTGTGTGGACATGTACAGGAGAGGTCAGGGGCTGTGTGGACATGTACAGGAGAGGTCAGGGGCTGTGCGGACATGGTACAAGAGAGGTCAGGGGCTGTGTGGACATGGTACAGGAGAGGTCAGGGGCTGTGTGGACATGTACATGAGAGGTCAGGGGCTTTATGGACATGTACATGAGAGGTCAGGGGCTGTGTGGACATGTACAGGAGAGGTCAGGGGCTGTATGGACATGTACAGGAGAGGTCAGGGGCTGTGTGGACATGTACAAGTGAGGTCAGGGGCTGTATGGACATGTACAGGAGAGGTCAGGGGCTGTGTGGACATGTACAGGAGAGGTCAGGGGACATGTTACAGGAGAGGTCAGGGGCTGTATGGACATGTACAGGAGAGGTCAGGGGCTGTGTGGACATGTACAAGTGAGGTCAGGGGCTGTATGGACATGTACAGGAGAGGTCAGGGGCTGTGTGGACATGTACAGGAGAGGTCAGGGGACATGTTACAGGAGAGGTCAGGGGACATGTACAGGAGAGGTCAGGGGACATGTACAGGAGAGGTCAGGGGCTGTATGGACATGTACAGGAGAGGTCAGGGGCTGTGTGGACATGTACAGGAGAGGTCAGGGGACATGTTACAGGAGAGGTCAGCGGACATGTACAGGAGAGGTCAGGGGACATGTTACAGGAGAGGTCAGGGGACATGTACAGGAGAGGTCAGGGGACATGTACAGGAGAGGTCAGGGGACATGTACAGGAGAGGTCAAGGGACATGTTACAGGAGAGGTCAGGGGACATGTACAGGAGAGGTCAGGGGACATGTTACAGGAGAGGTCAGGGGACATGTTACAGGAGAGGTCAGGGGACATGTTACAGGAGAGGTCAGGGGACATGTACAGGAGAGGTCAGGGGCTGTGTGGACATGTTACAGGAGAGGTCAGGGGACATGTTGCAGGAGAGGTCAGGGGCTGTGTGGACATGTACAGGAGAGGTCAGGGGCTGTATGGACATGTACAGGAGAGGTCAGGGGCTGTATGGACATGGTACAGGAGAGGTCAGGGGCTGTGTGGACATGTACATGAGAGGTCAGGGGCTGTATGGACATGGTACAGGAGAGGTCAGGGGCTGTGTGGACATGTACATGAGAGGTCAGGGGCTTTATGGACATGTACATGAGAGGTCAGGGGCTGTGTGGACATGTACATGAGAGGTCAGGGGCTTTATGGACATGTACAGGAGAGGTCAGGGGCTGTATGGACATGTACAGGAGAGGTCAGGGGACATGTACATGAGAGGTCAGGGGCTGTGTGGACATGTACAGGAGAGGTCAGGGGCTGTGCGGACATGTACAGGAGAGGTCAGGGGCTGTGTGGACATGGTACAGGAGAGGTCAGGGGCTGTGTGGACATGTACATGAGAGGTCAGGGGCTTTATGGACATGTACATGAGAGGTCAGGGGCTGTGTGGACATGTACAGGAGAGGTCAGGGGCTGTATGGACATGTACAGGAGAGGTCAGGGGCTGTGTGGACATGTACAGGAGAGGTCAGGGGACATGTTACAGGAGAGGTCAGGGGCTGTATGGACATGTACAGGAGAGGTCAGGGGCTGTGTGGACATGTACAAGTGAGGTCAGGGGCTGTATGGACATGTACAGGAGAGGTCAGGGGCTGTGTGGACATGTACAGGAGAGGTCAGGGGACATGTTACAGGAGAGGTCAGGGGACATGTACAGGAGAGGTCAGGGGACATGTACAGGAGAGGTCAGGGGCTGTATGGACATGTACAGGAGAGGTCAGGGGCTGTGTGGACATGTACAGGAGAGGTCAGGGGACATGTTACAGGAGAGGTCAGCGGACATGTACAGGAGAGGTCAGGGGACATGTTACAGGAGAGGTCAGGGGACATGTACAGGAGAGGTCAGGGGACATGTACAGGAGAGGTCAGGGGACATGTACAGGAGAGGTCAAGGGACATGTTACAGGAGAGGTCAGGGGACATGTACAGGAGAGGTCAGGGGACATGTTACAGGAGAGGTCAGGGGACATGTTACAGGAGAGGTCAGGGGACATGTTACAGGAGAGGTCAGGGGACATGTACAGGAGAGGTCAGGGGCTGTGTGGACATGTTACAGGAGAGGTCAGGGGACATGTTGCAGGAGAGGTCAGGGGCTGTGTGGACATGTACAGGAGAGGTCAGGGGCTGTATGGACATGTACAGGAGAGGTCAGGGGCTGTATGGACATGGTACAGGAGAGGTCAGGGGCTGTGTGGACATGTACATGAGAGGTCAGGGGCTGTATGGACATGGTACAGGAGAGGTCAGGGGCTGTGTGGACATGTACATGAGAGGTCAGGGGCTTTATGGACATGTACATGAGAGGTCAGGGGCTGTGTGGACATGTACATGAGAGGTCAGGGGCTTTATGGACATGTACAGGAGAGGTCAGGGGCTGTATGGACATGTACAGGAGAGGTCAGGGGACATGTACATGAGAGGTCAGGGGCTGTGTGGACATGTACAGGAGAGGTCAGGGGCTGTGCGGACATGTACAGGAGAGGTCAGAGGCTGTGCGGACATGTACATGAGAGGTCAGGGGCTGTGTGGACATGTACAGGAGAGGTCAGGGGCTGTGTGGACATGTACAGGAGAGGTCAGGGGCTGTATGGACATGTACAGGAGAGGTCAGGGGACATGTTGCAGGAGAGGTCAGGGGCTGTGTGGACATGTACAGGAGAGGTCAGGGGCTGTATGGACATGTACAGGAGAGGTCAGGGGCTTTATGGACATGTACATGAGAGGTCAGGGGCTGTGTGGACATGTACAGGAGAGGTCAGGGGCTGTGCGGACATGTACAGGAGAGGTCAGGGGCTGTGCGGACATGTACATGAGAGGTCAGGGGCTGTGCGGACATGTACATGAGAGGTCAGGGGCTGTGTGGACATGTACAGGAGAGGTCAGGGGCTGTGTGGACATGTACAGGAGAGGTCAGGGGCTGTATGGACATGTACAGGAGAGGTCAGGGGACATGTTGCAGGAGAGGTCAGGGGCTGTGTGGACATGTACAGGAGAGGTCAGGGGCTGTATGGACATGTACATGAGAGGTCAGGGGCTGTGTGGACATGTTACAGGAGAGGTCAGGGGACATGTACAGGAGAGGTCAGGGGCTGTGTGGACATGTTACAGGAGAGGTCAGGGGACATGTTGCAGGAGAGGTCAGGGGCTGTGTGGACATGTACAGGAGAGGTCAGGGGACATGTTACAGGAGAGGTCAGGGGACATGTACAGGAGAGGTCAGGGGACATGTACAGGAGAGGTCAGGGGCTGTATGGACATGTACAGGAGAGGTCAGGGGACATGTACAGGAGAGGTCAGGGGACATGTACAGGAGAGGTCAGGGGACATGTTACAGGAGAGGTCAGGGGACATGTACAGGAGAGGTCAGGGGACATGTACAGGAGAGGTCAGGGGCTGTGTGGACATGTACAGGAGAGGTCAGGGGACATGTACAGGAGAGGTCAGGGGACATGTACAGGAGAGGTCAGGGGACATGTTACAGGAGAGGACAGGGGACATGTAAAGGAGAGGTCAGGGGACATGTTACAGGAGAGGTCAGGGGACATGTACAGGAGAGGTCAGGGGACATGTACAGGAGAGGTCAGGGGACATGTTACAGGAGAGGTCAGGGGACATGTACAGGAGAGGTCAGGGGCTGTATGGACATGTTACAGGAGCAACTAGCAGCACAATCTTTATTACTCTCTGCAGTGCACTGACTGTCTGACTGACCTCAGGCTCACCTCACTGAGTGCCATCACATGCTGACTGGCTGGCGCGGCGTGTGACTCTCAGTCTGTGTAGTGTGTTGTGTCGGGAGTCGGGACACAGTGCCGGCCTCGTGCACACTCAGTGGGAGGGATCATCATCGGCGTCGGCGCGCCCGTGACATAGTCATTCGCAGGCTCAGCCTCCACCCCTCCAGCTCCAGCCACAGTCACTCAGTTTACCCGCCGAGCCAGCCGCTGAGCCCGCCCATGACCGTCGGCGTTGTGACGTCATGCCGCTCACAGCGGCTGACGCGAATAACTATAAGATGGACGGACCGTCACCGCCCCAATGCTTAAAGCGGCGCTGCGGCTGCGCCGGCCCTTAAAGCGGTCCCGGTAGGCCAGTCAGGCCCTGCACGGGGCCCGGGGCCCCTGGAAATTTGGGGCCCTGGGCAGTTGCCCAGTTTGCCCCCCCCTAACGCCGGCCCTGTCCCTTTGGGGAGATTTCTCTTCACTTTCTGTCCCATAGCCAATACAGGAAATGAGTAGAAATCCCTCCAAAGTGAAGGAATACCTGGTTGTCACCAGGGTCTCCAGAACTGGTGTCCCATTTTAAAGATTTCCCCTTTACTCCTTCTCTGGTGACAACTAAAAACTTAGGATTTCTTTTAACTTTAGGTGATAATGGTACACAGGGCAAATACAGAGGGTGAATCTCCTTAACCACTTAAGCCCCGGAGGATTTGGCTGCTAAACGACCAGAGGGCATTTTGCGATTCGGCACTGCGTGACTTTAACGGACAATTGCGCGGTCGTGCGACGCTGTACCGAAACGAATTTGGCGTCCTTTTTTTCCCACAAACAGAGCTTTCTTTTGGTGGTATTTGATCACCTGTGCGATTTTTTGATCACGCGCTATAAACAAAAAAAGAGCGTAAATTTTGCAAAAATAGCAATATTTTTCCCTTTTTTTTATATGAAATTCCCCCAAAAAAAAATGTAAAAATCAAAATTTTTTAATATTTTCGGCCAATTTGTTTTATGCTACCTATGTTTGGTAAAAAAAATCGCAAAAAGCGTATTTTGATTGGTTTGCGCAAAAGTTATTGCGTTTACTAACAAAGGGAAAGATTTTTGTCATTTTTGTTGTTTTTTTTTTTTAACGCGTAATGGCGGCGATCTGCGATTTTTTTTGCGGTACTGCGACATTGCGGCGGACAGATCGGACCCTTGACTGACATTTTTGACACTTTTGGGGTTACCAGTGACATTTCTACAGTAATCAGTGCTATACATATGCACTGTTACTGTAAAAATACACTGGTAGTGAAGGGGTTAACTTTATTTGAGAGGGAGGGGCTGTGTGTGTCCCTAGGGGCGTGATTCTAACTGTGATTGGCTGTGGCTTCAACTGTATGCAGAGTGATCAATGGATCTACATAGTAGATCCATGTGATCAGCTCTCATACAGAGAGGAGAATGACAGGCAGCTTGTTTACACAAGCTGCCTGACTATCTCCCTCTCCCCCGCCGATCGCAGAGTGGCCGGCGGCGATCGGGTCCGCCGGTCACGCGCGCGGGGGGGTCCGTGACCACGCGGGAGCGGGAGCGCGCCTCCGGCGGCGCGCGCTCGCTCCCTAAACCCTCACAGGCGAGCGACGTAGACCTACGTCACTTTGCCTGTGAGGGGCTGACCGCCCACGTAGATAGTCGTGCGGCGGTCGGCAAGTGGTTAATGGGGACCTAACGGGTGTTCTAATCCCTCTCTACGCTATGCAAAAATTTAAAAAAGTATGGCCTTTAAGTATACTTTAACCCCTTAAGGGCCGGAAGGTTTTACCCCGTTAATGACCAGGCTATTTTTTGTGATACAGCACTGCGTTAGTTTAACTGACAATTGCGCGGTCATGCGATGCTGTACCCAAATAAAATTGATGTCCTTTTTTTCACACAAATAGAGCTTTCTTTTGATGGTATCTTAAAAAAAACAATATTTTTTACTTTCTGTTATAAAACATTCCCAAAAAAATAAAATTTAAAAATCTATTTTTTCATCAGTTTAGGCCAATAGGTATTCTGCCACATATTTTTGGTAAAAAAATCCTAATAACTGTATATTGATTGGTTTGCGCAAAAGTTATGGCATCTACAAACTATGGGAAAGATTTATGTCATTTTTATTTATTTATTTATTTTTTGCTAGTAATGGCCCCGATCAGCGATTTTTAGCAGGTCTGCAACATTGCGGCAGACTGGTCGGACACCTAACTGCCACTTTTGACACTTTTGAGGAGACCAGTGACATTAGTACAGTAATCAGTGCTAAAAATATGCATTGATTACTGTACTATGACACTGACAGGGAAGGGGTTAACACCAGGGTCGATCATAGGGTTAAGTGTGCTCCTAGTGGGTGCTTTTCAACTGAACGGGGGATGGACTCACTGGATGAACACAAAGACCTGTGTTCCTAGATAGGAGGAACACAGGATCCCTGTGTTCATCTCTGACAGAACAGCGGTCTGCCGTGTTTACATCGGCAGACCACCGTTCTGTCTCCATGGGGAGCGATCACGGGTGCCCAGCGTACATCGTGTCTGCTGGACCCGCTGATTGGCTCCCCCTCTAGCCAATCAGCGCGTGTGCGTGCCATCGGCGGCATGAGCGCCCCCCCACTATCTGTTACAGGAAGCGACGTACAGGTATATCATTTTGCTTAACAGAGCCATCCTGCTGCAGTAAAACTACAACGGCTGGTCGGCAAGTGGTTAAGGGGAATGTAAAGACTATAGTGCAGTGTTTTTTGTAATATTTATTTACTTTATAAAAAAAGAAAAATAAAAAAATATAAAAAACAAAATTGCTAAATATGTTTGCTAATAAGGTACAGTAAATATTATAATTTAGACTTTTCATGCTTACATTTGCTGCCAGCAGGTTGAATAGAATAGAACGCATGAAGGTAAAAAACCTTGTGCCTTTACAACCACTTTATTTTGTGTTTTGTCCGAAGATTTCCTTTAAAGTCTATCTATGGGCAGAATTAAACCCCCATTATAAACCAACCATTGAGCAAATTATTTTTCTTTCAAACTGTTTTAAATCACTTCAGTCAGCCATCATGTGTTCTTTGTCCACCAGCGGTGACCGTGACCGGAGATTACATGCTGCAAACTGAGCCCTATGAACACCAGTCTTGTTGCTGTCCCTCATCGTGAAATTTTCATGTCACTGCAGTCTTCTGGAGCCTGAGAGAACCCCCTTTCCCATTTGGAAGAAGGAACCTCCAGATCTTCAGTAAAGAAGTTAGAAGATGGATCCCAGAGTATCACAGGACCACAAATTATGGTAAGTAAAAGATGCATTTTCATTTTTTTTTCATTGCTGCAATCACTGGGGGGCATATTGTTTGTGGATATGAGGGAGCCTGTCTGAAGTACAGCTTTAAAGTCACAAGAAGATTTATACCAGAGATAAAGGCATCTGAAGGTGGACAGACCTTGTATGTCTGTTACTTGCTCTGAGTTATATTGTTATATTACCAATTACATAAAAACAGATGTTTTATGGCACAGTTAATGTTTTAGATGGAAAGGAAAATGCTAAACAAAACTTGATTTTCGCTAACACTTAGGTAATGTCCTTAGCACAGTGACCTCTTCATTGCCTATATAATATGTAAATGGTGGAGCCTCTGGAGACTCTGTATTAGAATGAGCAGCGAATGAGAAAATATTGAAAAAGTATACAAGGGTGGGGGGTGGAAATTTATCAGTGATTTATATGGGCATTATATGTAAACTCCCAGCTAAGTTATTCAGAAAATAAATTAAACTGACATTATGCAAATAACTGTTTTTCATATGCAGTATATCCTGCTTTGCATAGCAATGTAGATAGGGTTAGGCGTTGCAGTGACCATGGAAAAGTTTGTTTTATACAATCATAAAACACAAGGCATAAACTGAGTCACATCGCATATAAAATAAACAGGTAGTCAGTGCGCTAAGGTAAGATTCACACAAAAAAAACCTCCAATTTTAGGTTAAACAGTTGGCTAGTGAATACATAATAGGCACACATTGAATTAGCTTTCACATTTAATGGTGCCATTACCCTGGAACAGCTTTCATTTTCAGTGTCTTGTAAGTTATTGGGGCATTAAAATGCTGGAACTTTTTTTAAACTGAATTAATTTAAGATTGTAGAAGCCTTGCAAAGATCAAGTGCTCTAAATTATTTCCAAATATCACTGAAAAGACTGAAGGCTATGTATTCCTTTGTACGTAAAGTGATATTTTACTTGCATTCATATTATACTTGCATGTCTACAGCAAAACTTTTTTTTCTTCAAAGATTTTGGAAAGAGCGAGACAGATTTCAAATCTCTGTCAGGTTTTTTTCCCCATAAACTTTTCTTTGAGGTCACGGAGGGAGAAAGAAAATTATGTACAGACAAGAGAATAATCATATTTCCAATGTTACAGAAACTAGGCATGGTATACGGAGAGCAATACAATAAGTAGACCTCATAGGATTGCATATCAACCTCAGTTAGTAGAGTACAGACCACTTATCATAAAGATTTGCCCTGAAGTAATAGCTTGATCTGGAAATGGGACCCATGTAGGTTTAGAATGGTATGAAGAGAGAGATACAGAACAGAGAATCAAAAAGGAAGGGGCGAAGAAAGTAGACAGCAACAGGTCGGACAGTCATGACTAAGCTCTGGGGGAGTGGAGTGAAACACGTTGGGGGCATGGCCTGGCGGGACCCCAGGCTGAGGTTGTCTCTCACATCACCATAAGACTCTGTGAATGTGTGACAACAGGGATCTTTACTCTCTTACTTCCAGTGACTACAGGAGCTGGGACGAGCTCCATCCCTTGCTGGCACTCCTGCAGTGGATGCAGCATCACCCACACTATTCCCCATAGTGATCGAGTTTGAGCCGGGCACTAAACAAACTGTGGGTCATAGGATGTAAGAAGCTTTGATAAGCTGCAAAATAAAGGACTGATGAGGGAGGTTTTATCTTGCAATATATATTAGAGTGTATTATCTGAGAGACAATAGTCACAAATATTTTACAGTGGCTAGGCAGTATGTAAAAAGCCTGATTAGGCTGCAAATAATGAGGGAGAAATTAGGTAGGTTTTATTTTGAAATAAAAATTAGAGTGTATTACCTGAAAGACAATAGACACCAATATTTTATATTAGGGGGACGGTGTGTAAGCTTCTCTATAGTCTACAAATAAAGAGTAAGAGACAAGACAAGCTTTATGTTAAAATATAAATTCAAGTGTATTATATGACAATAGTCACAAATATTTTTGAGTGGCAGGATAGAACCAGCGCACCAGACTAAGCTGCAAACTTCAAAAAACCAGGCAGGATTTACCCTGCAACAAACATTAAAAATGTTGCCATTAGGGTTGAGCTGTGGAAACGTTGTGCATGAGCATGAGCCCTGGGATAGGCAACAAACTTTGAGATACATTTCAGGATTTACCTGCAACAAACATTAGAGATTTTACAGGTAAGTTTGAACTGCAGAACATTGTGTGCTTGAACATCATGCAAACCTTTGGAATCATTCTGCAGCAAAAACTGATGACGCGAAAGACATTGGGCAGAGAAAGAGTGCTGGTGTCATCGCCGCATGGTGTGCATGGTGTGTATGCGGTGGCCATAGTTGTAGGTGCAGGATACTGCTGTCCTTACCTGTTTTCATATTTTCAATAAATACTACACTATATATCTTTAATTTGGCTCCGTCTTTGGTGAGCGCACGTGTTCCATACAGTCCTACCATCCACTGGGTTGTTGCTACGTGTCACATACCTGGTTGGTGCCACTTCAAGAGGACGATTTTCTTATAGGGGTCATCCTTAAAGTGTGAATTGCTGGGACCTGGTGAGCCTATGTGCGGTTGACACTTTTGTGCAGCCATCTGATCTAGTGTGTGCTTTGGATTAGTGGTGGGGCACACCATGGAGATTTTTTCAACATATATATATTTTTTGTTAAGATCATGTTAATTTCACTTTTATGTTCTATTTGTTCCCTTTATTTACACTATATATACTCTTTTTGACTCTATTTTTGGGGAGCATCTGTTCCACTTAGGCTCCGTTTACATCTGGGTGATTTTCTGCTCTAAGCCTCAGCTCTAAAAACGCCCAACAAGAAAAATCCCATTCATTTCAATGGCCCTTATTCACATCTGAGAGTTCTGTTGCCTTAAGCAAAATGCCTGTCGCTCAAAAAAGTACATGAGCTTCTATTTTGGCAGGCATTTTAAGGTTTTTCATTGGTCAACTCAAAACGCCTGCACAAAAATGCTGCAAAAACGCCAGAATGAACGCCTGTAAAATAGCAACGCCTAGATGAAAACAGAGTCCAAGTCCTTAAGTCTCTTAAAAGGACCATCGACCAGTGGTCTGCTTATCTTCTGAACTTCCAGTTTATCCAATGACATCACATCCGGCTCTCCTGTGGCCACAGCCACGGAGTATCTCAGTGAAGAGTGAGCAAGTCCGCTGGCTACACGGAGGTGGATATTATTTCATTTTGGCAGTTCTTGCTGGTGCCGGTCTGGGCACTTAATATTGTAAGCATAACAATTTGGGATTGCTTTTTGGCAATTAAAGCGGAGTTGCACTATTATCTATTTTATGTTCTTTACTTCCATACATATCCTGGTTGCAGTGAGAACAGGGTGCTATTGGGGACTTGGCACCCATTCATGTTGAAAGCGAATAAGGTCCTTGTGGCCTAAGGCCTTTTGGTTAGCATTAGAGTGTGGGATTTGACCCACAGGGTGAAAAGTTTTCCAAGTTCTTTTCTACAGGCAGGTTGTGGGTGTTCTGGCAGACTATCTACTTCCATCATATGGTTGTTGGACTATGTTCACTTATTTTTTATGTATTTTCCAGTTGGACTGTTTTAATTCACTATTTATGCACATAGCACTTTAAAAAATGTTTCATTTGGTAGAAGGTATACCATCATCACTAATACCATTCCATTTTTTTGCATTTGAATACTGATGAAATATACAGTATCTCACAAAAGTGAGTACACCCCTCACATTTCTGTAAATATTTTTTAACAACACTGAAGAAATGACACTTTGCTACAATGTAAAGTAGTGAGTGTACAGCTTGTATAGCAGTGTAAATTTGCTGCCCCCTCAAAACAACTCAACACACAGCCATTAACCACTTTAATACAGGGCACTTCCCTCCCTTCCCGCCCAGGCCAATTTTCCCCTTTTAGCGCTGTTGCATTTTGAATGACAATTGCGCGGTCATGCAACACTGTACTTACACCAAATTTATATCATTTTCCCCCCACAAATAGAGCTTTCTTTTGGTGGTATTTGATCACCTGTGCGATTTTTACTTTTTGCTAAACAAATAAAAAAAGACAGAAAAGTTTGAAAAAAAAAAGTTTTTTTGTTTATGTTATACAATTTTGTAAATAAATAAGTTTTTCCTGCACTGATGAGCACTGATGAGACTGCACTGACAGGCACTGATGAGGAGGCAATGATGGGGTGGCACTGATGGGGTGGCACTGATGGGGTGGCACTGATAGGCGGCACTGATAGGCGGCACTGATAGGCGGCACTGATATGTGGCACTGATAGGTAGCACTGATATGCAGCATTGGTGGGCACTGATAGGCGACACTGCTGGGCACTGATAGGCGGCATTGATGGGCACTGATAGGCGGCACTGACGGGCACTGATAGGTGGCACTGACGGGCACTAATGGGCACTGATAGGCAGCACTGGTGGGCACTGATGGGCGGCACTGATCGGCACTGACGGGCGGCACTGATGGGCACTAATGGGCACTGATAGGCGGCACTGGTGGGCAATAATGGGCACTGGTGGGCGACACTAAAGGATGGCAATGATGGGCACTTGTGGGCAGCACTGATAGGGAGGACACTAGTGGGCATCACTGATGGGGAGGGCAATGGGGGGCTCCCTGAGCCCTGATCGCCATCCCTGGTGGCCATAGTGGGCATTCCTGGGGTCATAGTGGGCATCCCTGGGGTCATAGTGGGCATCCCTGGTGGATCTAGTGGCATCCCCCCCCCGAGGGTCTGCACTGGTAATCAATGATCTGATTACCAGTGCTGACCCCCCCCCTGTCAGGGGAGCCGCCGATCGGCGCTCCGATCAACGGCTGTTCCTGTTTTACTATGTGACCAGCCGTGATTGGACACGGCTGATCACATGGTAAAGAGCCTCCGTCAGAGGCTCTTTACCGAGATCGGAGATGCAGGGTGTCAGACTGACACCTCGCATCACCGATCGCCGCTCTGCGCGCCCCCGGGGGGCGCCCAGAGCGGTGTTATCCTGCCGCCGTCATATGACGTCCGGTCAGGATAACTCAACCACATTCCCGCCGTCAATTTGTAATAGGGCGGGCGGGAAGTGGTTAATGTCTTAATCACTGGCAAAAAAAGTGAGTACACCCCCTTAGTTGAAATGTCCAAATTGGGCCGAAAGTGTCAATATTTTGTGTGGCCACCATTATTTTCCAGCATTGCCTTAACCCCCTTGGGCATGGAGTTCACGAGAGCTACACAAGTTGCCACTGGAGTCCTCTTCCACTCCTCTATGACAATATCACAAAGCTGGAGGATGTTAGAGATTTTGCGCTCCTCCACCTTCCATTTGAAGATGCCCCACAGATGCTCAATAGGGTTTAGGTCTGGGGACATGCCTGGCCAGTCCATCACCTTTACCCTTAGCTTCTTTAGCAAAGCAGTGGATGTATTGGAGATGTGTTTGGGGTCATTATGTTGGAATACTGCCCAGCGGTCCAGTCTCTGAAGGGAGGGGATCATGCTCTGCTTCAGTATGTTACAGCAGGGCTCGACAAACCCCGGGTGCCAGGTCACATTGGCGACTAGAATTAGCGACCTGGCACCTGGGGTGCCCTGCAGGTGGTGTCCTGTCAATTTTGCGCCCCCCTCCTCCCTGAGTGCACGGACTACCGCGCCGTCCGAAAATTGAGGCCCCGGCATTTCGGCCTTCTTCTGTGAGATGAGAGAAGCTTCCAACGGGGAACTGGTGCCCTCTTGTGGTTGCCGGGAGTTTCACAAGCAGTCACTAATGACTGTTTCCACTGCCTGTTCTCAATGCCTGCCCATCTCCTTCCCAAGAGGAGATGATATGGAAGTTTTTGCAGGCTTCATCTCCCTGTCCACTTACCTTTGCCTAAAGGATGCTTACCGGATATTTACCGGTACTGGTCAATCAAGATGAGGTGGGCTTTTTTCTCGGCTGGCAAGCCCCTGATGCTACGAGATGCATAGTAAACCTCATGCACATTGTGGAGTCTGCCAATAGGCCTTCTCTTCTTCTATCACTGGATGCGGAGAAGGCCTTTGATAGGATTCACTGGGTCTATTTGTTCCAAGTACTATCTAAGTTTTGCTTATGTGGTTATATCCACTCGGCAATCTCTGCACTTTACACAACTCCCTCCACTCGTGTGTTCTCTGAAAAATTCCCTATCACAAAAGGTACGAGGCAAGCTGACCCTTATCCCCCCTTATTTTTGCCTTGCTGATGGAGCCCTTAGCCGAAAAAATTAGAACGCACCCACATATTGAGGGTATTTACCTTAAAAGCCTGACCCATACTATTACACTTTTCGCTGATGATGCAATTCTCTCATTATCTAATCTGGCCCACTACCTGCCTGCAGTCCACGGAGTATTACAGGTATTTAACAATATTAAGTATTATAAAATTAATGATTCCAAATCCTGTATATTAGGTATTGCCAAAGATGAGCATCTAAAGCGCAAAAATACAAAATAACACTCCATACTCCTGGTCAGAAGGTTCAATGTCGCACTTGGGAATAACCCTTACTAGCCCAACCGCAAATTTATATAAAAATAATTACGAACCCTTAATTGAAAAGGTCCAAAAAACCTGGATCGTCTAAAATCTTACTACCTCTCTTGGTCTGGCAGATTGGCAGTATATAAAATGATCACACCTAAGATCCTATATTTTTTCATAGCACTGCCTATATACTATCCCATCTGCCTTCTTCTCAAAATTACAACGCATGCTCTCTAAATTCTTATGGGCAAAAAGCAAGGACCAGATGTTCTTATAACATCCTGATTAAACATAGGAGGGTCGGGGGGATGGGAGTACCAGATCTGAAAGATTATTATTTAACAGCTATAATAGATCAACTCAGGCACTGGTTTACTTGCCCCCTGTCTAAATACTGGTGCATGATAGAACAGGCACACATTGCCCATGGAGACCTCAAGTCTATGCTGTTCTCTGCTTCCTTAAACGGTAAACAACTTTGCACAGACCACCCCACCATCTCTGCATCCTTACACGCATGGACCTACTACAATAATAGAGGGGACAAAAATACATCTTTATCCTGTATACCACTACCATTAGACTCACTACATTTTATCATTCCAGATTTACACCTCCAAACCTGTATCACAGAAGGCATTAATACTATACTACATATAGTTTGTAATGGGAAAATGCTTCCCTTTAAGCATCTTCAGATACGTTACGCCCGACCAGACAGCGAATTTCTAGCTTATGCACGGATTTTGTCATGCCTACATGGAACTAAATCACACACCCTATCACTCCCAACAAGTGTATGGGCCTTCTGGACCAACACATCATTGAACAAGAAAGGCATATCTCTATTCTACACCTCTTTGCAAGTGAAGACATCATTCGTCAAGTCTAAACCACACATAAAATGGAAATCTGAATTAAACAAGACATTCACACACAAATAGTGGTTTACAGACATCACTTATAACACATCCTACACACAATGCTCTAATTTTAGGGAGATAGCCCAAAATATTAATCTTAGATGGTACATCACTCCGTACACAATCTTCAAATTTTCCGCAGAACTCTCAAACTTGTGCTGGAGAAACTGTGGACATGTGGGTATTTTAGCGCACATGCTTTGGCACTGTCTACACATCCGCAGCTTCTGGAATAGTGTAACCAACCTAACAGCTAACCTCACAGGCATCTTCAACAAGCTCACAGCAGAACCGGTCTTACTCAGTAGTAATTTGGATCTGTACCCAGCCTCATCACGTACAGTGGTTATTCACATACTCTTTGCGGCCCACTTAATAATAGCTCGAAAATGGAAATCGGATCTAGCCCCCAACATACAGGATGTCATAAAACTACTCAAAGAAATTTACAGCTATGAACAAATGATGGCATACAAAGATGCAAAGCAAGCTAAATTCCATACCAACTGGTCCATTTGGGAATCACTCATGATTCCACATTGATATTCTTGTTCCAATGACTCCCTCCTGAGAACACTCCACTTACAAATTTTCCCAGTTTTAAACTGCACTATAGGGACTGCTCTATGCTCTCTCTTTGCTATTTCCTTTTTTAACTCTTTTTATTCCTTTGACCCAATTCCAACCCATCTTCTCACCATAGTCTGTTATGTACAGCCTTCATGGGTACTAACTATGTTTGCAGTATAGAGTTGTTTCGCTGATGTTCTGTTTATGCATTATTCTCTAAATGCTGTACCATTGGATTAGTATTTCCTCTGACCATTTGTTATTGTTAGCACTCTTTTATTAATACTGTGAGTTCTCCATATCTCTAAATTGGTAATGTATTTTCTTCTTTGAAAACCCAATAAAAAGTTAATTGATAAAAAAAAAAGAAAAAAATCACATTTATACAAGAACATATTGGCAAGCAAAGTTATGACCAGTGAGAAATACAAAGGTAAAGAGTAGATGAAGAGTATAAATATGTATCAAATGTTTTAAAAATACCACATGAATATTTGTGTATATATATATATGCATTATATATATGCATCCTAGTCCATAGTTTCAAGACGACTGGTTACTGGAACACCAAACTAACCAGAGTAATGTTGTATACATAATCCTGCTTAAATTGGCAGGTGGAATGAATTAATTCACCTGAGACACCCATCTCCATCCTTCACCCCAAATATTTAATAGTTCGCCAAGCATGCATCATCAGACCCCCCATAAGCATGTTGATTGGCCAGATCATTAAACATTCATAACACAAGGTGCCACCTCTCTAGCATACCCTGTGGAGCAAGCACAGACAGTACGTGGAAGAGAAGATACATTCTGTGCTTAGAGATTATTACTTCTGCAGTGCAAAAAAGGCTGACTCCAGTCTCCAGCCCTCTGCTTCCTACAGAATTATAAACTACAAAAAAGGAATTTATCAAAATGACTACACCCTTACAGTACATATGTATAGTAAAAAACATTTACATTCGCTAGATGGAGTAAGGAGGGGTTCAAACCCCTATTAGATCATTTTTGCTGTCTATCTTCTGCTGGGTAGATTTCCCTTCACTATGAGGAACAACAGGAAGTGAGAGGAAATCTCTACAAAATGAGGGAATTTTAGATAGCTGTCACCAAAACAGGTGTCCTTACTGAGAGATCGCCCATCGCCTCTAGCTCTCATACTCAAAATTTTGTTTTTTCCTTTACTTTCAGTCCAAGTGACAAAGATCATTAGGACAAATAGAGAGGGAAAATCTCCCCAGCAGAAACAAAGACCAAAATAGAAAACTCAATAAAGGGTCTTAACACCTCTACTCTACCCAAAATTAAAGTCTAACTAAGGCCAAACCTTTTTTTTTTTTTTTTTTTTAATTTTTTGAAAGTTGTATTGCTGTCTGTGTCCCCATTAAGGAGATTCATCCTCTCTATTGGTCCTGTTTACTATTATCATGGAAAGTGAAAGTAAAAGAAAATCCCAAGTTTTGGGTTGTCCTCAGAAAAGTAATAGAGGGGAAATCTTCCAATGGGGACACTAGTTTAGGTGATCTGGGGGACCCCAAGGAATTCTATCAATTTGCAGGAATTTCTTCCCACTTCCTGTTTGGCCATGGAACAGGAAGAGAAGGGAAATCTCCACAATGGGAAACAGATTGCGAAAACAAATCTGACAGGGGTTATAACCCTTCCTTGCTCTATCCAAAATAAAAAATAAAAAATGTGCATATAGTTATACTGTAATAAAAAATGTTTTGACTTCACACTTTGGCATGCAGTAGATAAATTATAGGGAGTCGTGTCCCTTGAGAGCACTCAATCTTAAAATTTCTTATTAGGCTGGAGTGTTTTTTTTTTTTTTTTTACAAAAAAATATTTAATGTATCACAAAGGTTTCCAAAAGCACTGTGGACTTTTTAAAGAAACAGCGCAGCAGACACCATTTGCTTTGCATCTCCCTTTATGTGATAGAAACTTCTGACACAGCCCTCTGATACTGCAGGAGTCATTGCTGTAATAACCCATTCCAGTTCTGTAAAGAGAAAGCTTCTTTCAACGGGCTAATGATGTGAAAAGAAGACTAGCCCTCCACCTGCTGGCCACATAGAAGATTTCATAATAATAATATGCAAAATTTGTAAAGGTTCTCATTTATCCACGTCATAGACTAGCTAGTAATAATTACATTCAACCTTATAAAACAAATCCAGTACGATGTCACTAACTACTATTAGTTATAAATATGCAATATTTGTATTTTTACAGAAGTACAAAAAAATATATATTTTTTTTAGTCCATGTACAAAACCACAATACAACCTTTTTAATAGCCATTTCATAACTTATTATTTCATAAAATATTCCAGATACCTTACATAAAAATTAAAGGATAACCAAAAGCAAAATAAGAAACTTCATCCTTTTCAACTGAAAATAATAGACTCTATAACCTTTATATCCAGAACAAATACCAAACTTCAAAATGACCACATATAAATCTTTGAGAAGTCTTTTTTTTTCTCTGTCTTTCTTTCTTTTATAGCTACAGACAGGTTTCAATATATCTTACAAGATGCCAAACTAGGAAAAAAAAACATAATTTTTTATCTGGAAGGAAAATTTTCGAATGTGTTATTTATTTATTTTTTTTGTATTTTTTTTTTTTTTGGGACTCCATTAAATGCTGATTTATTGTTCATCTTCAGTGTTATTTTATTTAATGTTACATAAAATATTGTAAAAAAATGTAGAACAGTTTATAATATTGAATATGATCAAATATCTTATTTTTTATGATAATGTAAACAAATAAAAAGCTACATAGCTTCATATAAAGCCTGACATTTTATTACCTGTAAAGTTGACATTCTTTTTTTGTAGTGTATAGCAAAGAGACTCAGCTCAGTAGACTTTATTTTGGTGGACCCATCATTGATTTTGCTTATACAGTGGGTAAATAAAGTATTGAACACGTCACCATTTTTGTAAAGGTGCTATTGACATGAAATCTTCACCACATGTCAGTAACAACCCATGCAAAGAAACCAAAACAAATAAGTTCAGAGATTAAGTTTTGTGTAATAAAATGGAATTACACAGGGAAAAAGTATTGAACACATGAAGAAAGAGAGGTGCAAAAAGACATGGAAAGCCAAGACACCAGCTGAAATCTATCAGTAATTAGAAAGCAATCTTGCCCCTTGTCAGTGCAAAGTAATATCAGCTGGTTTAGTCTCAACCGATGGCCTTTAAAAATGAGTCTCATTACCAAGGTGTCACACAAGAAACATCTCATGACGGGTAAAAGCAAAGAGCTCGCCCAAGACCTTCACAACCTTATTGTTGCAAAACATACCGATGGCATTGGTTACAGAAGGATTTCTAAACTTCTGAATATTCCAGTGAGCACTGTTGGGGCCATAATCCAGAAGTGGAAAGAACATAATTTCATCATAAATCGGCCATGACCAGGTGCTCCTCGCAGGACTTCTGACAGAGGAGTGAAAAGAATTATCAGAAGAGTTGTCCAAGAGCCAAGGACCACTTGTGGAGAGCTTCAGAAAGACCTAGAATTAGCAGGTACAATTATTTCAAAGAAAACAATAAGTAATGCACCCAACCACCATGGCCTGTATGCACGCTCACCAACAAGACTCCATTGCTGAAGAAAAAGCATATTGAAGCTCGTTTAAAGCTTGCTGCACAACATTTAGACAAGCCTATGAAATACTAGGAGAATATAGTCTGGTCAGATGAGACCAAAATTGAACTCTTTGGAAACCGGGCAAAAGCCCAGGCCCAGATGGCCTTACTCTCCAGTACTACAAGACATTTCTCGAGACTTTAAAACCGAAGATCCTAATTGCATTCCAGAGTCTAGCAACTTCTCTACCCCCAACACCACATGATTTAGAATCGCACATTACGGTGCTTCCTAAAGAGGGGAGGGATGAGACCCAAGTTGCCAACTATCGCCCGATTTCCTTTTTGAATGTGGATATTAAATTATACGCAAACATTTTGGCTAATATGCTATTACCCTTTCTACCTTCCCTTATCTCTCTTGATAAGGCAGGTTTTTCTCCTGGACAGGAGGCTCACGATAACACTATTAAAGCTTTGAAACTTCTTTACTGGCTGACATAAAAAAAAAATAAGCAAGGCTTCTTCCTATCACTCGATGCCGAGAAGGCGTTCGACAGGGTGGCCTGGGATTATCTGGCAGCGACTCCTAAAGCAATCGGATTTTTGCCTGGTATGTGTAACAATATCTAAGCGCTTTATTCAAACCCTTATGCGAGAGTCTGCGTCAATGGCCACTTGTCGGATGCCTTCAGCTTGTCAAACAGAATGAGGCAGGGGTGCCCTCTTTCCCCTATACTCTTTATCCTTACCCTTGAGCCTTTCCTAAATAAATTGCGCTCAGACCCGTACATTTAAGGGATTACGGCCCATAGCATTGAATGCAAAATAGCCGCTTTCGCGGTTGAAATGCTCTTGTTCTTATCGAACCCTCACATCTCATTGCTCAACCTCCTTAGTGACTTAGAACTGTTTAGGTACCTCTCCAACTTAAAGATCAACTATGATAAATCCAGGGCTCTAAACATATCTTTTCCAAAGGATGAGGTCAAACGATGTCAGTCCAATTTCCCGTTCCACTGGTGTCCCGATGCCTTGACCTATCTGGAGATTAAAATCCCCCATAACTTTGTCGGCAAAATCATTTGACCATTCTGGAGGGTATGTGTAAGGACATGCGCTCCTGGAACTCCCTTAACATTTCCTGGTTTGGTAGAATGGCTCTAATTAAGATGACACTACTCCCCCTCATATTATACGTCTTGAAGATTCCCAGATTCATCTTCCCTTAAAACCTTTACCATGGATTGAATGGAGTATAGTGCCCATTGAGGCTAAATCACTTCCCCTGATAGGGCCCCCGCTACTTATTCACCACCAATCCCTCTTTGGTAATTCTACTGGTGGGACACCACATAGGAGTCCTTTGACACCATTACGCCACAATCCCGCATTCCAACTGGGCATGTCATCTACATTCTGGCCCCACGAAGAAGTACTCGCAATGGATTTTTTTTAGCAATGGATCTCTACTTTCCAGGGAAGCCTTAAACTCCCTAATCTCTCCACACAAACTCTCACACTTGACCTTTTTTTCAAATTCACCACTTTTTGACTACTCAGGGGTCTACTTCAACATGGACCAGATGTTTAACAACTCTAGAGACCATTTGCTCCAATAAGCAACCAATTAGACACACCATCTCTGCTTTCTACAGATCTCTTTTATCTTCCAGGCCCATCTCTAAATTCCCAGCATGTCGGGCGTCGACAAATAAATTGAACCATGACTTTCGCTATTCAGGAAAATAGGTTCAAGATTTTTTTTGCGATGGTATCGGACTCTGTCCCTACTCCATACATTTTCTCTGACTGTTTTGAATCTCTGCTGGTGATGTGGGTCAGCAATTGGCACAATGCTCCATATTTGGTGGTAGTGTCCCAATCTCCAGCTCTTCTGGAAACAGATACACAGCTGTAAATAACAAAGTAACATCTCCCAATTTGGGGTACACTCCAGAGCAATTACTACTCCACCACACTGCCCTGCTGAAGGCTCTGTATAGCAAATATCTAGTGATTTTCATGGTCAGCGCAGCCAAATTATGCATTCCTTCCCACTGGTGTTCCCCTACTGTTCCAACGACACGCGAATGGATCCGAAGGATCAACAAAATGGAGGAGATGGAGGAACTGATCAACATTACACAGGATAATTCACCAAAATCTGGTATTGCTGGCTGGAATACAAAGAATCAGCAGAATATCATTCCTTTATGAGTTTGTAAACAGAGGCGTTACTTTCAGTGGGCCTCCTTGGGAGTTATAGACTTCTTTCCTTGTTACTCACTTGGTCCAAGTTGTTTTATTACCTTCCTTCTCCAACTCATGTCCACACCATATACCTTCCCCCTCTCAACCCTCCACCTCCCCCCCCCACAATTTTTTTTTCTCTTCTCCCCTCTTCTCTCCTTTATTTCTTCCCCCTCTTTCCTTTTCCTTTCTCTACTGTCTATTCTCTTTCTCTAACCTCTTTCTTTTCCTAACTATCTTATCTAACGTATGAATCACTAAGCTTGCATTGAAGTTTCATCTGTGGTGGTTGACATATACCTTTATGGGCTCATGCCCCAGATATATTTCACCGGTCACACACCCAATTAATAAGTTACTTTTTGAGCCAACTTTTATATTACTTTAGTGTATTTGTTTTGATGCATACCACAAACTGGGATGGAATTTGTTAGAAGTACATGATGGTTCTCTATACATGCACTATGTCTGTGCCCTTTTTCCTAGCCTGTACTTTTGTTCTTTGTACAACTTATCTTTTGCAATAAACTCTTATGAAACAAAAAAAATGTATCTCTTTGGATGCTATAATACACACCATGTTTGGACGTCAAATGGCACTGCACATCACCCCAAAAACACCATACCAATAGTAAAGTTTGAAGGTGGGAACATCATGGTGTGGGGCTGTTTTTCAGCATACTATACTGACAAACTTGATACCATTGAAGGAAGGATGAATGGAAAAATGCACAAGGACATTCTTGATAAAAATCTGCTGCCATCTACCAGGGTGATGAAGATGAAAAGAGGGTGGACATTTAAGCAAGACAATGTTTCCAAACACAAAGCCAAGAAAACTCTCAAATGGTTTCAAATAAAGAAAATAAAGCTGCTAAATTGGCCCAGCCAATCACCTGACTTGAATCCAATAGAAAATCTTTGAAAAAAACTAAAGATCAGAGTTTATAGAAGAGGCCCACAGAACCGTCAAGATTTGAAGACTGTTTGTGTGGAAGAATAGGCCAAAATCATACCTGAGCAATACATGCAAATTGTTTCTCCATACAGGAGGCATCTTGAAACTGTCATTACCAACAAAGGATTTTGTACCAAGTAATAAATACATTTCAGTTAGCCCTGTGTCATTCCATTTTATTACACATAACCTCATTTCTGAACTTATTTGTTTTGGATTCTTTGTATGTATTAATTGTATGGGCTGTTACTGACATGTGGTGAAAATTTCATGTCAATAGCACCTTTAGAAATATAATTTACCTAGAACAATGATGTGATCGATACTCATTTTACCCACTGTATATGCTTGACAGGGCTTAATTTATACATATGAAACCCAAGGTCAGTGGTTCTTAACCTGAGTTCGATCGAACCCCAGGGGTTCGGTGAGTCAGTCTCGCGGGTTCGGCAGAGGACTCATATGATTCGTGATAACACGCACACCCTCCGCTAGTACCACTTCGCTGTCAGGTACTATTTCTCCAATTTTGGGCATGTCCTTCCGCTCTGCGCCGTTGTCATGGAAACGCACAACATCCCCACAGTACAGAGCCCAGACCTGGCGGAGTGATTCATATGTCATGTGACACTGACACACTGTGAGTCAGTGCACTGACGGCGAGGACAAGGACAGACTGAGTGGAGTGAGAGCAGGGACTCGGAGACTAGAGGGGAGAGAGGTCCAACTCCTAGGCCTAGGAGGAGGCTGAGTGAGTGGTGGCTCACTCAAGTGACTCACTGAGTGAGTCTGACACCAGTCTGGCACCAGACCCAGGCCAGAGCAGGCCGCCCACAGGCTATGCACTACTAGGCCAGCACAGCAGCCAGCCCAGAATCAGGAGGACTAAGGTAGGTAGATGTGGTGGTGTGGTGTTCTCTGCAGAGAAGTGTTTTGCTAAAAAGGCGCCCACCCACTGTGTATAACAGTTATACACAGTGAGTGAGTGTGCAGTATTGTTATTGCATTTTTATTATTTTTTTTAAGTTAGGAGAGCCTTTTTTTTTTTGGTTAGTTGGTTGGTAATGCAAATGGTCAGTGCTCAGTATTAATGCAAATGATCAGCGGTCAGTGTTAATGCAAATGGTCAGCGGTCAGTATTAATGCAAATGGTCAGCGGTCACTATTAATGCAATGGTTTTGTTCTTTAATGGTTTTGTTCATTTTGTGCACCTATGTATAAATATATACTGTCCTAAATATATACCTATGTTTTGAATATGAAAAAATCATATTTTCCAATTAAGAAGGGTTTGGTGAATGCGCATATGAAACTGGTGGGGTTCAGTACCTCCAACAAGGTTAAGAACCACTGCCCTAGGCACACTTGAATGAAATCATTCTCCCCACCTCTTCTGTCATGTGATTTTTTTTAGCAAAAAAAAAACAAAACTGCTAGAATGTTTTGCTGGAAGCACCATGTTATGTGTTTTCTATGTTGAGCTGCTCTTTAGATGTGTTTTTCTATTTTCTGTTCACAACAAAAGAACAAGAAATCTGACTTGAGTGGCTTGATTGCTTCTGCTCTGATCTTTTAAGATGAATTGCTCTATAATGCCTTCAGCTTCAGAAGTCAGGGATAGCTTATTTGTAAGTTAATTTTTTGCATGTTAATACTATGTAAATATTTGACTGTCCAAAGCCAGGGCCCAGTTACACCAGTTAATCCACTGTCCTATACTATATTATACTGGCAATAGAGAATGAACCTTTAACTCCACCTATATCTACCATGATGTATATCATCAGCCTATGACACCTTTTCATTAAAGCTCTTTTTTCATGACGGATAAACATAAATATATCTAAACCTAGCAAATCAGTTAAATATTAATAGTATAGCAAAGAAAACTAAGAAAAACAATATAACCTTTTTCAAAATAACCTGTCATAAAAAACAAGCATGGGAGTTACCTTTTTTTTCAATACCTTGAGTCACTAAACCAGAACAATTACACAGGTAGAGATCCCTGATTTTACTTCATCGTTTCTGATCTGTATACTTATTCTAGGTCAATGACTCATAAAGTATGACTCATAAAGTATTACAGCCAGAGGGTCAACAGTGCAACATCTAGCATCTAGGTATTTCTTCCATAATTTCCATCCATTGTGGATTTAAAAAGGTTGAGTTGCATTGTACATCACTGTAAGCAATGTTCACAAATAAGCAGTGGGTGAGTTGTCTATTGTCACATTATAGTTAAAGCCAAAAAAAAATAGATTAATGGATCCCCACTCAGTTCATAAAAATAAAAAAGCAGCTCTAGTTGCTATGTCACTCCTTTCCAGGTAAAATTACACTGAGGCGTTGATGTACTAAAACTGGAGAGTGAAAAATTTGTTGCAGCTCTGCAAAGGAACCAATCAGCTTCCAGGTTTTATGGTCATAACTTAACTCAACAAGCTGAAGTTAGAAGCTGATTGGCTACCATGTACAACTACATCAGATTTGCATTATCCATTCAACATTTAACCCACTTCATGTGTAACTATGAAGCTTATTGTTCCCACTGACTCATTGGAAGGAGGGGGGGGGGGGGGTTAGAGCCCAACACCAGAATAAGATCAGGGCAAAGAGGACCTGTGATGTCACTGGACTGAAGACATCTGGTAAAAAGATATGCACTTTTTTTTTTTTTAAAGGTACCAAGGCTGCTCCAAGGGGTATGGGAGAAGGAAGAAGAGGACCCAAGCACAGGGTTGGGCCTTAAAGTCTAGCAAGGAGATGTAAAGGGCAACGATAGCTGAACAGTAGGGCTGCAATACCATTTTTTAACCAGCATTGTTACTATGATAGAAATGTGAAATTGTTGGCAATGTCATAAAAAAAAAAAAAAAAAAGATGGACTCCAGTTCTTGTTTGCATTGTAAAACCCCTTTAAAAAGTTAGATTCTTTCAATAAAAGAAGGTAATTCTCAGCTGACATTTCAATTCAGTTTTTGAGATATGTGCCAAGAGAAGAGATGTTTGGGAAATACTTTACCATATCAGACTTTAATTAATGCAAAAATATGCAAATTCATTAGAACATGAATGCATATGAGATAAATTAGAATAAATTTAAATGTTACTCAACAATCCAATTAACCTTTGAGATCCATGGAAAGTACATTTTCAAATTTCTAGTAAATTGAAGAAGAAACTTGTAAACACAATTAAAATATAGGAAAAAGAAAGAAAATGTTTAATTGTTTACTGTTTCCTAAAATTAAGAAGGTTAAATGTTTATATCCAAAATTAGGATTAAATTTTATAATACAATGTGTGCGACTCTCATTTAATCAGTTAAGTTTAAACTTTGCAGAAAAAAAATATATGCTTGTCTGGTTAGAGAATATCAATTCCTTAGGCAGCCTTGGAGAGGTCAAGGGGAATGCATTTTGGTTAATTTTAATTTACTATTTTTTTAATCTCTTTAAAGTTTATAAAATGCTTTATATATTTTAATTATTAGTATAAAACATTTACTAAGGGATGAGCGAATGTGCTTGTTCACCAAAACCATTGCTTGCATTATCCAAAAAGTTGCAAAGGTAAATCTAAACTTCATGCAAGTCGGGGGGGGGGGCAGGGGGCATATCTTAACTCTAAAATGATGACCTATAGGGGCTTTTAAAGCATTACCTGTATTGAATTGTATTGTATTTAAACTGTCTGCCCTCATGTTGCAAAGCGCTGTGCAAACTGTTGGCGCTATATAAATCCTGTATAATATTAATAATAATACTAATAACACGAATGGATAATATAGGGTGCTAAAGTTTGTCACCATTTCACAGGTGCAAGCAAGTTTATGGTTTGACATGCTGGGTATCTATTTACTCAGAACAACCCCATATTTTATATTTCATTGAAAATGAAGTTATATTTTTTGTTTCTGTGCACAAAAATTAACTTTTGGGTTTTTTTTTTTTTTTTTACTGAAATTTTGTGTTTCATAAATCGTTGCATTAATATTATGTGACATAAAAATTTGGAGCTACTATGATTTTATTCTTTAGGGTGTCTGCTTTCAGAAAATATATAATGTTTTGGGTTTTTTCTGTAATCTTCAGGCCTGTCGGATTATTGGTGATTAAAAAAAATGGGTTTAAAAGCCATGTATATTTCATCTTATGCATATAAGATTCTGAACTGTGCAGCGACCATTTTGTTCAAGGTGAATGAAAGTTCATATATGTTAATTTGCAAAATGTCTCTTACAAGCTTACAAGAGAGAATAGAGTTTCAACAGAGGTCTTTGTATTTCTTTTAAGATCGTAAATAAGGTTTACATAGACACCTCTTCAGATAAGACATAATGGTAGTTCCAGTCTGTCTGTAAGTATTTAACAATGGACAATACTCCAGTATACTCTAGCAGACATTTAAAATGAACTATATATAAGTTTTTAAAGATACATTATTATGTGTGAGAAGATAGAGCAATAATTATGTCATTATATTATGTAAGGCATATACATATATATTTAGAAATTGTTTGTCTACCATATGTTGCGTTTATATTTTTGTTAAATAACAAATATTACTTAGACTTAAGAGTGAATACTAATTACTTCATTTTAATGCATGTGGTAGGAGTGTTTATATGAGAATTGCTTTGGACTTGGCTAAGTGATATAAATTCTACAGGCCAGATGCGATGTCTGACAGTAATGGCAGAATTCAAATAATTAATGGACTTTCACTAGCAAGAGGTCGATAAGGTCATCAGATAAGAATAGTGGTAATTATTGTTAACTACTGAATCTAATAAACGCTACAACACTGCCCTCTTTAGACGAAATACCAAATGCAGTCTTGGGGTAATTTAGATATTTCCAATATAGAAAAAATATATATTGTATTAAAAATATAATTATTGAAATGGCATTACTTGCCAGGGTGAATGATGGAGATTAGATGGACATTTATGTATGTACTGAGAGTATGGACAAGTTTTTATGTTGTGTTTTATGATTACTCTTAAATATAGAGAAATCATCATTTAATTTTATTATCAAACATTGAGTTATTAAAGAGGTGTGACTATGACCTCACCAGTTAGGGTATAGAATATCCCAACCAATGGGGATAATGTTTCATCCCTCTGGGTTTAACTTATGGTAATTTTTATAGCCCTTTGTTCATACCATATAAAAGAAGAACCCAGATATGAGAGAGGACACATTACATACTGACAACACATCTTACACTTGCAACATACACACTACTACGTCCATTTATAGACTCATCCAGGCATACTCCATCTTGCTCCATCATTCATCTGAAACTTTGAGGGACGCCAAACGAAACTCCTCCCTCACTGGCATCCATCTTAAGACTCTGGTAACGACCATTTGAAGCTGGCAGCCATCTTAAGTGTGGTAAATATGCCTTACTATGTTATTTTATTTTATTCAATATTGTTTATTTATTTCCTTATATGTATTATATTGCATATTTAAGGGTAATAGGATTACAATCCCAGCCGTATAAACCATGGTAGATTTTTCTCTAAAAAACTGATTTTTGTTTTTATACATTTTTATTAATATCAGATTTAGTGCATTATTTGCAATTTTAAGTCTTCCGTTTTGCATGGCTTATTCTCGCTCCATCTGCAGTGGAACGACTTTCGGATATGCGATTCGCAGACAATTGTGGTCTGTTTATATAGAATACTTACCTATGGTTTATGCTATACCTGGAGAAATCTTGCTTTCGTTTTGCTTTGACTTTGTTTCACTTTCACTTTCATTATTGAGCTAAACATCACATTGCATTGATTGTTTTAAGTTTGTATTTTATGTAGAGTTGTTTCTTTGTGTCATTTCCTGTTTGATCATATATTGTGATTACATGTCTTAAAGAATAAATAATTTATATATATTCCATACTGTAGACTGTACTCACTAAGATTGGTATATGCTTTTAAAAAGAAATTAATCAATTAAAAAGAATTTGCTACATATTGATTTGTGGAAATAAGTGGAGATTCTCCTACCGAACAGATCTTTGATTATTAACCATAAATAGACACTGTTATATTCAGAGCAGTATAAATATTCTGGCATAATGAAGTACTAACGCGAGATATTATTATTAATAATCTTACAGGCCTAAAATTATTTTTTAACCTCTTCCCGCCCTATAGGCAATTGACGGCGGGAAAGTGGTTGCATTTTCCTAACCCGCCGTCATATGACGTTGAGCAGAATAATGCGCTCTCACTCTGACACACCTCACCTCCGATCTCGGTAAAGAGCCTACTGACGTAGGCTCTTTACCATGTGACCAGCTGTGTCCAATCACAGCTGGTCACATAGTAAATAGGAAGAGCCGTTGATCGGCTGTCCTCAGTTCGTGCCTGACAGGCACGAGTAGAGGAGAGCCGATCTGCGGCTCTTCTGATGGGGGGAGGTCTGTGCTGGTAATCAGAGCATTGATTACCAGTGCAGACCCTTGGGGGGGTGCCACTAGAGCCACCAGGGATGCCCACCCATGGCCACCAGGGATGCCCACCCATGACCACCAGAGATGCCCACCATGGCCACCATGGATGGCAATCAGGGAGCCTGCCAGTGGTGCCTTCCCTATCAGTGCTGCCCACCATTGCCACCTATCAGTGCTGCCCACCAGTGCCCATCATTGCCATCTATCAGTGCTGCCCTCCAGTGCCCATTATTGCCCACCAGTGCCACCTATCAGTGCCGCCCATCAGTGCCAATCAGTACTGCCTATCAGTGCCCATCAGTGCCACCTATCAGGGCCACCTATCAGTGTCCATCAGTGCCACCTATCAGTGCCCAACAGTGCCGCCTGTCACTGCCCACCAATGCTGCCTATCAGTGCTACCTATCAGTGGCCATCAGTGCTGCATATGAGAGCCGCCTATCAGTGCTGCATATTAGTGCCACACCATCAGTGCCTCCTCATCAGTGCCTGTCAGTGCGGCCTCATCAGTGCAGGAAAAAAACGTATCTATTTACAAAATTTTATAACATAAACCACCAAATTTTTTTTCCAAACTTTTCGGTCTTTTTTTATTTGTTTAGCAAAAAAAGAAAAAACCTTGTGGTGATCAAATACCACCAAAAGAAAGCTCTATTTGTGGGAAAAAATGACATAAATTTGGTTTAGGTACAGTGTTACATGAACACGCAATTGTCATTCTAAATGCAACAGCACTAAAAGCTGAAAAATTGGCCTGGGCATGAAGGGGGTGAAAGTGCCTGGTATTGAAGTGGGTTTAAACATGTGTGCAGAAAATACATAAAATGTGCTGGCAGTGAAAGAGTTTAAAATTGGCCTGAGTCTTTGAATACTGTGTAAATGCATGCTGCATCATTCAACATGGGTGCCTGTAATATATCTCTGTCAGAAACATTAGTAAAGAGTGAACATATAGATATCATTTGTGTGGGTCACCCTTGTTGTCTTTCAGTAGTGGGCAACCAGGGCAGGCGCCACCAT
Organism: Pelophylax lessonae; assembly: GCF_965119305.1. Taxonomy (NCBI): domain Eukaryota; kingdom Metazoa; phylum Chordata; class Amphibia; order Anura; family Ranidae; genus Pelophylax; species Pelophylax lessonae. The sequence goes on from NC_138772.1 coordinate 470,022,541, forward strand.
TCAGTTTGACCTCAGATTCCAGCTGGAGTGAGGTCCTCTGGGGTGACCCGCGGTTTTCTAAAATAAAATACATTTACAGCAGTAATATAGTCCACCTAGCTGGACACAAGTAAGTGACCTTGATAAGATCAGTAGTTATTTTCATTGTATCACAATTGTATAAAATTCTTGGCTGAGTTTTTTTTTTTTTTTGCAGAAATACATTTTGGACGCAGTGTTACCTCCACAGCATGGTTCAAACATTCTTTTTAGATGTATTTTATTCATTAATTCTTATATCAGATGCCATGTCAAATAAAAGGAAAACATATTCTTTTTCACTTGAAGCTTCAAAACCTGTTCAACTGAATGGATCAGAATCAAATAATGTTCAAATAGAACCGAATTTCTCTGAAGCTGTAAGGAATGGAAGAAGTAGGCACTGCCATGCTCTGCTCCTATTATCTGATATGGACTGGCTATATATGTTCCATAGTTATACAAGTTAAATTGACAGAAAAAAAAATTGAATAAAGCCTTTTAAAGCTGAACTCCAGACAAACAACTCAAATACATAGATGAGACTCATTATTGACTGCTGAGGAGCATAAAGTGGCAGAGCGCGCAGGTGCCCTTTGCCCTTTCCACAGACTTTTTCACCTTGCCGTACAAGAGGACAGTTTCTCTTATTTTTAAAATTCTTTACTTAAGACAGAAGACAATGGGGTTGATTTAGTAAAGGCAAATAGACTGCACTTTGCAAACATGAACATGATTGGATGATGGAAGTCAGCAGAGCTTCTGCTCTTTAATAAGCTCTAGAGCAACTGCTGTTGCAGAGTGTAACTGCACTATGCAAAGTGTACAGTCTATTTGCCTTTAGTAAATACAACCCAGTCACTCTTTAAATAGATGTGAGCCCTAAGGCTTCTTTCACACGGTCCACCTCAGTAGGCACATCCGTGCTGCTCAGCGGGGGATCGATACACAGATCCCCACTGAGCAGGAAGGTGACAGCTCCCTCTCTGCTCTGTGTGCGGAGAGGGAGGTATCAGAGCCCCATGCATCTCTATGGGGGAATCAGATGAGAGCGGACCGCCTGTCCGCTTTCATCCGGTCCCATCTGATCCGATCCCCTGGACGGATGGAAAATAGGGTTTCCATCTGTCCCGATTTCCTGGACAGGATCAGATGCGGATGGCAGCGGGTGTCAGGGGACGTGTCTCCGCTGATATCCACTGCCCCATAAGGAGGATGCATGGGGGATCCGATCAGATCTGCCTAAAAAACTGACAGGCGGATCTGATCGGATCGCTCGTGTGAAAGGACCCTAACTGTGTACTGTGTACTATTTACCTTTTTTTTTATGATTTATGAAACTTGTTTTCTTTTTTTTTTTTCACATATTGTTGCTGCTGATTTTCATCAACCTCTTTGAAGATGTTTCCTGTCCACAGGCATTCACTGCAGCGATGGCTGAATTTCATTTTTCAACATAGACCTCCCGATGCTGACAAAACCGGACCATGCTTGTGAATATGTGTTAAAATTACCACTTATAGAAATGCTCAAATCCCATCCCCTACCCCTCACTGGCGTGTCACTCAGGTATCCCAACACATAGCGAGTAGTTTCTATACTTTCTTTGATTGTTATGTTTTCACCTACGTTTCTTTCTTACTATGTTGAGAATCATTTGCCATATATACTGTAGTCTTACTACAAATTTCAGCTATGTATCTATGACAATGTACTTATTGTTATTTTCCTGATAATCTAATAAAAATCTGTTGGGAAAAAAAAAAACTACCACTTATAATCTCCATCAGATGCCCATGTGACAAGGTGACATGGCAGGAGCACAGCTGTGATACAGGGACAGATCGTGGTCATCTTATAATAGAAAGTGGCTGAACAGGGACCTTTATGACAGAATGCCTGGTTATTATTTTAATGAAAGCTGCTGATTTAAAAATTGATCAAAATGTTTTATTAAATTACATTAAAATGTTTACAGCTTATATGAGGTGTCAGTGCGATGCAGGAACCCTGTGAATCCACTGTGGGTTCCCGCATCGCACTCAACTCGCAGGCAGTTCACACTGCAATATGTGAATTGCTGGGGGTGTTAACACAAAGTTAACGACTCCCCCAGATCAGTTTGCATATCACGGTGCGAACTGTCAGTTCGGATATGAATCGGATCACATAGGTGTGAACACCCATGCAATCTGATTCTGGTGCAGACCAAAAAAAGGGTCCTGTGTGACTTTGGTCCGAATGCGATGCATATGGCTGAATTTGCAACGCACATGATTTGCAGAGCAGTGCGCTGCAAATCACATTCGATGTCTGACAACGCATATGTGTGAACCAGCACTAAGTGACTGGGTTTATGCAAAGTACAGTTTTATGCATTGGCATCGTTACCATAAAATTGTAAATAATAGCAATTACAGTATATTATACAGTATATATAGCAATAGTAAATGCCATATATAATACATGGAGGGGAATACCTGGTTTTGCATCTAGTGCAAGTTAGTAGGATAAACAAAACATTGGATTGCTTTCTCTGTGGAGGACCTCCAGTTTTGCTTTAATCTAGGTTTCAGCCTCAGCTTATGGTTAGCTTTGCATTTACCAGAAGAACCCACATAACAAATCTACTAAAAATGATACAGGTAATAAACATAATGAATTCCCTTATCTGAATATGAGTCTCTTCTTTCCTATCTGTACCAGTGAAGATTCTTCGATTTCCAATTGTTTTCAGTTTTATAATTTAATATCTTACTAACCACTTCTAGACACTTAAGTACAATTGATTGAAAATATATAATGGATGCAAACAGGGTAATTCAAGGACTTCTTTTCAAGGAAAACCCTGTGTCCCCAGTGTTAACACTATAAATGATATTAGAGATGTGTTAAGGACAAATTACTAAAGCAATGTTATTGGCAATAAGCTATCATTTTGTATTGTAATATATTCATTGTTAAATCAGAACTCCAGCCAGGTAACTACATATACAGTTTAAATACATTTACATCAACAGTTTTACTTATCAAGGTTTTTATAATCCTTTTTAACCATGTTTTGTGATTCACACCTCAATAAATGGACCTAATAAGCATAGGCCAAAAGCCCATTGCCCTTTTGGAGTTGGGACAAACTTATATCCTGGTTGCCTTCTGCTTGGTACTCCACTAGATGGGACCTAGATGGTTAACTTGCTCACTGAATCCACTCCTTGTTTGTTGGATGCAAGTTACTCAAAGAAACAAAATAGAAACCATCGTCGCACACGAAACGTACACATTGTATTAAAATCTCTATAAGAAACACTCATATATTGGTGTGCTCTAATATTTGGTGCACACAAATAAAAGCATGTCAAAGTAGACTCTGACCCCTTGATGAGCATAGAACATTGGCTTCACTTTCCTGAACGTGGATGACGTCACTTCCAGTGATGCGATGATATCATTGGCCTCACCATGACGCGTTTCGTCGTGTGACTTTCTCAAGGGCACTTGAAAAGTCACATGACAAAAAGCATCAGGGCAGAGCCAATGACGTCATCATTCAGCCCGTTTGGGGAATTCTCTTTACAATTTTCCTTTGCATACAATTGTCAAAATACACCCACTTTTGATTTCATTTTTGTGTTTTTTTGTGGGAACTTACAAGGTCTCCTCATTCCTTATCCTTGGGTTCAAAAGCCTGGAACTGGAAGTGACTTCCTAAAGACGCTGTAGTGGTAGAAACATGTAGCAGTAGTAACACGACCACCATCCAGATCCTATGGTGACGTCACTTCTGGTTCCAGGCTTTGAAATGCAAGGATAAGAAATAAAGAGACCTGGTAAGTTCCCACAATGAAGCATAAAAATGAAAGCAAAGGTCAGTGTATTTTGACAATTGTATGTAAAGGAAAGTTGTAAACCAGTATATCAGAAGAATAATGATAGCAAACATGAATACAGTGATAACACAGAAACAACTCAACAAAACACACTATAGGGTTTGATTCACATTTGTGCAATGCGGGAATGCAAGAAAAAAAATCAATTGAGTTCCTGCAGCGCACAAAAACGTGCATTCCTTTGCAGGTCTATGGCAGTGCCATTACTTTCCCAATGGCATCCCAATGGATCTTGCTAACCCCTAGTACCATGCATTTTGGTGTACCATGATTTTTTTAAAAAAAGGGACATGCACTTCTTTGGTGCAATTTGGATGCAGTAGGCAGCCTAATAAAATGAATTAGAAATCTGTCCTGTGACATAATGTGCAACAACACAAGTGTGCTGCCATATCACACATATGTGAACCTAGCCTAAAAAAACCCAGAAAACGGAAACATAGGACAATCAAAAGCATTTTCAAACAGGGTTGAAAATATTAACAGGTAATTAAGAATGAATCCTAATGCATATGTAGGAATAAGGGGTCTAAGCATATAAAAAACAAATTTTGTTATGTGCTTTAGAATTGTAAGTATTTATGTGGACTTAGAGCTGTGTACATCTAAATGGAGTTCTTACTGACAGATGAAATATTTAACAATATATTGGGATCTTATTTGACACATATCAGTATACTGTATTGCCAGTGGTTTATAAAGATTCTAAAAGCGATTTTAGGTATACTGTATTTTCTTAATAGCGTATACTACATTTAGCGTAATTGGTCTGAATAAGAGATCAGGTCAAAATGAACTGGCTGTATGTAATCTGATCAGTTATGTTACACAACATCCATCCCAGACTGTTCCATCCCAGTCATCTTAGGCATGCCTCCCAGTCCTCCTGACTATGTGTCACTCACCAGCCCTCTTGGCTGTTCCTGTTCCTCCTGGAGATTTGCCTGGCAGTGTTCTCCCACTGTCCCCCACTTGCTCCCGTGCCTCCTGTCCAGGACACCTTCATGTGTTTTAAGAGGGGGTCCTGTACGCACCCAAGCTCCCTCAAAGGCCTCCGACAGCCTAACACTCCATCTCCATCTTCCACCCAAACCCAACTCCTCCCCAGCTGGGCTGACCCAGAGTATTTGAGGGGGCCTGCTCCCTGCCAACCCAAGTTGGAGATTGGTCAGGGCCCTCAGAATACTGCAGGCAACTCCACCTTTTCTCCCCTCCTATTCTTCTAGAAGGTACCAGAACATTCGAGAAGTAGGGGGGAGGTCTCAGTGATGTTGCCTGTGAGTCATCCAGTTCTCCCTGGATTTCTACCCAACCCAGGAAAAACACAGACAGGCTTGGCTGCCAGCCAAGCCTGCACAAATTTACCTACACTTAAACATCAAAAACCTATCTACAATTCTAGCACTAGAGGGTGCTACACCTATAACAAGGCTAGCAGGATATAAGACCAGTGATTGACAGATGTGGAGAGTTGAGTAAGCAGTGATAAAACACTCAAGAGTGAAACACACATTTCTAGCCACAATGTTAGCCCTTATCAATCCTCCTAGGATGGTTTTATATTTTGACGATGCAAACCCTTTAACTCACTGAAGTAATATTAGATATAAGAAAATATACACCGCTCAAAAAAATTAAAGGAACACTTTGAAAACACATTAGATCTCAATGGGGAAAAATATCATGCTGGATATCTGTACTAATATGGATTGGGTAATGTGTTAGGAATTAAAGAACACCACATCATTTGATGGAAATGAAAATTATCAACCTACAAAGACACCCCGAATATCAAAGGTAAAAAATGACGCAGCAGGCTAGTCCATTTTGCTGAAATTTCATTGCGGCAACTGTATGTGCATGGTAGTCAGTAGTTTGTATGGGCCCCCATGTGCTTGTATGTAATGCCTGACAACATCGGGACATGCTCCTAATGAGATGACAGATGGTGTCCTGGGGTATTTTCTCCCAAATCTGGACCAGGGCATCAATCAGCCCCTGAACAAACTGAGGTGCAACCTGGTAGCCTTGACCGAAACATAATGTCCCAGAGGTGTTCTATTAGATTTAGGTCAGGCAAGCGTAGGGCCATGCAATGGTATCAATTCCTTCATCCTTCATGAACGGGCTGCATTCTCTCGCCACATGAGGTCGGGCATTGTCGTGCATTAGGAGGAACCCAGGACCCACTGCACCAGCTTAAGGTCTGATAATGGGTCCAATGATTTCATTCCAATACCAAATAGCAGTCAGGGTGCCATTGTCTAGCCCAGTGAACTACATTTCCCATGATGCCCAACTACACTGCAGAGTGCATAAGCATCATGCGAAATGTAGTTTCAAAACATCTGGGGTGTCAAGGTTCGCCATCATTGGTCTAGCCTGTAGAGGTCTGTCCGTTCCTCCATAGATATGCCTCCCCAGGCCATCACTCACCTACCACCAAACCGGTCATGCTAAATGATGTTACAGGCAGCATAACGTTCTCCACAGCTTCTCCAGACCCTTTCACGTCTGTCACATGTGCTCAGGGTGAACCTGCTCTCATCTGTGAAAAGCACAGGGCGCCAATGGCAGACCTGATAATTCTGGTGTTCAATGGCAAATGCCAATCGAGGTCCACAGTGCGGGGCTGTGAGCACAGGGCCCACTAGAGTACATTGGGCCCTCAGGCCACCCTCATAAAGTCTGTTTCTGATTGTTTGGTCAGAGACATTCACATCAGTGGCCTGCTGGAGGTCATGTTGTAGGGCTCTGGCAGTGCTCATCCTGTTCCTCCTTGCACAAAGGAGCAGATGCCGGTCCTGCTGATGGATTAAGGACCTTCTATGGTCCTCTCCAGCTCTTCTAGAGTAACTGCCTGTCTCTTGGAATCTCCTTAATGCTCTTGAGACTGTGTTGGGAGACACAGAAAAACTTCTGGCAATGACAGGTATATATGTGCCATCCTGGAGTAGTTAGACTGCCTGTGCAACCCTTATAGGGTTTAGGTATCGCCACATGCTACCAATAGTGACACTGACCCTAGCCCAATGCAAATCTAGTGAATGGCAATCCAATGGCAATCCAAGGACATCTCCTATTTAGGGACTATGACTCCAGCTGACTTATCTAAACTGTACTCTCTATGTTATCCCGTATTAGAAAAGATCTGGAATCATAGGGTAAATCCTTATTGCCTTGGATGGGCCGCATTAATACCTTAAAAATGGATATCCTCCCTAAATTGCTCTACCTTTTCCAAACCCTACCCATCTTAGGCCCTAAATTGTTTTTTTTCCATCCGTTTTATTTGGAATCGGGGCCTCTCCAGAATTAAATACAAATTGCTTACCATTTCAAAATCGCATGGCGGAGTGGGCGTCCCGGACTTTGAACTCTATCATAAAGCCACTGTGATGGCGCGCATTGTGGAATGGTTTCCTCAACCCTTCCCGAAGGCCTCTATCATGGTTGAACAGGACCTCTCCCCAGTAGATCTTCGGGCCCTTCCCTGGGGCTATAGCCAAGAAATATCTCGCCTGCACTCCATTTCCCCCCTGACACACTCCGCACTAAAACTATGGTATACAAGGGGTCTCTGTTCTACCCTCTCCTCGGATTCCTCTCTGCTCACACCATTGTTTGATAACCCTGGCCTTTCCAATTGGAGAGGGGGCCTCTGCGGTTGGCCCATTTACCCGAGCCTCCTGGCCAGTTGCACTTAATTTTGTGCGTCCTTATTGGCCTCCTCTGGTCGCATCATATGATATGTCCAACTGGTTAACTTCCTTACACCTTAAGTCCTTTTTCAGAACCCTATTTCTCTCTTCCTTAATGTACACAGGCCCCCTACAGAGTTCGAACGGATTTGTGCTCTGTGAGAAACCCCTGGATATCTTTTATCCACCCTTTATTATTTGCTCCAGATGCTCACCCAACCTGATCTGCCTACATACACCGTGCACTGGTCTAGGGACTTGGGTAAGACATTTACCAATTCTGAATGGAAAACCTCTTTTTTTTTAAGCATAAGTCCTCCATCTCATGTTACTCGCAAGAAAATAACTTTAAAATTGTATCACAATGGTATAGGGATCCACACACATTACATAACATTTTTCCATCCACATCGAACTCCTGCTGGCAGTGTAACAGAACGACTGGGACCTATCTTCACATCTAGTGGGAATGCGAGAGGATCCGACCGTTTTGGAATCAGATATTTCTGGTTTATAACACAATTTATGAGACCGCTTTGAGACCCACGCCAGAAATTGCTCTTCTTTCCATGCTGCCTGGTTCTGTTGCTGTTGACTCGCAATATCGGGAGCTTTTCCGTGGCCTTCCCTGGATCTTTCTCTGGTCCCTCCCCTTGCCGGTTCATGGCTTTACTGTTCATTGCTGTGCATTACTTATAGTTTATTATCTTTCCCGATACCTCATTCATACTTTTCCTATTTCTCTCCCCCCGCTTTTACTTATATTATTTATGAATTATTTTTTTTTCTCTTACAGACTTTTTCATTTCTCTTGTTTTTTCTTTTATATTTTCTTATGAGGGATAGCCAAAAGCTTTCTGTGGTATAACGCTGTATTTGTATGGCTCCATGGTTCCCAATTATTTAATATGAAACAGTTTTTGTTGAACTCCAATAATGCTTCATGTTGCTGGATTTTATATGTTTTTGAATTCTGGATCCTAGACACCCGAATTGTCTGTAATACTTGATTTACTTATTGTTACAATTTTCTTATATTAATAAAACCTCTAAAACTAGTAAAAACAGTCAGAAAAGATGAGTAGGGAAAAAATGTCTGTGGCCTCCACCTATAAAACCATTCCTGTTTTGGATGTTGTCCCATTGTTGCCCATCTAGTGCACCTGTTGTTAATTTCATTAACACCAAAGCAGCTGAAACTGATTAACCTCTCTGCTACTTAACTGACCAGATCAATATTTCAGGAGTTTAACTCCTTTACGACCGCCCGCCGCAGATATACTGCGGCAGGCAGCCGCTCCTGGGCGAATCGCCGTACATGTACAGCGCTCACTCTTGGGAGTCTAGCGGGGAAGCCAATGGCTGACACACCCGATCACTCCCCGCTGAGAGAAAAGGACGGTCGGCTGTTGTAAACACAGCCGACTGTCCTTCTCCCTGGGATGATCACAGAGCCCATGTGATCCTGCTATATAGGATCATATGTCTCTATGGTCATCTCAGAGGCCACGCCCCCCACAGTAATAATCACTCCCCTAGGGTCACATTTACCCCTTGATCACCTATACTGTTAACCCCTTCCCTGCCAGTGTCATTATTACAGTAACAGTGCATATTTTGAGTACTGATTACTGTAGTAATGTCACTGGTACCCCCAAAAGTGTTAAAAATGTCAGTCAGGGGTCAGATCTGTCCGCTGCAATGTCACAGTCCCAAAAATCGTAGATCGCAGCCTATACTAGTAATAAAAAAACAAAACAATAACAATTACATAAATCTTTCCCGTTGTTAGTAGATGCGATAACTTTTGCGCAAACCAATCAAAATACGCTTATTGCGATTTTTTTACCAAAAATATGTAGCAGAAAACAAATTAGCCTAAAATGTTAAAAAATTTAGATTTTTAAATTTTTTTTGAGAATGTCATATAGCAGAATGTGAAAAATATTGTTTTTTTTTTTTCAAAATTGTCGCTCTTTTTTTGTTTATAGCGCAAAAAATAAAAATCTTTTTTGTTTATAGCGCAAAAAAAGAAAGCTCTATTTGTGGGAAAAAAGGAAGTAAATTTTGTTTGGGTACAGTTTTGCACGACCGCGCAATTGTCCGTTAAAGTAACGCAGTGCCGAATCGCAAAATAGTTCCTGGTCAGGAAGGGGGTCAAATTTTTCCCAGGGCTGAGGTGGTTAATTGACTTAATGCTATACTCTGATTAAAAAGTGTTCCTTTAATTTCTTTGAGCAGTGTACGTTAAAATGAATGAAGGATGAATATGTTGTTCGTGCCTTATTGAAAATGTATTTTGTTCCTCGCAGTTCTGTCTCTATGACCTTGCAGTCCTCCCTTGTATCGCATACATAGATTGAGGGAAAATATATCCCATTAATATCCAATTAGTTTGGCAGCACTATAGAAAACACCGCACTGTAATTAGAAATATTGCTTCATAAATCCCTGGGTTAACACATGATTCCTCTTCATCCTCTGCAGACAGTCATGTAGACACAACAATAAAATGAAATACATTGTCAGTTAAAAGTACCACATCCCTGAGTGTGGGTAATGACCTTGAGCATGTGTCATCTACCATTATTGGTCTGCTAAATAAACCGCACTAATGTAGGCATCAGCATTAGTGATATTTAAAGGGCCCATAAGCCTAAAGCATTCACAAAGTTCTTTAACATGTTGAAAGTGATTCTTACAGAGAAACTAAAGTGGTTAAGGGTCAATATATAGATATATAATGTATATATATATATATATATATATATATATATATATATATATATATATATACAGTGGGTACGGAAAGTATTCAGACCCCCTTAAATTTTTCACTCTTTGTTATATTGCAGCTATTTGCTAAAATCATTCATTCTTCTTCCTCATGAATGTACACATAGCACCCCATACTGACAGAAAAACACAGAATTGTTGACATTGTTGCAGATTTATTAAAAAAGAAAAACTGAAATATCACATGGTCCTAAGTATTCAGACCCTTTGCTGTGACACTCATATATTTAACTCAGGTGCTTTCCATTTCTTCTGATCATCCTTGAGATGGTTCTACACCTTCATTTGAGTCCAGCTGTGTTTGATTATACTGATTGGACTTGATTAGGAAAGCCACACACCTGTCTATATAAGACCTTCCAGATCACAATGCATGTCAGAGCAAATGAGAATCATGAGGTCAAAGGAACTGCCTGAAGAGCTCAGAGACAGAATTGTGGCAAGGCACAGATCTGGCCAAGGTTACAAAAAGATTTCTGCTGCACTTAAGGTTCCTAAGAGCACAGTGGCCTCCATAATCCTCAAATGGAAGATGTTTGGGATGACCAGAACCCTTCCTAGAGCTGGCCGTCCGGCCAAACTGAGCTATCGGGGGAGAAGAGCCTTGGTGAGAGAGGTAAAGAAGAACCCAAAGATCACTGTGGCTGAGCTCCAGAGATGCAGTCAGGAGATGGGAGAAAGTTGTAGAAAGTCAACCATCACTGCAGCCCTCCACCAGTCGGGGCTTTATGGCAGAGTGGCCCAACTGAAGCCTCTCCTCAGTGTAAGACACATAAAAAGCCTGCATGGAGTTTGCTAAAAAACACCTGAAGGACTCCAAGATGGTGAGAAATAAGATTCTCTGGTCTGATGAGACCAAAATAGAACTTTTTGGCCTTAATTCTAAGCGGTATGTGTGGAGAAAACCAGGCACTGCTCATCACCTGTCCAATACAGTCCCAACAGTGAAGCATGGCAGTGGCAGCATCATGCTGTGGGGGTGTTTTTCAGCTGCAGGGACAGGACGACTGGTTGCAATCGAGGGAAAGATGAATGCGGCCAAGTACAGGGATATCCTGGACATAAACCTTCTCCAGAGTGCTCTGGACCTCAGACTGGGCCGAAGGTTTACCTTCCAACAAGACAATGACCCTAAGCACACAGCTAAAATAACGAAGGAGTGGCTTCACAACAACTCCGTGACTGTTCTTGAATGGCCCAGCCAGAGCCCTGACTTAAACCCAATTGAGCATCTCTGGAGAGACCTAAAAATGGCTGTCCACCAACGTTTACCATCCAACCTAACAGAACTGGAGAGGATCTGCAAGGAGGAATGGCAGAGGATCCCCAAATCCAGGTGTGAAAGACTTGTTGCATCTTTCCCAAAAAGACTCCTGGCTGTATTAGATCAAAAGGGGGCTTCTACTAAATACTGAGCAAAGGGTCTGAATACTTAGGACCATGTGATATTTCAGTTTTTCTTTTTTAATAAATCTGCAACAATGTCAACAATTCTGTGTTTTTCTGTCAGTATGGGGTGCTATGTGTACATTCATGAGAAAGAAGAATGAACTTAAATGATTTTAGCAAATGGCTGCAATATAACAAAGAGTGAAAAATTTAAGGGGGTCTGAATACTTTCCGTACCCACTGTATATATACAGTATCTCACAACAGTGAGTACACCCCTCACATTTTTGTAAATATTTTATTAAATCTTCTTATGTGACAACACTAAAGAAATGACACTTTGCCACAATGTAAAGTAGTGAGTGTACAACTTAAATAACAGCGCAAATTTTCTGTCCCCTCAAAATAACTCAACACACAGCCATTTACAGTCAGGTCCATAAATATTGGGAAATCGACACAATTCTAATCTTTTTGGCTCTATACACCACCACAATGGATTTGAAATGAAACAAACATGATGTGCTTTAACTGCAGACTTTCAGCTTTAATTTGAGGGTATTTACATCCAAATCAGGTGAAAGGTGTAGGAATTACAACAGTTTGTATATGTGCCTCCCACTTTTTAGGGGCCAAAAGTAATGGGACAATTGGCTGCTCAGCTGTTCCATGGCCAGGTGTGCGTTATTCCCTTATTATCCCATTTATAAGGAGCAGATAAAAAGTCCAGAGTACATTTCAAGTGTGCTATTTGCATTTTGAATCTGTTGCTGTAAACTCTCAAAATGAGATCCAAAGAGCTGTCACTATCAGTGAAGCAAGCCATCATTATGCTGAAAAAACAAATCAAACCCATCAGAGAGATAGCAAAAACATTAGGTGTGGCCATATCAACTGTTTGGAACATCCTTAAAAAGAAAGAATGCACCAGTGAGCTCAGTAACACCAAAAGACCCGGGAGACCACGGAAAACAACTGTGGTGGATGACCTAAGAATTATTTTCCCTGGTGAAGAAAACACCCTTCACAACAGTTGGCCAGATCAAGAACACTCTCCAGGAGGCAGGTGTATGTGTGTCAATGTCAACAATCAAGAGAAGACTTCACCAGAGTGAATACAGAGGGTTCACCACAAGATGTAAACCATTGGTGAGCCTCAAAAACAGGAAGGCCAGATTAGAGTTAGCCAAACAACATCTAAAAAAGCCTTCACAGTTCTGGAACAACATCCTATGGACAGATGAGACCAAGATCAACTTGTACCAGAGTGATGGGAAGAGTATGGGGAAGGAAAGGAACTGCTCATGATCCAAAGCATACCACCTCATGAGTGAAGCATGGTGGTGGTAGTGTCATGGCGTGGGCATGTATGGCTGCCAATGGAGCTGGTTCTCTTGTATTTATTTATGATGTGACTGCTGACAAAAGCAGCAGGATGAATTCTGAAGTGTTTCGGGAAATATTATCTGCTCCTAGTCAGCCAAATGCTTCAGAACTCATTGGACGGAGCTTCACAGTGCAGATGGACAATGACACGAAGCATACTGCGAAAGCAACCAAGAGTTTTTTAAGGGAAAGAAGTGGAATGTTATGCAATGGCCAAGTCAATAACCTGACCTGAATCTGATTGAGCATGCATTTCACTTGCTGAAGACAAAACTGAAGGGAAAATGCCCCAAGAACAAGCAGGAACTGAAGACAGTTGCAGTAGAGGCCTGGCAGAGCATCACCAGGGATGAAACCAGGGATGTCGTCCCAGAAGGAAGCCTCTTCTAAAGATGATGCACCAAAAAGCCTGCAAACAGTTTGCTGAAGACAAACAGACTAAGGACATGGATTACTGGAACTATGTCCTGTGGTCTGATGAGACCAAGATAAACTCATTTAGTTCAGATATTGTCAAGCATGTGTGTTGGCAACCAGGTGAGGAGTACAAAGACAAGTGTGTCTTGCCTACAGTCAAGCATGGTGGTGGGAGTGTCATGGTCTGGGGCTGCATGACTGCTGCCGCCACTGGGGAGCTATAGTTCATTGAGGGAACTATGAAGACCAACATGTACTGTGACATAATGAAGCAGAGCATGATCCCCTCCCTTCGGAGACTGGGCCGCAGGACCATATTCCAACATGATAACGACCCCAAACACACCTCCAAGATGACCACTGCCTTGCTAAAGAAGCTGAGGGTAAAGGTGATGTACTGGCCAAGCATGTCTCCAGACCTAAACCATATTGAGCATTTGTAGGGCACCCTCAAATGGAATGTTTCGGAGCACAAGGTCTCTAACATCCACCAGCTCTGTGATGTCATAATGGAGGAGTGGAAAAGGACTCCAGTGGCAATCTGTAAAGCTCTGGTGGGTTAAGGCAGTGCTAGATAATTATGGTGGCCACACAAAATATTGACACTTTGGTCCCAATTTGGACATTTTCACTTAGGGGTGTACTCACTTTTGTTGCCAGCGGTTTAGACATTAATGGCTGTGTGTTGAGTTATTTTGAGGGAATAGCAAATTTACACTGTTATACAAGCTGCACTCTCACTACTTTATATTGTAACAAAGTATAATTTCTTCAGTGTTGTCACATGAAAAGATATAATAAAATATTTCCAAAAATGTGAGGGGTGCAGGGGCGTAACTACAGGGGTCGCAGGGGTCGCAATTGCAACCGGGCCCCACGCTCCAGGGGGCCTGTGTGGCTCCCCTGTACACCTGGATAGGAGGGGCAGTGGGGGCAGCATGTAGAGAAATCACTGTCCTTTTTCATCCTGTAGCTGCAGGAAGAAAATGGAGGAGATTGGTTCCTCTGTATGCTGCCCCCGCCACCCCTCCTATCCAGTTCACTTGTGCTCTGCTGTCTTTGGGCCCTTGTGTGCTCCCCTGGTGCCCCCCCCCCTCTCTACTGTGCTGTCCCCCCCCCCCCCACTGTGCTGCTGGCTTCCTTCCTCCCCTCTCCTGCCGGCTGCTGCGTCACAATAGAGAACCAGGAAGGGGTCGGTAAATATGTAATTGCGAGCTCCTTCCTTTTCTGAATGGACAGAGTCATAGTCAGTGACATTGTAAAAAAATAAAATAAAATGATAAAAAAGAATACAATTAAAATACCAAAAAAAAAAACGACTGACACCAGTGGGTGAACTTCCAGGATCGCAAAGGTCACACTTGCGACCAGGCCCTGGCATTCCACCACTGTGGAGAGGCCCCAAGATGGCAGGGGTTCGGGGGGGGTCCTTCATGGTTTCTTGCACCGGGGCCCTGAAGGTTCTAGTTACGCCTCTGGAGGGGTGTACTCACTTTTGTGAGATACTGTATGTGCTCAGGGACCTTCTGAAGTCCTTCACTGACAGCAAGTTTAAAGGTGAGAACTAGACAACATCTCAGCATAAAACTATTTTATACTGTAATTTCCCCATCAACACAATGTGGGCCAGCAAACGTATCTTAGCCCAAGATTCTTCAAGTATTTCTGTGCCGACTCACTGTTCGTATATCTTAGTACATTTGAGGTAGCCACAAATTTTGCTTCATTAAGCTTGCTACACAATTTAGACAACATTTATAAAATAGAGATCTTGAAATCAGCTTTTATAAGACAAGCTTCTCCCAAAGTTACAAAACCATCATTGTTTCTGGGGGAAATGACTGATCTTCTTTGCCCTCCATTAATCTGTGTGGTTAAATTAAAATTGTTCCAGTAGTCTAATGTGATTTCAGTTGCCCTCCTGATAGATAGCATAAACAATGTTTAATTTGTCCCCTCCAGGATATTTGATACTCCTTTAAAAAATGTTTTAATGTGGATAATAATTGGGGAATGCATTGGAAAGATTCCATGTTTCACCTCATTTTACAAAGATAAAGAAGGTTGCAACTAATTAATGGAAGGTCCTGTTGTTCCTAAGGTTCCAGGAATTGTACACTATAAATATGTAAATACTTTCAGGCACCTTTCAAATCCCTTAAATATATTGCCTATACCATTTTCGATATCTCTGAACACAAGTGTTCTCACAACATGAGAATAGGTCAAGAGTATTTTTTAATAGAGAGTTTCCTGTTGTCCTTTTTTATTAAGATAGTCCATGGAAATCCCCATTCTAAAGCAGAAAAATTAACTTTTTTATAGATGCTATATATCCAAATATATTTAGAGAATGATTTTTCCAGCTATTCAATACATTATTAAAGTGTTTCTTTCTTTGCTCTCATTATGTGTCTCCGTCATATTAAGGAACGTTTTTTTTTGCTTCTTGACGCAACAGGAGATGAGCAGAAATATCTCACAGTGAATTTTGAAATATCTCACAGTGTGAAAAAATCAGCTCTTTGTCAATGGAAGAAGTAACCAAAATGGAAGATTTTTTCATCCCCTCCCTGTTCTGGTAACAACCAGAAAGGTTGAATGTCCCTTTCTGCCCTGGGATACAATGATAAAAAAAAAATGTTTTTTTCATAACCCTATGCTACTCAAACCTATAAATATTAGCTGTTGTTAGATATACACTTTACCTATTATTTAATCAATATATACTTTAAATAATTGGAAGACATTTCCCTCCCAAAAGCGTTTTTATGGAAATATTTAGCTTAACATTTAAAGTGGTTGTAAAGACTGAAGGTTTCTTACCTTTATGCATTCTATGCATGAAGGTAAAAAAATCTTCAATGTGCAGCTCCCCCCCCCCCAACCTCCCTAATATTTACCTAAGTCCCATCTCGATCCAGCAATGTGCATAAGATCTGAGGCTTTCCTGAGTCTCTCCCTCCTGATTGGTTGAGATACAGCAGCAGGAGCCATTCCCTCCCACTGCTGTCAATCACAGCCATTGAGGCAGGAAGGGGTTGAGACATGCCATCTGTGCCTTATGGATGGAAAGAGCCAGCTTGCTATGGGGGCACTGGGCAAGGGGGAGGGGCCAGAGTGCCAACGGGGGACCCGAGAAGAGGAGATCAGGGCTGCTCTGTACAAAACCACTGCACAGAGCAGGCAAGTATGACATGTTTGTGGTTTTTTTTTTGCAAATAATTATTTTTCCTTTACAATCACTTTAAGATTTTGGATTTTCTAAGTTCATAGTAAATATCTAAATACCACTCAATTTTGCTGCTTATATTTAATACAGATGGAGGATAATCAGTAGGGTTGAATAATGCCACCTACAAATTAACGGCATACAACAGCAACTTGATTTCCCAATTACCTACTTGGATACCTTTCCATCCTTTTAAAATTTTTTACATTTATTAATGTCTCCAGTTTGTGTGCTACAGTATATAATGCTTAAAGTGAAACAATACAAATCCCCAGTTCCTTCAAAACAACTTTCCTGGGGGTTCCCCAATCCTTTCTGAGAAGGGGCACATCTCTGTGATGTACAGAAAAGAAGATGGCATTTCAATGTCATTTGCTGGCAATTCAATCATTTTTTTTCCTTGTAAATGTCAGTTTTGCTGTAGTACATACTACAGAAAGAATGGCAAAATTATTTGAGTAAAGTCCCCCCAAATGCATACCAGACCCTTTGATGTATGTCTAGGATGTATGTCAAACTATGTCTAGTATGTATTTAAAGGGGATCCTCACCCAAAAAAATAAAAATGCGCCCCTAGCAAAGCACCTTATTCATATGTTGATGAGGCCAAGACCTCTTTTCACAACCCCAGTCTAGTGGTTATAGGGATCCGTAGGTAGGGAGCTTATCGTAATCTGAAAGCCCCTTTTAAAAATAGAGGGGTCCCCAGATACATCCCCCACCATTCTCCTATGTGAGTGAGTAAAAGGTATACAGTATAATCAGGGCTTTTTTTCTTAGAAAATAGGATCAGAACCCAACCAAGACCCTGTCAGAATATTTATACTGCTCTGAATATAACAGTGTCTATTTATGTCAATAAGCAAAGATCTATAAGGTAGGAGAATCTCAACTTATTTCCACAAATCAATATGTAACAAGTTCTTTTTAATCGATTAATTTCTTTTTAAAAGCATATACCAATCTTAGTAAAAACAGTCTACAGTAAGGAATATATATAAAAATGTTCACAAGACATGTATTCACAATAAATGATTAAACTTGAGGTAACACAAAAAGATAACTTTACATAAAATACAAACTTAAAAAGATAAATGCAATGTGATATGTAGCTCAATGATGAAAGTAAAAATAAAAGCAAGATTACCTTTTCTCCAGGTATAGCAGAAACCATAGGTAAGTGTTCTATATAATCAGACCATAATTGTCCGCGAATTGCGCAGCTAACAGTCACTCCATTGCAGATGGAGCGAGAACAGGCTATGCAAAACTGGAGACTAAATCGCCAATATGCACTAAATCTGATATTAATAAAAATGTATAAAAACAAAAATCAGCTTTTAGAGAAAAATCTACTATGGTTCATGCGGCTGGGATTGTAATCTCATTACCCTTAAATATGAAATATAAAACATATAAGGAAGGAAATAAACAATATTGAATAATTTCAAATAAATAGCAAGGTATATTTACCACACTTAAGATGGCTGCTAGCTTCAAATGGCCGTTACCAGAGTCCTTAAGATGGATGCCTTCTTAAAATGGTGGCCAGTTAGGGAGGAGTTTCGTTTGGCGTCCCTCAAAGTTTCAGATAAATGATGGAGCAAGATGGAGTATGTATAGATGAGTATATAGATGGATGTGAGTAGCGTGTGTGTTGTAGGTGTAATGAATGTTGTCAGTAATGTCGTGTGTCCTATTACATCTGGGGTCTCCTTTTTATATTGTATTGAACAAAGGACCAGTAAAATTACCATAAGTTAAACCCAGAAGGAGGAACATTATCCCCATTGGTTGGGATATTTATCCATTAACTGGTGAGGTCATTGACACCCCTCCATCAATTATCCAGTATTTTGGATATTAAAACTAAATGATAATTTCTTTATATTGAAGAATAATCATAAAAGCAACATAAAAACTAGTCCATACTCTCATAATATACATATGTCCATCTAATATCTCCATCATGTACCCTGGCAGGGATTGGATCTGGTAATGCCATTTTAATAATAATTATTACTACAATATATAAATTTATTGGAAAATACTGAGTTACACCGAGACTGCATTTAGTAGTAGTCTCCAAAAGGGGGCAGTATTGTATTATTCATTAGATTCAGTATATAGAATAATAATACCATTATTATTAACTGATAACCTTTTGACCTCTGACTAGTGAAGATCCATTAATTATTTGAATTCTGTCATACACTTTAGACTCTTAGGCTAGGATTGGAGGATTTATATGGCCATAAAAGCTTAAACACAAACGTTTCTAAGATGAGGTAATTTAAGTAGAATTAGTATTTAGTTTCGTCCAAGTAAGATTATTATTTAGCAAGAATATAAACCCAAAATATGGTATACAGAGCATTTCTAAATATATATATATGCCTTACAATATAATGACATAATTATTGCTAATGTTTTCTTACATAAGATATAATGTATATTTAAAAATATAGTTTAAATGAACCTATTAGAATACACTGAGCTATTGAACATTGTTAAATACAGATAATCATGAAGACATCACCCCCCTTAACATCTGGTATAGCGTCAGGCTGACTGAGTCTTATCTAAAAGAACGTCAGTTTTCTACTTATTTATGACTACATAGGTAAACAGAATTTTCTGTTGAAACCATAAGACCCTCTGTAAGAGACATCTTGTTTAAAAGAACATTTGAACTTTCATTCACCTTCAAACAAGATGGAAGCTGTGCTGTTCAAAATCTCAATGTAGAACTGATATACATGGCTTACTAAATAATTCAATTTTTTTATTTTATTTAATCACCCCAATAATCCTGAAAACCCCCTCCACCCACATACACACACACTCCCTTCAAACCACATCTAAAAGTGAGCGTGGTCACATTTCAATAACAGTGGGAGGGTCCTTAAGAGACATTGAATACCAGGAGTGCACTACGTACAGAGTGCAGAGATGGGGGGGGGAGGTGTTACACGCAGAGTTCAGGGGTGGGCAACACACAGAGTGAAGAGTTCAACCTTCTTCTTACCTCTGTAACCCCCATCCACATCCCACTTTCACCCCTCTTTAGCTCTGACACCTGTATGCAACACACACACACATAAACAAACACACACTGTTCCCATCTTCTCCCCTCTTCCTTAAAAGCTCCACCATATTCCACATGTCTTACTTTTGTTGCTGTATTAAGTCAAAGCACCCAGCTGGTTCTAGTTCCTCCTTGCACACTCCGCCTCTCTCACTTGCAGGGAGATCATCCAGTGATGGTGTCTGCATCTGCACTGCACCCCATTCACGCATCTCCCTTGTCTCCATCTTGCACTCAGTGGGAGCTGTTTAGGAGATCATATCTGTGGGAGTCGTTGGGAGACAAGCTGTCATTTGTAAACACAAAAGCTGGACTTCTGTGTTTACAAGTATTAGTGGTGAGCAGAAAGCAGAGGCTTTCACATGGCTGATCCTGATGCTACTTTCTGAGCTGTCATTAGCTATAAAAGGGAAGGGACAGGGATAGTGTTGCCATCATTGACCAAATGTTGCCATTGCCATATTTGGTCAGCATCATTGGCCAAGGGATATATTTGCACAGTGATGTCACTATTATCCCTGCCCCCATGCTTACATGTTCAGGATTCACATTCATGTAAGTCAGTGGAGCAGGTGACAACAGCGTTGCTAGAAAAGTGCCAGCTGCCAGCATCCACTCCCTCCTAAACATCCATTAACAAAGGATATAATATATATATATATATATATATATATATATATACTGTATATATAAAAGCTTGTGGCAATGTACATGATTTTCAGCTCCCGCTGAACAGCTGGCCCTATGGGCATACATTCGGGCTTTTTTCTGAAAAGCCTGAACAGCCAAAATTCAGTCCAAACCTAGGTTCAGGTTGAATTGTTGGCTAATCCCTATCTACTATCCTAAAATTAGGAATATCTCACTTTTGGGGGGATTTATGACAGAATGAGATATCTTCCGTTCTAAGATGGCTGTTCTGCTCTGCACATTGGTTTACTGGAGGACTTTTGGGTTCCTTTTAGCCCAGCTTACTATATCTTGTATAGTGATACTTTCACATTTGTATCTGGAAGGATGAGTGCAAGTTCTGCACATCAGTTAATGGCACATTCTTTTTTTTCTATAAATTAATTTCTAAGGCTACACCTTGATAGACATACAGCTAGAAAAGTAATGTTTATTAATACTGCTTCCATTGGTGTAAAACATTTATAGAAAAAAAAATACAATGCTGTATGTATTTGCTGCATGTAAAAGCAGCAAACAATTTTACTTTGTAATGGCAGTACGTAATAGAGATTGAGTGTATGACTGAGGTATTGAAGTCCACCACACAAACAACTCTGAAAATAAATATTTTTGCTTCATTGTGGCTTCAAGAGTTGAAATATAAATGCTTTTAATTGTAAGACAATTTTTTTATTTCTTGCATGCAGTCTCCAAAGACAGGTAAGTAAGCTGATTTCGACTGATGATTAACTGTATGTTAAAATGCACCCTACATCAATATTGGAAGTAAAATATTTTCACCAGATCCTCATGTGACGGAGCTGCTATATTGCACACAGAACAAGTAGTAGACTAAATTAAAAGCGATGTTAAACCCAAAAGCAAAAATGTAACATATTGCAGTTTGCCAATCTTTAGATGCTGTGGCTGCATTGGTCTTCTTTTTTTATGCTTTTATCCCTCTGTTTTCACTTGGTGATCTGGCCAGCAACATACGTAAAGGAGCAGGGAAGTCTGGTGATGCAGATACTGCAATACATTATTAATCAAACACTGTACCTAACAAATGGCATTATCACTAACATACCATTATACTCAGATGTAAGCAAGGAATCAACATAATTTCTCCCAATATCCTGCATCCTTAGAACTGTATCCTGTTAAGGTTCCCCCTCGAAGACTAGAGAGTGAAGCAGGGTGAGTCTTTCCAGACAAGTTTCAGGAACCTGACATAGGAACATTTTCAAAGATTGCTTTTGCTAAATTTTACATTTTTTCAACCCACACTTTCTAAAAAATATCAGTTGATTGCTGATGTAATATGTCAGATGCATTGCCAGACTATGTAATATGATCTTTTATCTGCTTTACCCAAAATGATCTTATTTGATAAAAAAAAGTTTAATGGCAGAACAATCTGTGTTTTTGAATCTAATCATACTGGGGTTTATTGGTCTGTCTCTTTAACAAAACATATCTCAATTTTTCCCAAAGCATCCAATGCAGAAACTAAGGTCCTAGTAAAACAGTGGAGATGCTAGAGGTTGAAAGCTGCTAAGCTCCTTGTTATCCATTAATTCCTGGTGTGTCTGGTGCCTTCATTTTCCTACTGTATGCTGTGGTTTCAAATATTGCCCTCTGTGATACTAATGTGTCACTGCAGCTCCAACAGGCATTCAACCCAAGAAATGCTCATATCCCCAGTGGTACTTCTATCTGCGCAAAAGAGCAAAGTACACACTGTATATTCTACATATAGCGTCCCTTTAACTGTACATTCTCACATTTTCAGTAGTCAGCACATAAAATATCTGCAATGAATAGGTGGTTTGCACTTTATATTTCTTTAATACTTTGCTGACTGTTGCTTATGACATTAGTGAAATGTAATCAGGAGAGGATTGTGCTTTAATTAGCGTTGGGAATAAATGTTCCTCTGGTTTCAGAATACCAGATTATAAGAAAGTTTGACCTTAAAAGTTCAGGTCAAATGAATGTGGATCTTGTATTTATCTTCGGCATGTGTTATTGCAGATGGAATTAATAAAAAATACTGCAATATATGTACCCTATGTCGTATACTGTATGTCTTGTTATCTCATAAATGGCTTTAAGGTACACTGCAGTCAAAAAGAAGCATTGGCAGGATGCACTTTACCTGTCTGGTCATCCAGCTTTCTATCCAGATATCGCTGTAGTGCCATGGGCGTCCGCAGGTAGGGGCAAGGGGGGGTAAATGCCCCCCCGGAATCTCAACTTTCCCCTTTCACCCTTTCAAGTGGTTGTTAAGCCACTTTATACAATCCTGTCTGGTCTGTTTAATAATCCTGTGTGCCCGTGCCCCTGTGCCTGTGAATGTGTTTTAAAAAAATGAGCCGTTCTTTACCAGTTTTCAAAGGGCCGAAGCGCTGCTCAAGTGACCCGTCAGCTCTCTCCTCTCCCCGTCTAACAGCTACCTGCAGCAGGCAGGGCTGAGGATTCCTCACTGATATCAGTTAGGAGGGGAGGGGATAAGGAGAAGAGAGGCGGCGGGTCACGTGAGCGGCGAGTGGCGCTCTGAAAACTTGTAAAGAACAGCTTTCTTTTATAAAACACAGACACCAGGGCACACAGGATTATTAAACAGACTGTAGACAGGATATGAAACTTTAAAGGAAACTACAGCAGCAGGAGGGGAGGGGGGGGGGCACTGACACAGGAGCAGACAGGCAGGGAGGGAGTAGGGAGAGTGGACAGAGGAGGGCAGGAGAGCTGCGGAGGCACGTAAACTTACCACAGTGTCAGGGCTCAGCAGCCTTGGTGTACCGTGGTCAGTTTACAGAGGGGAGGACATAGTCAGGCAGAATCAGCCAGGTATTTTAGGTGATAGAAGGGGCAAAATTACACAGCAAAGCACTGTGCTGTATAACATGCTTTAAGGGAACAGGATCAAATTTTTTTTAGGTTAACAAATGCTTTAAAATAAATGCTGCTGTTTGCGCTTTAAAAAGAAATACTCAAAATAAGTATAATGAATAAGCCCCTCCCCTTCATGACATTGTTGCAAAGGGGCGGAGCATTGGTGACCTTAAAATTCCCCCCCCCCCCTGAAAAAAGTTCTGCGGACGCCCATGTGTAGTGCATGAGCAAACCTCACTCCCTTATGTTGGTAATCTGGGGATTCTTAATGGTGATGTTGTAACACTCACTTATGAGTCACAAGTTGTGACTCTCACAGATGCACAAAAAATGCCAGCACCAAGTAATTTTTTATAGTCATAAACCAGATTCAGATCTGCCTTGGAATTTTGAATGTAGCTGATAGTAGAGCAGGCAGAGACAAGTAACAAAACACAGACTCAATGAGGTACGCTCATACAAGCCTTCTAATCACCCTAGGAATCCGCCCAGTGAATTATACAGAACTAAAATTAAAGCCCAATTGAACCTTTGGTTTGAATCAGCTAAATACATACTAGTTGCAATAAAACAAAATTTGTTCAG
This sequence comes from Pelophylax lessonae, assembly GCF_965119305.1. NCBI lineage: Eukaryota > Metazoa > Chordata > Amphibia > Anura > Ranidae > Pelophylax > Pelophylax lessonae. The sequence continues at coordinate 470,046,613 of NC_138772.1, forward strand.
AGTGGGACCCTGCCTTGCCATGGGAAAGCAGTGGTCCCATTGTAGAGGTCTGACACACCCCCTACTGAGTCAGAACCAGAGCGCTTCCATCCCCCTGATTGCATTAACTTTGCTGATTGTAGATCTGTCTCAGTGGGGGGCATGTTAGACCTCTGCAATGAGACCACTACTTCCCTACAAGAAGCAAAGGTTCAACTATACAGCTGCTAACAGTGGACTGGTTTACCATCATAGGCTGTGACTGCCTTAGAAAGAAAACAAATTGTAAATCATTAGACAAATTTTGATTTGCACCTGGAATGTATTTAGCTGATATAACTACTCTCCGCCCACCCACAGTAGTTTTACTGCGAGCGGGCGGCAGCTGCAGGCCAGGCAATGTACCTGTTCTTTGCCAGACACATGTGCACTGGTGCACCCCTTGGGACTTCTAGGACCACTGTATCCACCAGACACAGAGAATTGCAGTTCTCGGTACCCAGCCGCTATGCGATCACATGATCCCAATGTGAACACAACTGTTATGAATGGATTTCATTCATAACAGCTGTGCTAGTATTGTGATACTGTGAATGGCCCACAGCTATCACATGGTTCCCAGGCCAATCACAGCACCCTGTACCATGTGATTAGCTGTAGCCAATCACTGATCACTAGTAATAACAACTGTTATGAATGAAACCTATTCATGACAGTTCAAAACATGTTACATGTTTTCTACATGCTGTTACAGTGAGTATCAGTGCCGGTTCACACTAGGGCGACCTGTGAGGCGACCTGGTCGCCTCACAGGTCGCCGCAGGTCGCCTCCCATAGGGAAGCTACGGACCCGTTCGAATAGGAGCGACACAAGTCGCTCCGACCTAGAAAAAGGGTCCGGAGCTTCTTTGGGGCGACCAGGAGGCAACCGCCATAGACTTCAATGTTATGAAGTCCGTGGCGGCCGCTCCTCGGAGGTCGCGGTGCGAAGTAGCGTCGCGGTAGTGTGAATGGCAAACTGGATGAACTTTTTGATTTTTAGCACAGTTGCAGTGTTTAATGGCTACCCTTAATAGCCCATTGCAAGCTTTTAAAAAGGAATTGCTCTTCAAGGTCAACCTGTAGTCGCATATACAGTGCCTCGAAAAAGTTCTCATACCCCTTGAAATTTCCACATTTTGTCATGTTACAACTAAAAAAGTAAATGTATTTTATTGGGATTTTATGTGATAGACCAACACAAAATGCCACATAATTGTGAAGTGGAAGGAAAATGATAAATGGTTTTCAAATTTGTTTACAAATAAAAATCTCAAAAGTGTGGTGTGCATTTGTAGTCAGCTCCCCTGAATCAATACTTTGTAGAACCACCTTTCCCTGCAATTACAGCTGCAAGTCTGTTTGGGGATGTCTCTACCAGCTTTGCACATCTAGAGAGTGAAATGTTTGCCCATTCCTCTTTGCAAAATAGCTCAAGCTCTGTCAGATTGGATGGAGAGCATCTGTAAACAGCAATTTTCAAGTCTTGGCACAGATTCTCAATTGGATTTAGGTCTGGGCTTTGACTGGGCCATTCTAACATATGAACATGCTTTGATCTAAACCATTCTATTTTAGCTCTGGCTGTATGTTTAGCGTCATTGTCCCGCTGAAAGGTGAACCTCTGCCCCAGTCTCAAGTCTTTTTTTTGCAGACTCTAACAGGTTTTCTTATAAGATTGCGGGCGGAGACTAGAGCGCCATTGCGTCACTTTCGGTTCAGAGTTTCCGGTCCATGGATCGGATCCTGAAGGAATGTCATTCATGCCATCAGTTTCGGTATCATATGTCCACTGGATGCTTGTAAGGCTCCGTTCACATGTAGGCGTTGGCGTTTTTCAGGCGTTTGTTTATCGTTTTTCAGGCGTTTTACAGGCGTTTTTATAGGCGTTTTTGCAAGCGTTTGCAAGCGTTTTACAGGCGTTTTTTTGGGCGTTTTTAACAGGTGTTTTTGGTGACCAATGGAAAAGCAGAGTGTTTTTTTTACAACATTTGCAAAGGAACCTCCCAGGGACCTCCTCCTCTGCATTGGACCTCCCAGGGACCTCCTCTTCTGCATGATCTTTTTTTTTTATGGTTCTGGACATGCTACAGAGCTGAAACTTCACAGGTACACTTTTTAGACCTCCCAGACACTAAAATTAAAACTAAATCCAAAGAAATCTTTTTTTTTTATTTTTTTTATTTTTTTTAAATTTTTTCAATAATTGGCTCTCTATCAAAAACGACAATTTTTAAGAACTTTTTTTTGCTTCAAAATGGTGTTTTTTTGATTCCATATATATATATCTACATTACGGTCACCTTGGCATAGCAGAGTCAATTTACCCTAAACTACATTACGGTCACCTTGGCATGGAAGAGTTTGGTCACCCTGGCATAGTAGAGTCAGTTCACCTAAACTTCGTTACGGTCACCTTGGCATGGAAGAGTTTGGTCACCCTGGCATAGCAAAGTCAGTTCACCTAAACTTCGTTACGGTCACCTTGGCATGGAAGAGTTTGGTCACCCTGGCATAGCAGAGTCAGTTCACCTAAACTTCGTTACGGTCACCTTGGCATGGAAGAGTTTGGTCACCTTGGCATAGCAGAGTCAGTTCACCTAAACTACATTAAGGTCACCTTGGCATGGAAGAGTTTGGTCACCCTGGCATAGTAGAGTCAGTTCACCTAAACTTCGTTACGGTCACCTTGGCATGGAAGAGTTTGGTCACCCTGGCATAGCAGAGTCAGTTCACCTAAACTTCGTTACGGTCACCTTGGCATGGAAGAGTTTGGTCACCCTGGCATAGCAGAGTCAGTTCACTTAAACTTCGTTACGGTCACCTTGGCATGGAAGAGTTTGGTCACCCTGGCATAGCAGAGTCAGTTCACCTAAACTTCGTTACGGTCACCTTGGCATGGAAGAGTTTGGTCACCCTGGCATAGCAGAGTCAGTTCACCTAAACTTCGTTACGGTCACCTTGGCATGGAAGAGTTTGGTCACCCTGGCATAGCAGAGTCAGTTCACCTAAACTACATTACGGTCACCTTGGCATGGAAGAGTTTGGTCACCCTGGCATAGTAGAGTCAGTTCACAGTCACCTTGAGTTCGGTCACCCTGGCATAGCAGAGTCAGTTCACCTAAACTACATTACGGTCACCCTGGTATGGCAGCAGGCTACGGTTACCTTGGTATGGCAGGGTCTGGTCACCTAAACTGCCTAACTGCTGTTCTCCATGTTTCAGGAAAATGTGCTCACAGCAGAGGCATGCCAAGGGGGTGGAGACCTGGGTGGAGAGCTGGGTGGAGAGTTGTGCTGTTTGAGCTGATCAGGAGCAACTAAACGCTTGTAAAACGCCTGTGAAACGCCAAATATCACTTTACATTGAGGTCTATGGGACAAAACGCCTGTGATCTGCCCAAAAAGAAGCTCAAGAACTTTTTTGAGCTTTGGGCATTTTCCTTAGGGCGTCAAAATGCTCAGATGTGAACAGGGGTCATTGCAATGAATGGGATTTGTCATGTTGGGCGTTTTGAGAGCTGATCAGTGAGCAGAAAAACGCTCCAAAAGCGCCCAAAAACGCCTCCATGTGAACGGAGCCTAAGTGTTTCTTTGGCTTTTTATAAATAAAAGTTTTTAGCAGTTTTACACTATGTCGGTTTGTCTGGCTTGTTCCTCCATGTATGACTGTGAGAGATCCACGGCTTCCATTTGAGACGCTCTGGCTACCTTCCTGATTATCCGGTGTTCCAGCCTTTTCTTGGAAGTATACAGCAATATCAGCTTGTGTGGCCTATATACTATAGGGAATTTTGGGTCCATACCCTCCGGTGAGCGCATTTATTGATCTTTGGTGTGGGGTTCCCTGGCACGGTTCACCGTCACCTATGAATTTGGATGCACATTTTTCTCTGTTTTCACTTGGGACTTATTTTATGAACTTTTTACCTTTTACATTTATATGTGGCAACACATTTGACCACCATTTGTTTACAGATTAAATATATGTAATCATTTTATGAATGTTTACTTATTTACATAAGGTAACCTATTCATCCACTTTGTTCAGCGCTGTATTTTTTTATCCAATTTGTTTGCAACTTATGTTAGTTGATGTGCTAGCAGCTTTTTTTTCTTTTCTTTTCTTTTAAATTTGGGTTAGCGCAGTTTGATATATTATATTTTTTTTCACACTATGAGTTGCCTCTCTTGTCCATATACCCTGTCAGGAGAATTCCCATTGAACAGACCCGGTGAGACGGAGGAGGAGATACATGATCGCATATTATTCCATTTGTTGGTGCATCTGACCCCTGCAGGGGTTCAGTCTTCTGGTGAGTGTGGAGCTGAGGGGGGAGCATGAGTGGATTCACCTCCTGTTTTTATCACCAAGAGACTGATGCCGCACCTTGGAGAATATATTTTTTGCACCATATCACTTTACCATTTTTTTAAAATGTTTTACTTTTTAGATTGCTTTATGGACTCGTTTGAACATTGCACTTTTTTTTTTGCACATTTCTGCACGGAGAGCACTTTCCTGTAGCACTGTATTTATTATTACAGAGTGTTATAGTATATAAGCATTTTTAATGTTTGCACTTTATCAGGGTTTACCTGTGGGGTTTGTACAATAGGACTGCACATACACATTTTTACATTTAGTTTATACCTTATATAACTTTTTTCACTTGTTTCTGATTTTTTTCATAAGGATTGCACATATTATATAGGCAGCACCACCTATACCTCTTCCTTATAGACCAACAAAAAGTGGCACATAATTGTGAAGTGGAATCATAAATGGTTTTCAAATTTTTTTACAAATAAAAATCTGCAGAATGTGACATGCATTTGTATTCAGCCCCCCTGAGTCAATACTTTGTAGAACCTGACAAAATGTGAAACATTTTAAGGGCTATGAATAATTTTTCAAGGCACTCTACTTACAGAATCCAGAAATGTTCATAATGTTATCACATTATCACATGCAGGCACTTGCTCTTTAACCTCTGGTCCTTTTAAAGGTTATGTCCCTCCAGTAAAAAGAAAAAACAACAAGGTGCTCTGGTACTTCTTGAGTCATATGGACTTGATGCTTGGCCTCACTCCCTTCTGTAGGGAGGCTTAGGAAGGTGAATGAGGTAGGATCAGGTGCTTGGCCATGTGCATCAAGCAGTTTCAGAGCTTGTAGGAATTCCAAGTATCAGAGGTACTTACTGACAATGGACCTAACAATTATTTACCTGGAGGTTCCTGCTGTGTAATGGATTAGTTGGGCTTTTTTCATTTTAAATAGCTGCTTTTGGGGAAGGGTGAGATTCTTTAGTAGGATTTTTCCTGTATTTTGGCATGCTTTAACTTCTATGGTAGAACCCTATTATGGCTCTCATTCTATATAAGACTAGATATATACCAGTCATAACAGTAATAACAATATTTTTATTCAAGCTTAAACTGAAAACTTTTCTCTTAACAACAAATTCAGTCTAGTAGAGAAAATGTATTGTTTTAAAGCGAGAAACTGCTGATATCACCAAATATTAAGAAGGAAGAATATAATTTTTAATATCCCACAAGTGCCAGGCTGTTTAAGGACATAGTGAATGTTTCTTTATGGAAAAAGTTGTTGATTTTTTTTTAAACCAAGGTTAGATTTTGTGGCCAATTTAGATGCAAATTTAGCAAAGTTCTACCTTGGGAAATAGAAAGCTATTAACATCAACAAATTAATAACTAATAAAATGAAGATTTAACTAATTTTATACTATTACAGCTCAACCTTTACTCATCTGGGGGACAGAATTTACCCTGAGGGTATTCCGTACTAAACATAATTGTGGGAAATATTCAATTTCTTTCTCTTTCCTTACTTTAATTATTTTAATACTGAAAAAAATGTCTTAATGAAGCTAGTGTTCTGAATCTATATTTCTACACCTTGTAATTCAAAATGTAGGGAGTAAATAGTTAAATAACTTATTTGAATCTAATTAAATAAACTTTGTAACTTTAATAAAAAATATCATTTTGATCATTACAGAATTACAATCCTGATGGGGACATTGTAAGAAGTGCTTTACAATATTTTATTTACAAAATGTTCAGTATTTAGTTAGTAGTAAAAAAAAAAAAATATATATATATATATATATATAGTAAATATATATTTATATATATATATATATATATACACTGTATGAAGAAAGATTATTTATTTTATTTTGTTTCCTTTTATTGGTTGAACTAGATGGACTTGTGTCTTTTTTTTTAGACTAGACTTTTTCAGACTAACTACTGTATGTATGTAATTGCAAAAAAAGAAAAACGTATTTTTTTCAGAAGTTTTGGTATTTTTTTCATTTATATAGCCAAAAAAATATCCAGTAATTAATAAATACCTCCAAAAGAAAGCTCTGTCACAAACAAATTGTAAAAATGTAATTTGGGTACAGTGTTGCATGGGTAATTATCATTGAAAATGTGACAGCGCTGAAAACTTAAAAATGGTCTGGGCAGGAAAGGTTTGAAAATGTCTTGAGGTATTGAGGTGGGTAATTGCACTGTGCTGGCCTACCTGGTCAACCTGCACTGAAAAATCACCATTCTAGGTTTAAAGGGAAGGCAGAAGCGGATCTGACATTTAAAATTATTTTAGCTATATGTGTAAAAGATCAGCTTCATATAAATAGAAATATCAAGGTGCGTCAATGTTTAAAGTATATGTAAACCCTCAACTTGTAAAACAACCCATTCCGTTTTTAACTAGAAATGAAAGGTAAAACATTTGTGTATATATAAAAAAAATATATAAGTACCTTTCTTCCCTTTTTTTTTTTATAAGTGATCACATATTCTCTGTCCTCAGCTGCATAAAAAGCAAGAGGAAACAGCAGTACACTAAGCTTCCCAGTGTATGGCTTTGCAGGCGGGATGTCTTATCAGGACAAGTCGGATCATTGGGGGAGAGCAGGTTAAGTTTTCAGCACAGCCAGAAAACTGACAACACTAGGATGGATATGCTCTCTTGCCTAGCGTGGTCAGTTTTTATTGGAAAGCAGAATTACTGTCAGGAACACCAGGGGTTTCACACAAAGGAAGCAATACAAAGAGAACAGGATACTTTTTCCATACATGTACATGGTACAATAGGCACATATCAGGAATATTAAAATGTTGAGTTCACATATTCTTGAAACAAGCCTTGCTTCTATGGATAGTTTGCAAATATGTCAATTTGCAAATATGTATGCGCATGGAGGCAGCCATATTTGCTCAATACATATTCAGGCAAAGTGCAGCACAGTAGTTCAGCCGACTCATTAAAATCAATTCACTTCCTGTGTGGCTGATATATTAACAGTTGAAATAAAATGAGGTTTATATGATTACACACTGTTTTCTCATTCTAGTTGCTAATTTATAAATGGATAAGTTTAATATATTAAAACAAGTATTAAAGTTTAATTCTGATTGGTTGTAATAGGGGGATACAAACAGTCATTATTTACCATGTGTATACAGTATGTAGTTAGTAACTAAACATGTTTTATGTTAAATTGACACTGGGTGGTTAGAGATACAAGAGCATTGACATTGTATTGTGTTTGATATTGCAATGAGTAGAAAATAGTACAAATTTAGCTTACACCCGCTCTGCTTATGAACACGCTTCAGTAATTTGAAACACTTATCGGGTTTATCTTTAACATTTAAATCACATTGCATTCCACAATAAACTGCATAACAATTATATAATAATTTCTGCAGTTTATGACTTTCATTAAGTGAGGTCAGTAGCTTTTTTTGTACAGCTGAATACATTCTAATGTTTTATTGCTTGAATATCCAGAAGTGAAATAAACTGCTAATCAGCAAGGTAATAGAATAATGGATTGTATACACGGACCAGAAAGAGAAACTTGTCACAGTTGAGACTTCTACTGTTAAAGGATACCTGTTTTATCAGATAATCAATGTGTGCCCCTCTGCCCCCTTCAACAGAAGTCTACCAGTTGGGCTTTGCTTCATCCTTATATGCTTCGAAACATTGCCTGACAATTTTGGTGTTTAATGGCTAAAGCCAATTGAGCTCCACAGTGCTTGGCAGTGAGCACAGAGACCACTAGAGGACCTCGGACCCCCAGGCCACCCGCATGAAATCTGTTTCTGATTGTTTGGTACGAAACCAAACAATTAGAAACAGCACACCAGTGGCCTGCTCGAGGTCATGTTGCGGTGCTCTGGCAGTGCTCATCCCGTTTCTCATTGCACAAAGGAGCAGATACCGGCCCTGATGGGTTAAGGACCTTCTACGGTCCTGTCCAGCTTTCCTAGAGTAGCTTCCTGCCTCCTGGAATCTCCTCCTTGCTCTTGAGTCTGTGTTGGCAGACACAGCAAACCTTTTGGCAATGGCATGTATTGATGTGCCTAAACATATTGGACTAGGTGGGACTTTATATGAGACCCAAGCTGGTGTTGCCCGGCGTCTCCATCCCTATAACAAAACACAAAATGAGGTTGAAGGATTGTAAGAGGTGCATGAAAGTCAGCCAGCCCCCAGTCTGATGTACTCACCCTCCAGTCTGTCACCAACCAAATATAACCTGTCTCTTGGTACAAAGAACAGGGGTTTAGTTGACACACATTTGCAAACGCATGTGAAAGCTGCAGAGCCACTTCACGGCACCCTGTTATATCTGCAGTCCTACACTCTCAATTTAGTGTCCTCACACTGGAGGCACATGGCCGCTAATGGGTGGATGGGGGAACAGGTGAGAGGGAGACAGCCCAACCTCCCCCAACCCATCCTCATCCACGACTGGCTGATATGCCATCCTGGAGGAGTTGGACTGCCTGTGCAAACTCTAAAGGGTCCAGGTATCATCTCATGCTACCAGTAGTGACACTGACCCTAGCCAAATGCAAAACTATTTAAAACAGTCAGAAAAGATGAGTAGGGAAAAAAATGTCTTTGGCCTCCACCTGTAAAACCATTCCTGTTTTGTAGGTTGTCTCATTGTTGCCTATCTAGTGCACCTGTTGTTAATTTCATTAACACCAAAGCAGCTGAAACTGATTAACAACCCCCTCTGCTACTTAAGTGAGCTGATCAATATCCCAGGAGTTCATCTGACTTGATGCTATACTCTGATTAAAAGTGTCCTTTCATTTTTTTTTTTTTAGCAGTGTATAAGACTTAAAGGGGTGGGCGTTTAAAAGAAAACTATACTAAAAGTACAGCTATATTATAAGCTACAATCATCCCTGCCTTCTTGCCTACAGCCCACAAGTATCAAAGTCTAGTCCTGGTAGCAGAACAGATGATGGAAAATACCTTTTAGGTTCAGGAAGTCTTTGCCAAGCCTAATTTATCTGTTCATAGACCCTGGAAATACTTACAGATACTTATTAAACCATTTAGAACAGTCACTCATTGATTGGGGCTGCCATCCCAAATAAAATGCTAGTTCCTGGGGACACACATCTCTGAGTTGCAGAGGTGGCTCTACAAATTGGGCTATGGCAGCAATGGATGGGGGTCTTGCTTGTAACAGACCATCTTAACCAGTTTCCATTGCTACCCTAACCTAGACACTGAATGGGTACTTTAGGTTATTGGTGGACTGTTGTCTGTCAAAGCTCTTCCTTTGAGTAACAGATTGGTCAAAGTAAATAAGTGTAATAATATTAAATATATGATTAAATAAATGATAATGATTTTTTGCTACAATAGAAAATGGTCATGGTTTAGGTCTATGGTATATCTATAAAGTATTTCTATGCAGCCAGGTTTTGCACTGGTCAGTGTTCCATGTGCATTCTTCTGCATGAACAGATTCACCTGCATCATATGTATACTGTATATACAGTGGGTACGGAAAGTATTCAGACCCCCTTAAATTTTTCACTCTTTGTTATATTGCAGCCATTTGCTAAAATCATTTAAGTTCATTCTTTTTCCTCATGAATGTACACATAGCACCCCATACTGACAGAAAAACACAGAATTGTTGACATTGTTGCAGATTTATTAAAAAAGAAAAACTGAAATATCACATAGTCCTAAGTATTCAGACCCTTTGCTGTGACATTCATATATTTAACTCAGGTGCTTTCCATTTCTTCTGATCATCCTTGAGATGGTTCTACACCTTCATTTGAGTCCAGGTGTGTTTGATTATACTGATTGGACTTGATTAGGAAAGCCACACACCTGTCTATATAAGACCTTCCTGATCACAATGCATGTCAGAGCAAATGAGAATCATGAGGTCAAAGGAACTGCCTGAAGAGCTCAGAGACAGAATTGTGGCAAGGCACAGATCTGGCCAAGGTTACCAAAAGATTTCTGCTGCACTTAAGGTTCCTAAGAGCACAGTGGCCTCCATAATCCTCAAATGGAAGACGTTTGGGACGACCAGAACCCTTCCTAGAGCTGGCCGTCCGGCCAAACTGAGCTATCGGGGGAGAAGAGCCTTGGTGAGAGAGGTAAAGAAGAACCCAAAGATCACTGTGGCTGAGCTCCAGAGATGCAGTCAGGAGATGGGAGAAAGTTGTAGAAAGTCAACCATCACTGCAGCCCTCCACCAGTCGGGGCTTTATGGCAGAGTGGCCCGACAGAAGCCTCTCCTCAGTGTAAGACACATGAAAGCCCGCATGGAGTTTGCTAAAAAAACACCTGAAGGACTCCAAGATGGTGAGAAATAAGATTCTCTGGTCTGATGAGACCAAAATAGAACTTTTTGGCCTTAATTCTAAGCGGTATGTGTGGAGAAAACCAGGCACTGCTCATCACCTGTCCAATACAGTCCCAACAGTGAAGCATGGTGGTGGCAGCATCATGCTGTGGGGGTGTTTTTCAGCTGCAGGGACAGGACGACTTGTTGCAATCGAGGGAAAGATGAATGCGGCCAAGTACAGGGATATCCTGGACAAAAACCTTCTCCAGAGTGCTCTGGACCTCAGACTGGGCCGAAGGTTTACCTTCCAACAAGACAATGACCCTAAGCACACAGCTAAAATAACGAAGGAGTGGCTTCACAGCAACTCCGTGACTGTTCTTGAATGGCCCAGCCAGAGCCCTGACTTAAACCCAATTGAGCATCTCTGGAGAGACCTAAAAATGGCTGTCCACCAACGTTTACCATCCAACCTGACAGAACTGGAGAGGATCTGCAAGGAGGAATGGCAGAGGATCCCCAAATCCAGGTGTGAAAGACTTGTTGCATCTTTCCCAAAAAGACTCCTGGCTGTATTAGATCAAAAGGGGGCTTCTACTAAATACTGAGCAAAGGGTCTGAATACTTAGGACCATGTGATATTTCAGTTTTTCTTTTTTAATAAATCTGCAACAATGTCAACAATTCTGTGTTTTTCTGTCAATATGGGGAGCTGTGTGTACATTCATGAAGAAGAAGAATGAACTTAAATGATTTTAGCAAATGGCTGCAATATAACAAAGAGTGAAAAATTTAAGGGGGTCTGAATACTTTCCGTACCCACTGTATACACCAATTATCCCTTAAGTCCTGTATGTTGTAAGGAGGGGCCTCCATGAATCAGACTTGATTTTATTATTATCTAAATACTGGATTTATGTAGCGTCAACAGTTTGGGCAACACTTTACAGCATGAGGACAGACAGTACAGTTACAATACAATACAGGAGGAATCAGAGGACCCTGCTACAGGTGATACAAAAGGTATGAACTGATGGAGAAAATAAAAGTTTGTAAACGGTTGTTAGGTGGAGGCAAGATAGGATTCTCTAAAGAGAAGGGTTTTCAGAGATTGTCTAAAAGTGTGCAAAGTAGGAGATAGTCGGACAGATTGGGGTAGGGAGTTCCAGAGGATGGAGGAGGCTTTGGATAAGTCCTGAAGGTGAGCACGTGAAGAGGATATAATGGAGCTAGAGTGCAGGAGGTCTTTGGAGGAAAATTATTTGGTTGGTATTTTGAGACTGGGTAAGTGATGTAGCTGGGGACATAGTTATGGATGGCTTTGTAAATTGTTGTTAGTATTTTGAATTTTTTTTATTGGGTAAACGGAAGCCAATGGAGGAATTGGCTGAGAGGGATGGAGGAGACTGGGAGGTTGGTAAGGTGGATGAGTCTGGCAGCAGCATTCATTAAGGACTGAAGGGGGGATAGCCTATGTAAAGGTAAACCAGTGAGGAAGGAATTGCAGTAGTCAAGGTGAGAAATAACCAGGGAGTGAATCAGAAGCTTTGTGGTGTCACTGGTAAAGAAGGGGCATATTTTGGAAACGCGGAGGCTGAGGCAGTAAGGTTTGGACAGTGATTGGATGTGGGGCTGAAAGGAGGGTTCAAAGTCCAGAATTACACCTAGCACCCTGGCATGTGGGGATGGGTTGATAATTGTCTTTCAGACATCCTTTGAATAAGTCATCCACTACTCGGCCCCCAGGTACATCACTAACCTAGTCTCAAAATACCAAGCAAATTGTTTTCTTTGTTCCTCCCAAGACCTCCTGCTCTCTAGTTCTCTTGTCACCTCCTCCCATGCTCACCTCCATGAATTCCCCAGGGCCTCTAGCATTTTCTGGAACTCCCTACCCCATGCTGTCTGACTATCTCCTACTCCGAGCACCTCTCCCTGAAAAATCCACTTTTCAGAGGGGCCTTATCTGGCCCCCACCTAACAACTGTACATTTACTTGCTCCATCAGCCTACCCCCCACGGTTATTACCTTTTGTATCTCTTGACTCTCTCTTTTATATTGTAAGCTCTAACGATCAGGGCCCTCTGATTCCTACTGTATTAAAGTGATTGTAAAGTCTCGCTTTTTTTTTTTTCTTTAAATAACAAACATGTTAAACTTTCCTGCTCTGTGCAGTGGTATCCTCCTTTTCTCGGATCCCTCTTTGGTGTTAATGGCCCCTCCCTCCTGTCAAGTGCCCCCACAGCGAACAGCTTGCTATGGGGGCACCTGAGACAAGGAGCTGCAGCTCCGTGTGTCCGTTTAGACACAAAGCTGCTGTTTGGCCCCACCCCCTCTCTTTCCTGATTGACTAACTGACTTTGATTGACATCTGCGGGAGCCAATGGTGTCTCAGCCAATAAGGAGGGGAGTCCCAGACAGCCATTGCTGGATTGAGATGGGGTTCAGTTAAGTATTAGGGGTGCTGGAGAGGCTGCTGCACACAGAAGTTTTAGAAGCATAGAATACATTAAGATAGCAAACCTTCTGACTTTACAACTCCTTTAAACTGTATGGTTTATATAGCGCCAACAGTTTGCGCAGTGCTTATAATAATAATGAGTCCATTGGACGAAACACATTAGAAAGTAATGTTAGAAGCACTGCCAGAAACCGGAAGTACCCTGTCAGTTATTTTCTTGGTGAATTTTGTAATTTTCTTCCATAGTCATTGATACACTATATTGTCAAAAGTATTGGGACACCTGCATTTACACGCACATGAACTTTAATGTCATACTAGTCTTAGTCCGTAGGTCCACCCTTTGCAGCTAAAATTGCTCTCTCAATTCCTGTTTTGACTATGGGACAGAAAGTGAAGGTAAATCTCCCTAATGGGACAATGATGGCAAAAATAAACTTTACAGTGATTATAACCCTCGCTTACTCTATCCAAAATAAAAAAAATAGTTTTGCCTATAGTTCTACTTTAAAGTAAAAAACCTTCTACATTTACAATCACTTTAACTAGAGAATGTTTATTTTTATTATACTCAGTTTTTAAGCTAGCTAACGGAATAGGGTTGATGTGCCCCGTACAATAAACAAAGAAACATGAATTGCATGTGGGACTTTATATGAGGCGCAAAAAACTCAATAATAAAATCAATAAGGTAAAGATTTATTGGTAAATACAATTTCCAACAGATCAACACTGACATAATGCCATGCAGTCAAGCAGATGATCAATATATACATATTCTTATTAGGTCAATATATACATATTAACTCTGTAGCCAGGAACAGTGTTTTAAAGATCAATCCATATATGGAGTGAACTAGCATTTATGTAATCCGAAGCGTTTCATGACAAAGCGTCACTTCCTCAGGGGTTGATGCAGACACACAATTGTCTATGAAGTAGGAATAGTTTAGGAAAATACGACACACATAAGACAATGTATTCTATTAATGCAAACATTGGGTATCAACCAAAAGGGGACCCATACTTACAAATCTGCAAGAGATCACATGGTCATGACCTAATAGTAGTCACCTGGAAATGTCTGACCCAGGCATTGTGGGTGTGGGATTTGAAGTAGTGCAAACAGGACAAGATGAAATGGCGGGCATGGAGAGCAATCCAACAAGTTCTCCACCATGATGGCTGTGAAAGGTGTGTCTTATGTGTTAGTATACATGACATAAAACTACCACTTGGGTGTTGACAAGAAAGAAATAATATGTGTAAAGAATGTGAGATGTATGTATAGTACAAACATGAAAATGTGTGCATAAAAATATCTAACAAAAAGGATAAACAGTAAAAAAAGGTAAGAAAAAATTTAAAAATTAAAAAGGAGCGGGAAAGGGCAACCAACCACCAAACCCTCATGGCTCCACAGGAGTGATCTGCTAAATTGGGTGCAAATACACATGAGGTATATTGGTAGGTAAAATCCAAGAAAGAGTATATATATATATATATATATATATATATATATATATATATATATATATATATGTGTGTGTGTGTAGCTTAGTATGACTTTATTCTACAGGAGGCCCCCACCTCTCCTTCCCTTGGAGGAGATGGTGGGAAAAAAGGGGGATTTTTAAGTGTCCAACAGGTTGTTTAATAATTGCTAATAATATAATAATCCACAGATAAATAAAAACATAATCAATTTATTAATACATCAAATGTTAGAAATCATCTAGATTAGGCAGTAAAGCAATAGCATTTACACAAACATATATAGTCGACCCAACTTAACGGGATGAGCAAGTAAAAATACAGATGCAAAAGGATCTGGATCAATGCATTTCACCCGAATTTGGGGCTTCTTCAGGATCCATGTATTTGATGTTATATACACTCATACAGCATCAAGAATACAATCCAATGTCTGCTTCAACAGAGCCGAGATATATTGTATCTAATCTGTGAGGTTACTCCCATACATAGATTTAGGTGTAAACAATCCTAAACGGCAACCATTTAGTAGAGACTGCAAATGACGGTTCTCCAGATGCACAAGGTCCAAATTAGTTAACAAACCATCCAATACCAAATGAGAGGGAAGGGAAAAGACACATCCCCAATACCACCAGGTGCTCTAGCAGCCTCCGAGCACGCCAGCCACATCAGGAGAGGTAGGGGCTCCCTGTAGAATTTACCTCTTACTAGGGATAGTGCCATAGTGTATTTTCTAATAGTGGTGCAAGATCAATGCAAAAAAAAAAAGTATATAACGACATCCAACTAAGTAGAAATAGGGGGAAATGTGGAAATGTTGAATGGAAATAACCTACCATGGTAAGACATGCTGACAAGGGGTAATGTGACCGACCACCATGGAGAGTGTGCAGGACTGATGCTCCCCCGCCTGTTCCTATTTATACACCTGCAGGGCTCCAATCGGACCCCTCCCAACGTTGGGTGAAAACTACCCCTGAAGGGGGAGGGGAAAAGGAGGAGAGGAAATTTCCGCCATTACAGACCATCTTGCGGGGAGGACATCGCTGGTAAGCGCAAATTCTCTCGCACTCGCGCTGGACAAAACCACACAAACCAGCGTGGTTACGTCACGGCCATGCCGCTGTTGTGCGCCGGACAGTCACCTAAAAATCGATGCTATCAGAGTGATATTAAAAGCCGATTTTTTTTTTGTTTTAAAATTGATGCGTTGATGCACAGGGGCTCATTCACTCAATACCATGTAACAATATTCTTGTAAAAACTGTGGCTTACACTGGCCAAGTACTGCATCTGAATCCGCATGTTTTTTTAACTGATACCGGTTTTCTCTGTGTTTCCTTTTAAATTTGGTCTATAATAAAAAAGATGAATCCTATCTTGCCTTTAAAGTCCGGCCCAATGTTTTTCTTTTTGTTCTAAATTTTTTTATTTACGGATGTAGCATGGGAGTATCTCTATTTTTCTGGCTGTTTAAAAATAACAAACATATCATTCTTACCTGCTCTGTGCAGTTGGTTTTGCACAGAGCAGCACAGCACTGCAGAGCTTCTCCCTTCTGCCTAGTGCCTCCATATCAAGTAGCTTGCTATGAGGGCACTCGAATAGCCTCGCACCCGAGCCACTGCTCTGTGTGTCTATTTATTCCACTCAGCTCTGCCCCCACTCTCTACACATTGGCACAATAGCCTTGATTGACAGTAGCAGGAGTCAATGGCTGTCTTAGCCAATGAGGAGTAAGAGACCCGGGAGAGTGGAAAGGCTCTCGTGTACATCACTGGATTGAGATGGGGCTCAGATAAGTTTTGGGGGGCCTTTACAACCACTTTAATCTCTGCCTTTTATTTTATTTTGTTTGATTTTTTTGGATTTGGAATTTTACTTTTAATCAGAGCCTCCTAATTCCCAGCCCAAAACCTGGAAAATATATTGTGTGTTCTCTTTGTTTTAAAATAAAAAATCTTGAACAGTTTTTTTTCTGTCCATTTTGTCCCATCTCCCCTTAATGCTGTACAGATACAGGCCCCATTCCTGATCATAATAGAATGTTTGGGAAGAGAAGAAGGTTACTCTGGTCATTCAATTTCATTCCTCTCAGTGCTTCAATGGCTTCTGTTTAAGATGTCATTTCATATATTCGGTACAAAGTTTGTCGTTGCCTAGCTGTGCCTTAAAGGTCAGTGAACACATACTGCTCTACTTATAAGCTTTTAAAGATCCTTATTTTTTTTCTATAGATCCATTTATATAGTTACGGTTCTATAGTTATAATTCTATAGTTTTATTACATTTAACAGATGTAGAACTTGGACCAGGCAGCTGGAATTGTTTTAGGAGACCAATATCTTCTGTGTCTTCCCATGAGATTTTGTCTGCTCTGCATTCCCCTGAACCCTTCCCGGAGGAATGCGAACAACTATCAGGGCCAATAAGCTTAGTAACAAGCATCTAACTTTTAGAGTGACCACCAGGGCAATACTAACCTCAAGACAATTGTGGGCCTGTTTCTGGGGCAGCAGGATTACAGAAGGCAGCACAAGGACACAAAATGAACAAATTATAATTACTTTTTTATTTTTACCTTTGTCTAATCTCCTCTGGACCTTTAGCAATCGGCAGATTACCTGTTCAGTCCCGTTTTAACTTAAAGTGTTACTAAACCCAGGAGCCTGCATTCACTATATCTGCTCTCCCACAGTGCACATAATATGGAAATGCAATTATTTCAGCAAATATAAACTGCTAAATACCTTTTCCCATCATCGTTATATAGCAGTCGTGTGACTTCTATCAGTGTCTGGTTAAAGCTTGAGGAGGAGTTTTCATTCTCCTCTGACTGTCCCAATGAGGCTGCAGGACCCCTGACCCTCTGTCTGGACAGTGCTGATTGGTCCTGTGCCCTGTGCTGATCACATGCACCCTCCCGAACCGAAAAAAAAAAAAAGACTTTCTAGCAATACACACCAAACTGAGCAGGTGCAGGGTGACTTCAAAGGCTCTGTTCTATCAGGAGATGGATTGGGGACAGTGGAAGAAGAGGAGGATCAGAGAAGACAGGATCAAACAGACTTTTTACACAATACAGAGGATTAACCCCTTAGGTTCCACAGTGAGTATAACAAGCATGCTTTATTGCGTATACAGACTGATTTTACTGTTGTGGGTATAGTAACACTTTAAATTTCAGTTTAAATTGCAATCTATACTCATAACTAAAAATTCAAAAATCATTAACAAAATAACGTTACATTGTTATCTGTTCCTTAATTGCTAAAAGCATGACTACATACATTAAGTACCGGCACACTATTTTTGTGGAAATGCCCATTTAGGTTTTATCTTTTATTAGAAGGACAATGCATAATTACAACCTGTCATTTTTTATTCCTTATAATACCATTTCAAATACAGACGCACCTAAATGAACATTCTAGCCCTACCAAAGGACTGAAGTTAGATGTTTAATGATAAGTCATTAGTCTAGGCCCTCTGCAGAAATGGGAAAATGACTATGAATATAGTAGAAAAGTTCAAAAAAGGGAAAATCTTGATTGATTGGGATATTCTTAAATAGCGGGCAGAAAATGACTCCTTTAACATCCAGAGGAAAAAATGAGACAGCAATTAACTGATTCTGAACATTTGTATTTATAACATAGTCTGATATATTAGGTCTCATACATTGATGTATTCAATTAATTATGTTTATTCTTTAAAGCAGGACTCCACCCAAAAGGGAATTTCCGCTTTAAGGACTCGTCTCCCGCTCTTCTTGCACAATTGGAAATTTTGCGGAGGGGGGGGAGCGGCTAACCAACTTTGACAGTTACCCGCTACCCACTTCAGTTCCGAGTACCATGGCGCTCCACAACAGAAGTTCTCCTTCCTCCCCCTGCTTTATTCTGGAACACTAACAGGTGCCAGAAGACTGCATCCACCACTCATGATGTGCAGCGTGACTCGCGCATGTGCAGTGGGAACCTGGCTGTGAACCGCAAGCTGCCAAAGCTGGGTGCTCATAATGAAGAGGCCGGCGCAGGGGACCGAAGGCAGCGGGTGAGACTGCCTGGGGTGAGTTCATCGCTGGATCCTGGGACAGGTGAGTGGCTCTTTTTTAAAAGTCAGCAGTTACACTTTCTTTAGCTGCTGACTTTTATTTTTACCACAGGTGAGTGGAGCTCTGCTTTAAAATAGAACTTGAAGTTATTTTGATATTACATTTAGGTCCCTTTCCTGTATTTAATTAACATATTGACAATTTCTATATCACTTCTCCATGCTCTAGAACTGCTCCCAGTTTCCTCAGTCTAACACCCCCAATTCTTCCACACACACAACACACCAATTTCCCGTGAAAAGAGGTAGGGGTGACCAGCGCTATGGAGTGCAGACCTTAGACAATAGTGAAGGTGTGAGCTGCCAGCAACCAAACCCACGGAGGGTTAAAGTGTGAAATATATATGAAAGGAGGTTGTAACGGCGCTACCTTAAAGTGAATAAGTGCTTATTGTATGTGCCAACTTAAAACAAAGTGCCAATAAAACTTGTGTCATAAAAACGTTTAAAATTAAATAAAGTGCACTGGTGATTTATGGTGTGACCAGGTTAGTTGGTTAATGGACTGGGCCCATAAAGTGCAACTCAGTAAAGTGCAAGTGCTGTGTTGCATATACTAGACGAGTAAGAAATAATAGGTTCCCAATGTGCATTTATTTTTTATTAATAGCAATTGACAGAAAATAAATTAAATGCATAAGTGAAAAATCGCATAAGACAGTGAGAATGAATTAATCCGTGCCGTGCGTGGAATCTAAAATGCCACTAAAGTGAAGAAAGTGCTAAATTAAATAAAATAAAAGAGAGTGATGAATAAAGTTGGGGTTGCAATTATGTTGTACATCCACTAGATGTCGCCCCTAGATATACGACCTGTACTTTAATGGAAGAGATGGTCGGTTTCTTCCGGGGTTCTCCAATGGGTCGAACCAGGCTTTTTAGTACCTCAGGTTAAAAGAAAGAAACCCCATGATGTGAAGTATATCTGTAGCGTGGAAGAGAGAGCATAAAGACTCACGTTTGAGGCTGTCTAGGATCAGCGATGATGGCCGGGAAGCTTCCGCGTTCCACGGCCCAGGCTCCGAAAACCGGAAGTGACGAAATGACGTTACGACTCCGCCCTACGCGTTTCGTCATGTGACGTCTGCTGGAGCGGCGTCAACGTAACAAGCTCCCGGCCTTTAAATAGCATGTCCGTCTCCTGGCAACCAATCGGCCTCCCCCGCCGCCATATTGGTGCACGCAAACTGAAGCCGGACGGAGGACACATTAGGCCTCTCTGCAATGCCTCTTCAGATGCCGGAGCGGAGGGACAGCTATTTTGGAACATCATTTCCTGACAGCCTGTGTCTGATACCGTAATAAGGTTAAAACATGACATTTATTAAAAATCATTTAAAAAAGAGGAAAAAAATAGAAAAAAGTCCTAAAAAAGAAAGGAAATTTCAAAAATAAATTAAAAATAAAAAATTTAAATAAAAAGTAAAACCGTACAACAATTCATAAAAACATCATATAGCGGAGATTTCGTTAAAAGAGCACCAAGGTCAAGAGGTAAAAAAATGTAATTTGAGGTAATATAATACCATGTGCCCAGAGATTGAGTACATATTGTGGTGATAATATACATAACTTTTAGATATAAAACGGGCGTTGTTTTGAAGGGTTATAATGTTGCAGAATAAGGATAAAAAAGTGGAAGGAAATATGAGGAAAAAATGGAAGAGTTATACAAAAAAAGTGGATCAAATGGTCTAGAAAAAGGAGATGGAGTGTTTTTTTAAAAATAAAAATAAATAAAAATTGCCCATAAATGGAGAGTCTCCAAGGACAGTCATTCATTCCTGTTGTGTTTGAGAGGGCTGTCCGGGCCCCCCAAATACACAACAATCCGGATCAGGGTGTGAAACAACTTTTTCCCATTGTGATGTTGGATGAGAAGGCTCTATGATTAGCCCCTAATAAAAAAGAAAAAAGAAAAAAGAAGTTTTGTGGTGTTTAAGAGGTTGTGCTGTAAGCAAACCTCATACAAGTGTGGTGGGTAACCCCGAGCCTTGAGACTCAAAAAGAAGAGTTATTTTATATATATAAATGTGTTGAGCTTAACAGATGTTTTGCTCAAACCACCGTATAAACTACGCAGATATGGAGTGTCTACACAATGTGAAAGTTCTAGATTAAAAGCACAATATTCTTGGTGATGCTGGATGAGAAGGCCTCAAGGTAATGTTGAATAAAATGAATGGCGTTAGATGGTAAAATTGGTTAAAATGTTTCCTTTAGTGTAGGAGGTTATAGTCAGGTGTAAAAGTTTAAAACTATTAGAAAATCAAACTGTACACTAAAAAATTACATAAAACCAACCAATCACAAATAAAAATATTTCAAAGGATTGTGTCAAGGCAAATTTTCTGCCCCAAAGGAATTACATAACAAAAAGTAAGAACATCAAAAAATGAGAAGATCACAGGAAAAAATGGTGTTAAAAGGCCATAGCAAAAATCAATAAAAACATCAAAAAGGCCTTTCTTAAAAAATACTTTTAAAAAACTTTTTTCAAAACATTTTTTAAAAAACTTTTGAACAGAAAGGGACTAAAAGTTTGAAGGCGAAAAAACAGGATAAAAAGGGGAGGTGTTTTTTTGTTTTCCTGGGAGGAGGTTTAATTGAAACATAAACCATTTATGTGTCTGTAATGAAACAGTTAAGATCAATGTCTACATTCAACCCATCAGGGCGAAGAGATCGCATCAGAAAAATCCATTTTGTTTCATTTCTAGAAATCATTCTTGTTTTATTTCCTCCTCTCCAATCTCCCTTTATTCTATCAATGCCATAAAAAATTAGTCCAGAAGGATTTTTGGAATGCACCTCTTTAAAATGTCTGGGAAGATTATGTTTATCAAAACCCTTTTTGATATTTTTTATATGTTCTCTGATCCTTACATATAGGGGTCTGGTTGTTCTACCGATGTATTGTAAATGACAAGGACACTCGATGACATAGGTGACATGTGTGCTATTACACGTGATGGTGTCCTTTATTTTGTATTCAATACCGGTAGTTCGAGATTTAAAAGTGTTCTTTCTTCTTGGCTGGTTCCTATTATTTCTGCAGGGTAGGCACTTCCCACATCTAAAAAAACCATTAATACTTGTAGGTAAAGAAATGGTTTTTGGTGGATTTATCACATTGTGTACCACCTTATCTTTTAATGTGGGGGCTCTTCTATACACAAAGGATGGTTTATTTGGTAGGATTTTCTTCAAAGTCCTATCCGCTGTGAGTATAGGCCAATGTTTTTTGAATATTTTTTCTAGCTCTTTATGTTGCCTGTTATATCCCGTAATAAAAGCAAACTCATGTTTGTTCTGTTTTTTCTTCTTCCCATTTTCTTTTATAAGGTCATTTCTATCGGTGTTCTTAATTGTTTCTTTTAGGTGCTCCAAGTTTTTTCTTTTGTAGCCTTTTTCGATAAATCTCTGTATCAGTATATCCGCCTGGATTTCAAAGTCCTGTATGTTGCTGCAATTTCTTCTTATCCGTAGTAACTGTCCCTTTGGGATGTTCCCTAACCACTGTGGGTGGTGGCAGCTTCTGATAGGGATATACCCATTTTTATCTGTTTTCTTAAAATATGTTTTGCTTGCCAGTTTTCCTTCTTGTTTGAATAATTCTAGGTCTAAAAAGGCTATTTTTTGTTTATCCCAATTTCCTGTGAAGGTAATTCCATATGCGTTGCAACTGATTTCGTCAAAAAAACATTGTAACGATTCTGTGTTTCCTCTCCAAATGAGGATAATATCATCAATGTATCTCTGGTAGTAACGCAAATTTGGTCTTTCCACACTGTAAATCTGTTCCTCCTCCCATTTTTGCATGAAAATGTTAGCCACGCTCGGGGCATATTTTGCCCCCATGGCTACTCCCTTAGTTTGTGCGTAATATCGTCCTTTGTGCCAAAAATAATTCGAGTTCATCGCCATCTTGAGGCCTTCTAAAATAAAGTGCATTTGTGCTTGCTTCAAATCTGTGTGTTTAAAAAGTGCCCATTCAACACTATCTAACCCGTCCTTCTGCACTATGTTGGTATATAGTGAGTTTACATCAATGGTTACTAATATATCATCCTCCGTCACTTCTAAGTCCTGTATGTCTGAAAGCAATTGCTTGCTATCTCTAAGATATGATTTTCCCTTTAGGACCAAAGGCTGTAAGTATTTGTCTAAGTATTCTCCCAAGCGGGAGTGGACGGAGTCTATACCACTCACTATTGGGCGGCCTGGTGGCTTTTCTTCGTTTTTATGTATCTTGGGTAGATAGTATATAATTGGGGTTCTTGCTGCTTCTATGTGTAGATATTTGGCTTCCTTGTTATTCAGAATGCCGAGGTCCTTCCCTTTTTTGATGTACGTCTTCAGGTCCTTAGTGTATTTCTCTTTCGGGTTTTTCGAGAGTTTTTTATAGGTATCCTCTGCACTAAGGAGATGTTCCAATTCTTCATCATAGTCCTTCTGATTTAGTATCACCAGGCCCCCCCCTTTGTCTGCTGGTCTGATTACGATGTGCTTCTTTTTCTCTAATTTTTTGATGGTCTCCCATATATCCTTCGCTTTTTTCTTTTTAATTTTCAAATTTCTGATTTCCTCCTCCACCATCCTTTTGAAAACTTCTAAGTTTTCATTTTGTGGGTTCTTAGGATTAAAGACCGATTTGTTCCTTAGTTCAGTATGTTTAAATTC
The DNA here is from genome assembly GCF_965119305.1 of Pelophylax lessonae. NCBI lineage: Eukaryota > Metazoa > Chordata > Amphibia > Anura > Ranidae > Pelophylax > Pelophylax lessonae. Next base: position 470,070,053 of record NC_138772.1, read on the forward strand.
TGCATTGGTTGTGGGTGCTCGTTTATCTTTTTTAATTTCAAAATGTTTCTTAATATTGATTTTCCGAATGTACTTTTGTAGGTCTATATAGGCTTCAAATTTATCAAGGTTCTTGTCAGGTGCGTATTTTAGGCCAAGATCCAGAAGTTTTAATTCGTCTTCCTCCAAAACCGCACTACTCAAATTAAAGATACCTTTGCCTAGTATTCTCTTCTTCTTTTTCTTAGACCCCCCTCGTTTTCCCCTTGGTTTCCGTTTCTTGTGTAACCGTAGAATCCGGGGGGTTCCTCTCTCCTGTGTGAATCTGGTCCTCTTGGTCTGGGGGGCCCTCTCTGGTTGTCCTGCTGGGGTCGTCTCCCATCTTCTCTCCAGTTCACTCGGTGGTCCCCTTGCGGTCTGTGTGCTCCTCTGGGACCTCCTTGGTGGTAATTCCTTCTCCATGGTTGTTGCCAACCGTTGTTCCTCCATTGTCCTCCGCCTCCTCTTGGGGGTCTCCCCCTGTTTCCTCTTGGAAAAAAACCTCTATTGGGTGGGGGTCCCCTGTTGTCATATTGAGGTTCTTCATAGTAGTTCAGGGGCGAGAATCTGTTATAGGTTTCAATTTGGTGGTAGTGTTGAGTTGGTGTTCTATCCCTTCCTAGGATCCTCGGGTAAGTATTTCCTCTATGGTCAACGTGAGAATATTCTGGAAAAATTCTCTCTCCGGTGTGTCTTCCTTCATTTGCTGGAGTTCTGGGGGTTCTGGGGGTTATAGGAGTTCTTGGTGTTCCGACTTCCATCCAAGAATCGTCATCTTCATCCCCCATTTCTGAAGGTTCCCTGGAGTCCACACTCACAGGGTCCACGCTTGTCCCTTGTCCATTATATACTTCATCAGCTTGCCATTTATATACATTCCTGTTTTTGTAATCCAGTATGTCCCTTTTATATTTTTTCTGTTTTTTAGCTTGTATTGTTTTATCATATTTTTGTATGGCATCCTGAAGTGCTTTCTCTTTGTTCTTATATTCCGTCGTGTCTGCATGGGGAGCTAGCTGTTCTTTTAGTTGTATGATGGTACTCTCGATTTTTTTGAGTTTGAATTGTCTCCTTTTTATGATCATTAGTAGCAGTTCTCTTTCACAATTGTTGAAAAATGTATACCAGGATTCCAGTAAGGTGGGGTCAGTGATATGGTCATTAGGTGAAATGTCCCACCTGAGCCTCCTAGGTGCTATACTTTCCCTGGCGTATTTTTCAAGGGTGACAATGTCCCACCATACCCGTAGCTGTTTTTCCATGCTGTGCTTCAATTGTTTGAATGAACCTTCCATATCCTGTCTCTGGATAATGGTGTCCTGGTCAAAAATTTCTTCTACATTTATTGTTCTAGAGGTCATGTATTTAAATATCTCCATTTTGCAGCTAGGTCTGGATGGTACCACCAAGGTGGTTCCACAAACAATGAAAAGAGGTAGGGGTGACCAGCGCTATGGAGTGCAGACCTTAGACAATAGTGAAGGTGTGAGCTGCCAACAACCAAACCCACGGAGGGTTAAAGTGTGAAATATATATGAAAGGAGGTTGTAACGGCGCTACCTTAAAGTGAATAAGTGCTTATTGTATGTGCCAACTTAAAACAAAGTGCCAATAAAACTTGTGTCATAAAAACGTTTAAAATTAAATAAAGTGCACTGGTGATTTATGGTGTGACCAGGTTAGTTGGTTAATGGACTGGGCCCATAAAGTGCAACTCAGTAAAGTGCAAGTGCTGTGTTGCATATACTAGACGAGTAAGAAATAATAGGTTCCCAATGTGCATTTATTTTTTATTAATAGCAATTGACAGAAAATAAATTAAATGCATAAGTGAAAAATCGCATAAGACAGTGAGAATGAATTAATCCGTGCCGTGCGTGGAATCTAAAATGCCACTAAAGTGAAGAAAGTGCTAAATTAAATAAAATAAAAGAGAGTGATGAATAAAGTTGGGGTTGCAATTATGTTGTACATCCACTAGATGTCGCCCCTAGATATACGACCTGTACTTTAATGGAAGAGATGGTCGGTTTCTTCCGGGGTTCTCCAATGGGTCGAACCAGGCTTTTTAGTACCTCAGGTTAAAAGAAAGAAACCCCATGATGTGAAGTATATCTGTCCCGTGAGCCCATCCTGTCATTTACACACCCCTGGGGGATGTATTATCAGTCAGGCTGAGTTTAAGCTGGTCATAGACTGGTTGAAGTTTAGCTGCTTCAGCAGGGACTGGGCAAATTTGGATCAGTGTGTGGCCATGTTGAAGGGATATGCTGCAACTGCTAAACATTGTATTCTGGCAGTAGCAGGTGTCGGTGTCAGAATCCATCTTTTTTTTTGTGGATGGTAGAATCCATTATCCCTGCCTGTTAGCATTTGTGTACACCAAGCCACGCAGGGGTTCAGGGTACATTTATAGGCTCTGTGCCATGATGATATGACTCCCATGTGTATGTATGGGGGGGGCGATATCATTGTATAAACAAATGGCCACTGCCCCCAACTATAACTGGTCTTCGCAGCAAGAAGCATGTGGAAGGGCAACGCATGTAAAACAAAACCAAAGAAAACTCCCAGCTCAACTCATCAGCCTGCCTGCTACCAACCGAATTAACCTGTCCAACAGTTTGCAATAAAAACAAGGGTTTAGTTAGCACACATTTGCAAATGCATGCATAAGCTGCCGAGGCCACGGCAAGGCACCCCATTATTATCCGCAGTCCTAACGCTATACATTTTTGAGGACCTCCATAGTAGAAGCATATGCATTATAATGGTTAGGCAGAGAGCAGGAGAGCCTGGAAGGAGCACACCTCTCCTTAAATGCATGGACAGAGAGCAGGTGAGCCTAGAAGGAGCACACCTCTCCTTAAAGGCACAGGGGGGCACTGGACACCCAGCATATAGCACAATGCCAGCAAAGGTGTCCCGTATGTCCCCTCACCAGTATTCTAACAGCACAAACAAACAGCCACTGCCACAGGCTGGCTGGCGAGTTGAGTTGAGAATTTTCTTTGGTCTTGGTTTACATGCATTGCTCTTCAATGTGCTCCTTGCTGCAAAGGCCAGTTATAGGTGGGGGCAATGGCCATTTGTTTATACTGTTGGAATACTGGTGAGGGGGCGCACTGCACACCTTTGTTATATGCTGGGTGTCCAGTGCACCCCTGTGCCTTTAAGGAGGGGTGGGCTCCATCCAGGCTCACCTGCCCTCTGCCTATGCATTATAATGCATGTGCTTTTACTATGGAGGTTCTCAAAAATGTATAGAATTAGGACTGCGGATAATAATGGGATGCCTTGTTGAAGCCTCCGCAGCTTACGCATGTATTTGCAAATGTATGCTAACTAAACCCTTTTTTTTAACGCAAGCTGTTAGACAGGTTAATTTGATTGGTAGAAGGCTGGCTGGTGAGTTGAGCTAGGAATTTTCTTTGGTTTTGTTTTACGTGATATTATCGTAGCTTGGCCAACCAAGTTGCTGTAGAGGCAAAAGATGGCAGCACCCATGATCACTAACAATGCTGGAAGGGATCGATTGCTAGGTAAGTCTGCAATAATGTGCTAATATGCTGTTTATACAAGCACATAATGCCTAAAAGCTCCTGGGGCCTATTTAAACAAACATCTTTGCTGAGGTTTAATTCTGCTTTAAATATTTTTTCAAACAACACACAGATAGAGTCACATAGTAAGTCAGGAGCACATCATACCTCACTACAGCTAGAGACAGGTTGCTAATTGTGAAATCCCCGGGGCAGACATAGGAGGGTTTCATATATCCTAATATATCACATGTATTTCCCTTTTGTAGCTTTTTTTCTAAATGACGGTTAAAGCAGTTAAATATTTCAACTTGCGATACATTTGGGAGCTTTGTCTTCCAGCTACACCAGGGAAATTAAATTGTTTGTTAAACTAGGTTTTGAAGTTATTGGATACAATATTTCAACTTTGATTCTAGCTATGATTTATACTACATTTTCCTCAAAAAGTAAATTGTATCCAGTCTTTGCAATATCTTTATATTAGGGTTTGGATTTCAGGGTTTATCTAAATTATTGTAAAATAAATTATGCACTAAGTGTCGTGTTCTTGATGATGATACAACTGCAGACATACTGTAAATTCTGCCTGAGCTAGCAAGTCTGTGTACTATATAAGACTTACTGTACAATCTCTTAGCATAAGTTCCTATTCCTAAAAGCTAACTCTGCTTGTATCTCCAGGGCCTGGCCTGGAGATACAAGAGAAGCCAACCTAGTCAATTCAGTTTCCTACCAGGTACGTTTACATACTTACAATAGTTTACATTTTATTGATGTTAGGCTAACTGGTCTGTAGTTTCCAAGTATACAGTATATGTTAGCACTTTTTTAAATATTGGTACCATGTTCGCTTTTTTGCCAATTATCCTGTCAGTAAGGTGTCCTTAGAAATTAGAAATATCTGTCTGGCTATAACCTGGCTAAGTTCTTTGCCAATTGTCAGGTGTAAGCCATGGGATGGTAGGTTGGAGTTTGTTGTAATAATAACATAAATAGGTAACCATAGAACCATTAATAATAACACCAGACATTGAGTTGGATAAATAAGGCCGCGCCTGTTTATTACTGGTTTTAAAACATGAGTGTCCAACCTTTTGGCTTCTCTGGGCCACATTAAGTGTAGAGAAATTTTCTCGGGCCGCATATAAAATATATATACTATAGTTAATATGTATAAGTACTAAAACGCTGCCGTGGCCTTCCCGTGCCGCCGCGCCCCGTCCCCCAGCACTAATTTAACACAACTAGAGGATGATCAAATGAAATGGAATCAGTATACAGAGGTTTACTTCTGAGAGATATTAAAGGAACACTCTAACCACCATGACCACTTCAGTGATTTCAAGTGGTCATGTGGTAGGAGTCAGAAACACTGCACATGCTCGGATATTTACAGTTAAGTGCTGGGGGCTAGTTGCACCCTTAGCACATATGACCTAGGCAGCCAGAAAAGGTCATGTCCTTATTCATACATGCATGAACAAGGACATGACATATTATGACAAAACACAACTAGTTATTAAAAAAGATATTGCAACAATTTACACACGCTAATGCACATACCTTTTCTACTTATTTTGCAGGCTGTTGGCTGTTACTGCTGGCGGGTACTGCTGGTGGGTACTGCTGGTAATGCGGGTACTGCTGGAGGAAGCAGCGGCTGCAGTATAGAGCAGAGCTGCTGCTTCCTGTATGGCTCCTATCACAGGCGGAGGAGGAGTGCATTTCATATAACTTCGCCTGTGACAGAGCCAGAACTATACAGGCTCTGTCACTGACTGCAGACATCCTAAGTCTCCCGCAGCAGCCGGGAGATCGCACGGCACCTGCAGTCTAGTGCGTGCCTATCCAATGCAGCCTAAACGTTGCCCATCCAATGCAGCTTCACCAATGCGTGCCCATCCAATGCAGCCTCACCAGTGCATGCCCATCCAATGCAGCCTGATCAGTGCCCATCCAATGTAGCCTCATCAGTGCAAGCCCATCCAATGCAGCCTCACCAGTACAAGCCCATCCAATGCAGCCTCACCAGTGCGTGCCCACGGGAACTCCAGCTTACCCGGCGACCGCTGTCATGCGAAGTCCTGCCTCCTGGACCGGCTCCTATGATAGACGTCACCAATGTGCTGTCTATCATAGGAGCCGGTCCAGGAGGCGGGGCTTCATATGACAGCGGCCGGGTAATCAGGAGATCCCCGCTCTGTTTGTAATCCGGCGGCGCTTGTCCCCCCTCCTCCCCTCCCCTCCAAGGCAGCCTCTTCCTACAGTTAGTTGGAAGCCGCTGTGGCCGTGCCCCCGACTCGACTTTCTTCCTCCCCAGCAAAAAATAAATAAAAAAATTGTCAGGGGGCAGTGGGCCGCATTGCCTGCAGTTCCGGGCAGCAGGTTGGACATGCCTTTTTTAAAACTTTAAATAAACATATCAACATCATAACAAAACTTTAACAACCTAGTCACTACGACTCAGGTTGTATAAACACCAGATTTTTAAAAAAAATATTTTCCACAATAACATATAAAGCAATAACATCATTCATAACACTTCGTCCCCCCATAAGCAGAGGTGACCCTACCACATAATAATTTAGCCACAACAAACCAAAGGGGAGGGAGGGGAACACCACAGTTTCTGATTCCTGAAAACGGTTGAGCTCTGATGACTGAGGTACCTCAATAAATACCCCCAGAACCGATTCTGGAATAAACCGGAGGGTATTCAGGCGGGAAGAAAGAGCAGGAAGGGGCTCATATTGAACTAAAAATAGGGTTACGCTTAAAACTCCCCAGGTAAACTACCTAGTCTCTCCCGATTCCAGCATAAAGAGCGGGAAATTTGAGCGGGAAGGGGGCTAACTTGACCCTTGCAGTAAAAAGGTCAACCTAACCCTTTACCTCAGAGTGACAGAGCTCTATCTTAACACATATCATAAACCCAATTAATCAAGCTCAATTAATCTTTTCCCTATCACCATCCCATAAGGAAATGGGGGGCAAAAAGCTCCCCCTTTCCCCCATTCATTTGCATTAAAATGTTCAAGTCTTTTTTGGACACTGGCTTCTGTTAGTCACAAGGATACATTCCGTGTTGTGTTACTAACAATACAGTCTTAACTGTTACTGATCATCCTTTATGGGGCCAATATGTTGTGACTTTGCTGCCTTCACTTCAAAACTAGGTACTTTCCATAGGTGTGCGCAGCCTATTGCAGTAGGGTGTGCACCCCAAAGCTGTGGAGAATGGTGGGTGTTGCCAAACTGTAGTTACAGTGGGAGGGGTTTAAAGGAGCATTGGAAATAAAACAAAAGCCTTCCTGTACCCATAAAATTTGCTTTTGGTCTTCCCTCCTCCACATAGGGTGCATCCACCCTGATGCCATATGGTTTACATGGTTGCAGTGCAGTGTACCTGCAGTTTCCGTGTGGGTTAGTTGCACTTTGACATAGACTTCTATTATATCCCATGGTTTTGGTGCGCTTTCTTAATTGAAGGGTGGTTTTGGTGCACTTTCAGAAAACACATCAAAACCATGGGACATAATACAAGTCTGAGGCAAAGTGCAGCTGGCCCACACAAAAACCACGGGAACACTGCGCTGCACCCATGGCATGGGAAAACTGCTCTAAGTAAGTGGAAAACAGCTAAATGTTTATTATTACTGACCTGTAAACTATGTTAATTAATACTGACCCCTAAATTCTGCCTCACTTACAACTGACCCCTGAACTCTGCCTCACTTACTACTGACAAATGAACTCTTCCTCACTTACTACTGACCTCTGAACTATGCTTTACTTACTACTGACCCCTAAACTCTGGTTTACTTACTACTGACCGCTGAACTCTGGTTTACTTACTACTGACCCCTGAACTCTGGTTTACTTACTACTGACCCTTAAACTCTGGTTTACTTACTACTGACCCCTGAACTCTGGTTTACTTACTACTGATCTCTGAACTCCACCTCACTTACTAATGACCCCTGAACTTCGCCTTACTTACTAATGGCCTCTGAACTCCGCCTCTAAACTACTGATCCTTGAACTCCACCTCACTTACTCATGACCTATGAACTGTGCCTCACTTACTACTGACCCCTGAACTCTGGAGTTGCAGTATCCTGAGTAATGGGAAAAGTCCAGAGAGAAGAGCAGGAGTTATTTCTCTTTCTGTGTCTCTCCTGAAGCGGCACTTGTCACATGCAGCTATCTGGGAAACGCTGTTTGTTTATGTCAGGGAGGGGGTGGGTACTAAAGGACAGCACATAGAGTAGGAGGCAGGGCTATGATTGACTGTGATTGGCTTATAGACCCTCCCCCACTGTCACGCTGACTTTAACAACCACCCCCTTTCTGTATAAAACCAATCACAATCATTTATAGCCCTGCTGCCCTACTCCCTGTGCTGCCATTTAGTACCCACCCCCTCCCCGAGGAGGGGTTCCAGCACTGGACAGGGAAGCTAGGGGAGATCAAGGGAGTAGTGGTTTCTACTACAGTGATTTCCAGCTTCTAGAAGGATCCACAGGTATGGTATATGCATATTTACTGTACATTGGTAAAGCTAGACCAATGTAAGTATGTAAAAATATCCATACCCGGAATTCATTGAGAGGGAGATCCCAAACAGCTAAGGAACAGATAGTGCTCAGAATAAAATAACATCAGGAAAGAAGAGTAACACTGATTTGTGTGAAGTATGATTCCTAATCTTTCCTGGATTATCCCCATTACGTTAGTGGGTAACATGTCCAACTGGAATGGCATTGTGCTCATTCATTTAAGGCTCGCCATTTCTTAACTGTCTTGCAGCCAGGACAACTTTGTGTGTCAAATGGTGGATGCCCAACTAGATTTCCAGCTTCCAGAGGTATCCCACTACTATAGTATATACTGTACATAGTTATTTTGGTCCAAACTGTGTAACTGTGTAAAATTATTCATACCTGGAATTCTTTTTTTATTACTTTAATGTTTGTAATTAGCTCTTTGTTCCGAGAAAAGTAATATATACAGTTTATAATGCTGTATCTATGTGCTGTATGGATAAGGTATTATAAATAAAATCAGATGAATAGGCTAACATCTAATATTACAGTCCCTGGAATTCATGTTTTATTCATTATGATTTAGCTCAGCGTGGACACATTGCCCCCAACTTCCTCTCGGGTACGAAATCTGCTTCTGCTGACAGAGCAAGTAGTGCCTGAGGGTATAAATACTGTGCTGGCCTTATACAGGTCCGGGAGTTCAAGGCACAATTTTTTCCCTAAAGAAAATACACATTTATCTTTATATTTTTGCAGACTATTGTCTATATATGGTTATATATTTCAAACCTTGCTTGTATTCACACTGAAAGAAATGACATTAAAGATACAGTTCTCATCTATTCTATTCACATTGTTTAAAGTGCTAATTTTGGGGCGTCTTTGGACTCCTGAAGTCACCCCCAACTTTTATTGGAATAAAATTGTATCTGAACCTCTTAGCAGTGGTGTGGCACTTTAATTTCCATATTTGTTACATTAAAAGCCAAGTAGACTGTGGAGATCCTCTGGGGTGTAGAAACCACCTGACTGAGAACCAGATTATTTATATCAACATCTAGGGTAGAGATAGGACAGCACGGCAGGGGAGTAGATAAGGGGGGTAGCAGGGTCCAAACCCTTCCAGAGTGTCCATCCACAGGGCAGGCACAGCAGAGAAACTCCTTTAAGGCATTTGCACAGAGGAACTGAAATCCAGACCTATGGAAACCAAAGCCAGGGGGAGGACTTGAGGGGGGGGGGGGGACAGAGGAGAGTGACATACAGGCTGTGTGCTGTGGGAGAAAGAAAGAGGTCAGCAGACCCATCAAATAGGTTTATTTTGCACCCCTAAGTCCCGCTCGGACCTCTGCTTACTATCAGACAAACCATCAGATAGGAATCTGGTGTCTATGGTCCACCTTGCAAACCCCTTACCCAGACCAGGTCTTTGGCCATCCTTGTTTGGAACCATGCTGTCTCCAGTACAGCACTGCTCAGGACACCTTGGAAGTATCCCTTCATGTGGTTTGCATATTTTTGTTACACTCTCACTTGTAGCACAGTAATTAAAGTGGTATTGAACCCAAAACCAAACATGTATTATATTCTAGCTTACCAATTCATAGATGTGATGGTTGCATTATTTTTTCTTTTCTAGGCTTTCTTTTCTTTTCACCTGGTAATCCAGTCTGTAAGTCTGTTATTTTTGAACTGAACAAGCTCTTCTGTAAATGCATCAATTTGGAGTGTTGTAACAAACCATTTACCACTGACAGCGGTGCGTACAATTAACAGCTTTTATTTATTCATGTAAAACCCTTATCCCAAAAGGAAAACAACTGGTGCTGTAATTGCTTGTGTAACTGCAGTGTGAGCGAGAGTTTGACTTCAATTTGTTAGTGTGTCTGAATCTGCTAGTACATATAACATTCCCCCCCCCCACACACACACACAGACGGACTGTGCTGCTGTCCAAAGGTTCCCCCTGTACTCCACCCAGAGTATAGGCACTCTAATACAGAAGGCAGGTTACTGGCCAGATCACCAGGTGGAAACAGTGAGGAAAAAAGCCTAAAAATAGAGAACAAATTCATCCACCGCATCTAAGGTTTGGCAAGCAGCAAAATATGACATGTTTGGTGTTGTGCTTAATACTACTTTAAGGCATATTTTGTGGGTACAAAGATTGTGCCATATGTTAACCTGTACACAGGGAGTAAGATCAAGTTAACCCCCCCCCCCCCCGCAACTGGAGGAGATTTTCGCAAACATGACATGTGTATGCCTGCCTTTGCTGCTGGGGGGAATGGGGAAAACCTAACTGTTTTCCCCATTCCCCCCAGGGCGAGTTGTAGGCATTTTAGGGATAGAGTCTGCTGAATTATAGGGTCAGTGTCTTCTACAAACTACAATCGATATTGCTGTGTGGGGGGTGGGGTCTGCACTCAATCCTGATCTACGATCTCTTCTCAATCCTGTTAGGGACAGAGTCTGCTGAATTTTAGGGAAACTGTGTTCTACAAACTACAATCGATATTGCTGTGTGGTGTGGGATTGGAGATAGGCAGGTGTCAGTGATCCACATCCATTTTTCTGTGTGTGAGCTGCAGTGAACACAATCTTTTTGGGCTGCAGTGAACACAATCTTTTTGGGCTGCAGTGAACACAATCTTTTTGGGCTGCAGTGAACACAATCTTTTTGGGCTGCAGTGAACACAATCTTTTTGGGGTGCAGTGAACAAAATCTTTTTGGGGTGCAGTGAACACAATCCTTTTTGGTGTGCAGTGAACACAATCTTTGTGGGGTGCAGTGAACAAAATCCTTTGTGGGGTGCAGTGAACACAATCTTTTTGGGGTGCAGTGAACAAAATCCTTTTTGGGGTGCAGTGAACAACATCCTTTTTGGGGTGCAGTGAACACAATCTTTTTGGGGTGCAGTGAACAAAATCCTTTGTGGGGTGCAGTGAACACAATCTTTTTGGGGTGCAGTGAACACAATCTTTTTGGGGTGGAGTGAACAACATCCTTTTTGGGGTGCAGTGAACAAAATCCTTTTTGGGGTGCAGTGAACAAAATCATTTTTGGGGTGCAGTGAACACAATCTTTTTGGGGTGCAGTGAACACAATCTTTGTGGGGTGCAGTGAACACAATCTTTTTGGGGTGGAGTGAACAACATCCTTTTTGGGGTGCAGTGAACAACATCCTTTTTGGGGTGCAGTGAACACAATCTTTTTGGGGTGCAGTGAACACAATCTTTGTGGGGTACAGTGAACAGAATCTTTGTGGGGTGCAGTGAACACAATCTTTGGGGGGTACAGTGAACACAATCTTTGTGAGGTGCAGTGAACACAATCTTTGTGGGGTGCAGTGAACACAATCATTGTGGGGTGCAGTGAACTCAATCTTTGTGGGGTACAGTGAACACAATCTCATACTTCTGAAGGTTTGAGGGTGCTGCCTGTTCCATACTCCCCCTACTCCTCATCTAGCCTTTTAGGGGTACAAACAATAGTAATTGGGGCCTAGTGTGGTTGTGTACGTGTGATATACATACACTTTTTTGGGATCATATTTTCTATTCCGCTATTTAATCAAAAACCTTTGGGGATCAGTTAAATTGGGGGATAGTCTGTGTTGGTACGTGTGAGAGAGATCCACCTTTCCAAGTTGTTGGGGTTCATCTCATACTTCTGAAGGTTTGAGGGTGCTGCCTGTTCCATACTCCCCCTACTCCTAGCCTTTTAGGGGTACAAACAATAGTAATTGGGGCCTAGTGTGGTTGTGTACGTGTGATATACATACACTTTTTTGGGATCATATTTTCTATTCCGCTATTTAATCAAAAACCTTTGGGGATCAGTTAAATTGGGGGATAGTCTGTGTTGGTACGTGTGAGAGAGATCCACCTTTCCAAGTTGTTGGGGTTCATCTCATACTTCTGAAGGTTTGAGGGTGCTGCCTGTTCCATACTCCCCCTACTCCTAGCCTTTTAGGGGTACAAACAATAGTAATTGGGGCCTAGTGTGGTTGTGTACGTGTGATATACATACACTTTTTTGGGATCATATTTTCTATTCCGCTATTTAATCAAAAACCTTTGGGGATCAGTTAAATTGGGGGATAGTCTGTGTTGGTACGTGTGAGAGAGATCCACCTTTCCAAGTTGTTGGGGTTCATCTCATACTTCTGAAGGTTTGAGGGTGCTGCCTGTTCCATACTCCCCCTACTCCTAGCCTTTTAGGGGTACAAACAATAGTAATTGGGGCCTAGTGTGGTTGTGTACGTGTGATATACATACACTTTTTTGGGATCATATTTTCTATTCCGCTATTTAATCAAAAACCTTTGGGGATCAGTTAAATTGGGGGATAGTCTGTGTTGGTACGTGTGAGAGAGATCCACCTTTCCAAGTTGTTGGGGTTCATCTCATACTTCTGAAGGTTTGAGGGTGCTGCCTGTTCCATACTCCCCCTACTCCTAGCCTTTTAGGGGTACAAACAATAGTAATTGGGGCCTAGTGTGGTTGTGTACGTGTGATATACATACACTTTTTTGGGATCATATTTTCTATTCCGCTATTTAATCAAAAACCTTTGGGGATCAGTTAAATTGGGGGATAGTCTGTGTTGGTACGTGTGAGAGAGATCCACCTTTCCAAGTTGTTGGGGTTCATCTCATACTTCTGAAGGTTTGAGGGTGCTGCCTGTTCCATACTCCCCCTACTCCTAGCCTTTTAGGGGTACAAACAATAGTAATTGGGGCCTAGTGTGGTTGTGTACGTGTGATATACATACACTTTTTTGGGATCATATTTTCTATTCCGCTATTTAATCAAAAACCTTTGGGGATCAGTTAAATTGGGGGATAGTCTGTGTTGGTACGTGTGAGAGAGATCCACCTTTCCAAGTTGTTGGGGTTCATCTCATACTTCTGAAGGTTTGAGGGTGCTGCCTGTTCCATACTCCCCCTACTCCTAGCCTTTTAGGGGTACAAACAATAGTAATTGGGGCCTAGTGTGGTTGTGTACGTGTGATATACATACACTTTTTTGGGATCATATTTTCTATTCCGCTATTTAATCAAAAACCTTTGGGGATCAGTTAAATTGGGGGATAGTCTGTGTTGGTACGTGTGAGAGAGATCCACCTTTCCAAGTTGTTGGGGTTCATCTCATACTTCTGAAGGTTTGAGGGTGCTGCCTGTTCCATACTCCCCCTACTCCTAGCCTTTTAGGGGTACAAACAATAGTAATTGGGGCCTAGTGTGGTTGTGTACGTGTGATATACATACACTTTTTTGGGATCATATTTTCTATTCCGCTATTTAATCAAAAACCTTTGGGGATCAGTTAAATTGGGGGATAGTCTGTGTTGGTACGTGTGAGAGAGATCCACCTTTCCAAGTTGTTGGGGTTCATCTCATACTTCTGAAGGTTTGAGGGTGCTGCCTGTTCCATACTCCCCCTACTCCTAGCCTTTTAGGGGTACAAACAATAGTAATTGGGGCCTAGTGTGGTTGTGTACGTGCGAGATACATACACTTTTTTTGATCATATTTCCTATTCCGCTATTCAATAAAAACCTTTGAGGATCAATTGAATTGCGGGATAGTCTGTGTCGGTACGTGTGAGAGAGATCCACCTTTCCAAGTTGTTGGGGTTCATCTCATACTTCTGAAGGTTTGAGGGTGCTGCCTGTTCCATACTCCCCCTACTCCTCATCTAGCCTTTTAGGGGTACAAACAATAGTAATTGGGGCCTAGTGTGGTTGTGTACGTGTGATATACATACACTTTTTTTGGATCATATTTTCTATTCCGCTATTCAATAAAAACCTTTCTAGGGCAAGATCTTAAATTACAGAAATATGAGGAGACCGTCAAATAAGGGCCGTGGCCTGGGTCGTGGTGCTGCTGGTAGAGCTCCTGTTGCAAGGAGAGGACATGGTCGATCTGTGCCAGCTACACGCACAAGTGAAACACCTTCCTCAAGTGTGAGTAGGCGACAGAACCTGCATCAGTATTTGGTAGGGCATCAAACGCCCCTAGAAGTGATGAGGCCAGAACAAGTTGAGGCGATAGTAGATTGGTTTGCTGCTGACAGTGCCTCCAGTTCCTTCACATTGTCTCCCACCCAGTCTACTGCAGAAAGGTCAGAGTTGGCACCTGCAGCCAATGTCCAACCGTCTTTCACCTCACCCCCTTGCAAATCAGGCCAGCAGTCTGAGCCCCAAGCCATACAGCAGTCTCTTATTCTTTTTGAGGACTCTGTCAGCAGGGTTTCCCAGGGCCATCCACCTAGCCCTGCCCCAGAAGTGGAAGAGATTGAGTGCAGCGATGCCCAACCACTTATTTCTCAAGATGAGTACATGCAAGGATCATCGCAGCACGTCTCCGATGATGACGAAACGCAGGTGCCAACTGCTGCGGCGTTCAGCATTGTGGAGACCGACAAGGAGGGCAGGGGTGAAGACTGGGTGGAAGATGATGTGGAGGACGATGAGGTCCTCGACCCCACATGGAATGAACGTCATGCAGGTGACCTGAGTAGTTTGGAGGAAGAGGCGGTGGTCGCACAGAGCCACCAGCACAGCAGAAGAGGGAGCAGGGTGCAGAAGCGGAGCGGCCGTGCCCTAGACACTACGCCCGCTACTGCCCAACGCAGCAAGGGAACGAGCGCACCAAAGTCAGCTCAAAGGAGTTCTCTAGCGTGGAAGTTCTTTAGAAAATGTGCTGATGACAGGACACGAGTGGTTTGCACCCTGTGCAATCAGAGCTTGAAGCGAGGCATGAACCTTCTCAACCTGAGCACAACCTGCATGATCAGGCATCTAAGTGCAAAGCACGAGCTGCAGTGGAGTACACACCTTCAAAACCAAGAAACGTCTCTGGCTCATCCTGCTTCCTCTTCTGCTGCAGTCTCGGCCGCTCCAGCCACATCTGTAGTGATACCGACACCTGCCACCCCGCAAACAGACGATCTGTCAGCAACACCACCACCTGGGTCACCAACAACCATCTCCACAATGTCCCGTGGAAGCGTTCAGCTTTCCATCTCCCAAACACTTGAGAGGAAGAGGAAGTACCCCCCTACCCACCCGCGATCCCTGGCCCTGAATGCCAGCATTTCAAAATTATTGGCCTTTGAAATGCTGTCATTCCGTCTGGTGGAGACGCACAGTTTTAAAAACCTTATGTCGGTGGCTGTCCCACAGTACGTCGTGCCCAGCCGCCACTACTTTTCCAGGCAAGCCATCCCTTCCCTGCACAACCAAGTGGGGGAAAATATCAGGTGTGCACTGCGCAACGCCATCTGTGCCAAGGTCCACCTAACTACGGATACGTGGACCAGTAAGCACGGTCAGGGGCGTTATATCTCCCTAACGGCACACTGGGTAAATGCAGTGGCGGATGGGCCTGAGGCGGATAGCAATTTGGCGCATGTCCTTCCACCACCGAGGATTGCAGGGCGCTTCAGTTTGCCTCCTGTTCGTAACTCCTCCTACTCCGCTTCCTCATCCTCTACCGCCTCCTCATCCGGACAGCGTAACACCTTCACCACCAACTTCAGCACGGCCAGGGGTAAACGACAGCAGGCAGTTTTACAACTTGCCTGTTTGGGGGACAAACCACACACCGCGCAGGAGTTGTGGAGGAGCATGGAACAGCAGACAAATGAGTGGTTGCTGCCAGCGAGCCTCAAGCCCGGCCTGGTGGTGTGTGATAACGGGCGAAATCTCATAGCAGCTCTGGGCCTAGCCGGTTTGACGCACATCCCTTGCCTGGCGCATGTGCTGAATTTGGTGGTGCAGAGGTTCCTTAAAAACTACCCCGATATGTCAGAGCTGCTGCAGAAAGTGCGGGCCGTTTGTGCGCACTTTCGGCGTTCTCACCCTGCTGCTGCTCGCCTGGCAGCGCTGCAGCGTAACTTCGGCCTTCCCGCTCACCGCCTCATATGTGACGTGCCCACAAGGTGGAACTCCACCTTGCACATGCTGGAAAGACTGTGCGAGCAGCAGCAGGCCATAGTGGAGTTTCAGCTGCAGCACGCACGCGTGAGTCGCTCTGCGGAACAGCACCACTTCACCACCAATAACTGGGCCTCCATGCGAGACCTGTGTGCCTTGTTGCGCTGTTTTGAGTACTCCACCAACATGGCCAGTGGCAATGACGCCGTTCTCAGCTTAACTATCCCACTTCTATGCCTCCTTGAAAAAACAATTCGGGCGATGATGGAAGAGGATGTGGCACAGGATGAGGAGGAGGAGGAGGATGAAGAGGTAACATTTCCAAGGCTTTCAGGGCAGTCATTCGCAAGGGGCTCCGAGGGTGGGTTCCTGCACACGCAAACGCCAGGGACGCAATTGTCCAGCAGGGGCACAGTTCTGGAGGATGAGGAGGATGAGGAGGAGGAGGAGCTGGAGGAGGAGATGGAACCATGTTCACAGCAGGGTGGCACCCAGGCCAGCTCATGGCCATCACTGGTGCGTGGCTGGGGGGATACAGAGGACACGGACGATACACCTCCCACAGAGGACAGCCTTTCGTCGCCTCTGGGCAGCCTGGCACACATGAGCGATTACATGCTGCAGTGTCTCCACAACGACCGCCGAGTTGCCCACATTCTAACTTGTGCTGATTACTGGGTGGCCACGCTGCTGGATCCCCGTTACAAGGACAACGTACCGTCCTTAATTCACTCACTGGAGCGCGATCGCAAGATGCGCGAGTACAAGCGCACGCTGGTAGACGCCATGCTGCTGGCATTCCCATCTGACAGCGGGGCCACAGTGGAAGCACAAGGCAGAGGAGGAGGAGGAGGAGGTCGCCAACGCAACCAGGGCACCGCCAGCACCTCAGAAGGCAGGGTTAGCATGGCCGAAATGTGGAAAAGCTTTGTCAGCACGCCACAACAAACAGCAGCACCAGCAGCTCAGATGGAACGTCTTAGCAGGAGGCAGCATTTTACCAACATGGTGGAGCAGTATGTGTGCACACGCCTACATGTAGTGAATGACGGGTCTGCCCCCTTCAACTTCTGGGTCTCCAAATTGGGCACATGGCCTGAGCTTGCCCTTTACGCCTTGGAGGTGCTGGCGTGCCCTGCAGCCAGTGTATTATCTGAACGGGTATTTAGCACGGCTGGGGGCGTTATAACAGACAAGCGCAGCCGCCTGTCCAGAGACAATGTGGACAAGCTCACGTTCATTAAAATGAACCAGGCATGGATCCCACGGGACTTTTCCGTACCTTATGCAGAATAGCAATGGATACCGACCTTACCCACCCATTGTTCCATTTTTGCTCTTTCTCACTCTTTTGGGGTGTACCCTCATTTAAAATTTTTGAAAAGAAGCAGTGTTGGCTACCTCGTCCTCCTCCTCAGGGCCAGATTAATGTAGGGGCTATTGGAGCTGCAGCTCCAGGCCCCTACCTTTTATATAGGCCCCGGGTTGGCCATATTCACTGTTACCGCTCTTCTGTCACTTGTAAACACAGAAGTCTGGCTTCTATGCTCGCTTCCCCAGGCAGCACCCTCAGAACCTCCCCACACAGCGTGAAGGCCGGACAAGGAGGGACAGTTGGCGATGCATGGATGTGTTTATGGGCTTCAGAGACAGCATCCCATGTTGAATTAGGCATGCATGGCTGCACCCTTCCTCCTCTGGGTGCATGGCAAGGCACGGCCCTTAAGGCCCTTCAAAATCCTCAGCACCAAGCCCATGATGCTGTTAATCCGGCCCTGGTCCTCCTCCACCGCCGCTTCCACCTACACCGCCCATAGGTGTGCGCAGCCTATTGCATTAAGGTGTGCACCCCAAAGTTGAAATACACATGCATGTGTTTGCCAGCAGGGAGAGTAATGTATCGGGGCCATGTACCTGTAGGCAAGGAGAAATAGAGCAGAGCAGGTCCCAGGGAGATCTTTCCCATCTCCTCACTGGCAATGCTATGTGCCCTAGGTGATTAGGGTGTGCCCAGGCACACCCAGCACACCCTGTGCGCACGCCTATGTCACCGCCACATCCACCACCACCTCAACCTCCCTCCTACTCCATATGGGCCTCGTCCTTCAGAGATGAAGAAGAACATTGTTTTATTTTTCTGTTTTTTTTTTGTTGTTTTAAGTTATTTCCCTATCCACATTTGTTTGCAGAGCACTTGCCATGCTCTTAATTACGTTTTGCTGCCATTTGCAGCACTCTAGCCCTTTCCTTTGGTGTTTTAGAGCCATTTTAGTGCCTTAAAGTTCGGGTCCCCATTGACTTCAATGGGGTTCGGTGTCCGGGAAAAGTTCGGTAAAAGTCCGGGACACGGACCCGGACTTTTTTTTAAAGTTCGGCCGAACCCGTCGAACACGGACATCTAGGTGTTCGCTCAACCCTATTAACTAGGTCTTAAATTCTTAATGCCTTGGAGACCCATGGAAATTAAATGATCAATTCACTATGATGGATGTGTTATAACGATGTGACTAAGGTGTACATTTATGAAACTGAGTTTTTTCTCAGTTCATTTCTTTGCAGTTCTCAGAAGAAAATGATCTCCTCTGGCACCATGTTTATGAAGCAGAGAACTTCAGTTCTCACAGGGAGAACAGAGGAGAAGTTTTTCCTCTGAAAACGGCCGAGATCCAGGTAAAAGTGAATGGGCTGCCTGTAATCTCGTGAGACATAGCGAGATTACAGTATGAGAAAATCACTGGTTCCCGTTTATTAAGCAGCGGTAAATTATGACTGCTGAATACACGTGCATTTCCAGAGGAGACCCCGCCTCATGTTAATAAAATAATTAGTCCCCCTATACAAGATATATATATCATTTTATTTTATTTACACATTTATTTACACATCCCCGCTGACTAAGTCATCTGACGTAACGCGTACGGGGGGAGGAGCCTACTCGTAGTACGTCGGCCCTTAGGAGGTTCTGCCATCCAGGTTTATCTGCTGTTTCAAGCCCGCATTGCTAAAGCGCAGGGGAATGTGAGTGTATATTCACCTTTTTGATTTATAATAAAGCATTTAAAAACTGAGAGCATTAGATCCCCTCTTCCCTTTATTTTCTGCTGAGTTTTGCTGAGATCCTATCGCACTCGGAGGGCAGCTCAAGTGGAAGGAGTGGAGATTACAGGCTGTTGGTCCATACGATATCTATGCGTGTATGACTCCTTGGAGTCTATCCCTAAAGTGAGCTGCTAATCTGGCACTAGTCACCAGGAGCACCTGTGTGGAGTGTGGAGCACTGTGGCACTTTAATATTTATTACAGATGAAGATTGAGAGTTTTATTTGATTTGATTTTCTGGTCATTAATTTACTGAGCCTTTGGGATTTTATTCATTATTGATTATTTACTTGGTCACTAACACTGGGACTTTTTTTAGAGTTTTTTCACTTTATTGCACTTGGTATCAGCATTGATTTGCTTTATATTATTGTTTATCTAGTATATATGCATTCATTTTCACTTGATTGATTAATTTCTCACTTGTATATCATTTATGTATTTGTATCCACTGGTGTTTTGTGTATTGCACTGATTGCTTGCAGCCTTGTGCGTTTATTTATTTATTCACTGCATCTATTTAATTTATTTCATTCACGTATATGGTTTGCGCTGATTATATTACCAATTTCTTCACATGAAAAGATATAATAAAATATTTACAAAAATGTAAGGGGTGTGCTCACTTTTGTGAGATACTGTGTATATATGATAATATATAATATGCAAAATAATATAATATGCAAAAATAATATTCAATGCAAAAAAGTGAAACTCATATATTTTATATAGATGCGTAACACACAGAGTAGTATATTTCAAGCATTTCTTTCTTTTAATTTTGATAATTATGACTTACAGCTAGTGAAAACCCAAAATTTAGTATCTCAGAAAATTAGAATATTACATAGGACCAATAAAAAAAGTATTGTTAATACAGAAATATTGGCCTACTGAAAAGTATGTCCATGTACAGTATAGTGAGCACTCAATACTTGGTCAGGGCTCCTTTTGAATTAATTACTGCATCAATGTGGCATGGCATTGAGGCGATCAGCCTGTGGCACTGCTGAGGTGTTATGGAAGTCCAGGTTTCTTTGATAGTGGCTTTCAGCTCATCTGCATTGTTGGGTCTGGTGTCTCATCTTCCTCTTGACAATACTCTACAGATTCTCTATCTTAGGTCAGGCGAGTTTGCTGGCCAATCAAGCACAGTAATACCATGATCATTAAACCAGGTATTGAAACTTTTGGCAGTGTGGACAGGTGCCAAGTCCTGCTGGAAAATGAAATCAGCCTCTCCATAACGCTGGTCAGCAGATGGAAGCATAAGGTGCTTTAGAATTTCCTGGTGCGCTGACTTTGGACTTGATAAAACACAGTGGACCAACACCAGCAGATAACATGGATCCCCAAATCAACACTGACTGTGGAAACTTCACCCTGGACCTCATGCAACTTGAGTTCTGTACCTCTCCACTCTTGCTTCGGACTCTGGGACCTTTATTTCCAAATGCAACATTTTCCACAAAAAGAAAGATAAGATGCAATGTGTATTGCTTAAATTATGAATTATGTTAATAGGAACATGTAACAATTTTAAAGTAGGCGTTATCCCAATTTGGTTGCAAAAGTGGAATTGCTCTTTATTGAGCTTTGTAAAAAAAACACATGAAAAGTTCTAAAAAGCCCCACCATGTGGCTGGATATAGGATTAAAATACAGTCATATGCAATAGCTCTTATTTACATTATACATTTTATATATGGTATATGATCACACCACAGAAAATATATACAAACCTACTACTTTGGAAATTTAGAATGAAGCACAGGAAGTCTAATTATCTCTAAGCATATTTGGTAATTGCCACTTCACCAACACTGTGACCCTTCAGTGTAGAAGGCTGCTGAAGAGCTGTATTTCAGAAAGAACCAGACAAATAGATATAGGAGAGAGAGAGGTCTCCTTGAATACCGCCTCTTCACAGACATACAATGAGAAAACTACCGTGGCTGGTTACTCAGGAAATGTAGATTGATGAACCACTTACTGTCTGTATCATTAGCAATGTCCTTATGAAAGCAGGAAATTGTTCAATAAATGGACACGACTAAAGAGACTAAGGGCATGTTCTTGCTGGAATGGAAAAGATGATTTTGAGGACAATATGCCTGTAAGGGCAAAGAATAGTGAAGTAGGTTCATCCAAAGTACAGGGGAGAGAAGGACCTGATGCAGTCATTGACTCAAATTGAACCAAATCATTTAAATGTATTAAAGTGATATGCACACAAGGATTATTTATAATATCACATTACATTATCCCAATATGCATTTCTTTCTGTGTATAATCCCCTCAGGTACATATACAGCATGTGGGATACAGAGCTGTGCTGTCTGTTAAAGTACAACTCTAGACATATTTATTATAGTGTAGGTGTCAGCGCTGCTGATATGGGATCTACCCTAAAAGTGCTAGTGCTAAACCAAAAGACTTTCTCTATCCACACTTGCACCGATCATTGTAAAGCAGACACAGTCCTTTTGTACAGTACGATGCATCTCTTCTCCTCTAACTCTCCTGCACATTTCTTGAAAGAACAGATTACTCCTTTGACAAAAGTATATCCATTGCCGTTGGCAACCATCTCTGTGAACTTGATTCTTCATCCCACTCTCCCTAGTCACTGTTGAGCAGACATCACTCTCCTTGCTGACACTCCAGCACATTTCTTGAGAAAGCATGGCATTATTTTGTAAGATTTCTCGGCTGTTGTCGTTAGCAACCATTGTGGTAACCCAGAGCGAATCCCGGATGAGCCCCCAGTTGTAGTACTGCCCCCTTGAGGGCTGCTGAATTTCTCAACCTTTCGGGTCCCTCTGGGTTACCGGTAGCAACTGCATGCAGCAACTTAACACTTTACTTTCCGGCTCACTTAGGGGTTGTTGTTTTTGTTGCTTTTATTTTATATGGGGATGGGAGAAGGGAAGAGTGGGATACTCCAAAACTTGAACTATTCACAATGTTGAGGACTT
Organism: Pelophylax lessonae; assembly: GCF_965119305.1. Classification (NCBI taxonomy): domain Eukaryota; kingdom Metazoa; phylum Chordata; class Amphibia; order Anura; family Ranidae; genus Pelophylax; species Pelophylax lessonae. Next base: position 470,092,188 of record NC_138772.1, read on the forward strand.
CTATCTGAGTATGCGGCTAGGCCGCAGTTTCACCTTGCCACTAGATGAATCTGAGGTTAGCGGATTCTCCAGCAGTGGCTCCTCCTGCTAGGCAGATCTCTCCAGCGCGCTTTCCCCCGTGGTACAGTAACCTCTTCACTGCCGCTCCAACTCAGCTCAGCCAGCATAAAAATCACTGTACAGCAGATCATGCTCCTCAATCTGCACACATCCGCCATCCTTGTCTGTACCTGGGCCTCAGTTGCACCTCCATCTCACCAGGCCAACTGATCTCCCTTGCTATTTTGGAAAATTGTCCCACTGTCAGGCATTGCACGGCCGACATTTTTCTTTATAGCACATGTGCAGACAACACTCGCCATACTGTCTTGGAAAACTGTCCTGCTGTCATGAATTGAGGAAGGGAGGAAGGGAGCCTGTAAATTACTTCCCCTTTCGGGTGTAGCTGAGAGGGAGACACGTGTGTGGAGGAGCAAGATGGCGGGTGCCGGAGTGAACCGGAACGCGTAGGCTATCCCATGTGTTGGCAGAGATCTTTCAGATGGGACTGGGACTCGGATGGCGATGTTGACCCTGTGGGACACAGGGGTGCTACTTGTGCCTGATGGACGACTGGCATTGTGTACCGGTGCTAGCGGGGAACATCTGGGCCTGGTATGTAGTCAGTGTCTGAATGTTTCCATGTGGCTGCAAGGGTGGAGCCAGTGCAGGCACTGTGGCAATCTGCTGCTGCAGGCGGAGAAGAGTGACGGTCAGCCCAGAGGATTGAATGTGTTGTGGGAGACTGGAGTCACTCGTATCCTGTCGGCTTCTAACCTGGGAATCCCTGTGGGCAGAGGGAGAGGAGTACTTAGGATGTTGCTGGGGCCGAGACCAGTGGCACCTGCCTGTACTACCATATGCCAAGTAAGGGAGACCCACACCACAGAAGCCATGTGCATGCAGGTAATGAGGGCAGAGGAGCAGCCACCTAATGCATGAAAGGACACTTTTCTAAGATTCTGTTGGGCCAGTGGGCCAGCTGGAGGAACTTTGTGCAAGTTGCTGCCTCGGGAGAGCAGGTAGTAGCTTGAAGTCTCTGGAGAAAGGGGAATGCCAAGAGTGAAAAGGGGCCCCTGAAGAGACTGATAACCCTCACAAGTCAGACAAGTTTGCTCAGGCTGCAGCAAACAACTTATCCTAAAAGAAGACAGGTTGCCTCAATGCTACAGGTGGGAAGGACACTGAGCATCAGTCAGATGGACTCGACTGAAATAGGAGGACAGTCAGTGCCCGGGTGCTAAAAAGGGACTGTGCCTATTTCAGTCACAAAATGTGACAAGTCAGGTAGATAGTTAGCTTGATAGGATTTGGGTGTTACCTGTTCCAGGAGTAAACATTGACCGCCGAGTCAAGCATGTCAGGAGTAACTTCTACGTGAATGTGTAGATAGAGATTGTCCAGTGAGAAGGTCGCCTCTGAGGACAGGGCAGTCTCACTGGTTCAGATAGTCATAATAATAATGTGCCTAACTTAAATCTTTTCCTTTTCACTGGATATCTGGGTCTGGCTAGGCGCTCCGCTATTTGCAATGTAGATATTGTGTCTAGTTAGTCAGTCAGGATGACATATTTCACCTGCTCAAGCTGATTTTTGTTTGGCGGGGATGCATTAAGATTAAGGCACCTAATATGTGTAAATGTTTTTGTGAATATTGTACAGCAGAGATACTGTATATATTTATTTTTTCATGTAATTTATTATGTCGACTGACTGTGTATATTTTTTATTTTTCCTTTTCCCCCCTTTCCAGGTTTGTGGGATACTCCTTGAAATTTTTGAGAAAATAATTTTTGTAGGGGGTGGCTGCCCCAGAGCCAGTGAGGACATGGATCGGTTTGGCAGGGGTGAGTGTAGCACCCTCCTAGGTAGGTGCTAGAGAGTGAGTATAGTTTTGGCTCTGTCTCCCTATCAGAAGAGCAGCAGGCAAATTCTATATTGCTTTCTGCTTAACAGAGAGCAGGATCTGTGAGTTTTGTCTGCTCAATGTGATCAGTGTGTGATTCATCTGGTCTGGGGGAGTGTCCCCACTGGTCCAATGGGGAGGCGCATTGGATAGTGGAGGAAACCAGGCCAATGGTTACACAGGCTTTGATACAGCCCCAGTTATTGGCACAGACTGGTTGTATCGGTGCATTGTGGGGTGTGGTATAAAAGCCAGGAGCACATGTGCTCGGGGTCTTTGGCTGGTGAGCAGAGTCCTGGAAGGAGGGTGGCGGCTGCCTCCTCTTCTGCAGCAGTTGGTGTATGGTCACAGGCAGTCGGCCTGGTGAGCCAGAAGGAAGAAGCTGAACCCAAAGGTCCAGGAGAGCTGACTAAAAGGAGTTGAGACACTGGAGAACCTGGAAAACAGTATCATGAGTACAGGGGATCTTGTCTAAGGGCCTGACCAGGAAGGGGGCCACTCCAGATTAGAGTAGTCAGAGGAGGGGTGTGAGCTGGTGGAGTGAAAGGGGGTGCTAGGCGAGTACCCTGAAGATAAGTGCTAAGTAAGCTGTCAATTCAGGAACTTTACCTCAGATTCATCTAGTGGCAAGGTGAAACTGTGGCCTAGCTGCATACTCAGGTAGAAGTCCTCAACATTGTGAATAGTTCAAGTTTTGGAGTATCCCACTCTTCCCTTCTCCCATCCCCATCTAAAATAAAAACAACAAAAACAACCACCCCTAGACTGTTCATTGACTGAGCAGGAAAGTAAAGTGTTAAGTTGCTGCATGCAGTTGCTACTGGTAACCCAGAGGGACCCAAAAGGTTGAGAAATACAGCAGCCCTCAAGGGGGCAGTGCTACACAAATAACGGTGAATCACTCCATGCTCCCCTCCTGAGTCCCTACTCACCAATATTATGAAAAAAAAAATGGTTGAGTGTCAACATCGTAACTGCGTATGCACTGTTCCGTTGCATGCCAGGCTCGGGATGGCTCGTTCAAGCTCGGCGGGCGCATGCGCAGTTATGTTATGATGTTTCTTAAATAGCTAAAGAGTGGAGGTACCCGTTGACATCACCTGGTGATCCCGCCCCCTTGTGACATCATCCACCCAGCATGCCCTGGTCTGTGATGTCATGAAGGGGCGGGATTACCCGCCTAGGTCATCAGGTGACTCCACCCCTTAGCTATTTAAGAAATGTCAGGTGGAGAACCAGGTTGTCCACGGAGAGCTTTTAAACGAGGCCAGAGGGTTTTTTTTCTTATTTTTTTCAGGTATGGCAGTGCGGCGGGCGGCGTTAGATCTACATCAGAGGATATAGATTTTTATTTTTTAATAAAGGTTTTTAATCAAAAACTGTTTTTCTGTCATTATTCACTTTTACACATTTTTGGTGAATGGGTAGGGGTACTATGTACCCCATACTCATTTACATGGGGGGGGGGACAGGATCTGGGGACCTCCTTGTTAAAGGGGATCCAGATTTTTTATAAACCCCCCACTTGCAGTCCCCCACAGCCCAGGGTCAACATGGGGACAAGGTGCTTTGGGGCCCCCATGTTGATGACATGTGGCCTGGTATGGCTCAGGATTGGGGCGCTCACTCACCCCCCCCCTTTCCAGGCCTGCCAGGCAGAGTGTTCGGATTAGGGCCTGCTATGGAGGGGGGGCCCCACGCTGATTTTTTCTGAATTTTCTATTGCTGACATTGTTTTATTTACATTTCAGCTGTCAATGGGGAAGCCAGCTGATGACTCGTCGGTTGTGAAGGATGCGGCAGGGGTTCCCGGCTCACTGCTTAACAACCAGTTATTCTTCACACAGAATTTGAATTGGTCGATCATTTTTTGACCGTTGCGAATTCTAATTGTTCTGAAAATTTGGAATTCGTTAGAAAATAAATAAACAAATCTAGTTTTAACGAATTTCAACTAATTTCGTTACTATTCGTTACTGTTTCATTCGGAGATTTGGATATGTCAGAATCTCCGAATAACCAAAAATTTGTCTGAATTTGAATTCGGACCGAAAAGAAATGCACGTCTACTGCACTGTACATACACAGGCAGTAAGATCTCTCCCTCGGCTCTTCTCCACACAACACAGAGCTGAAATTGGATTCTCTTTCCAACAGCTACAATCGGCAATGTGTGTAGTTGGTGGCTACATTGCACTTCTGACCTCTGAAATTCCCTGGTCAGAATGGCAGTGTGGCTGTAGTAACCAGCTACACACAGTACAATAAAATGCATGTAGCTGTGTGAAAGAAAATTGGATTTTAGCTATGTGTTGTGTGGATAAGAGGCGAAGAGGGGATCTTGATGCCTATGCTCAGGCTGTGTATGTCCAGTGCAGAGATGAGAGATGGCTGGGCACACCATCAGGTGTGGAGGGGGGTTGTGAGTGGGAAACTTTGGGGGGGGGTGCAACCCCCCTTAGCACCCCCCCCCCCCCCCCATGGCCTATAGTAGAGTAAATCTTCACATTCCTGTGTTAAAAGTTTCTGTTTGTGTCGAAACATGAGACATGCAGCATGGCACTGCACAGGTTAATGCTAGACCTCTGTCCGTAGTCTAAGAACTGACACTTCCTGTGAAGAAACTATATATCCCACAATTACTGGATTTCTCAGTCTAGTGCTCTTCAGGTGCAGTAATTATATCTGAAGAAGAAACGAGCTGACAAAACATTCATAGACACAGAGAGCTCACTTATTCAGCTGGCAGATGATGGGATCACATTAGCATCGAGGGACCCAGAAACAAAAAGTTGTCTTGTCCCTTTGGTGCATAGGGAAGCTATATAATGCAATACATGAATATAGGGGGATCGATAAGCCATAACACTATAAACTGCAGCCACAACATTTGATCCCCTTATTACAAGGTAAGGAAAACAAACAACACAGGGAATATAACTACACTTATACCTCGTTAAAACAACAAAAACATTTGAAAGTGTGCAATAGACTTTTGTCAAAATTCGAACAAATTTAATTGTTTTTAGTATAATTAGTGTCTAGATCAGCATATATCCCTTTTATAACTTAGGACCCATCAACTTGTTTCTGTTTCAATTATTTTATTAAAGGTCTAAGCTGGCCATAGGTGGTGCGATTTTCTTTTCTGCAACCATGGGTTGGAGGAAAGAAAATTTCTTGATTCCCCCATCAACATAGTCAGTGTTGATGGGGGAATCCCTCTCCAAAAGCTATTGTGTTCTCCAGATGTGGGGGGTGCAGGGAGCCATCCCTACTGGGAGAATTCATAGTGATTATTGCTGACAGCTATAGCCGCTGGCAATATTCGCATAAAAAAATTTGATATGCTGGTTGTACCCAGTCGATTGATGGATCGAATTGGGTGCCATCACCCTGCCCATAGATGGTTCCAATCTCAGCCGGTCTCTGCTGAACCAGCCAAGATTCAAACCATCTATGTCTGGCTTTTCTGTAAGTACAAATAGAGAACAGTACAGCCATAGACCATACATGGTAGGCACAGCAAACTCCTAAGGATCAAACTAAACCATCAAAACCAACCAGGGATGGTAAAAAAAAGAAAAATATTGGGTGCACTACTGCCAAGAGTGCTGGTCAAATAGGGTAGAATCTATTTTCTGCCCCATACTGCTCCATAGGATGACAGAAACAAGAAGGCTAACATGTTGCTGCATGACTTATCACAATTAATAAAAGGTTATTGTGTCATACATATTGCCATTTACATATTTTTATATAATATTATTATTATATTGCCTATGATATTTACTTTGTGGTTATGAATGGCTGCATTTTCTTTTGGGTTGTAATTTTTTTGCGATCATGCACAATATTTCTTATGTGATGTTAAATACGAAACCAGAACACATTTCACGTAAATTTTAAGTTCTGTTCAGTAACGGGAAAAATTTAGCAGTTTGCTTTTTGCAGTAATTTTCTTTTCGAAGGTCTGAATTGTCTCTTGAATTGTGTACACACTAGATGAAAATCTTATTATCGTTCCGAATACAGAATTTTCCCTCTGATTATCATATACGGTGTTGGCCCCATTAATAAATGCCTAGTCTGTTACAGACTGTTTTGCAAATTTGGGCCAAATGTGGGATTTCCAACTCCAAATTTTCGTTCCCATTTGACAACAAGGGAGGGGACAATGTTAACTGACAGAGCATTCTCAGCTTCTGTATAATCACCGAAAAACATTCTGTTTTGGGGAATATATCTGCATATGCAAAGAACCAGTAATGATATACAAATTAATGTTATTTCTATTCATATTAACACCTTCCCGCATGGCCTATTGTAAAATGATGGGAGGGTGGGAGCACTGTTGTTCTGGGAGGACGTCATATGACATATTTCATAGTTTGTGGACTCTATGACATTTCTACAGATTAAATATTATACACTGACTTAGGCTATTTTCACCAATAAAATTTAGCAGTATACACTGTGGCATGAATTTGTGAAGAAAGATTATTTATTTGCAAAATTTTATAACAGAAACAGAGAAAAAAAGTCTCAAAAATGATTTTGGGAAAAAAACATAGCAGTGAAGGAATGCCATCAACAGAAAGGTACATTTGTGTGAAAAAAATGATAAAACCGTTATATGGGTACAGTCAGTGGCAGCTGGTGCTGAAAATTTTTTTTTGGGGGGGGGGGGGGGAGCAAAAAAGAAAAATGTAATAGGTATTGCTTTGCGGCAAAAAATGCAGTAAAAAATTGTGTGACTTTGAGGTCATGGTACAGGCATGGCACAGGTGATGGTACAGGAGATGGTGTAGGCATGGCACAGGTCATGGTAAGGGCATGCCACAGGTCATGGTACAGGCATGACACAGGCATGGCACAGATGATGGTATAGGCATGGCACAGGTGATGGTATAGGCATGGCACAAGTGATGGTACAGGCATGGCACAGGTCATGGTACAGGAGATGGTATAGGTATGGTACAGGTCTTGACACAGATGATGGTACAGGCATGGCACAGGTCATGACACAGGCATGGCACAGGTCATGACACAGGCATGGCACAGGTCATGGTAAGGGCATGTCACAGGTCATGGTAAGGGCATGGCACAGGTCATGGTAAGGGCATGGCACAGGTCATGGTACAGGTCATTTTACAGGCATGTCACAGGTCATGGCAAGGGCATGGCACAAGTCATGGCACAGGCATGTCACAGGTCATGGCACAGGCATGTCACAGGTCATGGTACAGGCATGTAACAGGTCATGTCACAGGCATGTCAAAGGTCATGTCACAGGCATGTCACAGGCATGTCTCAGGTCATGTCACAGGCATGTCACAGGCATGTCACAGGTCATGTCACAGGCATGTCACAGGTCATGTCACAGGTCATGGTACAGGTATGTCACGGGTCATGTCACAGGCATGTCACAGGCCATGTCACAGGCCATGTCACAGGTCATGTCACAGGTCATGGTACAGACATGTCACAGGTCATGTCACAGGCATGTCACAGGTCATTTACAGGCATGTCACAGGTCATGTCACAGGCACGTCACAGGTCATATCACAGGCCTGTCACAGGTCATGTCACAGTCATGTCACAGGTCATGTCACAGGCATGTCACAGGTCATGGCATACGCATGTCACAGGTCATGTCACAGGCCATGTCACAGGTCATGTCACAGACATGTCACAGACATGTCACAGGTCATGTCACAGGCATGTCACAGGTCATGTCACAGGTCATATCACAGGTCAGGTCACAGGTCATGTCACAGGTCATGGCATCGCTGCAGTGGCTTAAATCACTTACCTGCTCTCCTGGGCTGGCTCACTGACTCCACAGTCACGCTGCCTGCGAGACGTCCATGGCAGCTGCTCCTTTCCTCCTCTCCTCGAGTCCTCTTCATGCTGACGGCAGCGGGAACCGGCGGGAAGGTGAGCGGCTTCTCCTCTCCTCTTCGTTTTGCGGCAGCGGGAACCGGGGGGAAGGTGAGCGGCTTCTCCCTCTTCTCTTCATTCTGCGGCGGCGGGAACCGGCGCCGGCTTCTCCTCTCCTCAAGACTCCTCTTCGTTCTGCGGCGGTGGGAAGGTGACCGGGCGGTGAGTGACTGATGCACGCACCGGCACCGCCCCCAAGGAGGTAAGCAGGGATGTCCTGAATCATGATTGGTCCAGGCTGGAGTCTGGACCAATCACATCTAGGACATCACAAAAGTGGGGAGTTTCAAAGCGCAGTGCTCTGCGCCCAGGTGACCCCCCAGAAGGCCGCCAATCGGCGCCTTTGCCAGATAAAAAATGTTCTTGCTTCCCACTGTGCTCTCTGACCCCTCCCCCCCCCAGGGCTCTCCAGACCCGCTCTGTGCTCTCCATCCCCCTGTAATTTCCACCACCCCCAGTGCTCTCCAACCCTCCCTGTGCTATCTGGCCCCCATGCTCTCCGCCTCCCACTCATGCTCTCCTACCCCCCCCCCCGTGCTCTCTGCCCCACCCTGTGATTTTGCTTCCCGCTGTGCTCTCCATCCTCCAACCCCAGTGCTCTTAAGATCCCCCCTGTTCTCTCCAGCCCCCCCCCAGTTCTCTCAGCCCCCCCCTGTGCTCTTGTCCCACCCCGTGTTCTCCAGGTTCCGCCCTGTACTTTCTGCCCCCATGCTCTTTCCTGGCCACCCTCACCCTCCGCACCTCTGATGGGTCCCCCCCCTCCCCTCTCCCGGGGGATCCGTCAGGATGGAGAGTGGGCACGGTTAACATGTCATGGGCTGCTTAGTCTAAAATGCCTGGGCCTATATTTTGTCCCAGTCTGGGCCTGTCCCCAACCCTATTCTGGCGGCAGTGGATTGTGTGCACAAGTGAAGGCATAACATTCTTGCAATGACTATATTCAACTTAGTTATTATGCATGTGTGTCTTAAGGTATGCAAAAAGACAGTATCTTCGATCACGTAATATTAATAACATATTTTTATACAATGCATAAAGTCAAACTGCATCAGAATGTTTTTGTTAAAAGTTCATTTAAAACTGATATTCAACTTCATTATGTGTTAAAACACTCACCTATTCCAATACAGTTTACCAAAATCTGATTTTTATAAAGTGCTGCGATAATGTAACATTTGCTGTATTTGTCATTTGGAAAATATTACTAGATTACTAAATATTACTAGACTGCCAATATAACACTTGGCCAAACTCAGCTCAAGGACTTTCTGTGGTACAGTTGTAGTCATATAATCTATCCCATTTGCCATTGGGCTATGCATCAGATCTACCAAATAGACAGCCTAACACAGCCAACTGAAGAGGCTCACTTGGCAAGCTGATAATTCTACTTTTCATTGCAAGGCAGTGACTTTGTGCGTAAGCCTGCAACAGCAAATGCTATTACTGGCACGATCTTCAGGAAAGGAACCTTGAAAAAGATCCACAAAGAAAAACAGTTTTCTCAAGAAAACTGTATACAGTGAGGCAAGATGCCAAACATACAAAAAAGTAGATTTTGAGTCTACATATACTGTAATGGTTAAAGGGGCACAGCCTTCTTGAATCTTTTTCAGCACTTTTGTTTCTAATAATTTTCTACATTCTATACTTTTTAATTTATTTTTTATTATTATTTTTCTAGATTATGCTATAAGCAACAAACATAATTGGCTTACTACACGTTTTAGTTTTCACAAAATACATTATTGATTGAAGTGCTTCCCAGCTTACTGATAGGTAGGATTTTAGAGTTCTTAGATGTTCTGTCTGATCTCAATGTGATATAGAATATTTACTCCTGTCATTGCCCCAGGAGGATGCTACACAACATTTGCTAAATTGCAATGCACAAACATTCTACTGGACAACTAGCTTTGATACCAGTTTGATTGATTCACTAATATAGTAGAATAATAAATAAAATAATAGGTGCAAGTCTCCTCTCTTAGTGCCGGTTCACACTAGGTCGCTCCGACTTAAGGGGCGACCTGTGAAGTCGCGTGCAGCGCGACTTTGGCGCGACTTGCATGGAATTCATTAAATGAATGTCTATGCAAGTCGCCTCCAGGTCGCCCCGAAGTAGTACAGGACCCTTTTTCTAAGTCGGAGCGACTTGTGTCGCTCCTATTAGAACGGCTCCTGTACCGCACAATGGGAGCGTGACGGACCGCGACTTGTCAGGCTGACAAGTCGCGGTCCAAGTCGGACTAGTGTGAATGCGGTCTTAATCTCTTATCCAAAAATTTTCCACACTTGTCCACCCTTAATGGTCCTGTAATTTATTTTTCATGAAATGATTTGTTACTGTGCTTTTGTTCCTCCTTTGTAACGTCTTTCATAAACTCATGAACATCTCCTTTGCCCCCTCACTATGGTTTGTTTGGAATAAGCAGTGCATGTTATTTGTGGTTATGTACACTGCTCTAGGCACACTACAAATCCCATAGTCCATAGTTCATCTCGGGAGTAAGCAAGGGAGGGCAGCTACAGTACCTTCCTAGAGAATGAACGTAGCCACCCTCTACCAGGAGGTCAGATCACATCTAATCCAAACAAGTCAAGGGGAAGGGACCTGACAATGTAAAATCCCACTACAAAAGTTAGGAGGGGCTCTTAGGAAGTGGTAAAGCAAACCCCTGTAAGGAATTTGCAGATCCCCTAAGGAAACGGGTTGGTCATGGGCTGAAAACCCTACTAACATAAACCAGTATTGTTTGAAACCTAAGAGGAAAGTAATGGCTCTTGGCGAGTTGACGCCCTGATTTTGGCAAACGTTTTATGTTTGGCTGCCTCAATTTACAGGTAACGGAATAAAGCTTTGTTCTTGGTCCACTTTACTAGAACTCTCTTATTACTTGGTATAGAACTTTTTCTTTAACCCACAGGACAGAATATAGATACAGTCTAGTGCATTTTGCAGTGTTACATGAATGAATTTGGACTAGAGCATCTGTAAACTCAGACACTCCAGGCTCTCCCACATGGAAGAAAAATATATTTAAAATATATTTTTAAAAAAAATCATTTTTTTCCCCCAAATATATTGGAAATATATTTGAAATGCTACAATTTTGGCCATATTCAATATATTTCTAAAAATTGTTCCCTAAATATATTGGAAATATATTTTTCTTCCATATGGGCTGTTATAGCAGAGCTCAACCCAAAAAGGGAAATTTCCACTTGTTTGCATCCTTCCCCCCTCCTCTGCCAAATATGACACTTTTATTTGGGGGGGGGGAGCAGGCACTTGGTTTAGACAGATACCCACTTCCACTTCCAGTCAGATTGCCAAAGCGAACTGAGCAAAAGTTCAGCCCCTCCTCTTCCCCCTGCAGCTTTCTGGGCTACATCACCGGTCCCAGGAGACTGCGGGACCATTCACAAAGTGTAGTGCGGCTCATGCATGTGCAGTAGAAAACTGTCTGTGAAGCCAGAAGGCTTCACAGCCGGTTTCCATTACCTAAAATGCCAATGCTTGGACCTGAAGCCGACTGAAGAATCAGATCAGGTGAGGACATGGCAGGATCCCTGGACAGGTAAGAGTCCTTTTATTAAAAGTCAGCAGATACAGTATTTGTCAAAAAATAGCCTTAGAGGTCAAGACTAACTACAGCGCTTGCTAATGATATTATGCTGTGTGCATTGATTTTGTAAATAAATAAATAAATATATCTGTGTTCGTGAATTGATGTGCAATACTCAACTCAAAAAAAATGCGTATACTCAATCTATTGATTTATTTGATTATTGCACAATTTTATGTTGACATCATTGAAATACCCACCTGAATATTGCACATATTTCTGAATTTTTCTGTTGCGATTTATATTGATCCATTCATTTATTTTAGTTATTTATTTTCGCTGTGACAGATATTATTTGGTTGCACATCAATTTATGAACACGGATATATTTATTTAAAAAATCAATGCACACCGCATTAATATCATTAGTAAGCGCTGTAGTTAGTCTTGACTTCCAAAGCTATTTTTTGACATATCAACCATAATTCTATAGCTGCTGCTTATATTTTTATTTTTACTTGTGTTCACTAGAATATTCCAATAGGCGCGGGGGATACACCACTGGTGTTATCTTCTTTCCAGATACAGTATTCGTAGCTGCTGACTTTTTAATTTTGTTTTTTTGTGGGGGGATACTAGAGCTCCTTTTTAACTCTTCTTCTATGTCTAAATTAAACTACCCCCATTTGCTTTAATAAATTAACTTTATTGCTACAGCATTAGCACTAAATGTTATGCTCACTTATAGACATGTGATTAACCACAAGTTTATTCATATGTATTATTAATCAGAAACAAGAAAGTCAACATGCAGCATACTTAATAAAAGTTTAGCCACAAACATTTTAATCGAGTATATCACTTGGATGCCCTTTGTTATACACACTGATTTATATTACTAAGACAATTTAACTGCAAAACAAATTTAAACATCTAAACACTTCTGACATAAATAAGGAAATCTAAATGCCAGCAATAATTCATTTCTCTCACTCAATTTACCAACTAACAGCTTAAATGACATTTTGAACATTCAAGGTACACCCTCGCCCTCTAGTGGTAGAAATCGTCACATACAGCTTAAAGAAAATCTTCATTTTGTTACTGTAAGAATAATAGCAATATCTCCTAAAAAGAAATCTCTCACAGAATGATGTGCAGTATACTGTATACAACACATATGATTGTTACACAAAGCATTTTGTAATTTAGCTTTATTAAAGTAACCTGAAAATTTAAATCTCACTGTGATTTTCTAAAGCTCGAATCCTTAAAATGCCACTTAGTTGCACTATTGAAAGCTGCGGATATTCTGTATACTATGTAAAGAACTCCTTTACATTCCTAATTCTTGCTCTTGTGACTGTCTCACTTATTTTAGCAGAATCATTGAGCTTTATTTCATTTTTCTTTCTCAGAGATACAAAATTTTAATTTTTAATGATATTGACACGTTACTGTGTGTAATACTAAACTTTATTTCATTTATATCTGTTGTATAGTTGTATATATGTAAGCAGATACAATACACATATAAAATACATATATGTTGACTCTTGGCTCTTATTTTTTTCCATCCAGTTGAAAGATAAACACAGCTCTGCCACACAGTAGAGCCCTAGAGCTTATGTGCCTGAAATATTTCTGCAACAATGGTAGTACGGTCACTGCTGCTCTAAACACCGGGCAAATATTGATTTATATTTTAAACATTGCCCTTTTGCACTGCTGCCAGCATCTCCGCAGATTTTCCTCAATAACATCCTCAAGCATGCTGACGCATCATCTCTGACATAATCACATTTTTTTAATATGCTAGCAAAGCTCTTTTACTCATTATAAAGTTGTATAGGTTGTATTACCCCAACCACACAGCTAGATGGAGCTGGTCTTTATAACATCACTCATCAGTACTTTGCTTTCAATGTATCCCTTTTTTTCTTCTTCTTTTTTTTTTTTTTTGTTACAATAAATGACATATTTTGTGGTTTTGTTTGTTAATAAGAAAATGTCTACAAAATTCAAACCTCAGTCATGAATTAGATTATAAATATTATTCCCTTTCTTTATGCCAATTTATTATCAATAGATATTTTTCTTCTGCTAGAAATAATTTCTTCTCTAGGTCTCCTTTTCTTGGACCTAATGTAATTTGTTGAACCCCCCTCTGTTCCCAATTTGAAGACAGTTGGGGGTACCCCATGTTTTTCTCAGATATGTTTTGCAACAGATTTGTCCATTTTTCATTATAACATTTTATCCATTTTATCCATCTGCCCATCCCCCTCAGTTACTGCCTTTTGTTTCACTTGACCCTCCCTTCTAGATTGTAAGCTCTAACGAGCAGGGCCCTCTGATTCCTCCTGTATTGAATTGTACTGTAAATGTACTGTCTTCCCCACACTGTAAAGCGCTGCGCAAACTGTTGGCGCTATATAAATCCTGTATAATAATAATAACATCATTACCATGCACTAGCATTCTTCTGCACAACCGATTAATAGTCTCACCTACATAAAATAAAGGACATGAACACTTGCCAACACATGAACACTTAGACTACACCTAAGGAGCTGAAAGTAAGGAAATCTTCAGTGTAATAAATTTCTCATCTCCCAGACTAATTATTTTTCTCACCTGTAAGGCATGTCCCTCACAATGGCAACAGCAACATTAACTGCTAGGATGTTTAGGAAGCCAGCTTCTGCTATGTTCATATCTTTTTCTATTTACTTTACTCTGATCTGGAAAAAAAACTATTGAAAGAGATATTAGATACAATTTAAAGGGTAAGTTTACCTTTTCATAAAAAAAAAGAAATGATGAACGGACTCCAGATATCCTGACCACCCCTCTGGACCCTGCTGCACATAGTGTAGTGGCCATAATGCCCCATGCTGCCGGTGTAGCAGGCCATGTACAGTACAACACAATATAAAGCCCTGGAGTGAGTATCCATCATAATACCTGCAATGGCAAGAGCTCATTGGTCTGCTTAACCATGTGACCACTCTGACCAGGGCCGAACTGGCCTACCGGTATACCGGGAAAGTTTCCAGTAGGCCGGCAAGTCCCCCTGCCCTGGGGCTGCTGATACCTGAAAAAAAAATGGCAACGGCCGGCCCGACATGCACACTGCGCATGCGCCGCCACCGCTCGGGAAAGCCCGTACACATTCGGGTATTCCCGGGCAGACGGCACATGCTCGGTGTCGTATTGGCGCCGGGCGACGCCATTTTTAAATGTAAGGCGCCTCACCAAAAGGTAAGTGAGACTCTTCCGCAGCCCCTGCACCTCCTCAGGACATCATGGCAGTTTTGTGCTGTGAGGAGTCCAGAGCAGTGGCCAGGATATTTGGAGTTAGTTCACCTTTTCATTTTTTGTGAAAAAGTGAACTAACCCTTTAGTGGAGATTTACTAAAACTGGAACATGCAAAATAAGGTGTAGCTCTGCATGGAAACCAATTCACTTCCAGGTTTAGCCCCCGTTTACATCGGCGCGAATTGGCCTGCAATTTGACAGGTCAAATCGCATTTCAAATCACAGCCTATTGTCAGCAATGGGAGCGTCCTAATTGGTGCGGCCCCACACCAATTTCCAAGAGTAGTTCCTGCTCTACTTTGGGCGACTTCGGAGGCCACTTCAATAGACATCTGTGAATGAACCCGAACAGATGTCTTTCAAGTCGCCCCCGAAGTCGGACTGAATGCAGCTTTGAAATCATGTGAGTTCAGATGAAGTCACACGATTTCAAAGCCGTGTTCAGTGTGAATGAGGGCTCATTGTGAAAGCTTAATTGAACAAGGTAAAGTTAGAAGCTGATTGGCTACCATACACAGCTGCACCAGATTCTGAGTGCTCCGGTTTTAGTAAATCCTCCATTTAGGTCTCTTTCTTTCGTACCACTGAAATAATACAAAAACACAATTTAAAACAAAAGAAAAATAAAAAACATTTTCGCTGAGTTAAAAAAACTAAGCATCTCAGGTACTCTCAAGTTCTGTCCATCTCAGCAAGGTTCGAAACCGGATAACCCTGCAGGCTGCTAGGTTTTGTTGGTCATGATGCAGTTTCTCCATTAGCAAAGCTCTCTTGACCACTCACTTTTGAGTCTTCATCTTCTAGTGTAAAAGGCAATACCATAGCTTAGCAGCTTCCTCTCCCCACTATCTAATACACTGCTGGCCCCCCTCCCCACTATCTAATACACTGCTGACCCCCCTCCCCGCTGTCTAATACACTGCTGACCCCCCTCCCGCTATCTAATACACTGCTGACCCCCGTCCCGCTATCTAATATACTGCAGACCCCCCTCCCGCTATCTAATACACTGCAGACCCCCCCCCCTCCCCACTATCTAATACACTGCTGGCCCCTCTACCCGCTATCTAATACACTGCTGACCCCCCTCCCCGTTATCTAATACACTGCAGACCCCCCCTCCCCGCTATCTAATACACTGCTGGCCCCCCTCCCCGCTATCTAATACACTGCTGACCCCCTCCCCGCTATCTAATACACTGCAGACCCCCTCCCCACTATCTAATACACTGCTGGCCCCCCTCCCCACTACCTAATACACTGCTGACCCCCCTCCCCACTATCTAATACACTGCTGACCCCGCTCCACACTATCTTATACACTGCTGACCCTCCTCCCCACTATCTAATACACTGCTGATCCCCCCTTCCCCTAATACAATGCTGCCCCCGCCCCCCCCTAATACAATGCTGATCCCCCCACCCCCCATCCCCCTAATACAATGATTATCCCCCCTGCCCCCTCCCCCTAATACAATGCTGATCCCCCTCCCCCTAATACAATGCTGCCCCCCTGGACCCCTCCCCCTAATACCATGCTGATCCCCCTCCCCCTAATACAATGCTGTCCCCCCTCCCCCTAATACAATGCTGCCCCCCCCGGCCCCATCCCCCTAATACAATGCTGTTCCCTCCCCCTAATACAATGCTGCCCCCCATGGCCCCCTCCCCCTAATACAATGCTAATCCCCCCGCTTCAGCATTGTATTAGGGGGAGGGGGGATCAGCATTGTATTAGGGGGAGGGGGTGGAATCAGCATAGTATTAGGGGGAGGGGGATCAGCATTGTATAAGCAGCCCGAATACAATGCTGATCCCTCCCCCTAATACAATGTTTCTCCCCTCCTCCCCCTAATACAGTGCTACCCCCTCTCCCTCAAATGAAATACACAAGGTCCCTCCAAGATTCTTACCTGTACTACAGGCCAGGGCCACTCAGCGATGCCGGTCGCCGGTGACTGTGTGGGAGGGAAGCGATGCCCCCGCCATGCTGTGCAGCCAGGGACTAGATCCGCCGCTGTGCAGCCGCCGGATATGACGTCATGCCATCATCCGGCGGCTAGCTCAGCCTCAGAACCAGCAGCCACGAAAAGAAAGGGGAGAAAATATTTTTTTTTTTGCAGCCACATCTCAAAGCGGCCCCAGGGCTGGCGGGAAATTTCCCAGTATCCCAGCAGGCCAGTCCGGCCCTGTCTGTAGTAAGCAAGACTGTTGACCTGTGAATTCTGTTGCTGGTTTAAATAATATGTTTCCCCAACATTTTATATTCCTGATATGTGCCTGCTGTACTATGTACTTTTATGAAAAAAGTATCCTGTTCTCTTTGTATTGCTTCCTTTGTGTGAAATCCCTGGCGTTTCTGCCAGTCCCTCTGCGTTCCTATTAAAAACTGACCACACTAAGCAGGAGAGCACACCATGGTCAGTTCTCTAGCTGTGCTGGGAACTCAGTCTGCTTTCCTTCAGTGATCAGATTTGTCCTGTCTCACCCTCCCGCACAACCTTTTACTGGGAAGTTCAGTGTGCTGCTGTTTTTCCTCGCCTAGCTATTATGCAGCTGAGGATAGAGAGCATGTGATCACTTCTAAAAAAAAAAAAAAAAAAAAAAAAGGAAAAAGGTATTCATAAATTTTGTACAACATATACAAATGTTTTGCCCTTCGTTTATATTTTAAAATGAATGGGTTGTTTTACAAAATAATCATTTTCAATCCAAGATAATAGCTTAATATAAAGACTATATATTATTCTAACAATGCCTATTATAGACAATTGTTATTCTTTTCTCAATTGTTTTGCATCTTAGTGCTGTTGTCACAGTGGCCTTTGTCATTCCATAACAGTAAGTCCCTGAACAAGGGCCTTCATATTGAAATCATCAGGGATTGTTTTAATGAAAATTATCAATTTAAACACTGAAAATTACTTTTAAAATGACATTAAATTGACATTAAACTCTGGCTTAGAAAATCTCATCAAGTACGTATTTTTAACTCTTCTTCTCCAAATCTCCAAATTCTCTTTTCATTGCAACCGTAATCCAACTTCCTGTTAGAGAGTATATACGTTTGTTCTCCATGGCCTCACTGTATGTAGGAATGTAGCCACCCTTTCTTGCTCACTCCCAAAATGGACTACGGACTATGGGATTAGTAGTGTGCATAGAGCAGTGTACATGTCCACCACTAATCTGCTCTGCTTATTCCAAACAAACAAAAGTTAAGGAAAAAGAGGTTCCGGGGCTAATGGAGGACGTTACAAGGAGGCAGAAAAACACAGTAAAGAATGATTTTTATAAAAAATAAGTTTACAGAGCCAATAAGTGATGGATGTGTATGGATTATTTTTGGAAAATAACAATATCATTAAGTGTCACTTTAAGCAGTGGCGGCTGATGCATTGGGGGTGCAGGGACAAAGCACTGTGCCCCGAGCCGACCCAGTTGTGTGACAATAGCGAATGAATGTTCGCTATTGTCACAAGGATCCTCCTCCTGGCCAATCAGGTAGAGGGTCTGAGATCCGTTTCCTGATTGGCCATGGAGGAGGAGGGAGGAGACACAGAAGAAGAAGGGGGAAGAAGCCGAAGCTGAAGCCGCCGTGTGCTGCTGCTGCCTGCCCTCCCTCCACATATCCAGGCAGGGTGAGTGAGTCGGCGACGGGGGGGCTGGGTATGGTGTGTGGCCTGGTGTGGTCGGGGGGGGAGTGGTAGTATGGTGCGGTCCGTTTGCCCCCCCTGCCCATGGAGCACCAGCCGCCACTGACTTTAACATAATAAAGCTTATATAATAGTTAAATTTTTCTAAGATCTGCTTTAATAACAACTTTCTAGCAAATAGATTGAAATCTTTCACCCAATTAAATAATGTAAAATTAGTGGTAGGAACAAATATCAGACCTTTTGTCAGTACTTTAATCTGATTAGGTTTCAACAGTGGCGGCTGGTGAAGTTTTAAGATGGTGGGGTGCAAGTCCCCGTCCTTCCATTTTGACCCCTCCCATTTCTCAGAAGCCCCACCCCTTATAGACTCCACCCATTTTGTCCCCTGTATTTTGCTTGCGTGAACAAATTCTCCCAATATATCACATATTAAGGGGTCCATCAGTACTAGTATATCCCATAATAGGGAACAGGGGCCCTATTATGGAATATACTGTGAGAGACACCCTATTATGGGATACACTGACTGAGAGTGACACAAACCCCACAGTACAGACCCCCTAGCACAAACCCCACAATACAGGCCCCCTAGCACAAACCCCACAGTACAGACCCCCTAGCACAAACCCCACAGTACAGACCCCCTAGCACTAATCCAACAGTGCAGGCCCCCTAGCAATAATCCAACAGTGCAGGCCCCCTAGCACAAACCCCACAGTATAGACCCCCTAGCACTAATCCAACAGTGCAGGCCCCCTAGCACAAACCCCACAGTACAGGCCCCCTAGCACAAACCCCACAGTACAGGCCCCCAGCACAAACCCCACAGTACAGGCCCCCTAGCACAAACCCCACAGTACAGACCCCCTAGCACAAACCCCACAGTACAGGCCCCCTAGCACAAACCCCACAGTACAGGCCCCCTAGCACAAACCCCACAGTACAGACCCCCTAGCACTAATCCCACAGTACAGACCCCCTAGCACTAATCCAACAGTGCAGGCCCCCTAGCACAAACCCCACAGTACAGACCCCCTAGCACTAATCCAACAGTGCAGGCCCCCTAGCACAAACCCCACAGTACAGGCCCCCTAGCACTAATCCCACAGAACAGGCCCCCTAGCACAAACCCCACAGTACAGGCCCCCTTTCAATGCAGTGACCAGCGTACATGCCCCCTTTCAATGCAGTGACCAGCGTACATGCCCCCTTTCAATGTAGTGACCAGTATACATGCTCCCTTTCAATGCAGTGACCAGCGTACATGCCCCCTTTCAATGCAATGACCAGCGTACATGCCCCTCAATGTAGTGACCAGCGTACATGCCCCTCAATGTAGTGACCAGCGTACATGCCCCTCAATGTAGTGACCAGCATACATGCCCCTCAATGTAGTGACCAGCATACATGCCCCTCGATGTAGTGACCAGAATACATGCCCCTCAATGTAGTGACCAGCATACATGCCCCTCAATGTAGTGACCAGCATACATGCCCCTCAATGTAGTGACCAGCATACATGCCCCTCAATGTAGTGACCAGCATACATGCCCCTCAATGTAGTGACCAGTATAATTCCCCCTTTCAATGCAGAGACCAGCATGCGTGCGTGCCCCCTTCAAAGCACCAGACTGTCAGTGACAGTGTGTGGGCCGGGCCCCCCCCCCCCGAGGCATCACTTACCAACTCACTGCTGCACTGCTGCTGAGTGCGGTGCGGGTCTGTCTGCTGCGACCTGCCTGCAGTGTGGACTGGAGTCTGTCTGCGGACTGAAGAAGTGTAGTCTGGCCTGGGACTCACTCAATTCCTCGGAGGCTCGAACGTTCTCTCACAGGCAGCGTCACTCACTGAGTCCTGAAGTCACGACACTCAGTCTTCTTGACTAACGATGACTCGTCTGCTTCTTCGAACTCCCGACCTCACGCCGCGCGGGTCTCCTCTCTGTGCGCCGGCGGGCGGGAACCGGGAAGGTGATCATGTGACACCGGGGCGGTGCACCGCCCCCACGCATCACACAAGGTCCCGGGATGTCCTCCTGTGATTGGTCCAGGCTGGAGTCTGGACCAATCACAGCCGGGACATCAGAAAAGTGGGGGGGGTGTCAGGGCGCACTGCTCTGCGCCCCGATGACCCCCAGAAGGCCGTTATTCGGCGCCTCTGCCCCCCGCACGTGAAACCCCCCCATAGCCACCACAGGTCTGTCGCCCCTAGTGGGCTGAAAATTTAATTTTTTTTTATTTTTGAATCTTTTTTTTAAATCTTTTTTTTTTCTTCTTTTTTTGGGGGGGGGCGGCGTCCCTGCGCCCCCTTTTGGCCAGCCGCCACTGGGTTTCAACTCAAAGTATGTATATATTTCAGAATTGTATTTATACTGTGTATCACCGTACCATTTCCATAGTCAAGAAGCAACATGCTTTGGCTAATAGGAGGTCAAAATCCTTTTATTTTTAAAGACGCCTGCCATGGTTATTTTAAATTGGCCTCACCACTTTAAGAAAGGCCTTTTATAAGGCTGGAACATATTCAGAATTAGGAATGGTGTAGGAAAAAGAAATCTGATGTACAAACAATCATTAAAAAAAAAAAAGAGTATAGTTCAAGTAAAATAAAAAATAGGATGGCAGTGAAAGGCGAGTTAAAGTAAGGGAAATCTAATTATAAGTCAGTGGCGGCTGGTGTATATGGGGCACAGGGGAGCCGCCGCCCCTATCCATGCATCCGGCCCCCTAATCTACATATGGGGCGCCAGACGCATTGTAGTTCAATGGGGCTTTTTTTTTTAAAGATGTGATTAGAGCCAGAGGCTCTCACAGGCTAAAAAAAAAGGGTGGGCTTGGGGTGCAGAGCAGTGCGCCCCGAGCCCACCCAGTTGTGTGACAATGAAAATTGTCACACGGATCCTCCTCCTGGCCAATCAAGAAGCAGGTTTTGAGACCCGTTTCCTGATTGGCCAAAGGAGAAGCCATGCCATTGGGCATGGAGGAGGAGACGAAGAAGACGGGGAAGAAGCCGAAGCCGCCGCTGCCTGCTGCTGCATCCAGGCAGGGTGAGTGAGGGGGGGGTCCTGTCTCCTGTCTCTCCTGTCCCCTGTCTCTCCTGTCTAGCTGTGGTCTGGGGGGTACGCTTTGCGGTGGCCTGGTGAGGTGTCCGGGGGGGTATGGTGCAGTCCGTCTGACGCCCCCCCCGGCCCATGGAGCACCAGCTGCCACTGTTATAGGTGATAAGTATACATATATGAGGATACCCAGAAAGTAATTCTGTAAATCAGTAAATTCAAGCAATCATTTGGAACATCAAACTTATCCCTATTGCACAGTTGAATTCAGTAACTAATTCTAAAAAGAATACATTTTAAATATATGAATAGAGGTTCTGTTTAAATTCTTTGTCCATAAAAGGTAGACAACGCCCTTTGTTAATTAGAATGAGCCTCTGTTCCTTTTTCATGTTTAGAACAGTGCAAGCATTGTGCTTGCATCACTCTTTGTAAAGTCCCACCTTTATCTGTAAAGTGTATTTAACCTCAAAATCTATTTTAGTATGTTTGGTACAAGCTTTACCATGTACGGTTTTCTTAGACATATATTTTTGTGAATCTGTTGCAACGTTTCTTACCTGGAGATCCTGCCAAACACATCGCTTCCTGTTGCAGGCTGACAATGCTAAGAGCTGCCTCTTTTAGCAGTGGTGTTCCTGCAGCTGGCCATTGTGCTGCCTATCAGGTTTAGCAGACAAGCAAACCAACAGCCAATGAAAGGAGCATACATGGCTGGCTGCCAATGTTGCTGTAAATTGAGAGACATTTAGTGCTGTCAGATTGTAGCTCAAAGTGACAGATTCACTGATTTACTTAAAGTCATAACAAAGGCTTTCTTTAAAAAAACAAAAAAAAACAAACATGTCATACTCACCTGCTCTGTGCAATGGTTTTGCACG
Source organism: Pelophylax lessonae (assembly GCF_965119305.1). Lineage (NCBI taxonomy): Eukaryota > Metazoa > Chordata > Amphibia > Anura > Ranidae > Pelophylax > Pelophylax lessonae. The sequence continues at coordinate 470,114,562 of NC_138772.1, forward strand.
GAGCAGCCCCAATCCTCTTCTTTTGGGGTCTCCCAGCTGGCGCTCTTGATCCCTCCCTCCTGCTGAGTGCCCCCAGAGCAAGTAGCTTGCTCTGGGGGCACCCAAGCAGACTCATTCCCGAAGCCATGGCTCTGCGTGTTCAAGCACATACAGAACTGTGGCTCAGCCCTGCCCCTTTCTCCTCATTGGCTAACTGGCTGTGATTGACAGCAGTTGGAGTTCAATAGCTGCTATTGCTGTCTCAGCCAATGAGGGAAAGTCCCCGAGAGCCGAGGCTCTCATGCACATAGCTGGATTGAGATGGGGCTCAGGTAAGTATAATGGGGGCTGCTACAAAGAAACGTTTTTTTTTACCTTCATGCATAGAATGCCTTAAGGTAAAAAAAAAACCTTGAGCCTTTAGAACCACTTTAAGAAAATGATATACAGCGGGACGTGATCCCAGACATACTGAAAATAGATTTAGGGTTTACATAAAATGTAAAAAGAAAAGGATTTACTTGTCATTACTTCCATCAAACGTGACTTTCTATTTTACAGTGTAAGTTCATCGTTCAGCCTTTAAATCCCCGGACCCCTGGAGCAGAGAAGAAACTGCTTTTCTAGAAGCACTTAAAATTATTCTCTTTAATTTCATCAGCATTTGGGAAGTCACCTGAACTTTTGTTGGAACACAGCAAATCACTTACTGATTGTAGCCGTAACCTGTACTGTAGCTAAGTGCTATGGAACTTTGCGGCTGCTGTATTATCCTTCTGCAGTGTGGACAGGGTCAAAATGAATATTCAAAAATGCAGAAGTGCAGCAGCTGTCATCAATTAGACCTTTTTGCAATGCTCGTCTATAGAGTGTCTCCAGTGCATCTAGGCTAGGTCTGGATTAATCCTGGAGTATGATGATTGGCCGATGCAAAGCAAGTGGAGGGTCTGCAGCTGTGGGCTGCTGAGAGGAAAGGAGGCAATAGTCATGAAGCTAGGAGGTGTGAAAATAAAGAGACTGTCTGCTGGCCTAAAGCAACTCTGCCATAGCTGACTACAATCCGGTTAGACCAAAGAGAAGCATAGAGACTGCCCATCATGCAGGTCCCTGCCTCAGAGACTGGGAATTTTCTCCCTGGGATGGTGTGAGATATGATTTGGAAGCCTGGTGTGATCAGACTGTACTAGAGATCACCCCCACAGTTTGTAAAGAAGGAAAAGAGAGACTTTCTCTGCAGCATCGAAAGAGAGAAATCACAGCAAGTTCTATCCCTGGCTGGCTTGAACTAGACTTTTACTGAATTAGAACATGTGTCCAGAGACCCACAAGAGGGCACCCTGGGTCTGGTAAGAGACTAATATTACACAAATTAATCTATTGTCTGCTGGGAACTGTTGTGCTTTCACCAAGGGCCCCAACTTTGACGGCCAACTTTTTTTTCATCTATCACTGGCCAGTGGGATAAAACTTGGACTGTTATAGCAAGTTAGGACTGTCTTTATATACCGTTGCTAGGTAAATGCAGTTCAGTTCCTTCCATTACTGTTAGTCAAAATACTGCAGGTGCTTACCATATATTTCAGAGTAAAGTTATTGTCTTATTAATTGTTTGCATAGGCATACTTGCTAATCCTCTCTTCTTTTAGGCTATGTTGGGCCTAATAAATTCTTTAAATTTTTTATATCTCAAGGTGTATCAGTAAGTGCTGGGTGAGCGAGTTATGTCATCTTCAGGTGGGCAGAGAAATCACAAAACAATTCAGCGGCTCCTTTGGGGGTTGTGCTATATACTGTAACTAATGTTACAACATTATGTTACGGCGCACACAGCTGCTGCATCATTATGAAATAGAAGTAGTTCATTTGGGCCACATTGGGCCATACTATTTAAAGAGGAATTAAAGTGCTGCCTTTTTTTTTCTGCAAAGTAAAGGCATAATGTGCTAGTATGCATCGCATAAAAGGCGCATTATGTGAAGCCCTCATTGTCAACACTGGAGGCCACATCCATCTTTCTTCAGGGTCTGCGAACTCCAGCTGTTTAAATGGAGGAAGCCGCGTAACGTCACTCCCACGCATGCAAGCGGGAGTCACCAGTCATGGCACAGGGCTCTGATGAAACGGCAAGGGTTGCCGATATTTCAGAGCGCATGCACCAATGAGGTCGTCGGCAGCATATACAGTAAATATCTCCTAAATGGTGCACGTTTAGGAGATATTTACAGCACCTATAGGTAAAGCCTTATTATAGGCTTAACTTAAGGTACAATCAATGGAATTTTACTTCCACTTTAAACTGATAGAAAAGCTGGAATTCTTTAATTTTGCCTTCCTCAGTGACTGCAATGACCTTTACCAAAATGGGGAAAATGAAAATTCTTAATTTCGCTCCTCCCTGGTAGTCATTTCTTATTGCTGGGGGGCAGAAAAAGTATTTCTGTATGCTGTAGAAAAGAAATCACGTATGCTGAGAGTCTGCAAACACGATCTATCAATGAAGGATTAAAGGAGACAGGAATGTGGACACCGCGTAGCCTGTGGTTTGTATGTAAATAAAGCCCGTGGTGTTTGTGAAAGGAAGCCAAATTGAGAAGTGGAAGCAAACGAAATACACAGACTGGCTGTGCGAGACGGAGCTAGCTATGCTGGGCAGAAGAATGTGCCCTTGTTTGCTCAGTTTTTCCTTTCTTGACCAAAGCTATGTAACTTAGTATAGAAACCTGTTATACTGATGAAAGACAAGTCTAGTCTTCGGTTCAGAAGGGGAATATCTTCATGAAGACATCAGGATGTACTCAGCGACAATCCACATTGACTGAACGGCTCAAGGCATTCAGAATTTCTTCTTTAGAGTTTAAAAAGCAAGTTTTAATTAACTGCACACGGTGTGTAGCTTCTGTCATTGAAACATGGTTGGGTATTTGGGATAATTAAGAGTCATTCTCAGTTTTGGCTGTGGTGACGATTATCTCCGGTAAAGAAATTATTGGGGAAATTCAAACTTATTGAGTTGTCACATGAACAGGAGATAAGAGGAAACCTTCCAATGTGGACAGCTGTTCTGGTGATGACTGTCTAAAGTGGGGTACACACTAGTAGAAAATCTGCCGAAAATTCCCGTCCGAGGTAAAATCGTACGATTTTCGGCTAGTGTGTACACAACTTTCAGCAGCCGATGCCGACATTTTCAACGAAAAAATACAGAAGGACAAACACCAAAATTTTTATCGTCCGTCCCCAGACGACCAATTTTCGTTTAATGTGGATGCAGTACGTCCGTTAATAATCGGATACGAAAAACCACACATGATCTGAAGTTGCTGACGACCCGGAAGTCTAGGACCAAATGTCCCAAAAAAAAAATTAAAATTGGACAAAGAATTTCGTGAACATTTATGCACTGTCAACTAAAACCGGTTATGAACGCTGAGCAAGAGAGAGAAAAATCGGAGGATATTTCGTCCGATTTCCGTCAAGTGTGCAAGTGATGGGAAATCCCCCCCTCCCCCCCTTCTCAGTGAGGCAGCAAAAAAAATAAAAAATCCTGACGGGGTATAAGCATTCTCAACTCTATCTTAAAAAAAGCATTGGATTTACAGAAGAACCTTGTGGCTATTTACAATACATCCCTATACTTTCTATAGCAGCTGCATTTGACACATATATACTACTGGCCATCTGCCACCACAATACACTACCTTGGTCCATCGGCACGGGGGATATACTTTAAGCATATTTATCCCTCATTTCAGGAGAATCTGTCATATTTTTCTAATATGTGTTTTGCTTGGTGTCTATTAAAAGGTTCTTGCATTAAAAGCCAAGGAATCTTAGACCTCTGTAGTGTGTTAATACTTTTACTATACAGAAAAGCTGCACATACAACTGTAGGATTCCCAATTTATAGCATGCAAAGTATTACAAAAACATGCCTACAACATGCACAAGCTGACTATCTACCTAGCAAATAAGCATGTACAATATGTATTCAATAAATAAACTAAACAGCTACTCAACTTCTTTATAATGGAGTAATCTCCTGAAGTCCAACAACAAACATGTGTTTTCTCCAAAGTCTCCAGAACCAACTCTTGCTTCTTCAAGAACAACAACTCTCCTTTAAGTGTAGACTTTGGTAGTTTTAATGAAGAAGGCCATGAAGAAGGAGCGCGGCTGCCTATCTATCGGCAGCAGGCACGCTCAGAAACGCGTCGCAGTTTTGTTACATCATCCAGTCACGACCCAGGAGCTTCATGCTTCCCAAGCCTCGATTTTGGATGTTTGCTCTCCAAGCCTCGTCCTAGCTCCATCCACTGCCATTGCCGACTCTACAGTGAAGAGCGATTCTGACGGCGGCGTCTGCATATGATGACGATTATACCTTTCTTGGAGCATCCAGGATCGGTTTCCATCCACCTTGTAACATTGAACTGATGTGAGTTTTTATTATATTTCATTAAAACTACCAAAGTCTACACTTAGAGGCGCCTCTTCTCTGTTTATCTCTAGCTTTTTGGAAACTTGGCTTATGTTCATTTGACGGCAGCCCTAGATGTTGGACTATTCACGCCACCTCTACAGAACATTATTGACTTTTATAGATTGTGCAGCTGATGCGCCTGTTCTTTTTTATTTTTAATTTAACAACTCTCCTTTGTCTGCCCACATGTTTGTTCAAAAGTCCTAAACCCTCCCCCATACTTCCTGTATATCACATCCTGTAGGGAGCTTCCTCTGCTGAGCTCATGAACTAGTCCGACTGGTTCAATTGTATATCAATGGGGGAGGCTTAGCTTCTAAAACAGCACATGGTTTTAAAAATGTAACTCCTCACATATAACTATGCTATAAAAATCACCATAAATATCTATAGCAACACAATAGTGGAGCCCAATTATTTCCCAAAATATGGGGGAACGCATGACCCATCCCCATGATGCACTGCAAGCTTGCTAAAACACCAATGAAGACATACAGACCAAAGATGCCAACCATCAACTTTTTTAAAGCTCTTTCTGGGTGTTAACAATTGCTAGAACAGATAGGGATACTTTAAAACCTGAGATTGGGTGCTACATGCTACCTTTGTTTTTAGGGAGAACCTTCACACCTCCTTTTTTTTTTTTTTCTTACATGTGCTGCTGGTTGTTCTCAGAAATCATACTTACAAAGCCAGCAAATTTAGCATTGTCTGCTGTAACCTTTCCCTCTGGATCTCATGCTGCCATCTTCTATACTGACATCCTCAGGGGTGGGTTCTTTCTTCTGGCCCTTGATGACACAGTGCTGCAAATGCACAGTGTACACAAGATTGTTTGGTGCCTAAGATTGCCCCAAAGCCTCCTGGGATGGGTAACGTATTTATCTCAGGGTGCTTCAGGAAGGGGAGGGGATACATCACTCTCACCTAGTAAGAAAAGCTGAGAGAGCCCAACTGGGCCCCTAGAACAGGTACACCATTTAGGCAGAGAAATAAAAAAATGTTAATTTCTGATTTTGTAATAGAAGGTAGATAAAAACAAAGAAAATATTTAAAGGCTGTAAGGAAGGTGAAGACCCACTTTAGTAGGTAAGATACAGAACATAATGATCTACTGATTTACAAGACAACAGAACGATGATGTAGCAGACATAACCTAAATTCATTAAAATCTTCAGTATTAAAGTGAACTAGTGTCCAGATCATGCACGTTACAGTATTTACATATTGCTGAACAAACTGTAATAGCTATTTAAAATAGACACTTATTTAACTTTGTATCAAAGCATCTCAGAGAAATTTAATTTTCAAAGTTCACAACACGGCCATGAAATCTCAGCTTTTTCTATGAGAACAGAACCTTGGCAGCATGCCAGCTCTCTTATGTAAGCTCTGCAATGCTGCAACACACATCACTCAGCAAGGGAAATTGGAGTGTATTCTTTGTACCAGCACATGCAAGTGCTTTGCCGCACGTTACTGCAATGTAACAGTGTAAATAGGCCCTAAAAACTGCTAGAGAGGTGAGAAAGGGCTTATTTCAACCACTTTTTGCCTAGCCTATTGTAATAATACAGCCGGGTGGGTGCTCTGTTATCTTGGGTGGACATCATATGACATCCTCATGCTTTTGCGCCTTGTACATGCCCTAGGAGCTGTGCAGTAATGAGATCTGGGACCTACTGTGTTTACCAGACACAGTGGAGCACGGATTGCTGTATTCTATGCATGGCCCTGGTACCATGTAATTGCTGTGTGTAATCACAATGATCACGTCAGTAGTAAACAAATATTCATAGCCCTTGTGTACTACTGTAATCTCTGTGATTAGTCACAATAATCACATGGTACAGGGCCAATCATGGCGGACCTGTACCATGTAATAGCTGTTGCCAATCACAGCTATCAAAATAGTACACAATGGAACATGAATAGATGCCATTAACAGTGAAAAAATAATTGCTTATACAGTGATCATCACTGTAATAGGCAATCATGGTGTAAAACAAATCCTGATCACCTCCCCAGAGCAGCACAGTGTCATTATGGTTAAACTGTACTGCTCTAGTGACAGTATGCAAAGAACAAAAATTAAAAAAAAAAAAAAAAAAAAAGCAATACAAATACCACCAAAATAACCTCCTTTTGGAAAGTAGACACTGCAAGGTATTTAGTAAGAGGCATGGAGAGTTTTTTGAAGTTGTAATTTTTTTGTCACAATTTTTTGGGCATAATGTCACCAGTTAGTGGTACTGCTCTGTTCACAGTATGTAAAAAAAAAATTGTGAAAAAAAAACATTTCATTAAAGCTCCTAATTATTTCAAAAAATTGTGACAAAAATTTACAACTTTAAAAAACTCACTATTCTTCTTACTAAATATTTTGGGGAGTCTACTTTCCAACAAAGGTTATTTTGGGGATATTTGTACTGTTCTGACATTTTAGGGCCTCAAGAAACTAGAAAGGTTGCCAGTACATCAGGACTGGTCAGTTTTAAAATACTGTATACATACCACAGTTTAAAGACTCTGTAACTTTCACACAGAATAAATAATATACACTGATTTTGATTATGTGTACCATGAAATGTAGCAGTATACAGTGGATATAAAAAGTCTACACACCCCTATTAAAATGTCAGGTTTCTGTGATGTAAAAAAATGAGACAAAGATAAATAATTTCAGACATTTTTCCACCTTTAATGTGACCTATAAACTGTACAACTCAGTTGAACAACAAACTGAAATCGTTAGATGGAGGTAAGCAAAACTAAAAAACTAAAATAATATGGTTGCATAAGTGTTCACACCTTTAAACTAATACTGAATAAACTAATGTGGCTACCACATAAAGACTGGTAAGCTATAATATATTATTGCATTATTCTTGGTTTTAGATATGAGTTAAGATACTTTACCCACTTGCCGCCCACCCACAGTAGTTGTACTGCGAGCACACGCAGCTCCAGGCCATACCTGTACGTCACAACCTTTCTTCTGGGTTTGATTGGACACAGCACAAGTTTGGCAGCTGATTTCAGCCAATTATTTGGGCTGAAGTCAGCTGATCGGCTGTGGCCAGTCACACACAAAGTTCTGTGTTTACAAAACACACAGAACTCTGTGTACTGAAAACAATGATCTGGCTGTTTCTTCTCCCTGAAAAGCAGGAAGAAAAAAAAAAACAGACAGATAGTAAAAGCAGCACATATTACACACTGTTAGGCACATAGGTAACTCTTTGATTGCCCTTAGATGTTAACCCCTTCCCCGTTCAATAGTATTGGCACTGATCACCATATTAGTATCACTATTGATAATAGTGTCAATTAGTCTACCTTTCAGCTAGCACCAGATTTCCCACCACACTATCACTGGCATTACGAGTATAGTGTTAGTATAGTGTCATAGCTGTGTAAATACCAGTATTTATACCATAGTTTGTAGACGCTATAACTTTTGCACAAACCAATGAATATACACTTATCTGTTTTTTTTTTTTGTTTTTTTTTTACCAAAGACATGTATCCAGATAGCAAGCAATTGTTCTGCGAGTTTGAAAATGACTTGCTAAGCTATTACTAGACTTGAGAGGCTACACAGGTTTGTTGCACAATTGCAGCAAGTCCATATTGCATGACTCCAGATCAAATTTCTTTGCAAACATTCTGCAAGTCTGCTGCAAGTTCTGGTTCAGTTATGTTGCAATTATGTGCAATAGCCATCCCACCACAGGGGTCACTGTGACTGGCAGAGCTCTTGCTGTAGACTCACCACTGCAACTTTGCTCTTGAGAGTTCCGGTTCACACTTCCGCGTGTGCGGCGATCGTATGTAATATCGGAGCGCACTGCTCCTTCATTACATGCGATCGGATGTGCAATGCGAATTCAGCCATACACTTTGTATGGCTAAATTCGCACTGTACCCGCACAAAAGTCGCACATGACGCATTTTTTCAGCCGCATCAGGATCGGATCACACAGTGGTTCACACTTGTGCGATCCGATCCTGTGCGAACTGTCAGATCGCACTGCGATATGCGATCAAACTGGGGGTGTCGTTAACATTTCATTGACACCCCCAGCGTATCGCATATGGCAGTGTGAACTGCCAGATGTGCGTTTGCGATGCGGGAACAGGCTGCGAATTCGCAGCCTTCCCGCATCGCACAAGTGTGAACCGGCACTTAGGAACTTGCCATGCAAATTTGTTACAAATTGGAAAAGTGTCAACTAGAACTTGTGCTTCAAGTGCTGTGCAAGTATGCAACTTGCCAGTGAAAAATGTGCAGCAAGTTAACAGACTTACAAATTAACACTGCCACAAATTTGTAGCAAGTTATCCTTGCTATTTGGGTAGCAGAATATATTTTGGCCTACATTTTTAAAGAAATTCGATTTTTTGATTAGATATGTTTTATGACAAAAAGTAGAAAATATTGTTTGTTCGTTTGTTTTTTTGTTCAAAGTTTTCAGCATTTTTTCATTTTATTGCAGAAAATAAAAAAAACAGTATTGATCACATATCACCAAAAGAAAGCTCTATAAGTGTGAAAAAAAATTTATGTAAATTTAATTTGTGTTCAGTGTTGCATGACCGTGCAATTGCCAGTTAAAATAACTCAGTGCTGAAAAGCAAAAAATAGCCTCATGAAGGGAGTAAATCCTTCTAGAGCTGTTAAGGAACAAGGCTGGAAGCAATGCACTGTTTGTACGCTCATTATATTTCATAGTCTGTTGGATTTAATAATAAACATTTGGTTGCTTATGAAATAGAAAAAGAAAGCACATAATGAATAACTAGTCCTGCGAGTCTCTAAAAAGTAACGCTCCTTGACAGTTAATAAAAAAAACATACTGAAAAAAATTATACATTTCAAATAAAGCAAATCGAAAGTTACATAATGAAAGTTTGCTTATTGTCACCTCAAAGAATAGACTCATGCAACTTCAGAAACACTCCAAGCTTGGTGGCTGGTGGGTGATAAAAGTATCCCTTCACTGTAGGCTGCACTTCATCCATTTGGCCTTTTACAGTAGCTGGAATGTTCAAGTCATCATGTACTTGTCGGCTGGTAGAAAGGGTAAAACCACTTTTCTGGAGGGAAATTACCTTTACACAGCTTTTATTTTACTTGAGCTGACAGCAGAGCAAAGTCACGAAGCACAGGAGCCTACCTCAAAGTAATTCTGAAACTAGACAGTTCACAGCATATTATTATTTTCTTGCCAGTACATTCATTTTAAAGTGTATATCAGGGTGAAAAAATATAACAAAGGTCTCTGCAACACATGCATATTTAGATCTTTAATGATCTCACAAGTACAAAAAATATCTGTTGATCTGCTAGATATGCACTCAGGTTTACAGCCAGGGCCGGATTAAGAGCATCATGGTCTTGGTGCTGAGGATTTTGAAGGGCCTTAAGGGCCGTGCCTTGCCATGCACCCAGAGGAGGAAGGGTGCAGCCATGCATGCCTAATTCAACATGGGATGCTGTCTCTGAAGCCCATAAACACATCCATGCATCGGCAACTGTCCCTCCTTGTCCGGCCTTCGCGCTGTGTGGGGAGGTTCTGAGGTTGCTGACTGGGGAAGCGAGCATAGAAGCCAGACTTCTGTGTTTACAAGTGACAGAAGAGCGGTAACAGTGAATATGGCCAACCCGGGGCCTATATAAAAGGTAGGGGCCTGGAGCTGCAGCTCCAATAGCCCCTACGTTAATCTGGCCCTGTTTACAGCCCAACTCTGGGCAAAAAAAGGTTTTCCCATGTGGTGGGGCTCTCCTCGTGCTGTAAGGTTCAACTGCTCCTTTTGTTCAGGGGAGAGGAGAAAGCTGTATACTCACCCAATCCTCTGCTCCCCTGGCATACAGAGCTCCCTCACAATCCAGCGGTGGACTGTTCCTTACATCCTCACGTCAAGAGCAGTTCTATGGACATGATGACGTCCGGAACAGTCCACCGCACAAGACTGCAGGAGGGCAGAAGCCACAGGGACAGGTCTTGTTCGGGGAAGATTGGAGGAGTAGGTAGACATATCTCTGTTCTCTAATCCACTAGACAAAAACGAGCGGGGAACCCTTGCAGTGCAGGCACAGCCTCACTGCATGGGAAAATGTTTTTTTTTCGTCTGAAGTTGGGCTTTAAGTCCTGTTGTTCACAAAATGAGGTTGAAGGATTGTAAGAGGTGCATGAAAGTCAGCCAGCCCCCAGTCTGATGTACTCACCCTCCAGTCTGTCACCAACCAAATATAACCTGTCTCTTGGTACAAAGAACAGGGGTTTAGTTGACACACATTTGCAAACGCATGTGAAAGCTGCAGAGCCACTTCACGGCACCCTGTTATATCTGCAGTCCTACACTCTTAATTTAGTGTCCTCACACTGGAGGCACAATCCTTCAACCTCATTTTGTGTTTTGTTATAGGGATGGAGACGCCGGGCAACACCAGCTTGGGTCTCATATAAAGTCCCACCTAGTCCAATATGTTTAAGCAACCAGGGATGGAGGAGACTTGCTTACAGCTTGGTGCCTCATATATAAAGTCCCACCGTGCGATTTCCGTGCGTTTTTGGTGGATGCAGCTTTGATTTGACTTTAGTGTTTTCCGTATACAGGGATGGAGACCAATAGCATGACCTGCTTGTCTCATATAAAGTCCCAAAAGGAAATTAGGGATTTCAAAGGCAGTGAGCTTTACAGGCCATGCCCCATACATAAAATCCCTTCCTATCTATATGCTGCATCCACCAAGGGGATGGAGGTGTAATGCTTTTCAGCTGGTCTTTTCCAGTTTGCACCATGGTTATAAACCTAATTATTTGAGTCTTTGAGACAACAGCCAGTCGTGGATGAGGGTGGGTTGGGGGAGGTTGGGCTGTCTCCCTCTCACCTGTTCCCCCATCCATCCATTAGCGGCCATGTGCCTCCAGTGTGAGGACACTAAATTAAGAGTGTAGGACTGCAGATATAACAGGGTGCCGTGAAGTGGCTCTGCAGCTTTCACATGCGTTTGCAAATGTGTGTCAACTAAACCCCTGTTCTTTGTACCAAGAGACAGGTTATATTTGGTTGGTGACAGACTGGAGGGTGAGTACATCAGACTGGGGGCTGGCTGACTTTCATGCACCTCTTACAATCCTTCAACCTCATTTTGTGTTTTGTTATAGGGATGGAGACGCCGGGCAACACCAGCTTGGGTCTCATATAAAGTCCCACCTAGTCCAATATGTTTAAGTCCTGTTGTTGGCTGACACCACAATGCATTTTTGCACCTTCAAAGGGGGTCAGCCTGAAGTAATCTATCACGATTTCATCTTCTGACTTAAGTTCCACTTTAAACAAATATAATAAAGTGCATCTAAATGTAAACTTACATCTACCAGACAAAAAGGGACAAATAAGAGAAGTTCATTACTATGATTTACATAAACGAATGAATCAAAGCTGACAACACCCTCCTAGTAAATGGTTATTTTTCTAAAATCCCACAATTCATAGATGTAACTTTTGTATCTTGAAACCATGTGGCACACAAAGTACAAATTCTTCAAAATGTCCAGAACTTGGTAACCAACTTCAATTTTAAACAGAAAAACAAAAAAATTAAACCAGCTATATAGTTAGGTCCAAATATATTTGGACACAGGCACAATCTTAGACTTTTTCATGTATTTACCAAAACATATTCAAGCTATAGTTATATAATGGATATGGGCTGAAAGTGCACACTTTCAGGTTTAATATGAGGGTATATACATCCAAATCGAAGGAAAGGTTTAGGAATTACATCTTAAGTATAGCCACCCCCCCCCCCCTTTTTCAAGGGACCAAAAGTAATTGGACAATTGAATCAAAAGCTGTTTCATGGCCAGGTGTGGGTTACTCCTTCCTTATTTCTTCATCAATTAAGCAGTAAAAGGTCTGGAGTTGATTCTAACTGTGAAATTTGTATTTGGAATCTATTGCTGTGAACCTACATCATGGGTTCAAAGGAGCTGTCCTTGCAAGTGAAACAGGCCATTGTAAGGCTTCAAAAACGAAACAAATCCATCAGATAGAAAGCAGCAGCATTAGGAGTGGCCAAATCAAGAGTTTGGTACATTCTGAGGAAAGAAGAACTCAGCAACATAAAAAGGCCTGGACGTATATGGAAGACAACAGTAGTGGATGGCGCAGAATCCTCTCTATGGTAAAGAAAATCCCCTTCAGAACATCCAGACAAGTGAAGGACACTATCCAGGAGGTGGGCGTATCATTGCCAAAATCTACAATCAAGAGAAGACTTCACAAGAGCAAATACAGAAGGTTCACCACAAGGTGCAAAGCATTCATAAGCCTGAAGAATAGAAAAGCCAGATTAGACTGCCAAAAAAACATTTAGAAAAAGCCAGACCAATTCTGGAAAAGCATTCTTTGGACGAATGAAACTAAGATTATTCTGTACCACCAGAATGACAGTAAGAAAAAAATGTGGAGAAGGCTTGGAACAGCTCATGATCCAAAGCACACAGCGCCATCTATAAAACATGGTGGAGGCAGTGTGATGGCATGGGCATTCATGGCTTCCAGTGGCACTGGATCATTGATGTTTATTGATGATGTGACAGAATACAGAAGCAGCTGGATTAATTCTGCAGTGTTTAGAGATATACTGTCAGCCCTTTAAATTCATTTGGATTGTTTCATTTTAATTTCATTCCGGTGGCATACAAAAGTATGAAAATTGTGCCTGTGTCCAAATATATATGGACCTAACTGTACATTGATCGAAATTTGTTCTATGTATGGGCACCCTGGTTCTACAGAAGTTAATTTACTGATCAACTTCTGTACAACTAGCTTATAAGGTTTTTTCTGCTCAATCAGTGCCACCAGTTATAGCTGGCAGCACTGATCAGAACACAATAGGACAGCGGGAGGATTCCCGAATCCACAATGAATATGTGGATGGAGGAATCAGATCACTACTTTTTGTTCAACCCGCTGGTTGAAGGAAAAAAATGATGAATATATGGGAAGCCTTAGAAGCAATGTTAAAGTGGTTGTAAAGGCAGAAAGTTTTTTATTCTAATGCATTATATGCATTACAGTAATAAAAAAAAAAACATTCCGTGTGCAGATGCCCCCCTCAGCCCCCTTAATACCAACCTGAGGTCCATCTAGATCCAGCAATGTTGCACAAGAGACTCGGCTGTCAGGGACTTCCCTCCTCATTGGCTGAGACAAAAGCGTGGCACCATTGACTCCCACTGATGTCAATCAAGTCAATGAGCCAATGAGGAGAGAGAAGGAGTGGGAGCGGGCCGAGTCATGGCTCTGTGTCTGAATAGACACACAGAGCAGCAGCTGGGCTTGACTCGGGTTCCCCCATAGCAAGTTGGGGCCAGGAGCACCGAAGAGGAACCTGAGAAAAGGAGGATCTGGGCTGCTCTGTGAGAAACCAACTGCACAGAAGAGGCAAGTATAACATGTTTGTTATCTTTAATGAAAAAAAACGACTTTAGCATCACTTTAACTTAAAGTGGTTGTAAACCCTTACATATACCCAGTGAAGTGACTGGCCTCAGGTGGTACACAGAGTTTAAACAAATCCTCACACATAAGCTGTACCCTGTATCTGTCTATCTGCAGCCCTTTCTTTTCTACATCTGTTTAAAGTGAAGTTACACTCTTCAGAGGTCAGCGAGAAGAGCTCTGAGAGCTGATTGGGGGGAAGGGACAAACCCCCCAGTACACAGGAGCAGAGCTGAGGCTGTAAATCAGCTGGAGCTCCCTCCCTTGTCAACTTGTTTCTCTTGGTGTCAGGAAAACTTGTCAGAATTGATTCATGCTGATAGTAGAGGAAAGAAGCAGCAGACAGAAATGACACATAGTGTTCCTTATTGAGACAAGAGCACACTGCAGAGGGGTATGCTTTGTTCATATTTCATGTCTGAGGGTTACCACCACTTTAACCTAAATGAATATTAGATTATTGCAAAACAAGTTTCCTCAACTGAGACTAACTTTTCTTTGCTGGTCAATGGTCATATTGGATCATTCCCTGGTGTACACTATGATGTACACAACTTGTAGGCATTTACATGGATATCATTATCTCATAAACATTATGGAATAATTTCTTTGGTACCATACAATAAAAAAATGGAAGCAGGTACTGCATGCTACTGCTCCACCAATAAAGAACATGGAGGTAAGCAGATGGAAGGACTCGTGTGTGGAGGCAGCGAGAGGAGATGGTATTGTTAAGATTCCGAAAAAAGAGGAGGAGACAACGGGTGCAATTGCTTAAAATGGAAGGGGAAAGGAGATGAAATTTCTGTTGTGTGGAAGAATGGAAGATGATGAATATGACAGATGTCATGAGAGTAGAATATCAGACTTGATGGTGAACAGTTTGTTGAGCAGTGGGTGATGGTAATAGGAGCAATGGATGGAAGCCTGATTGGAAATGGTGGTCAGAAAACGGTTCCAGGACAGCGATAAGGAGAGAAGGAGGCACAATGCACATTATGGAAGTTACCTAGAAGGAATGATCTTTGGACTGTTTTTCTGGGCTGCTGTACCCATTGCCATTTATTGTTTGTAAATCCATAGAACAGCTTTCAGTTCTCTGGATTTACTAATGCTTTAGATGTGGGAAGTATATCTTCCACTGAGATTTTCTAGATGGATGAAGACAAGATGGTGATGTTGTGAAGACAAGACACATTAATCATTTCTATTAAACAGCATACTGTATATAACAAATGAACCTTATTCCAATGCACTACATAGGTCTGTATGCCATATTTATACTGTTTCTCAATTATAAAGAGTACGGTGCCTTGAAAAAGTATTCATACGCCTTGAAATTTTCCATATTTTGTCACGTTACGAAAAAAATCATAAATGTTTTTTATTGGGATTATATGTGATAGACCAACACAAAGTGCCACATAATTGTGAAGTGGAAGGAAAATGATAAATGGTTTTTAACATTTTTTACAAATAAATATCTGAAAAGTGTGGCGTGCATTTATATTCAGCCCCGGAACAATAATTTGTAGAACCATTTTTCGCTGCAATTACAGTCGTGGCCAAAAGTTTTGAGAATGACACAAATATTAATGTATAGTGGCAATGCTCCAGGTTCTTCTTGTTGGAGGTTGTCATTTTGCTGTAGCCCAGAGCCTGTGAACAGCAGTGAATCTTTAGGCTGTCAGCAGATCAGCCTCTACAAATTCAGCACAGTGCCTAAAAATAGAGAGAAACTGAGCATGTGCAGGGCAGGGTGGGACACTGTATTACTGGATTTTAAACAGTGTAGGCACAAATATTTTGAGAATGACACAAATAATAATTTTCACATTTGTAGATCTTTTTGGCAGATGTTACTATAGTATACTGAAGTATAATTACAAACATTTCATAACTGTCAAAGGCTTTTATTGACAATTACATTAGGTTTATGCTAAGAGTCAATATTTGCAGTGTTGACCCTTCTTTTTCAACCTCTGCAGTTCGCCCTGGCATGCTGTCAATCAACTTCCCAGCCACATCCTGACTGATGGCAGCCCATTCTTGCATAATCAATGCCTGGAGTTTGTCAGAATTTGTGTTTTTTTTTTTTTTTTTTTTTTCACCCACCTATTCTCTATGGAATTAAGGTCTGGGGAGTTTCCGGGGCATGGACCCAAAATGTCGATGTTTTGTTCCCTAAGCCACTTAGTTATCACTTTTGCCTTATGACAAGGTGCTCCATCATGCTGGAAAATGCATTGTTTCTCACCAAACTGTTCTTGCATGGTTGGAAGAAGTTGCTCTCGGAGGATGTTTTTATACCATTCTTTATTCATGGCTGTGTTCTTAGTCAAAATTGTGAGTGAGCCCATCCCCTCGGCTGAGAAGCAACCCCACACATGAATGGTCTTGGGATGCTTTATTGTTGGCATGACACAAGACTGAGGGAAGCGCTCACCTTTTCTTCTCCGGACAAGTTTTTTTACAGATCCCCTAACATATTGGAAAGGGCATTCATCAGTACAGATGTCCCAAACTATTCGCAGACGAACAGTTCCCGGCGAACATCGCTTGTTCGCGTCCGCCGCTGCGGGTGAACATATGCGATGTTCGGTCCGCCCCCTATACTTCATCATTGAGGCAAACTTTGACCCTGTACCTCACAGTCAGCAGACACATTCCAGCCAATCAGCATACCCTCCCTCCCAGACCCTCCCACCTCCTATAAAAAGCAAGGGCAGCATCCATCTTAGATCATTCTGAAGCAGTGTGTTAGTGAGAGCAGGGAGAGTGCTGCTGCTGTTAATAGGGACAGTTGTTAGATAGTGTTCTCAGTCCACTCCTGCTGTAAGGACAGCATCCTGACAGCACCCCAAAAAGCCCTTTTTAGGGCTGGTATTTCAGTCAATTTTTTATATATATATATATATATATATTGTGCAGTTGCCTGCCCGCCGTGTGTGAGAGGCCACAGACCCACCACAGACTGTACTGTGTGCACACCACACTCATATCAGGTGGCACAGTACCTTGCAGTTTAAAAAATATTTTTTTTTTCCTCTGTCATAATTGCAGTTGCCTGCCGGCTGCCAGTGAGTGTCAGGTCCACAGAGTGTACTGTGCCCACTGCAGTGCCCACCACTGATATATATGGTGGCACAGCACCTTGCAAATTAAAATAAAATTCTTTTTTATAATTGCAGTTGCCTGGCCTGCCAGTGAGTGTCAGGTCCACAGAGTGTACTGTGCCCACTGCAGTGCCCCCACTGATATATACGGTGGCACAGCACCTTGAAAGATTAAAAAAACAATTATTTTTTATAATTGCAGTTGCCTGGCCTGCCAGTGAGTGTCAGGTCCACAGAGTGTACTGTGCCCACTGCAGTGCCCACCACTGATATATAAGGTGGCACAGCACCTTGCAAATTAAAAAAAAATATATTTTTTATAATTGCCGTTGCCTGGCCTGCCAGTGTTTGTCAGGTCCACAGAGTGTACTGTGCCCACTGCAGTGCCCACCACTGATATATATTTTTTTTAATTTGCAAGGTGCTGTGCCACCGTATATATTTTTTATAATTGCAGTTGCCTGGCCTGCCAGTGAGTGTCAGGTCCACAGAGTGTACTGAGCCCACTGCAGTGCCCACCACTCATATATATACGGTGGCACAGCACCTTGCAAATTAAAAAAATATATATTTTTTATAATTGCAGTTGCCTGGCCTGCCAGTGAGTGTCAGGTCCACAGAGTGTACTGTGCCCACTGCAGTGCCCACCACTCATATATATACGGTGGCCAGGTGACAACTGCACCCTGTTGGAGGCAGGGGCGCAGCGCAAGGTAGTGAACCCAATAGCAGACTGCTGCGGATGGACCGGAACGTGAGCCCAAGATTCCCCAGGGCGCGGGTCTAAGACCCAGCATGTGTTCACCAGAGCCTCTAGTGGTGAGGATGGACTTGGCTGCAGCTGGGCCCAGGTCACGGCCCCTGGGGTCCCCCAGGTCACGCTCCGTAGGGAGAGAAGGGAAGCAGCCACTCAGGACATACGGAATGGTGATGGGTAAGCCGAGGTCGGGACAGGCCAAAGGTCAGGGTAACAGGCAAACAGGAAAAGTCAGAGACAAGCTAAAGTCGGTACACAGAACAGTAGATCAAGCACACAGGAAACAGGAAACTAGCACTGTTGAACAGCAAAGCAGACCTGCAGTGCACTGGTTAATATAGACTTCCTGGAATGGCCTGGGGTGGAGCCAAACAGGGAAGAGAGATGATAAAAGCAGCCAGAAGGAAGAGTCTGGCCCTTAATGCAGACATGAGGAACAGGTAAACTACCAGACATTACTGCATGTCCATGACAATGGGGAGTTTGGTCTGTCAGAGTTTGGTCTGTCACTGTGAAGCGGGCGTAACCCTTACACTACCTGATCGATACAACATCATACCTGATCGTATACACACACTGGCACTGGATGTTTTAAAGCATGTTATTCCAAACAATTTAGGAATGCTAGGTGATTTATGCCCTTTATGGATTAAAACCCGACTCTGTGTCAACTACGTAATTTTCCATGGGAGTTTTGCCATGGATCCCCCTCCGGCATGCCACAGTCCAGGTGTTAGTCCCCTTGAAACAACTTTTCCATCACTATTGTGGCCAGAAAGAGTCCCTGTGGGTTCTAAAATTCGCCTGCCTATTGAAATCTATGGCGGTTCGCCCGTTCGCGAACATTTGCGGAGGTTTACGTTCGCCGTTCGCGAATGGCAAATTTTAGGTTCGCGACATCTCTATTCATCAGAGGAAATTACTTTACCCCAATCCTCAGCAGTCCAATCCATGTACCTTTTGCAGAATATCAGTCTGTCCCTGATTTTTTTCCTGGACAGAAGTGACTTGTATATATATATGCTGCCCTTCTTGACACCAGACAATCCTCCAAAAGGCTTCTTCTCACTGTGCGTGAAGATGCACTCACACCTACCTGCTGGCATTCCTGAGCAAGCTCTGCACTGATGGTGCCCCGATCCCACAGCTAAATCAACTGTAGGAGATGGGCCTGGCACTTGCTGGACTTTCTTTGGAGTCCTGAAGCCTTCTTTACAAATGCAGTCGAAATTTTTTTTCATGGGAATAAGTTCATTTTTTAATGGCAGAGGGACTTTGCAATTATTTGCAATTTATTTGATTACGCTTTATAACATTCTGGAGTTTATGCAAATTGCCATCATAAAAACTGAGGCAGCAGACTTTGTGAAAATAATATTTGTGTCATTCTCAAAACTCTTGGCCACGGCTGTACAACTGCAAGTCTGTTTGGGTATGCCTCTACCAGCTTTGCACATCTAGAGAGTGAAATCTTTCCCCATTCTTCTTGGCAAAATAGCTAAACTTCTGTCAGATTGGATGGAGACCGTCTGTGAATAACAATTTTCAAGTCTTGCCACAAATTCTCAATTGGATTTAAGTCTGGACTTTGACTGGGTCATTTTAATACATGAATATGCTTTGATCTAAACCATTCCATTGTAGCTCTGGCTGTATGTTTAGGGTCATTGTCCTGCTGGAAGGTTAACCTCCACCCCAGTCTCAAGTCTTCAGACTCTAACAGGTTTTCTTCTAAGATTGCCCTGTATTTGGCTCCATCCATCTTCCCATCAACTCTGACCAGCTTCCCTGTCCCTGCTGAAGCTTTCTTCTTGCCACTCTTCCATTATGGCCAGATTTGTGGAGTGCACAACTAATAATTGTCCTGGGGACAGATTCTCCCACCTGAGCTGCTGATCTCTGCAGCTCCTCCGGAGTTACCAGTGGCCTCTTGTCTGCTTCTCGGATAAATGCTCTCCTTGCCCCACCTGTCAGTTTAGGTGTAGGGCCATGTCTTGGTAGGTTTGCAATTGTGCCATACTATTTCCATTTTTGGATAATGGATTGAACAGTGCCCTGTGAGATCTTCAAAGCTTGGGGATATTTTTTTTATAACCTAACCCTGCTGTAAACGTGTCCACAACTTTATCCCTGACTTTTCTGATGTGTTCCTTGGCCTTCATGATGCTGTTTGTTCACTAAGATTCTCTAACAAACCTCGAAGGGCTTCGCAGAACAGCTTTATTACTGAGATTAAATTACACACAGGGGGACTCTATTTAAAAATTAGATGACTTCGAAAGGCAATTGGTTCCACTAGGTTTTCGATGGGGCTATCAGAGTAAAGAAGGCTGAATACAAACGCACACCACACTTCTCAGATATTTATTTGTAAATAATTTTGAAAACCATTTATCATTTTCCTTCCACTTCACAATTATGTGTCACTTTGTGTTGGTCTATCACATAAAACCCCAATAAAACAGATTTACGTTTTTGGTTGTAATATGGCAAATGTGAAAAACTTCAAGGGGTATGAATACTTTTTCAAGGCACTGTATGTCAATATATTAGTCATAATCACTGGATACCTACACTATGTATACATTTAACCCTATTAAAGTAATGACCTATAGGTTTCTGTGTGTTGCAAATCTCCTAACATTCCCATTTTAGGGCTGCCATTAGGGACGGCTGTGACTTTCCCAAATATTAGCAGATAGATCAAGGGTGGACCTATGGGTTCTAATTTTTCATCACCCTAATGCTGACATGTAAAATTAGTATTATCCCTAGGGGGAAAAAAGGTACATTTTTTGAAATAAACTTCTATTGAATCAGAATTTTTAGCACGTACCCCATCAAAGCACTATTCTGATGGGGAAGAGCACATGTGTTGTTATCAATGTAGACATCAGTGTTCCCGCTCACATTAATCTAGCCATAAAGATAACAGCAAGAAAGTATACAGTTCACAGTTCATCTACATATCCACATCACGTGATGAGCTCTGGATAGCTTCAGTGAATAGCACCAGTGGTTTGCTTGAAGAGGACAACTGCTTAGTTAGCAGTATCGCGTGTGTTTTCCCTACAGCTATTTTCTAATGGCTGACTCACTATGCCTTGTTTTGCACTGTTACCTCTGGGTAGAGGTAGTGCGCTGATAACTGGTGGAGAGTATCCAAAGGTAGAGGGAAGGGTGGAGAAAGCACAGGGCTCCGGAGTGTATAATGCTCATCAACCCTAGCACAAATTTCCTCTGCAATCCAAGATTCTACCCAAACAAAAATCTTCCCATCCTGCTGAAATCCCCCTGCCCAGCACAAATCTTTCCCCCAACACTAATCTCCTCCTCCCCCCACAAAATTTCTCGCCCCAGCCCAAGTCTTCACTCCCTTTCCTTTCAGCTATATATTTGCCCCCACCCCTGCAGTTCATTATTGCCCCAGCCCAATTCTCTACTCTATCCCTGAACTTAGCAGATCTTAGATACAGCCCAGCAAGGAAGGGGATCCTTCCCAGGTTCTCCCTTGTAGGCTTCAGCACAGAAGTGACAGAACCAAATGTCATAAAATCATCATACTAAGACAGCAGTGCCATAGATCATCTCATACAGTAGATATACAGCTATAAGGGCGCAGATCCAGGAATACGTCAGCACACTAGCATGCCATTTACTGCACTGCTATATTTTTTAGAGGAATTAGAAACAAAATATACATTTTTCAGGGTACTATTAAGTTGGTAATACCAATCATTAGATGTGGTGGCTGCATTGGTTTTCTTTTTTTAGATTTTTTCCCCCTGTTTTCTCCCGGTAATCTGGCCGGTAACACCATTCTGGATGAAGAAGCAAAGGAGCACCTTTGGACAACAGCACTGTCAGTCTGGGGGGAGGTGAGTGTTAGATGTACTAGCAGATTTAGATACACATACAAAATAAAGCTGAATGCCAGCAAACACTTTATAAACAGTGTGAGGGATTAGCTCGGTGGCGGGTGTGGATGACCCCTTAGGGGGGGGGGGGTCATTACACAGGGAGATAGCCAAGGAGTAGTTGAAAACAACAGTCTATGGTTTATTCTTGCAATTTTCTTCACACAAGTGCAAGCATCAAAAACAGCATAATTCAAAAATAAACAAAATAAATCCTAGCCACTGTGGGCGTCTACCTTCACATACAGGAACCTACCTAGGGAGTCTGTCCCAACCTACTGCTGGGCAGACACTGCTGATCCTACAGCAGACAATCAATAGTCCATTTATTTTCTCTTCACACAGAAAATGTCCATTTGTTTTTCTTCACACAGAAAAAGTCCATGACCTCACCTTGAGAAGTCTTCATCTGACTGCTCTCCTCAGCGCACATCACTTCAGGAGGCAGCAATCAGTAATCATTCTCTGGATAACTTATAGAGGCCTTAATTGCCTCATTCTGAATTGCTGCAGCTTTTTCAACGTCCTTACACCTTCCAGGCTACCTCTGCAGCCGACACCATATAGTAATTGGTGAATTGTCTAAACAAAGCAGAAATGTATCTCCCGTCTGTGACAACATCCACAGATTTACCTGACTTCCTGTCACAACAGTTACAACAGTTTTTTTTTTTGGGGATAAACATAAATTTACATATATAAATTGTTAATCACCATTGTAAGTACCTCTGTGAGTAGTAAATGGTTTGTCTGAACCATCTAACTGCTACATCTGGAGAAAAGCTTTCTCTCTTGAAAAACAAAAGACTTAATAACTAGATCATGAGGTAGAATGAAAGGAAAGAAAGCCTAAAAATTAAAATGAATGCAGCCATCACATTTAAGAATTGGTAAGCTGCAATATAATAAATGTAGGGAGTGAGAGCACTTTTGATTGGAGCAGAGTATTTGGGGGGGGGGGGGGTTTGAGGATGCTGTGTATAGCTAGCAGACCACATGCAGGTTCCAAACAAATTGGGATTTACATAAAGCAACTTTATTTGTGCCACAATGGTGTTGGTTTTCATTTATTTTGCTATATGATTTATAGGTGACAACATTTGTAAAGATTAACACACTTGTAAAGAAATTCACAATCTAACTAAACTAAAAACCTAAAGTTTTTTCATTTTTGTAAATAGCAAGAAATAGTTAAAACACCTGTCAGTTTTTGCCATCTGTGCTCCCATCTGTGAGAATTTCCCTCCCTGGCTTGTAGATACAAAATCTTTCCAAATGAAATAAATGTTCTGTTTGGCAGCTGTCACCAGAACACATGTCTGAGTTGGAACAGTTCTTCTCTATTCCTGTATCAGCGACAACTCTCAAAAAAAGTAGAAATCCTTATTTATTAACCATAATGTACAGGACACAGAATAGGAACTTCAGTCTTAACCATGGGAAGTCCAAAAGCAGTTCACCTGAGGGGTAGACAACACAGCAAAACAATGCTATTAGGCCCACATAACTAAGGAATGGAAGGGCCAATGGTCTCTGAAACAAAATGGTCAAGGCCAAGATTTGCCCCTTGATAGTACTCACGTCCAAGTGCTGGTCCAGACCAGATTGGAGGAAGGACAGGATGTATACCACACAGTGCTTCCTAGGATGACATTCCTTAGCCTTGTTCCATGCCAAATATGCTTCCCAGTTGCTATATAGCCAAGAAGAGAATTTTCTAGCCTTGAGAGGATTTATGGATTACTGAATTCATAGGGCCCATGTCCTTCAAAACTTGGGCTTCAACAGCCATGCCTATAAGGCTAGCGAGAGAGAAGGATTCAGAAAGGTCGCTGGGACAGAAAGTACAGACAATCAAGGAGGAATCCATTGAGAGTCTGCCAAGAGTCTGTGTATTTACAAGTACCATGTCCTTCTGAGCCAGTTTGGTGCAATGAGGATTATTGAAAGGCCTTCCACCTCAACGGGGGAGCAGTTGTAGTGAAAGAAGGACATAGATCAGGCTGAACTGATCCCACAGTCACCAGAGCATTTACTACAATGTTCTGAGGGTCCCTGGACCTGGCACCAAACCTGTCTAGTCTGTTGTTGAATCTGAATGCGAAAAGATCCACATGCGATCAAGCCCTAATGCAGGATCCAGTGCCCAAAGTGACTTTACAAGTCGGCCCTGAAACTTTTTTTCAAGCAGGGTCCAGGTACGCTTCCCCAAGGCTTTGGCAAAGGGCAAACTGATCCAGAAACTACAGTGGCTATAGAGCAGCTAAAACACCTAATAGAAGAATCTTCAGGGGAAAACCATAACCTTCTACGGGTAAGCTTATCCCAGTAGAAAAGACATCCATTACCTAAGGTCACTAGCAAAAAAGCAAGGCTTCTTGGAAGCGGGATGTCCCTGCAGCTTTTTTGCCACTGTTCAATAACCTAAAAAGTATCCTGTAGTGTACGATTAAGAATGAGTGTAAATCATCCAAGCAAAATCCTACATGGCAATAAAAACCTAACAAGGGTTCTAAACCCTCACCATTCCCTCCAAAAAAATAAATAAAATTGACAGATACACTTTAGGCCTAGTTTACACAGTTGTTGTAGGTGATCCAATTTACTTCTTCTGGGAGACTGTCCATTCCTCCATGTAGTTCCCCCGTGGATTTTCTTAACAAGACCCTATCTGCTGACCAATGTAGGCTTCTTACACTGCCTTCTGTTATGTCACAAGGTAACAAATTCATGGTCACTAAATTAACCACTTGCCGACTACCTAACGCCGATTTAGGTCGGCAGTCAGCCCCTCACAGGCAAAGCGACGTAGGTCTACATCGCTAGCCTGTGAGGCTATAGGGAGTGAGCGCGCGCCGCCGGAGGCGTGCTCCCACTCGCTCACGGACCGCCCACGCGTGTGACCCGATGTCCGCTGGGCACTCGCGATTGTCCGTTACAGCGGGAGAAAGGCAGGCGGCTAATGTAAACACAGCCGCCTGTCATTCTCCCCTGTGTAAGAATGGAGATCATACGGTTCTGCTATGTAGGACCGTTGATCTCTCTTCTTACACCAGTAGCCACATCCAATCACAGTTAGAAGCACGCCCCTAGGGACACACTTAACCCCTCCCTCTCAAAAAAAAGTTAACCCCTTCACTGCCAGTGTCATTTTTACAGTAACAGTGCATATGTATAGCACTGATTACTGTAGTAATGTCACTGGTAACACCAAAAGTGTCAAAAATGTCAGTCAAGGGTCCGATCTGTCCGCTGCAATGTCGCAGTCCCGCAAAAAAAATCACAGATCGCCGCCATTACTCGTTAAAAAAAAAAAAAAACAACAAAAATGACAAAAATCTTTCCCTTAGTTAGTAAACACAATAACTTTTGCGCAAACCAATCAAAATACGCTTTTTGCGATTTTTTTTACCAAACATATGTAGCATAAAACAAATTGGCCTAAAATGTTAAAAAAAAATAGATTTTTACATTTTTTGGGGGGGGAATTTCATATAAAAAAATGTGAAAAATATTATTATTTTTGCAAAATTGACGCTCTTTTTTTGTTTATAGCGCGTGATCAAAAAATCGCACAAGAAAGCTCTGTTTGTGGGAAAAAAAGGACGTCAAATTTGTTTAGGTACAGCGTCGCATGACCGCGCAATTGTCCGTTAAAGTAACGCAGTGCCGAGTCACAAAATAGTCCCTGGTCAGGAAGGGGGTAAAATCTTCCGGGGCTTAAGTGGTTAACAAAATGTTTCTTTTAATTCATGCATGTGCTTTGGAATCTTTTTCTGCTTAGAACTGTGGTTTTTGCTATCTGTCTGTTACCTACCTTGACCTTTTACCTGTGAATCATAGTGAAACAGTCATGTTTAGGGGCACAGACAGAAGATGTAATCAGTAACAAGCAAAGTTCAGGTATCAGGAGATGGGAAGTAGCCAGTGAGTTGAGCAGTGGGATAGGATTAGATCATTGCAGATTGTCACCCGAACTGCAGACAGGTGGAGAAGATAATGTTCTAGTGATGTCAAAGTGTCATCTAACCTGAAAACAGGTGAAGAAGATAATGTTCTAGGGATGTCAGTGTCAGCGACACAAAGAAAATTCAATGATTTCACTGCAAACAATGTTCAGAAAAGAATAACGGACAGGTGAAAGACACAAAGCAGCTTATGCTTTCTTTTAACAGAAAAGCAGAACATGTATACTCTAATCTTCATAAGCTAAACATGATTGAAAAGAAGTCATTACCAAAAGAGCATGTAGTATAAAGAACATTTGCTGCACTAGGATAACACAGAATATGATATTATTCATATTTAAACAAGTACTACGCCCAGGGCATTGCTAGGATTGTGAAATAGTCAGCTTAACCTTGGACACGCTCAGTAGAGAAATTCTGTGGCACATTTAGCAAACATCGCCAGATCACAAGAACATAAATTATACAACCGTCAGGCCATTTTCTGGTCATTAAAGTTATTTACAGTGGATCTGCAAAAAAAAAAAAAAAACATGAAAATCATTTATTGCCCCTCTTTCTAATAAAAAGGCTCCATTCATAACACAGACCCTAGAATAATCTCGCCATTAATGCAATACTGGAGAAATCTGGTATTGCAAAGCAAATATAACATGCAGCATTTCTCTACAGGAGCCTTTACATTTTGGTCAGTACTGTGCCAAGTAGAAAAAGAATTGTGAGGGACCCTTTGTGTTACTATATGTTGGGGCAGACAGGGAATTTACTTTAGGTTTCTTTACATTGCCTTTTAACCACTTCCATACAGTGCAGTTACAATCCCTTTCTGCCCAGAGCAATTTCTGCCCAGAGCAAGAGCTCTCACACTTTGAATGACAATTGCTCAGTCATGCTACACTGTAACCAAACAAAATCTTAATAATTTTTTTCACACAAATAGAGCTTTCTTTTGGTCATATATGATCACAACTGGGGTTTTTTTTTTTTTCGTAATATAAGCAAAAAAAGAGCAAAAATTTTGGGAAAAAAAACACTTCTTTTTTAGTTTCTATTATAAAATTTTGCAAAAAATTAATTTTTCTTCAAACATTTGGGCAAACATCTATACTGCTACATATCTCTGGTAAAAATAACCCAAATTAGTGGATATTATTTAGTCTGTGTGAAAATTATTGAGTCCAGAAGCTATGGTATGGTACCAATTACTGAAAATTGATCACACCAGATGTACTGACTGCCTATCTCCTTTCTTGAGGCCCTGAAATGTCAGGACAGTACAAATACCCCCAAATTACCCCTTTTTGGAAAGTAAACAGCCCAAGGTATTTAGTAAGAGGCATGGTGAGTTTTTTGAAGTTATATTTTTTTCCCACAATTCTTGGGAAAATTAAGAAAAAAATGTTTTTTCTTTTTTTTCCCACGAAGTTGTCAATTTATAAGCTATTTCTAACACATAGCATGTACATAGCAAAAATTACACCCCAAAATACATTCTGCTACTCCTCCTGAGTATAGCAATACCACGTGTGAGACTTTTACACAGCCTGACCACATACAGAGACTCAACATCCAAGTAGCACCTTCAGGCGTTCTAGAAGCATAAATTACACACATCATTTTCTGACTACCTATCACACTACTTTTGAAGGCCCTAGAGCACCAAGACAATAGAAACGCCCACAAAAAGACCCCATTTTGGAAAGCAAACACCCCAACGTATATTCTATGAGGCATTATGAGTTTTTTGAACATGTCATTTTTTTCCACAAGTTTTTGGAAAATGTGGGAAACAAATGAAACCCTATTTTTTTTTTTTTTACACAAAGTTGTCAATTTATAGGATATCCCTAACACATCACATGTACACAGCAAAAATGACACCCCAAAATACATTCTGCTACTCCTCCTGAGTATGGCGATACCACATGTGTGAGACTTTTTCCCAGCATAGCCACATGGAGGGGCCCAACATCCAAAGAGCACCATCATGCGTTCTAGGGACATAAATCACACACAAAACTCTGATGGGCAGGTGACAGGCAAATTTCATTGGCTCTTTACCTTGATCAGGAATGGGCTCTGTCCGTGGGATGAGCCTCCTCCCGGATCGCCACGCATTGCGGCGAGAACGAGCGGCTCGCACTAGAGCCGCTCATGTGATCGGCTGTGATTGGAAACAGCCGACCATGTGGTAAAAAGCCAATTTCATTGGCTCTTTACCTTGATCTGGGATGGGCTCTGTCTGAGGGATGAGCCTCATCCCTGATCGCCGCGCTGCTCGCCCCCTGGGGCGCACAGTAGCGGCGAGAACAGGCGGACGTCATATGAGGGCTGCCCGGATCGATGAGATGTTCCTGCCGGCGTCATTTTACTATGGCCCAGTAAGGAACTGGTTAATACAAGCACTTTTGCAAGGAGGTCTATAAAATCATATATGTATTATCAGAGTGTTGTTCCATTATTATTATTATACAGGATTTATATAGCAAACAGTCTTCGCATCGCTTTACAATATGAGGGCAGCCAGTACAGTTATAATACAATTTAATACCGGAGGAATCAGAGGACCCTGCTCATTAGAGTTTATAATGTAGGACAGAGGGTCAAGTGATACAAAAGGTAATAACTGTGGGGGTGAACCGATGGAGAAAATCAAAGTACAGTTGTTAGGTGTGGGTAAGATAGGCTTCTCTGAGGAGGGTTTTCAGGGATCGTCTAAAAGCAAACAGAGTAGGACATAATCAGGCAGATTGGGTTAGGGAGTTCTATAGGATGGGGGAGGCTCTGGAAAAGTCCTAGAGGCAAGCATGGGAGGGGGTGACGAGGAAGCTAGAGAGCAGGAGGTCTCGGGAGGAACGAAAAGATCGATTAGGTTGGTATTTTGAGACTAGGCTAGTGATGTAGCTGGGAGTTGAGTTGTGGATGGCTTGTAAGTTGTTAGCAGGGCCCGCCCTACCATGGGTCCTGGTGGGACCATAGGACCCAAGCGGCACTTAGAGAGGGGCGGCCCCCGGCCGCCTCTTCTCTTCTTCAGCTCGAGTAAAAAAAAAAAAGGTCCGCGGCCGGCCCGACATGCACGCTGAGCGTGTGCCGCCGCCTCTCGGGAGAGCCCGTACACGTTCGGCTGTTTCCGGGAATAGCCGAACATGTACATGCTTTACCGAGCGACGGAGAGGTGTTGGCGCCGGGCGGTGCCATTTTCAAATCTAAAGCCTCAGGAACAGGTAAGTGACACTCCTCCACAGCCACACTACCTGCTGTTATGCGGGGCTGCGGGCATACTACAGAAGACGCATTGCCATGTACA
Source organism: Pelophylax lessonae (assembly GCF_965119305.1). NCBI lineage: Eukaryota > Metazoa > Chordata > Amphibia > Anura > Ranidae > Pelophylax > Pelophylax lessonae. Next base: position 470,143,608 of record NC_138772.1, read on the forward strand.
ATGCCCGCAGCACTGCATCTCCTGTAGTATGCCCGCAGCCCTACATTCTCTTGTACCATGCCCGCAGCCCTGCATTCTGTACAATGCCCGCAGCCCTGCATTCTCCTGTACCATGCCCGCCGCATTCTCCTGTACCATGCCTGCCGCATTCTCCTGTACCATGCCCGCAGCCCTGCATTCTGTACAATGCCCTCAGCCCTGCATTCTCCTGTACTATGCCCGCCGCCCCGAATTCTCCTGTACCATGCCCGCCGCCGCATTCTCCTGTACCATGCCCACAGCCCTGCATTCTCTTGTACCATGCCCTTAGCCCCACATTCTCCTGTACCATGCCTGCCGCCGCATTCTCCTGTACCATGCCCGCAGCCCCGCATTCTCATGTACCATGCCCGCCACCGCATTCTCCTGTACCATGCCCGCCGCCCCATTCTCCTGTACCATGCCCGCAGCCCCGCATTCTCCTGTACCATGCCCGCCGCCGCATTCTCCTGTACCATGCCCGCAGCCCTGCATTCTCCTGTACCATACATACAGCCCTGCATTCTCCTGTACCATGCCTACAGCCCTGCATTCTCCTGTACCATGCCCACAGCTCCGCATTCTCCTGTACCATACCCACAGCCCCGCATTCTCCTGTACCATGTCCGCAGCCCTGCATTCTCCTGTACCATGCTTGCAGCCCTGCATTCTCTTGTACCATGCCCTTAGCCCCGCATTCTCCTGTACCATGCCTGCCGCCGCATTCTCCTGTACCATGCCCGCAGCCCCGCATTCTCATGTACCATGCCCGCCACCGCATTCTCCTGTACCATGCCCGCCGCCCCATTCTCCTGTACCATGCCCGCAGCCCCGCATTCTCCTGTACCATGCCCGCCGCCGCATTCTCCTGTACCATGCCCGCAGCCCTGCATTCTCCTGTACCATACATACAGCCCTGCATTCTCCTGTACCATGCCTACAGCCCTGCATTCTCCTGTACCATGCCCACAGCTCCGCATTCTCCTGTACCATACCCACAGCCCCGCATTCTCCTGTACCATGTCCGCAGCCCTGCATTCTCCTGTACCATGCTTGCAGCCCTGCATTTTCCTGTACCATGCCCTGCATTCTTCTGTATTATGCCCGCAGCACTGCATTCTCCTGTACCATGCCCGCAGCACTGCAGGGCACTGTGGCACTATAGACAGTAGAAAGCCTGGTGCGCTCATCTGCCCAGTGTCTACTGCTCTGTCCTGCTCCTGCTGTCACTCCGTACACGCTCACACCCCTCTAACGGCTTTCATAGTCCTATAGAATGTAGGGGCCTTTTGGAGGGCGTGAATTTTTTTTTGGGGGGGGGGCAGCATTTCATTCTTGGACCCAGGCAGCACAATGTATTGGGCCAGCCCTGGTTCTTAGTATTTTGAAATAAATTTGTTGGGTGAGCAGACACCAGTGGGGGGATTAACAGAGAGGGGTAGCAGACACTGGGCCATTGGTAAGGTGGAGGCAGGAGCATTCATGATGGACTTAAGGGGGGGCAGCCTATGTAAAAGGTAAGTCGATAAGGGAGTTGCAGTAGACGAGGTGAGAGATGACCAGGGAGTGAATCAGAAGCTTTGTGGTGTCACTGATTAAAAAGGGGAGTATTTTGGAGATGTTGCGGAGGTTGAGGCGGCAAGATTTGGACAGTGATTGGATGTGGGGCCTAAAGAATAGATCAGAGTCCAGGATTATATCTAGAATCTCAGCATGTGAGTTCAGGCTGATAGTTGTGCCATCGATCCTGACAAAGAAGTCAGGGGAAGAGGCATGTGGGGGGAAGACATATTATGAGCATATTTTTGGATAGATTGGGTTTGAGGAAGTGGTGTGACATCCAGTCAGATATGTCAGTTAGTAAACCAGTGATACGTGAGAAGACTGAAGAAGTGAGCTGAGGGGCAGAGAGATAAATTTGGGTGTCATCAGAATAGAGGTGGTTATGGAAGCCATAGGAGGCTATCAGCTGACCCAGGGAGGAGGTGTAGATCGAGAATAGGAGAGGTCCAAGAACCGAACCTTGATCTGCAGATGAAGTCAGTTTTTTTTTTATTTATTTAAATGGTCCTTGGTTTAACCCCCTTATTAACCCTCAATTTACTCTAATCATCAATAAACTCCTTATTCTCCTTCTCCATTTAATTATTTCCCTGCTGAATTTTAAACTATTAATAATAATGTTAATGTTTTTACACCTTTAACATATATTTACATATTTCACATTGAAAAGCGCGCACAAAAAAAAAAATGTAGTTTGTAAATCATTTTTCAATGCTTTGTACCATTGTTGACAACTAAAGTGTAAACAAAACAGTTGTGGTCGGTATCAGTGCCGGTTCACATATGAGCGATCCGACTTGCCGGGGCGACCTCGGAGCGGCCGGCACGGACTTCATATCATTGAAGTCAATGCAGGTCGCTCCGGGTCGCCCCAAAGAAGCTCCGGACCCTTTTTCTAAGTCGGAGCGACTTGTGTCGCTCCTATTAGAATGGGTCCACAGCTTCTCTATGGCAGGCGACCTGTCAGGCGACCAGGTCGCCTGACAGGTCGCCCCAGTGTGAACGGGGTCTCAGTAATTGGTATCAGCTACTACTAAATAAAAAGTATCAGTACTCGTACTATAAAAAATGGTATGGGTGCAGCCCTACCTGGGGTTCTTGAAATTATTGGGTCATTAATCTGTAAAACTTTTAAATTTAAGAACCTAAAATATGGCATACCTAGCATATTTAACACCCTAGGTAGATCATTGTATACTCCATGCTGATCTGTACAACAGTGAATTGAATTTAAAGTGGTTGTAATCTCTCTATTCTGACTTCAGCTCATTTTATTCCAAATTACTAAAGCTACCGATTGCTGCCTGTGTAATTCTCCTTACTTGTTTCTTCTTCTTGTCTTCTGTCCCGCAATGTGTCATGACGTCACTGGCGCATGCGCTTTCTGTCCCTCGATTCACGGCATGCTCTGTGTGTCGATTCCCCTTCAACATCATTCTGTGTCCGAGAGTTACGCTCTCTGCGGCACAGTTGAGAGGACACGCGAGACTTGGCAGATGATCATTCCCAGCTTCCTTGCTCTCCCCTTAGTAAGCACATGATTGCGCATGCGTGAGTTTTCGGCAAGGGAACCCAAGGGAGGGCAGAAATCACGTCTGCAGTGGGCTCACCAAACAATACCTAAGATGGCGCTGCTGATTACCGGAAGAAGCATTAATACAGCAATGATTGTAAACTGTATACTGTATCATATGCTATAGTTTGAAAAAGCAATTTAAAATGAAGAGTTTACTTCCTCTTTAAATAAATAATAACAGTAAACAGTTGTGGACAATAAAAATTGTGATGTCTACTAAAATTAGTGGTGCATGTAGAAGTGCCCCCTTGCATTGTTGGTCATTGTAGGTAGGAGATCGATTTGCCATTTCCCAAGGAACTCTTACTCAGGAGGAACCCTAGAGTTCCACAGTACCCTGGTAAAAAAGGCTGCTCTATACAGTCCACGTACAGTGGTTGATTTACTAAAACTGGAAAGTGCAAAATCTGCTGCAGTGCATGGTAGCCAATCAGCTTCCAGTTTTTTTTTTTTTCAAAGTTTAAAGCGGAGTTCCACCCTGAATTTTTTTTTCCACTGTCCGCTTGCTTTAATTTACCTGAAAAAGAATTGGATAATTAAATTTTTTTTTTGTTTCACTTACCTTCTTTTTAATAAAAATATACTTACCTTCCTTCCTCTTCCTCCCTCTGCGGCCCGCACCCTTTACTTTCCCCTTACATTGACTCCTGGGAGATGAGCATCATCGATCCCAGGAGTCAATGCGTCTGCACCGGCCCCGCTCGTCACTTCCGGTGCAGACGCATCATTCCCTATTAAACAGCTTCTGGGCATGCCCAGAAGCTGTGCAGGGATGACGCACCTGCACCGGAAGTGACGAGCAGGGCCAGTCAGGGCCGGTGCTTCCACTAGACAAACTAGGCAGCCGCCTAGGGCGCATTGCCACCTAGGGGCGCAGCCACGAGTCAGCACTCACGCTTCATCATGAATGATCCTTGTGAGCTGAGGAAAGAGGCGGCAGTGGGGGGAGGAAGAAGGGACAGAAGAAGATGCCAGGTGTCTGGGGCAGTGGCAGAACTACTAGGCCCTGGCTTTCCACCATTGTTGGGGGAGCCCCAAGGGGCAGGAAAGGAGCCCACCGGAGTGCTAGCTGCATAATGATCCTCTTCGTCTGGAGCTGAGTGGCCTAATCCCTGGGCGGGAAGTGACTCCCTAATCTGAGCTGGTGGGCAGCCGTTCATTTCCCAGGGTCGGTATTAAGCAGGGAGTGGAGGAGAGCTGAACCTGAGCCGGAGCTTGGCACTGGAGGGCAGCACCTTTACTGGAGCAGAAGCAATGGGGCAACGGAATGGTCTGAGGATGTTGGTGATGAAGGAGGTGCGGAACTCTCTGACTGCTGCTTCTCCCTCCACCAGGAGCTGGTTGGAGCTGTGGTGAGCACTGTGGTCCAGGAGAGGAGCGTCCTGGGAGAAGGAATAAGCAGGATCATGGTGAAGGAGGGCAGAGTGCAGGCCACTCTCTTCATACTGCCCAGTAAGTGTCCCCAGAACAGGGAATCAGGGTCCCTGGGTGTGACATGGAGGTTCCCTGGTGTGAAAGAGAATTGCGGTCACCAGGTATGCCATGGGGAATCTGAGCCACCAGGTGTGACATGGGGGAGAGGGGTCACAAGTGTAACAGGGGTTTGGGGTCACCAGGTGTGCCATGAGGAATTGAAAAATCTGGGTGTGCCATGGGGGACTGAGGTCCCCAGGTGTGACATGGAGGAACATCAGGGTCCCCAGGTGTGACATGGAAAAACATCAGGGTCTCCAAATATGACATGGAGGAACATCAGGGACCCCTGATGTGACATAGAGGAACATTGGGATCACTGGGTATGACAGCAATACATGGAGGAACCATCAGATCAGGGTCACTGGATATGACATAGAGCAGTTTTTAACCCCTTCCCTTTTTATTTATTTTTTTTGGGGGGGGCACAAGTAGCTGATCTTGCCTAGGGCATAAAACAGTCTAGCACCGGCCCTGGGGCCAGTGCAGGGCATTCTGGGACACCACGTCACCGAAGAGGACGCTCTGGCTTTTCAAGGTAAGTATTTCTTCTAAAAGGTAAGTGGAACAGGGGACAGTTCAGAAGCTATCATTGCTGAAATGCACTGCCCTGACTGTCCCGGGGGTATTTTTATCTAAAAAAATATTTCTAGAGTGGAACTCCGCTTTAACCACTTGCAAACCGCCCTCTAGCAGATATACTGCTACAGGGTGGCTGCTGTGCGCAGGATCACACACACACATATATATATATATATATATATATATATATATATATATATATATATACACATACATATACGTGATCCTGCACTTCTGGGTAGTGGGCATGAATGTGTGCTGCCGCCGCCTCCCTCCCACTGTGATTATACACAGCGGAAGCTGAGAAATAGGTACTGTGGATTTGATGTCCAATAAAAAATAATGGCAGATCGCCGCCATTACTAGTAAAAAAAAAAAAAACAATAAAAATGACGATTTTTTTTACCAAAAATATGTAGCCGAAAACAAATTGGCCTAAAATGTTAACATTTTGATTTTTACATTTTTTTTTGAGAATTTCATATACAAAAAATGTGAAAAATATTGTTATTTTTTCAAAATTGTCGCTCTTTTTTTGTTTATAGCACAAAAAATAAAAAAAATAAAAATCGCACAGGTGATAAAATACCACCAAAAGAAAGCCCTGTTTGTAGGAAAAAAGGATGTCAATTTCATTTGGGTATGGCGTTGCACGACCGCGCAATTGTCCGTTACAGTCACGCAGTGCCGAATCGCAAAATAGTGCCTGGTCATTAAGAAGCCAAATCCTCTGGTCTGAAAGTGGTTAAAGAAGAACTCCAGCTTTTCCTCTCCAAAACAACAGATGCATTGTGCATGTAAATGAATCACAACCCCAGTGTCTGTGTGTGTAACTTACCTCCTTTAGCTGTATACAGCAGGTTTCTGTGTCTGTGATGTCACTTCTCCTCCTGGCTGAATTTCAAAGTTCTCTAACTTCCTGTTTTCAGTCCTGATACTACATGTCCCATGATCCTTTGAGCCTCTGTACTTTCAGGGTGGGCAACGGAAGTCACTTGTAGCATCTGTGGGAGCTGTGGGAGTTGATGTGGGTGGGTCTAAGGATTACTGTGGGTGTGTCTGGGCTTTCAGGTGGTGAAAGGGGAAGAATGGAATTGTGTTATCCCCACCCACACCTCTCTGCAGTGAATAGAGAACAAGCAGGAAGTGGAAGCTTACAACATGCATCATGCTTGGGTTACTATTACTTTGCATCCGTGCATTTCCAAACACATGGCAACCCGCACAAAAAAACATGCATTTTACTGTGTTTCAAAATGGGCAGCAATGTGCGTCACGCTTGCGTTACCATTCATTCACATCTGCACATTTCCAAATGCACAGCATCCTGCAAGAAAATGTATGCTTTGCTGGACATTTAGAAAATGTGTAGCAACGCACTGTGCACTTGCATTACTATTCATTCGCATCTGCACATTTTCCAAACGCACAGCAAGCTGCAGGAAAACGCATGCATTTTGGAAACGCGTAGCAATGTGCATCACGCTTGTGTTACCATTTAGGCTGCATTCGCATCTGTGCATTTATGAACGAGTGGCAACCTGCACAGAAAACGCATGCTTTGCTGTGCATTTCAAAAATGCGTGGCAATGCAAGTCATGCTATTCGTTCACATCTGTGCATTTCTGAACGCAGGGCAACCTGCAAGAATTTTCTGTGCATTTTCTGTGCATGTTCTAGTGCTACTTTTAGGCATTTTTCCGAACGTAGGGCAGCCAATTTAAGTGCACGTTTGCGCTTGAAAAACACACAAGAAACAGAGCTACAATGAGGTGTGAATGCAATGTGCTTGAGAGGAAGTTTTTAGGCAGCAAGAATGACCAGGAAGGAGAGGTGAGGGTTATTAAAAAAAAAAAACACAATCCATCAAAGTTGCATAGGAATGATAGTTACGCTGGAAGTCACATGACTTTCATGTTGTCCCGATGAGACCCAGGGCTATCTATTCAATCCCTCCCAGATTCAGCACAGCTAGCTTTCCCTGCAGGTGGTGTATGTGTTTATATGAAGGGGTTTCCTTATTGCTGTGATCTGTGGGGAGGGACTTGGGAGGTTTGGACTTTTCCTGTAGGTGTGACTGGGCGGGGCTGAATGCTAATTAGGATATATTCCATCCCACCCACCATCAGAGCTGTGAAGGAAGTTACATCATTTGCAGAGTCTGAAAGACTACAGAGGGGAGTGTTTTAAGTCTCAGGCTGCGGAGGTGGCTGTGGAAGGAACAGAGTCTATAGCAGTATATACAGAGTGTCACATGGTACAAAGCCACAACTAAACCCAGAATATCAGGGGATCTGCAGACAACAGAGCAACATGGTACAGAGGTATGATCTATGCCTGGGTTGATCATTCCATTTAGTTCTAGTGAAAAGAAAGTTAGAATTTAGCTTTAAGGGCCTGTTTACACCATAGAAACACAGTCCAGACGGGTTCCAGATACACTTCTCTATGCACATTCGTGACGCATTTCCATTTCATTTTTGATGCTTTCCAGTGCATTTTGTCCCCCTCTTTGTCTTCACCTTTAATGGGGACATGTGCGTTTCAGTGCATTTTGGTGCATTTAGGCACATTCCAGTGTGTTTTTGATGTTTTACTACGTTCATTTACATTTCAGTGCAGAATAAAATGCATGTTTTTTTTTTTTTTTTTTTCGCTGGTGCGAACTGCCATTGGAAACCATATAACCTACTACCCATGCATTTCTAATGCAGAGAAAAAAAAACACACTGATCACACTATATGATGTGAACCAGCCCTCAAGTTTTTGATGTTTTACTGCGTTCAATTACAGTTCAGTGCAGAATAAAATGCAGCATTTTTTTTTTTTTTTTTACTGGAACTGACTGCACTGGTGTGAACTATGCCATTGGAAACCGTATAACCTACTAGTCATGTTTTTCTAATGAAAAAAAAAAAAACACACTGGGCTGCATGTGATGTGAACCAGCCCTTAAGCATATTGGCCTTTAGTAAGTCAACCCCATCGTTTTAACTGAAGGTACCAACTTACTGTGCATTTTATCATCTGAATCAGTTTGAAATACCCATGTTTGTAATTTTTTTTTAATCTTGAATAATAGCAATAATAAGCCCTAATAAGTAACAAAACAATAATAAACGTGGGAGTGTGCATCAACAAAATCCTTTGCAGGATAAATCATACACTAATACTTAGTTCATTTCCATACGTTTTATTTAGAGAATTTCCATTTTGTAATATAAAACTATGGTTGAAAATACATCTTTTGAACTAAAGTCTGTTTTAATTGCACAAGTTGCAAGCAGAATGCAAACTACTCCAAACTAGAAAACATTTCCCATAAATGGACCTCAGCATACAAGCATGGGTTAAAAATACATCAGCATCAGTCAAACTCACACCACCCAGCACTATTATTTGAAATGGTCAGTCTATCCAAAACTAGCACTTCAGTTATGGGTAAATGGTGAGTTTTTTTTCCCCCAGGGCCTCCGATATTGCGATCTGCCCATAATGGTTGCCAGCTCTACTCTTATGTCTCATTCCCTGCTGCATACACCAAAATGTAAAAAAAGGGAATCAAAGATAGAGAATGATCCGATGCAAATGGTAATAGTAGGTTGGCATTGCTAGGCTAACCCTTGGCATTGCTAGGCTAACCCTTGGTAACCCACCATCCACATGACTAAAGTTTTAGTTTTGAGTAGACTGACCTGTTTCCATTCATTTTTAAACAGGACAAAGTATATAACAACTCATGTCACTTAATTTTATATTTGATAATAAGTTGGAGCAGCCTGAGACTTTCCAGATGTTAGCAATTACAAGTTTCAAACTCGCCATATTGGAACTTTAGGTTTACCAGCTTCTGCTGAACCACGGGTAGTCCAACCTAACTTTTTCTGTTCAACAAGAGTGGATAAATATAGTCAGCCTATTAAAAAAAAAAATAGTGAAAAAAGTTTAAAGCATGATAGAGTAACACTGCTTTATGGTAGCCAAGAGGCATTCTTTACAATTGTATTAATTTCCCCATATATAAACTGAGAATTACTGAACCTGTACAACAACCACCTTCATAGCAACCTGCACAATTAGCACACTTGACTTGGATATAGCAGTTGTTTCTATAAGGAAGAGTAAAGCCTAGTACACACGCAACAAATTTCCGCCAACCGGTCGTCCATCTTTTGTCCAGAGTGGTGTTTTGTTGGTTGGAATGTGCCTAGACTGCACACGAATTTTCCCGCACGACAAAATTCTACTTCAGAAGTGATGTCATGAGTTGGTTTGCTTTCTTTGTGTTCTTTCTTCTCTGAGCATGCCCAGTCTTGCTCATAAGATTTTTCCCTGTCGAAATCTGTACTGACTGCACGAAAATCAGACGTGTTTTGACGGAGGACAAAAATTTTATAGCCTGCACACCAGATTTTTTTCGGCCGAAAAGTCGGAGTCGGTTGCCGGAAGCATCATACTAAACAAGCCGAAAAACGGCGGATCGGTCGTGGGACGAAAATTCCCGGCCGAATTTCGACGCGTGTGTACGAGGCTTAAGGCTGGCCATTAATACGGGTGAGCAACTCTCCTGCTGAGGCTTCTATATCCTGACAACTGCTGGGGGTTGCGGTCAGAATACCTGCACAATTTTGGCTGACAATTTTATGCACGGCTCCTATGATTTTAAAGGATATCAGATGAGAGGCGGTCGACGGGTCTCCAAACTTTGATTCATCAGGAACCAGTCTAAATTTGAGCAGCATATGGCCATCTTGACAATCTTGTTTTGGGCGGTATCCTGTAGAGAAGACAGGAGGCACAGCTGCCTCCTCCTCCAGTGGGCACAGACTGAAGCAGTACAGGATCTGTATCACGGTGACGCCTATACTGGTACATGGATCATTGTGAGAGAGCAGACTTTATCATGTGGAAGCAGATTGGGCACTAACCTGCTACCTTTTTTTTTTTTATGCGGCCATCCTTTGTATCAACAGTTATGTGAGTCAAAGTGTATTCCCACTGCCGGAAAAAATTAAAGACCATAGCCGCCATTTTATGGTTTGATCTTTGTGTTCCAATACTGCTCAACAATGATCACATAAAGCCATTAAGTATTTATAATGGCCATCCAAAGGCACTAGCAAATGAGATACTGTTTTCTTTCATTCCCATTGCACCATATTGGCTATTCAAGTTCCCACTGATAACTGCTTTGTAGTATAAAGTCCTACATCCTATATTTGGTGCATTTTGCCATTCAGGGCAGCTGAAATGGGGCCATCAAATATCCAATACAGCTAAAAACACATGGCAGTGTGTGTTAACACAGGCATTTTTAAAACAGGCCAGTCAGTCTAAAACTAGTTTATTTTGCTAGATGCTGCAGAGTCTAGCAGGGGACTACACTGGTGGAATCTCCATGTTAAAGTTCCTTACCCTTCACACCAGATGTAGGCATTATGCAAAGTTCCTTTTTTTACACATTTTCCTTTTTTTTTACATACTGTGACTAGAGCAGTACAGTGTACTTGACTTGACAAAGCGCATGCGCGCGAAACATGTAGTTGCAGCAACCAGAAAGCAAGCACGTCGATGTCCGTGACCAGCCAAACTTCCTGACTGTAGCTGATCGTCACTTCCGGTGACGCGATCCCCACGCCACTGCCGGTTACCGCGGAGGAGTCGGCGGACCCGGAAACCCGAGCGCAGGAGAGCTGTCAACAGCTGTGGGACTGTGCGGCGGCCGCGCACAGCGTCCCCCTCCAGTCTGACATCAGGGCAGTGTGTTTTTTGAGGTACCCCATCCTCCACTAGCCGGTATTCATCAGCGTGATGCCTGGAGATCCCCAGTCAATATCAGGTACCACCCGCTGGGTCAGCAATCCCCTTGGAATCCTACAGCAACCCAAGGAGGTCTGGGATCTTTAGGGCTGGTGTGGCATCAATTTTATACTTTTATGTTCAATTTTGATTTCTTCAATAAATGCCATTTCTACTTAAGAGACACTCTCCAGTTTTCCATCCATAGAGGATAGTAATTTATAGACACCAGTGAGCGCCCCCCTTCTTTTCTAGTATTGCCAGTGTCATAATAGTAACACTGTACTACTCTGGGGAGGTGATCAGGATATTTTTTTTGCACACTGTGATTGCTTATAACTGATAATAACGGTTATAAGCAATCCTTTTTCATGAATAGCATCCATTCATCCAGTTTTTACTATTGTGAAGCTGTGATTAGCCACAGCTACCACATGGTGCAGATGCACTGTGATTGATCCAGTCTGTACCACGTGATCACTGTGACCAATCACAGAAATCAACACAATAGTATACAATGATTAACTATAAATGGAAATCATTTATTGTGTACAATTTCTATGTGATCCGCTGTGAGTGGTCACGGCAATCACGTGGTACAGGGTACAGGCAGAGGCCCAGTACACTGATTTGTCAAAGCGGTGGACACAGCAGGTGACAGATCATGCTGTAGTATGGCCTGTGGGGTCAAACCTAGGGAGATGTCATATGAGGTCCACGCAAGATGGCAGTGCTCTCACTCGGCCATCATTGTACTACAGGCTGGGCGGGAAGCAGGTAATTGATTTCTTTTCATTATGTAAAACAAAGAGGAGTACCTAGAACACACAAAGACAGACGGAAAACCAAAATCTCCTGCATGAACAGGAGCAGAGTCAGGAAAAGTGTCAAGAAAATCTTTCTTGGAGAATCCAACCTTAAGAAACCAGGGCTGACTCAGCCTACAATAACTAGTTTAGGTGAACTAACCCTGCTTCTACTATTAACAGACTTAATGAAAATACTTTAGAAGATTGGTAGATAGTGCAATATCCTCTACTTTACATAAGTGCCTTCAGAAAAAGCACTAATATAAAAATAAAAACTTTACAAAATCACTACTGTTCTGAAATGGAAATGAAAATGAAATGAATGAAATGAAAAGGGAATATATCTAAAGATGCTGCACATACACTCTCAATATTATTCAACATTTATACACATTTTATATAGATCATATGTATGGGCGTGATCCTGCATAGAATCTTAGCACATAGGATGTGCCTTTCAGTAGACATTAATATGGCTTTGTAGAGTCTAAAAAGTTAAACTGCAAGCAGATATATCAAAGTAGGGAGAAAACCAACTAATGTAGAGATGAATTCATTCAAAATAATGAAAATGTGTTTTTAAAGGAGAAGCAGGGCATACTTCTCCTGTGGGTCACAGGAGTGCCCTTGGTTTTTCACTCCTGTGGCCCAGATTATTCCAACAGCGGGCTAAAGTCCGACGCCTGCTAAAGTCACAGAGCCAGTCCAGGCTCTGTAGGGATCCCAACAATAATGTTGAGATCCTGACCGGCAGCTAGCTCATCCTCCCAGCGCGCCAGACCAGAGTGGATCTGTGCTCAGAGCGGACCTGAGAACAGAGCCATCTGCGATCTTAGATCTCAATTCTCAGTGTAGAGCCAGCAAGGGACAGCTTTAGTATCCGATTTATGCTGCAGCCACTTAGGTGACTATGAATATTTTTTTTTTTTTTAAACCCGCACTTTTTTTTTGTTTAAGTGCAACTAGTGTAAGTACTCACATTTGTTATTGGTCTCCTGAGACTGCAGCACTAAGAAGAGAGGGAGGCCAATCAGGTTTTGGCAGGAGATGGGAGCAAAATGATAATTACTCAGTGTGCTACTGCTCCTTCACTGTCCAACCAGCAGTGTAAGGGCATGTTCTTGACCAAGCTGTACTGCTGCACTGGAAGACCTGGCTATTACATAAACAAGCTTTACAATGTAAGGTATACCAAGTGCCTATATAACATCACCAATAAATTCAGTCACATCACTTATTTTATAATTTGTCAAAGTACATTTTGCCCAATAATCATGTCACATTTGACCAGGTGAATGACATTTGCAATTATAATATGAATTCAACTCAGTTTTCATTACATGTATGAAGGCAGAAGAACCTGACCGGTTACTGTATTCTTAGAGACTGCCAGACACTTGTCTGAATTTCCAGGTCTACTTATCTACCAGGGCCAATATAAGTGTTCTTTTGTTTCCTTATATATTGATAAGGCTATGACAGACATCTCTTCTTTACAGTCCTCCAAAGGAATTAAAAAAAAAAATCAGATTTGGTTTCAGACACCTTTTCGTAAAATATTAATCTGGGCAGAAAATTTTAAAAAGGGAAGTTATGGTTTCCTCAGCAACACATTTTTAATGTTAAATGCAATGTTTACCCATGCAAAGCAAAGGGTTCACATTTATGCTACCCCTGCCCGGCTGAACATTTCCTTTGTTTCCCAGCCTCTTTTTTCAGAAGAAACAAAGAAAGACAGCTTCAAGTTACTCCAGTTGGAGCCCATATAGGACCAAGGACTCGTCCCTGTAATATTACTAGGCCAATCACCAAGCACTAGCATCGTTATATGGAGTAAGTCACATGCCCCCCACCATGAGAAAGTACTGGGTAGTTCTTTTTCTCCCACTGTGCAACAAGTATGCTATGGCCAAAAGTTTGGAGAACCCTCCAAATGATTGAGTTTAGGGCTTTCCAGTGAAGGGTGCGATCAATGCTTCATCATACAAAGCACATTTTTGACAATTGTGCACTTTCAGCCCAAAATGACTGTGCCTCTGTGTGCAAAGGCAGCTATATAAAAAGGTTTGGGTTGAGAAGTTGTGGAAGAACTCAAGTGGTTTGCACAGAGCACTGAGTGCCGGGTCACACTTATGCAATGCGGGAAGGCTGCGAATTTGCAGCCTGTTCCCCCATCGCAAACGCACCCCTGGCAGTTCACACTGCCATATGCGATACGCTGGGGGTGTCAATGAAATGTTAACGACACCCCCAGTTTGATCGCATATCGCAGTGCGATCTTAACAGTTCGCACAGGATCGGATCGCACAAGTGTGAACCACTGTGCGATCCGATCCTGATGCGGCTGAAAAAAAGGGTCCTGTGCGACTTTGGTGCGGGTGCAGTGCGAATTTAGCCATACAAAGTGTATGGCTGAACTCGCACCGCACAGCCGATCGCATGTAATGAAGGAGCAGTGCGCTCCGACATTACATGCGATCACCGCAGCCGCAAGAATGTGAACCGGCACTAAACCTTAACCCTGTTGAATACCTTTGTGATGACTTGGAAAGGAATTACAAGTCATGGCTGCTTGTACAACATCAGTATCTGGTCTCACAAATGTTCTTTTTGGCTCAATGGTCACAAATTGCCACAGACATACTTCAACATTTTGTGGAATACATTCCCAGAGGAGTGGAAGCTGTTATAGCCACAAAGGTGGGCCAGCTTAATATTAATTATGATCTTGTTAAGATGCTCAATAAACCCATACAGATGTGATTGTATCCAGTAACTTCCAGCCATACCATCTATATTGTACTGGGGGAGGGGGGCAATAGAACAAAACGGTATATTTACCCTGCATTGAGCAATGCACACATTTTCATTAGGGAATTTCTTAATTTGACTTTCATATTCTACATGCCTCCTGTTTTATATGTCAACTACTGTATTAAATTCACAGATGCCCTGATGCCCTGAATAGCCACTAAAGGGAAAGCAGCATTTCATTGCAATCAACCATCAATTAACAGCTGCTATAATTTTAAAATCCACTTGGACCAAACATGTGAACTGAGAGAAAAACGGTAAGGCACAACCATTAGAGCCTGCATTTGTAATGAGCAAATATGGCTGCCCCCAAGTACATATACAATTACAAACTACACATGAAAGGTTTCTACAACATTTAACATACACTGATACGATTTCCATCAAGCAGATGACTTTCACATGCTTATTAAAAAAAAAAAAAAATCAAAATGCTATAGCTTCCCTTTAAATAAACCGACAAACGTGAGTTTGAATATTTTGTCCAGTCTTGCTGTAAGCATATAAATTCAACCACTTGGAGACAACTTCCGTAGTCTGGATTACGAATATACACAACCATGTAAGCATGGCTCCAATGGTTTGACATTTACAATTGTAACTGCTAGTTCCAATAAGAGGAAAGAAGGTTCAAATTTCATGGATTCAATTGTCGTACCATTAGCAAAATTATAGTTTATTGTTCCAGAAATAAATTGTAATCTATCAAATAAAACTTCACATTTTAAGAGTCCTGAGTAAAAGGAGAAGAATAAACCAACCTGGAAAACAAAACGTTCCTCAAAAGGTGTGCAAAGCAAAAAGAACGGACGCAAACAAAGTACAATGTAAAAAATTAAAGCACAGCACCACCATTCAGGCAAATGGGATATTATGGGGGTAGTTCACTCTAAAGCCTTGTACACACGATCAGATTATCGGACAATCTTTCATCCGTTTTTTTTTTTGCATGCTAGTCTCATATGGAAAGTGAAGAGGTTACTTTCATATGAAAATTCTCGTACGGCAGAACTCAACTCCAGAAGTAATGTAATGTGTTGAATTGTTTTGAAAGTATTTAGTTTTCGAGCATGCCTAGTCTTGCTCTTA
This sequence comes from Pelophylax lessonae, assembly GCF_965119305.1. Taxonomy (NCBI): domain Eukaryota; kingdom Metazoa; phylum Chordata; class Amphibia; order Anura; family Ranidae; genus Pelophylax; species Pelophylax lessonae. The sequence continues at coordinate 470,159,332 of NC_138772.1, forward strand.
TGATTTTTTTCAGACGAAAACTGTACTAATTAAAACGAAAATCGGACGTTGTGTTGACGTACGATAAACATTTTATAGCCTGCACATTGTTTTTGTCGTCCGAAAACTTGTAATCGGCTGTGGAAAGCAATATACTAACAAATTTAGAAAATTTGCAGATCGTTCGTTGGACGAAATTTTACTTCCGATTTTCGTATCGTGTGTACGGGCCTTAACACGCGTTCTTTGCCCAACTTATCGTCTGCAAGTTCTGGAAGGATCCAGGACACGCAGGGAGTTTTGCTTTCTGCTAAAACAAACAGCAGAAACTTGTCTACATGCAACTATTTGTCTTCGCAAACATTCCAAATGACAAGCTTTGTGTATACTTTCCCCATGGCAACAAAGTTGAAGATTTCACCTTTTTACAATGGTCATTTTCAAAGGCAATAGTAGCAGAATAGTGCATGAAAACTATTTAGAAAGTGGACTGTCCTGGCCAACACCTTTTGAAAGGGTTTTCTGTTAAAGTGGTAGTATCCCGCTTTTTGAGACTTTTACCTACTGGTAACCTATAATAAGGCTTACCTGTAGGTACAAATAATATCTCCTAAACCTGCACGGTTTAGGAGATATTTACAGTGCATGCAGCCACTTGCGCGAGCGGCGCATGCGCTCTGAAGGTCCGGGGGGACCTTCAATTTTGTTTGCTGGAGATTACCGGAAAAATCACTCCCGCGCGCATGCGAAGACACGGCGAGGGATCATGGCAGCGCCCGCAGCGATGTCCGGGGGTCCGTGTCGGGGCTTCGTTCTAAGGTAAGTTACACATAATGGGCTAGTATGCGATGCATACTAGCTCATTATGCCTTTGTCTTGCAGGTTTTTTTTTTTATTTTTGTTTTATAGGGTTTACAACCGCTTTAACTTGTGCTCAGCCAAATGTTTTTGGTTTTAAACCTGTCGGGTTTTAGTGCTGTTCAGGGTTTCCTTTTCTCCCCCTCACTTAAGCCTAGTACACACGCAACGAATTTCCACCGACCGGTCGTCCGTCTTTTGTCCAGAGTTGTGTTTTGTTGGTTGGAATGTGCCTAGACTGCACACTCATTTTGTCGTCCGACAGAATTATACTTCAGAAGTGATGTCATGTGTTGTATTGCCTTCTTTGTGTTCTTTCATCTCTGAGCATGCCCAGTCTTGCTCATAAGATTTTTCCCTGTCGAAATCTGTACTGACTGCATGAAAATCGGACGTGTTTTGAAGGCGGAAACAAATTTTATAGCCTGCACACCAGAATTTTTTCCGCCGAAAAGTCAGGAGTCGGTTTTTGAGAGCACCATACTATCAAGCCGAAAATCAGCAGATCGGTCGTCGGAAGAAAATTCGCAGCCGAATTTCGACTCGTGTATACGGGCCTATAAAGTCCTGATGTCAAGTTTCATTAAACAAGAAACTAGGGTAAATCTCAACTGCAATGCATTCATAATAAAAATGTCTTAAGGCCCTCTAGGCTCTTTATTTTTGTATTGATTTTGCAGATTTTCATCCTATCTGGTATAATAGTTGTCATCAAAACAGACAAACAGGGAAATCTAACGGAGCCTTGGATAGTGGTAAAATTCTGACAGGGGTTCTAATTCTTTTCCACTATCCAAAATGAGAAACGTCTTGGTTAGGCATACACATTAAGGGATCATAAGCTCTAGGTTTTTTCTCCCTTTCTCCGATACATGCAAAATAATTAACTGTATTAAAGTGTTACTAAACCCAGGAGCCTGCATTCACTATATCTGGTCTCCCACAGTAAACAGAACATGGAAATGCAATTATTTTAGTAAATATAAACTGATACATACATTTTCTCATTAGCAGTATATAGCAGTCTTCTGACTTTTATCAGTGCCAGGTTAAAGCTTGTAGGAGGAGCTTTCACACTGCACTGGCTGTCCTATCAGAATACAGGACCCCTGACCATCTGTCTGAAAAGTGCTGATTGGCCCTGTGCTGATCACATGCACCCTCCCAAGAAAAAAAAAACAAACTCTCTATCAATATACACCAAACTGAGCATGTGCAGCCTGACTCCAGTAACTCTGTCTCATCCGGACATGTTATGGGGACAATGCAAGAAGAGGAGAATCTGTGCATACAGGATCAAACAGCCTTTTTACGCAATGCAGAGGATTAACCCCTTAGGGTCCACAGTGCGTATAACAAGCATGCTTTACTGCATGTACAGACTGATTTTACTGTTGTGGATTTAGTAACACATTACTTACTTTGCCAAAATGTTTGACTAGATTCACTTAACTTAAAAACAAGGCACAAATGTAAATACCTGTGCGTAGATTTATTGGAAATAAGCACTCTCACTGCACCAGGCATTTGTGCCTAAGCTGTGCTATAATATAAGCCTGGTACACTTGGGCCAAATATTGGTTGGTTCAACAGAAACTGCCCGATATTTGTCCAGTGTGTACAGCAGCCTATCTGGCTTTTGTCAAATGGGCATGCTAGAAAAACAGCTGCCAATCGTCATCCGATTAGCGCTCGCAGCCAATGGCTGCAAGCGCTGACCAGTGTGTTCTGGCATCCCCTGTCAGAACACAATACGGAGATCTCTGTACAAAAAAAAAAAATCATAGTATGTACCAGGCATAAGGAAAAAACTCTGATCTGAACAAAAACAGAACTGTTTAAGAGGTAATTGTTTGCTTTCAGGTTTTATTGTCAAAGCTTAATTGAACAAGCTGAAATCCAAAGTGCATTGGCTACCATGCACAGCTGCATCAGACTTTGCACTCTCCAGTTTTATTAAATCAACCCCCTATGTTTATGTGAAAATACCAGATATGTGGCAGTATCTGGCTTCAGTATGCGGTGTCACTGAGCCAGAATAACTAACACAGCAAGAAAAAAACTACCGTATAAGCCGACTTTTTCAGCACATTTTTTTATGCTGAAAAAGCCCCCCTCGGCTTATACTCAAGTCACTTACCTGTTCTCCCTGGGGCTAACCGAATGTCAACAGCGGCCGGCCCGACATGTACACTGCGCAGACGGCGCATGTGCAATGACGTGTGGCGCCGGGCAGCGCCATTTTTAAATGTAAGGCGCCTCGGGGATGGGTAAGTAAGACCCCTGCGCAGCCTCTGCATCTCCTGCACCATGCCCTCAGCCCTGCATCTCCTGCACCATGCCCGCAGCCTCTGCATCTCCTTCACCATGCCCTCAGCCCTGCATCACCTGCACCATGCCCGCAGCCTCTGCATCTCCTGCACCATGCCCGCAGCCCTGCATCTCCTGCACCATGCCCTCAGCCCTGCATCTCCTGCACCATGCCCGCAGCCCTGCATCTCCTGCACCATGCCCGCAGCCCTGCATCTCCTGCACCATGCCCTCAGTTCTGCATCTTCTGCACCATGCCCACAGCCCTGCATCTCCTGCACCATGCCAGCAGCCCTGCCTCTCCTGCACCATGCCAGCAGCCCTGCCTCTCCTGCACCATGCCAGCAGCCCTGCACCATGCCCTCAACCCTGCATCTCCTGCACCATGCCCCCAGCTCTGCATCTTCTGCACCATGCCCTCAGCCCTGCATCTTCTGCGCCATGCCTGCAGCTTCCTCCTCTCCTGTACCATGCCCGCAGCCTCTGGTATCTATTTTTATTTTTGAAATTTACCAGTAGCTGCTGCATTTCCCACCCTAGGCTTCTACTCGAGTCAATACGTTTTCTCAGTATTTTTTTTTTTTTTTTTTACAAGATTTTTAAAGCTTTTTCATCAAGAGAACTAGCATTTCAATGCAATGTCAGCAGTTCCAATACCATAGCATTCTAAACACAGGTTTCCTTCCAAGTAAACTACATCCACTGTATACAGTATGTTGTAAGTCCTTACCTACTTGCCTTGACCTGGAAAGGCTGCCATAGACAGAGAGCAGTCAGACATATTGCCTGAATCTGTCCTTTAAGCATTTATGCCATCCAGTCTCTAAAGATAAATCGTTGCATTATGCCACAATTTATCTGTAGCTCACTGTATGTACGTTTGAATGTTTTCCTACATGTCCACTTAATTCTCCAGCCAACAAGCCATATCTGCCTGTCTGCTGGTGTCCCCATGAACTTAAATGGTCTCCCAATTCAAGAATATCTATGGGTACATTACGCATGTTGCAGCAAATTTGACTTTCAGTGCAGACATATTGGTAATTACATAAACTGGAGGTCAGGAATATGTAGAATATTGTTGTCATGGCTATATGGAAACAACGTTTTGAAGGGTTTTAGGAAATCATTGTCTGGCAGCCGGCAGTGATCATTGTGTTCTGCTGGCAGGGAAACCCCCCTCTTGATTGGGGTGAGGGAATCAAGCGATTTTCTTTCCTTCCACCTGTGCTGGAAAGAAAATTGTATAATATATAGCTTGCTTTACTATGCATCTCAGCTGATCTCTTAAAACAGACATAAAATACATTATGGTCTCTGTCCAGTCTGAGTCAGTCCTGCTTTAGGATGGCTGGGAAGCAGTGGGAGGCATGCTCCATCTGTGCTTCCCTCCACCAATGTCAGCAATTTAAACTGTCCAAGATGCAAACTATTTAAAATATCAGGACCCTAAAAATTTGTTTTTTTTTCCATAAAAAGGATTTCTGTGTTTCTCAAAGTGTATTAAAATTATTTAAAAAAATTAAAATTAAATTTTCATGAAATAAAATATTCATGCTGGATTCATGCGTATGAGACCCAGAGACAACTACTGGTGAGAATAGAGGCAACATCAGAGGGCTGTGTGCATGCCACGAACCACTGTTATAGAGGACCACCAGTAGAGCTTCACGATTCTGCATAAAATGAGAATCACAATTTTTTTGCTTAGAATAAAGATCATGATTCTCGGCCTAACATCTTTCACATTATACAAAAAAATTGGGCTAACTTTGCTGTTTAGTTTTTTAACTCATTGAAGTGTATTTTTGTTCCCAAAAAATTGCATTTGAAATACTGCAGTGCAAATACAGTAAGACAAACTATTGCAATGACCGCCATTTTATTCTCTAGGGTCTCTGCTAACAAAAATATATATATAATGTTTGGGGGTTCAAAGTAGTTTTATAGCAAAACATACTGATTTTAACCTGTAAGCAACAAGTATCGGAGAAAGGCCTGGTCTTTATGTTTAAACTGCCCTCATTAAGAGCCGGTTCACACTACCGCGACCAGAAAGTCTCCCCGTGACTTGAAGAGACTTGTTTAGAGACTTGGAAGAGACTTGTGCACTACTTTGAAGAGACAGGTGACTTTGTCTGTGGGGAATGCCTGGCTAATCTCTTTCTTCTTCCTGGAAAGTCTGATAACAAGTCGCTTCAATTAAGATAAGGAGGCAACTCCCATTGAAGTATATGGGACAAGTCTGATCACAGGTCGCCTCAAAGTAGTACAGGACCGTTTTCTGAAGTCGGAGCGAATTCAGTAGTGCCAATTAAGACGGCACTGATTGATTAACATTGCTTTTGTTATGTCAAGCGACCTGGGGCAACACAAGTTGCCTCACAAGTCGTGCTAGTGTGAATGGGCTCTAACAGACAAAGTTCATGCCTTTGATATAAATGAACCAAAAGATACAATGTTTCTTTTTATCTCAGCGCTGAGCAATGTTGTGATAAACTTTCCTGGCTGCCTCTTATTTTGAGCAGAGAACAGCTCTGCATCAATTACATGAACCGTGGAAATGCCGGACTGAGATTGTGAGGGGGGGGGGGGGGGTTTTGAATCAAGATTGTGATTTTTTTGTGCAGCTCTACCTTTCAGTAAACAATTTGTAGGTTACTGTAAGTCCCCGTTCACACTGGGGCGACCTGGGAGGCAACCTGGTCGCCTCACAGGTCGCCTTCCATAGGGAAGCTGCAGACCCGTTCTAATCGGAGCGACACAAGTCGCTCCGACTTAGAAAAAGGGTCCGGAGCTTCTTTGGGGCGACCCGGAGCGACCGTCATAGACTTTAATTTTATGAAGTCCGTGCCGGCCGCTCCGAGGTTGCGGCGCGCTGCTCGCACCGTGACCTCGGAGGTCGCCCCGGGAAGTTGGATCGCCCCAGTGTGAATGGGGCCTTAATGTAAAGATAAAGAGTAATGTTTGAGTCCAAAAAAATCAGGAATACGACCCTGATCCCAGAAGTTCTCCTCTCCCCTACACACAATGCACAATGGAGGAAGCCATATTCTGCGAACCTGAAAAGATCCACACTTGGACCTCAGGCACAATTGCCAAGAACCAGCATATTTTGGGTAGCACAATAAATAAATAAAAAAAAAAAAGTCTGTGTTCAGGATTTAGCCTAAAATCCCCTTGCAGAAAAACAATGACACTGTGCTTTTTGCTATATACAGTTGTGCTCAAGTTTGCATGTCCTGGTACTGACCATATGAAGCCATTTGTTATCACATAGTTGTTTGGACCCTTTTTAAAAAAATAATTTGGAATTAGTGTCGGTGTGTAAATAATCAAGGCATTTGTTAGCTCTCACGCGGATGCATTGAGCAGGCTAGATACTGAGCCATGGGGGAAGAGAAAAAAAAAAAAAAAAAAAAAAGAAGGTCAAAAGACCTGCGTAACAAGTTAAGGGAACTTTTTAAAGATGGACATGGATATAAAAAGATATCCAAAGCCTTGAATTTGCCAGTCAGTACTGTTCAATCTCTTACTAAAAAGTGGAAAATTCAGGGATCTCTCAAAACAAGCAACAAGAAAGATTGCAGCCACAAGTGCCAGCGGAATTGTTTGGGATACCAAGAAAACCCACAGGTAACCTTTAGCTGGGTGCTCAGGGGTAAAAAAAAGACTATGTGGCTGTTTCAAGGAGCACAATACGACAATACTAGAACAAAAATGAGCTGCATGGCTGAGTTGCCAGAAAGAAGCCTTTACTACGCCAATGCCACAAAAAAAGCCCAGTTACAATATGCCCAACACCACCTTGACACGCCTCACTGCTTCTGGCACACTGTAATCTGGAGTGATGAGGCCAAAATAGAGCTTTATGATCACAATAATAAGCGCTATGAATGGAGTGTAAGAATACAATCTCCATTGTGGTGGCTCACAAGGAGGAGCCTAAGCACAAGGCCAAGCTGTTACTCCAGTGGTTATAGCAGAAAAAAAGGTGAAGGTTCTGGAGTGGCCATCACAGTCTCCTGACTTTATTAATATCAAACCACTTTGGGGAGATCTCAAATCATGCAGTTCATGCAAGAGGACCAAAAACTTTGCATGACCTGAAGGATTTTTGCCAAGACTAATGGGCAGCTATACCACCTGCAAGAATTTGGGGCCTCAGACAACTATTACAAAGGATTGCACATGGTCATTGATGTTAAAAGGGGGCAATAAGCAATACAGTATTAAGAACTAAGGGGATGCAGACTTTTGAACAGGGGTCATTTCATTTGCTTACTTGTTGCCATCTTTTGCATAATGATTGCACCATTCTCGTATGACCCACAGTGGACTATGAATCCCATAAAAGAAATTACCAATTTTCCAAGGTGATGTAAACATTTGAGCACAACTGTAAAACTACTACTAAACATGGCGTGGTCTCTGCTTTCCAGACCCTTTTAAGATAGAGTAAATGGTTATGTAAGACCCTTAAAGGATAACTAAAAGCAAAACTTTTTATGTTTTGGAAAGAGTAGAGAGATTAGAAAACTGGTCATATTTTTATCGCTGTCAGAGTCCCTGTTCGGGAGATTCTTCCTCGCCCTTTGTCCTGGTGACAGTTATGTGGCCATGGGGCAGAAGTGAAGAAAAATCTCCCCAAATGGGGCACAGGTGGCAAAAAAAAAACCGCAGGGGTAAATTTCTGCCTTAGTCTATTCAAAATTAAACAACGTTTTTCCCTCAGTTCTACTTTAAAGAAGCCTTAACCAGATTTTGTATTTATGAAATGTGCTCTTAGTGTTGGACGATTGAGTATAAACAGCCTCTTAAATGACAATGATTTAAATGATTAGGTGTGCTCCATTTTTTGCAGAATCTTGTGTTTCTCACAGATTTAACAACAAATATCAGAGGGCGCAGAAGCATTTTTTTTCTTCATCCATCCAAACAAAGGTGAAGGCTTGTGTGCCTGAAGCATGGTTTGACAGACCCAACAAAAGAAAAAAAAAAAAAAAAACTGCACTATGTGACCAAACCGGAAAAGATCTGGATGGACTCAATAGTTACGATGCAAAGCAGCTAAGCTCCCCAGCTAAGTATATTATGGTGGATATTTGAGCCAAAAGCTGCTCTAGGTGATTTTAGAATGACACTTTACCAGGTTGATCCTGCCGGTGGTGCTGCTCCTCCTACAAGTAACTGGACACGGTAGCATAGCAGCTGATCCAAGCTACCATTGTCCGTTTACATCTTGTGTCATCACACTTGAGATACTCTTGCACAGCATGCCTGCATCTTCTGTAGTCCGTGTGAAGCCCCGCCCACCCCTGGTGGGTAAGAGGGACATTTGCTGCTGGGTCTGATTTGGTTCCATTGGCATGGAAACACAAGCTCACCGGCAACGTAATACCCGTTTGTGATATGAATGCCCCGACAGTGGGCACACCCACCAGCAGGTCCATGCATCGATGTGCAGTGGACAGTGAACACATAACCTGCAGTTTGAAGGTGCACTGTATACTACAGAGGCAAGTTTTTGTTTCTTTTTAAATCAGTGCACTTAACCTTGATGCTACCTGTTGGATAGCCATGTGGTTTTAAAGTAGAACTATAGGCAAAATGTTTTCTTCATGTTGGAGTAAGGGAAGGATATAACCCCTTTTTGCCATCTGGTCAAGTTGTAAAGCGCTGCGTAAACTGTCGGCGCTATACAAATCCTATATAAATAATCTGTGTCCCATTGCTGAGATTTCCCTTCACTTCCTGTCCCATAGCAAAAACAGGAAGTGAGGAAGATCCTGCAAACAGAATTTCTTGGGACCCCCAGGTCACCAGAACTAGTGTCTCCATTGGAAGATTCTCTACCCCCCCCCCATTATGTTCACTAGCAATGATAAAGAAAAACAGGACACAGGGGCTGAATCTCTTTAACGGGGCACAGACAGCTGTAAAAACTGACAGGTGTTCTAATCCCTCCCCACTCTATCCAAAACTAAAACAAAAAAAAAAAAAAAAAGTCTTGCCTTTAGTTCTACTTTAAGAAAGGTTTATAACCGCTATAAAGTTTTGCTCAGTATTAACTTTGGCCCTGGGAAGGTCTGCAAGTATGTAAATACATGGAAGGAAGGAAGGAAAAAAAAAACACCTGTCGCTAGGAATAATAGGTGTGACCTAGGTCTCTTCAGATAGGCGGATGGTGGTGGGGGGGGGGGGGGGGGTCTCTGGCTGCCCACCCAAACTGTAAAAAAACAGCCAGACAGGGCTGCTCCCATGCTGTGTCAGCAGCTTTTTTTTTAACCTGGGGTGCAGAGTTTGACAAGTGGCACCACTTCAATAGGTTGCGCCACAATCGCATGCATTGTAGTGCGGTATTCTAAGGGTAAATCAGGCGGTGTGGAGGCAATATAACATTTCTTCACTGACTGTCAAATGCCCTCTGAAAAGCACTGTAACTATATGGAGAGAGCCGAAGACCAGTACATAGGGAATTTCAGCAGGTCCTGACCTCAAGTTAAGGACACGCGCAAAGTTCCTGAGGTTTGCAGCATGCAGGCGCTAACACCGTAAGAACTTGGCCAGGTAGCAGAGTGGTGGGTAACCATCAGGACATCTCCAAGTAACGCTCTCCCTCCAGAACTGAGCCTCACCGTTATACCAATCAGCTCCTTAGGCTCTCTTATTCCAGTTCTTGCAGCTCTCTAGTCTATACATAGACAACCGTCAACGTGCCCCCCTGGGCCGGTCAGCTTTCTCAGTGAGGAAACTGATCAGAGAGGTATGCTGACAGTGGTGGCATCAAGAGCCAGCTAGGGACAGCCAAAGGGCTAGCTGTGGCCCCATGGCCACAGTTTGCTTGGGTCTGGTTTAAACCCTTCACTGCAAGTTCTTTACATTGTGAAGGACCTAACAGCAGGGGGGGGGGGGGGGGGGGGGGGGTTCTCTCCACACATTCCCAATGGCAACTGCCACTGGAATTGTGTATACATCTGACAAGTAGACTCCTGCCTGTTAGATGTAATAATTTCGGCGGCTGTGCTGACGCTCAATTGCCTCCACAACCCCATATATACGTGTGATGCCCCCCCCACATATGATCGTAAAACAAGAGTCACGGCTCCTACACATGAAAACACCACGTTAGATATCGCTGCGTATGCCAGAGAGCAATATTTCTAGCCCCAGACCCATGTAGAACTAAACTGATGACAAATTTAGGGTTTCACATGATGGGTATCTATTTACTTGGTGCAAAGTAATCTTTTATCATTTACCAAAAATGTGGGTAATTTATTAAGTTGGTGTGCCCTAAAATTAACTTTAGTGTATTTTGTACTGAAATTTTGATTTCCTACCTTTGCAGTAATATCATGTAACAAAAAAAAAAAAAAAAAAATTGGAACTACCACTTTATTCTCTAGGGTTTCAGCTTTCAGAAAATAGATAAACGTTTGTGAGGGGCGGGGGTGAAGGGGATTTTGTAATTTTCAAGCCTAAAATCTTTAAGCACAAAAGAAAAAAAATTATCCAAAAATCGGCTCTGGCAGTAAACGGTTAAATGCTTTCATCTCAGAGTGCTATTTACCAAGAAATGTGTATTCATCACTACAATAACCATATGTGGAAAAAGTCAGTATCCATAGGCAACACCAGTATGTTTGGCAGGAAGTTTATTTGCAAAATTTAGTGTGATTGCCAATTACCAAGAAGTGCTATAAAAAAAAAAATAAATAAAAAAAAAAAAAAAAACACACACTTTATATATAGTGTGCAAAAACCAACCCACCCAATGTAAAAAGTAGATTGCAGATTGGTCCATAATGCTCCAAGCAAAAATGGTTTTCAACTTTTTGGTAGATATTAAACAAGTTGAAACACCTATCAGCTCCTTATCTTTTGTGGGAATAGAATGTGAGCTGAGCGTTCGTAAGCAGGTCCGCACAGCCATGCAAGCGAGTTTTGGTCTTAATGTTGGGACAGACATGTATTTTACACAGCAAAGAATGAGACAATAAGACTGACCATTTAGATAAAATGCCCATGTGACTCAGAGGTCACTGGATCCTAAAGCATTCTCATGCACACTGCTCCAGCCTTCATCAAGTTTAAGCAACAAATACAATTTAAAAACACAAAAGCCAAGCCATGGCAGTTTTATATTTTTTTAAAGCTTGTATTACAAGTAAACATAAAATAAATAAGCATAAAAAGTTGAAGGCCACTCAATAGAACTTGCTGCAAACAGTCCAGAAATTGGAATCTGGAGATCTGAATCTCTCTATGAATTTATATACACACACACACACATTTTGTAAATGTACCTTGCGAACATGTGCACCATACATTTACAGATACACCTACAAAAAAAAAAATCAAATATTGCCGTGTACCTTACGTTTAAAATGTAGTTCTTCGAATCTAATGGAACATCAAGACACAACGTTTTTTGTCAATCTAAAATGTCATCGGGCCAGAATTACAGGATTGAGGGCAGCATTCTGTAGAGTATTTGCAAGCAATGCTGATCCAATAGATGAAAATTAGTCTTGTATCACACTTCTGTCCAGACTTCTCAAACTAAAGCCACGAACAACAGTGCCAAACTTCAAGCATCCGCACATTAGCCTAGCCGGTTATGCAAGCAAGCCTCTCATTATAATGTAATTCTGGCTCTTGAGATAAAACATGGCTTTAACCCACATCAAATCAAAAGACCAGCTGCTTATATCAGCCGGATTAAGAGCACTTTGTAAGGGTATGCTTGAATTGTTTTCATTGGACAAGAAAAAAAATGGTCCTGCTGCTATCAAACAATAGCTAGGCACCTTGAGAGGCCAAGCCTAATCCCAAGATAAAAGTTGGTGCATATAAAACTACTAATTGGAGCAATTTTTAAAAAAGAAGGTTGTCCACATTTTATTAAAAGTGAACCATGAACTCTGACTTCATTGCAATGTAAAATAGAGATTACTGTCTATGTAAATTTCCAACTATTGCCATGTAGAAGGGCAAAGAGCAATGCCACGTAGTTATCCAGAGAAGTTTAGAATACACAGAACAACCTCTCTCTGTAGTGCGTTACAATGCGTGAGTTCGCATTTCCCCACAGTAAATAATAAAATGGATTACACACAAGCAATGTAGAATGGATCAAAGGAGATCCAAGCCTGTGAGATCAACTTTTTTTTTTTTTTTTTACACTGAAACCAAAACCCATGTTCATCTTTAGTAACTAGTGGACAACCCCAAGATCACTTACATTCTTTTCCTATCTAACAAGTGTAGTGGATGTTTTGATATTAAAGCAATAAAATGGTGCTATTGCTTACCAAGATGCAAATATATATATTTTTTGAATGGACCAACTTGTATTTTAGCTAGAATGGCCCTTAAACAATACTTCAAAAGCAAAACGCTAAAAGGGTAAAATTATAAATCTAAATTTTATACAAGTTCCTTTTCACCATTTCAAATAACAGTTTATGTCCAGTAATAAATAAATTTGCCATGACATGTTTTGTAAGAGAACTGTGCAGAAAAGTGCATTGTATATGCCATGACATACACAGAATGTGACGACTGATGAATGCTTCCAATTTGGAGATTCTGGTCGATTATCCTCAGGGGAAAAAAAAAAAAAAAAAAAAAAAAAACTTTCGAAGGTTCGTTTGAAAGTTGTGCAGGATTTTCTTCCTTCAATGAAGGGATAGAAAAATTATCTTGGCAATGAAAGAAGGCTGCATGGCTTGAGCAATCATACAATGTTTATTCCACCCATGGACAATAAGGTCCTCTTGCTGCAAAAAACAGAGCTTCCACCGTTCAGTTGGCTGCCCTTCAAAGAGGTCTTCAGCTCCATTTCACAAGCCATGATAGCTGCGTTCAACTCCACTTGTGCCCGATGAACCACATAGAACATAAGGGCTATGCTGATCACGATCTGCGTATTAGGAAAAAAAAAAAAAAAAGACCAGATTAAAATAAAAAACATGGAAGCACAGTATACTGTAAAGCTCAATTCAATGGTCAACTCAAATCACACTCAAGCAGCATCAAAACACAAAAGGTACTTAAAATCTTACAGCTTGTTTTCATTAAAGAAAAAGCCACAGCCTGAGAAGAAAAGCCTGTCCCCCACCACCATGCCAAAGAAAACGACCCTTGCTCTCGGTTTTGAATCAGTGATTTCCCTACAGAGGCCTGACACCTCCTGTGGAAAGATCTAAAGCGCTATCTTGTATGCCTGCGGCAGGTGGGCTGTCCCGCGAAACGACGCACCAGTAGGTCATTTCGCGGGACAGCTAGTGCGGGCACGCGCACGCACTGCTTGGCCACAGGGGGAGCCAATTAGCAGATCCGGCGGAAGTAATGTCCGCCAGGCACTCGTGATGGCTCCCCGTGGAGACAGAACGGCGGTCTGCCGATTTAAATACGGCAGACCACTGTTCTGTCAGTGATGAACACATGAATCCTGTGCTCCTATTTAGGAACACAGCTCTGTGTTCATCCAGCAAGTCTATCCCAACCCACAGTTAGAAAGAACCCCCTAGGGACCCATTTAACCCTTTGATCACCCCTGGTGTTGATACTGGCAGGGAAGGGGGTTATTAGTACAGTAACAGTGCATATTTTTAGCACTGATTACTGTAGTAATGTCACTGGTGGCAACTGAGACCGCACTGTAGGGGTTAAGTGCCTTACTCCCTGAAGAAAAGTACATACCAGGGAGCATGTGGCCAAGGGTCGTTGAAAGAAGACTACTAAGGCCAACACCTGACCCTTGATAGTACTCAAGGCCAGTTTCTGCTCAACCCCCCCGTTGGAGGAAAATCAAGACCTGAGCCACCGAAAAAGAGCGAGGATGAAACCCAAGAGACTCAGGTCATGCAATGTACGTCTTCCACGTACAATGGTAGATCTTCCTCGAAGTAGATTTCCTACACACCAGATATGGGTGAGAGAGCATCTTCCTGCTGAAGGGGCCATGTCCGCAGGTCTGGAGAAGCCCGCACTTGACTTGCCAGACCAAGTTCACTTGGATCCACCAGAGGAGGCCCCAAAGAGATCTGATCTCTTGTTAGTTGACCCTGAGGGACGAAAAAACTTCTTATGAGCCCTTGCCCTCAGTAGCCTGCAGAAGGAAGGTACTCTTCCCCCCTGTGAGACTTTTAAATGTTGTCATCAAGGGTAGCACCAAACAGGCGATCTTCTCGAAAGGAAAGATCAGTCAAGGCCTTGTTAGAAGTCTGGTCCACAGACCAGCATTTGAGCCAAAGGATATGCCAAAAAGGACCACTGCTGAAACGTAGCCAAGCAACTAGGGAAGCTGCAAATCCAAAGAGGCATCACAGAAAAACTGCAGCCCCTGGACCAGATGTTTTGCCAGCTCAGCAAAAGGTCACAGCATAAAAGCTTAGCCCACTTGGCCAGAGTCTGCGACACCAGGGCAATAGTGAATATCGACCTCCGTACCGAACCAGCCAGGGTGTACAAATTGCGGGCCACAGCCTCTGCCTTCCTGTCAGCCAGGGACTCTTCAACCGGAATTATGGTTGCCTTGTTTAATCTGGAAACCGGTGGGTCCACCACCGGTGAACAGTCCACTTCTTAGGAAGGGACTCCTCAGGGGTATCGACTCGCTTAGGGACCCCAAGGGGATGCTTTGGTCGTCCCCACTCTTCAGTGACAATTTTGTCAAAATAGGAGGGGAAAGCGAACTCCTTTGCTGCTCTGGATGGCTTGTCAGTGCCAAAGGGAACCTGCACCTCTGTCGCAGCCACGTCCTCCAACTTAAAAAACTCCAAGTCCCAAGCACAGATACAATCAATGCGTCCACCAGCATCTTTTTTGTGCATGGTTGCAGAAGCAAGGGAATGACCCACGTCCGCAGTGGCCAAATCAGATTCAGGATCTAAAGGAGACAGATGAAGCAGGGGAAGCTTTTATGGCAGCCCGTCGCCCAAAAACCAGCTCCACCCGGGACACAGGGGACTCCAGGACTGCAGTCAGTGCATCGATGGATGGAATCCAGAGGGCCCCGCAGCCCCAGAGAGGGGATCAGAGAGGGGATCAGGTGGGGAGATGTGCTCCAAAGACTCAATGAGTCACCAGGGGGACCCCACAAAAAGTGTAACACTACTAAAGGACAACCCCCACCACCCGGCTGCAAGTCACCGAGCACTAATCAATCCTTAGCAGAGAGGGAGAACACCATACCAGACTCACCACCCCGCAGAAACCAGGCATCGCAGCCACTAGGAGACTCTGCACGAGCAGCATTCAGGAAACTAAACTATCCAGGAGTCAGCACCAGGGGAGGAGGAGGGGCTCCCACACTGAAATCGCCACCTCTATTTTCAATGGCAAACAACCGCAAAATGGCCGCCGGGCTACAAAAACATAGCCACCGTGCATTGAAGCACACAGGCTACAAGAAAATGGTGGCCCCAGGAGGGATCCCTAGGCCTCCAGGACAGGCCCAGGCAAGAGGGGGGGGGGCCCTGGCAGGAGCCCCCACCAGGTACAAACCCCCCCCCACACACAGCTGATCGTTCCGGTCGCTGGTGGCGCACCCCCTTAGATTGTCAGCATAGCGCCCAGCCCCCACCCCATGAGGTGGCTAGACCAACCACACAGACCCAGCCTAAGTGGAGGGGGGGGGGAATGAGGGGAACCCAGGGGTGCGACTGTCCCAAAGAGGGGTCCATGTCCAGGGGGAGATGGGGGGCAGCTACTCACCATACCAGGCACCTCAGTGGAACCCCCACCCGCCATCGGAATGGGGGCTGTCAGCCAGGAGGAACAATGCGACTCAGGCCGAGACCTGGTCATTTGCAACCTTGTGAGGCGTTTAGCCCAGGGCAGAGTTGAGGTCTGTGCGTGCTCGCTGGCTAGACTGGGGTGACCACTAAATCTAGATTATCAAGCCCGTCGCCCAGTCTGGTAGTTAATTGTATATCTCACAAGAAAAAGCCAGGATAAAAATTTCTACCTAAAAAGAAAAAATTGCCAAGACCAGAGCTCTGAGCAGGAAACGAGGACCCCTCTCCTGACTAGGCAAAAAAAAAAAAAAAAAAAGTACCTATAGCAGAGTGAGGGAGTATACCCCCTGGGCCTGCCCATAGGCGTAGCCAAAACTTTTTCTGCCTAGTGTCCTACTCCTGTAGGGGGCAGTATAACCTAATGGTAATGAAGATCAGGAGCTGTGTCCGTCAATGACTGACAGAGACAGTGTTTTTTCAGAATGGACGCTCTGTTTATAGTGCAAAAAATGAAAGAAAAAAAAAAAAAAAAAAAAAAGAAGAAGAAACGCACAGGTGATCATAAACCACCAAAAGAAAGCCCTATTTGTGGTAAAAAAGGACATAAATTTCATTTGGGTACAGCGCAGCACGATCGTGCATTTGTCAGTTAAATTAACGCAGTGTCATACTGCAAAAAAATGACCTGGTCATTAAGGGTGGTAAACCGGAAGTGGTTGAATTAAACTTGTAAACCATTTTAAAACTAAAAAGTAGTGGCTAACAGCATGGACTTTGTAAAACCTAAAGCCCAGTACACATGCACAGAATGTTGGCCGACCGATCGGCCGTCTTTTGTCTAGTGTTGTTTGTTGGTTGAAATGTGCTCTAGACTTGCACTGGACTTTTGTTGGCCAACAAAAACCAACTTCAGAAGTGATGTCATGTGATGGTTGACTTTCCCTCTGTTTTTTCTTCTCTGAGCATGCCCAGTCTTGCTCATCTGATTTTTGTCTGCCGAAATCTGTACTGACTGAAGGCCCGTACACACGTACCGATTGTCGGCCGAAAATGTTCGGCCGCCGAACGATCGGCCGATTTTCGGCTTGTTAGTATGATGCCTCCGACAGCCGACAGCGCACTTTCGGCCGTAAAGAATCTGTCTTGCAAGCATGAAAATTTTTGTATGCCGACACCAGAGCGGCCGATTTTTCGCCAGTCAGTACAGAATTCGGCCAACAGACAGCAGATTTGCAAGACTGGGCATGCTCAGAAAAGAAAACACACAGGGAAAGTTAACCATTACATGACATCACTTCTGCAGTCGGCGGACAAAATTCTTGGGCAGTCTTTTGCACTTTTCAACAGACACCGACAGCCCTGGACAAAAGACGGCTGATCGTTCGGCCGACGATCGGTACGTGTGTATGGGGCTTGAGGAACAATCGGCCGTTCTGTTAGCCAACAAACATTTTATAGCATGCACACCAGATTTTTTTCGGCCGAAAAGTCGCAGTTGCTTGTCGGAAGCATCATACTAACAAGCCTACAATCAGCCGATCGGACGTTGGCCGACAATTTACGGCCAACAATCTGTGCGTGTGTACAGGGCTTTAGGCTCATTTGTTCTCTATGTTGTGGGATTGCCTCTATGATCAAATGCAGCATCTGGTTTGTCCTTTTCTGCTCTACACAATTTGCCCAAGCCTTTAGCCTCTGAGCAACTACCAGAATGTATGGCATTCAGAATTATCCAGGTCTTCTGTCAACATATCTGAGGAGGTACTAGGATCACACCAGCTTCACAAGTGGCTGTTACATGTTCTTGCAGCCTGCTCAGTAATGCAGTCCCTGTGACTGGCACCAGCTTTGAATGTCCCCCTTGCCCTGCTTGATGCTCAATATGGGAGTTCTGTTTTTTTTTTTTTTTAGTGCTCTATCAGCCGTCCACACATCTGCTCACATTACTGAGCTCTCAAGAGTCATTCCAGTGAGTTGATGGTTTAGTGCAGTGGTCCTCAACCCTGGCCTACAGGGCCCACTAACAGGCCAGATTTTCAAGATAACTGAAATACATCCCAGGTGATGATATTTGCTGCTCAGTGATTGCAGTACTCTAGTCTGCATCTTCCCAAGGTAATACCTAAAATCTGGCCTGTTAGTGGGCCCTGTAGGCCAGGGTTGAGGACCACTGGTTTAGGGCTCCTAGGCAAACAAACGGCAGCCATAATTTAGAAACTAAATGTTCCAAGACAGTCACTTACAGATACCCTACCGGTTAGGCCAGAAATCGCCTGTGTAAAAAAGAACCCAAAAATTTGGGGATACTGAGTGAGGTCTTCAGGAGGTTTACATAAGACCAGAGGCGTAACTAGAACCTTCAGGGCCCCGGTGCAAGAAACCATGAAGGGTCCCCCGGACCCCTGGCCGGGCCCTACCCTTCAAGCCTGGGGCTCTTCCCACTGATCTTTGGACCCTTTACTCTCATTGCGGGGCCCTTTATTACGGTCCTGCAGCGGGACCCTTTCACAAGTCCTGCAAAGGCAGAAGAACACAAGTGAACTGGATGGGAGGAGTGGTAAGGGCAGCATACAGAAGAACCAATCTCCTCCATTTTCCTCCTGCAGCTACAGGAGGAAAAGGACAGTGATTTCCCTACATGCTGCCCCCACTGCCCCTCCTATCCAGATGTACAGGGGAGCCGCACAAGCCCCCTGGAGCATGGGGCCCGGTTGAAATTGCACCCCCTGCAAACCCTGTAGTTACGCCCCTGCATCAGACTGGAGAACTGCAAGCTCTGTTAGTAATCTAAACCCAAAAACAAAACATGTATTCTATACATTTCAGCTTACCAGCCCATAGATGTGGTGGCAGCATACATTAATTTCAGGCAAATTTTTGGCAAGCACAGAAAATTATTTTTTTATCTGGTCATAAATTCAGTGTCCTTGCCACTTCCTATCATAACAGAAAAAAAAAAAAAAAAAAAAACACCAAACGAATAACCCCTTCAATATAATGGACTTTGAACAAAAAGGCAGACATGCTTGAAGTTCAGACAGGGTGGCAACCACCAGTCCCTGTATATAGAGGGAAGCAGTAAATGTAGCCAACAAGGGGCAAGAAGCGTGTTATCTGCAGGATTACCAAGTGACAATAAAAGGGAAAAAAGCTTGAAGAAAAAAGAAAAATGTAGACACCTTAAGGCTGCATTTACACTTGAGCGTAGGAAGCAGGCATTGACATCCATCAAAAACGCTGGTAATCAGCCCAAAAAGAAGCTCATGTACTTTTTTCAGCTACAGGCGTTTTGCTTCAGGCGTTAAAAACGCTCAGATGGGAACAGGGGCCATTTAAATTAATAGGGTTTTACTTGTTGGGCGTTTTGGAATTTTTTTTTTTTTGAGCGTTTTTGGAGCTGAAAAACGCTCAAAAACGCCCAGGTGTGAATGGAGCCTTACGCAAGGACTGCAATATATGAAATTATTGTTGTTGGGATAGGACACTTCAAAACAGAGTAAATTAACAGGAAACGTGGAAGGAAGTTTGCAGAGATTTATATATATATATATATATATATATATATATATATATATATATATACACACACACACACACACACACACACACACACACGAAATACCCCTTTTCCAAGTGTGCTACAAATAAGCATGTGGAATTTTCTACTAGCAAAGTAACTTGTGTTAAATTACCTGCAAACTGAAAATAAAGTACCCACTAACACTTTGTTCAGCGATAACATCCTCCATCGTTCGTAATGTTGTTCCCAAATAGGAATTAAGAAGTTGGGTTGGAAATAGGCCAACTGAAGATGCTGCTAGGTAGTTAGGCAATGACAAATCTGTAATCTGAAAAAGGAAAACATGTATGTTCAAGTTCAAAAAGAAAGGCAGAATATACATCAGATAAACACTCAATTTCTAACATTCTATGTGAAATTACAGTCCACTGAGCGGCAAGAAAAGAGGCGCAAAATGATAAAGGTGGTGGCTAATCTGACTGTAGAATGACGGTTTATAAGAACAAACTACAAATAGTTTCATGTTGTACCAAATGTTTTTCACAGACCTTACAAAAATCAATAAACCATGAAAACCCAACTGAAAAAAGTATACCAAAAGCCATCAATTACCTCCCCCCCCCCCCCCTTTTTTTCTTATATAGGCAAAAGTTAAAACCCATGTCATGTCTGGCTGTCTGTCTCGTTCAAGAGATTTCCCTCCACATTCTACATCCAGAACAGGAAGTGAGAGGAAATTTCTCTGAAGGGAGGTAAATCCCCTCAGTTGCCACCAGAACCAGTGTGCCTCCATTTGTAGAACTTCCCAGTGAAACTTGTCAAATAGAGGGTGAATCTCCCAGCAGGCACATAGTAAAAGTTAAAAGGAATAAAAAAAAACCCACACACAACAGGGGTTCTAACCCCTCAACGCAGCAAAAACTCACCTTCAGGCCTTCCCCAAAAACAGCCAGCATCTGCAGATCTCCCCCTCCCCATTTCCACCACAACTACACAACACAGGCTGGCCCAATGTGAACATATTTTTGAGTAAAGATTCGTACCATTAGCTCAAATTACAATGGAGTACCACTTCATTAGCAGCTGGGATTATGCAAACATGGCCAGCCAACAACCAATAATTAGGCCAAGTGGTGTAGGCAAAAACTGTACAGTGTCTGCATGCAGCTGTCCTCCCTAGGCAAGTATGAAAATACCTTTCAATATGGAGGAGACAGCACCAGGACGCCGTATGGGAAGAAGTCAAGCCAGTGGAAGCAACATGACACTATAAGAAATGTTTTGCTGGGAAATCTTGGGTCCTGTCATTTGTGTGAATATTACTTTGATACGTAAAAACAATGTAAACATTGTTGCTGACCAAGTACACCCCCCCCCCCCCTTCATGGAAACCATATTACCGGAGGGCAGTGGTTGTTTTGACTCCACTCCAAATTCACTCATCCATGAGTTTATGGACCTTGCTTT
This sequence comes from Pelophylax lessonae, assembly GCF_965119305.1. NCBI lineage: Eukaryota > Metazoa > Chordata > Amphibia > Anura > Ranidae > Pelophylax > Pelophylax lessonae. The sequence continues at coordinate 470,180,215 of NC_138772.1, forward strand.
GTGCACTGGTCTAAATCATTTGATGAAGAGGGGATTAATGTGTGAGGCTCCTTTTCAGGGGTTGGGCTTGGTCCCTTCGCTCCAATGAAAGAAACTCTAAAACGTCAGCATACCAAGACATTTTGGACAATTTCATGCTCCCATCTTTGTGGGAACGGTTTGGGGATGGCCCCTTCCTGTTCCAACATGACTGCGCACCAGTGCAGAAAGCAAGGTCCATAAAGACATGGATGAGCGAGTTTAGGGTAGAGGAACTTGACTGACCTCCACAGATCCCAGACCTCAACCTGATAGAACACCTTTGGGATGAGTTAGAGCGGAGACTGTGAGCCAGGCCTTCTCGTCCAACATCAGTGCCTGACCTCACAAATGTGCTTCTGAAAGAACGGTCAAACATTCCCATAGACACTCCTAAACCTTCTAGACAGCCTTCCGGGAAGAGTTGAAGCTGTTATAGCTGCAAAGGGTAGACCAACTCAATATTGAACCCTACAGACTAATGCCCCATACACACGTGCAGATTATCTGCAGACTTGTCTGCAGACTTACCAAAACCATATAATATGAGGTCAAACCTAAACACTTTCAATTTGTATGCAATCCGGCAGGCCCTTGCACTACATAGAAAAGGTAAGTCTGCAGACAAAAGTCTGCAGATAATCTGCACGTGTGTACGGGGCATAAGACTGGGATGCCATTAAAGTCAATGTGCGTGTAAAGGCAGGTGTCCCAATACTTGACAATATAGTGTATGTTTAATAGGATGGTTATTCTACCTACATGTCATTGTTCAATTTTTTTTACCTTCTAGGTTTATGTTTTATTACTAAAATAAAAAAAAAAAAAAAAAAAAAAAAACTTGGAACTTTACCCATATCAACTTGATAAATTTTCTTTAGCAAGGAACATGCATTATTAATTATGCTAAATTAGTGTGTGCTGTATATTGCCTACAGCAATGCTCCAGTTTCTTCTTGCTGGAGGTTGCCATTTTGCTGAAGCCCAGAGCCCCTGAACAGCAGTAAATCTTTAGGTTGCCAGCAGATCAGCCTCTACAAATTCGGCAAAATGCCAAAAAGGGGGACAACTGAGCACGTGCAGAGCAGGGCGAGATAGTATTACTGGATTTTAAACAGTTTAGGCACAAAAGTTCTGAGAATGACAAATATTAAATTTCACAAAGTCTGCTGCTTCAGTGTTTTTAGATCTTTTTGTCAGATGTTACTAAGATGTGCATAAATTACATGCATTTCATAAGTGTCAAAGGCTTTTATTGACAGTTACATTAAAGAGGAAGTAAACCCTCCTCTACAACTTGTACCTATAGGCAAGCCTATGATAAGGCTTACCTATAGGTACTGTAAATATCTCCTAAACATGTACCGTTTAGGAGATATTTACCTTACATGTCGCCAGTGACGTCACTGGCGCATGCGCTCTGAAGGAACGGCCGATCGTGCCGTTCCTTCAGAGCCCCGTGACTGTCGGCTCCCGCGCGCGGGAGTGACGTCACCCCGGCTCCGGCCAATCAGATGGTCGGATGCCGCGATCCCGGAAGACGGGCGACTAGACATGTCGCCCGTCATAGGAGGTGAGTGAGCGGCACGGCGGGGGCTCGTTCTGAGGTAAGTATTGCATAATGAGCTAATATGCGATGCATACTAGCTCATTATGTCTTTCTTTTGCAGGGTGTAAAAAAAAAAAAAAAACTCAAACAAGTTTACAACCTCTTTAACCACTTAAGCCCCGGAAGATTTTACCCCCATTCCGACCAGGGGGTATTTTGCGATTCGGCACTGCGTGAATTTAACGCACAATTGCGCGGTCGTGTGACGCTGTACCTAAACGAATTTGACGTCCTTTTTTTCCCACAAACAGAGCTTTCTTTTGGTGGTATTTGATCACCTGTGCGATTTTTTGATCACGCGCTATAAACAAAAAAAGAGCGTCAATTTTGCAGAAATAGCAATATTTTTCACATTTTTTTATATGAAATTCCCCCAAAAAAAAAATGTAAAAATCAAAATTTTTAAAAATTTTCGGCCAATTTGTTTTATGCTACCTATGTTTGGTAAAAAAAAAAAAAAAAAAAAAAAAAAAAAAAAAAAAAATCGCAAAAAGCGTATTTTGATTGGTTTGCGCAAAAGTTATCGCGTTTACTAACAAAGGGAAAGATTTGTCATTTTTGTTGTTTTTTTTTTTAACGCGTAATGGCGGCGATCTGCGATTTTTTTTTGGGGTACTGCGACATTGCGGCAGACAGATCGGACCCTTGACTGACATTTTTGACACTTTTGGGGTTACCAGTGACATTTCTACAGTAATCAGTGCTATACATATGCACTGTTACTGTAAAAATACACTGGTAGTGAAGGGGTTAACTTTATTTGGAAGGGAGGGGCTGTGTGTGTCCCTAGGGGCGTGGTTTCTACTGTGATTGGCTGTGGCTCTAGCTGTAAGGACACTGATCAACGGATCTACATACTAGATCCGTTTTATCAGTGTCTTTGCAGCGAGGAGAATGACAGGCAGTTTGTTTACACAAGCTGCCTGACATTCTCCCTCTCCCCCGCCGATCGCCGAGTGGCCGGCGGACATCGGGTCCGCTGGTCACACGCGCGGGGGGGTCTGTGACCACGCGGGGGCGTGCGCTCGCTCCCTAGACCCTCACAAGCAAGCAACGTAGCCCTACGTTAGTTTGCCTGTGAGGGGCTGACCGCCGACGTAGATAGTCGTGCGGCGGTCGGCAAGTGGTTAAGTTAATGCAAAGAGTCAATATTTGCAGTGTTGCCCCCTTTTTTTTTTTCTTTTTTTAAGACCTCTGCAATTGGCCCTGGAATGCTGGTAATCAACTTCTGGGCCACATTCTGACTCATGGCAGCCCATTTGGCCTAACCAATGCTTGGAGTCTGTCAGAAATGGGGGGGTCACCCACCTCTTGAGGTTTGACCACAAGTTCTCAATGGGAAAAAGATCTGGGGAGTTCCCTGGCCATGCACCCAAAATGTCGATGTTTTGTTCCGAGCCAATTAGTTATCACTTTTGTCTTATGGCAAGGTGCTCCATGCTGGAAAAGGAATTGTTCATCACCATTCTTAGATGGTTGGAAGAAGTTGCTCGGAGGATTTTTTTGTACCATTCTTTATTCATGGCTGGGTTCTTAGGCAAAATTGTGAGTGAGCCCACTCCCTTGGCTGAGAAGGAACCCCACACATGAATGGTTTCAGGATGCTTTACTGTTGGCATGACACAGGACTGATGGTAGAGCTCACCTTTTCTTCTCTGGACAAGATTTTTTACCAGATGCCCCAAACAATGGGAAACGGAATTCAGAGAAAATGACTTTACCCCAGTCCTCAGCAGTCCAATCCCTCCACCTTTTGCAGAAGGTCAGTCTGTCCCTGATGTTTTTCCTGGAGAGAAGTGGCTTCTTTGCTGCCCTGACACCAGGCCATCCTCCAAAAGCCTTCTCACTGTACATGCAGATGAACTCACACCTGCCTGCTGCCATTCCTGAGCAAGCTTTATACTGGTGGTGCCCCGATCCCGCAGCTGAATCATAGGAGATGGTCCTGGCGCTTGCTGAATTTTTTGGGCGCCCAGAAGCCTTATATACACAACTGAACCTATCTCCTTGCAGTTGTTGATCCAATAAATGGTTGATTTAGGTGCAATCTTAGTAGCAGCAGCAATATCCTTGCCTGTGAATCTCTTTGTGCAAAGCAATGACTGAACGCGTTTCCTTGCAGGTAACCATGGTTAACAGAGAAACAACGATTTTAAAGCTTCCAGTCTGTTATACGAGGACCATTTGTCTGTTTCTTATACATCCATTGACGGGGGGGGGGGGGGGGGAAGGGACATCAGTGCGTCTCTATAGAAAAATGCATATAAATGGACGATCATCTATTGACGTTTTTTGGAATGGATCAAAGCCCTATTTTTCTTCCAAAAAAAAAAAAAAAAAAAAGGACGGTCTGTTTTTGCATGAAAAAAAATGGCTCTGGGACGCAAGTGGTTAAGGACTCTAGCTGGCAGATGTAAAAAACTGATGAAAACTGATGTAAATATCATCCGTTTTTTTTTTTTTCCAAGCAAAAAAATGTGACTGAACTGATGAAACTAATGTCTAAAATGTGTAAAAGGGGCCTCAATCTGCATTACAGTCTGAGGTTCACACTGAGGCAGCTTTAAAATTGTGTGAGTTCAGCTTAACTTGAACAATTTCAAAACTGGGGGTGTGATTTCAAAAGAAATCTGTGCCGGAACCCATACATGTCTGAAATCGCCCCCTAAGGTCCGGCTGAAAATGCCAAAGTTGCCAAAAGTAGTACAGAAACTACTTTTGAGAATCTTTGCGGCGCCACAAAGTCTACAATTGGCTCCGAATTGCATGTCAAAATCGGACCAATGTGAATGTGGGCACAGAGTGATTTCCAGCCTTGTCCTCGTCAACACTGCCACCTGTGTTACCAAGAGAATCCCTGACATCAGCTGGTGTTTTTGTGGCAGGGCTGAAATGCAATGGAAAGATTTTTTTTTTTTTTTCGTGGCAAAAAGGAACTTTGCAATTGCAATTCTTCTGATCAATCTTCCACTTCTGTAGCTATACCTGCAAACAGTGCCAGCCTGAAGTGATCTTGCAGGACTGAATTTTTTGACTAAAGTTCCACTTTAAACAGTTCCCCACAAAATAACCCCATCAGAATACACTGGAAAACCCTGATCTAGGATAAAAATGAATCATCCCGTATTTTGCTATGCAACAGACAGATTCCTTTACAGAAAAAAAAAAACTCCATGATTCTGGCTTGGCTCTCCTCATTCTATGCAACTTCTTTTAAGAGCATGCAACACAAGGCACTGAGAAATTTAATTAAAGATAAAATGCACTGCCAGAAATCAACGTGGCACTGCTGACACACAGCAATTGAAATCACACCACAAACATTATTAAAATTTCATATTATCTCCAGCATTCCCTTCAGAAGCAGAAAGAACATACAGGTAATGAAAAACACAGAATGCGAACCCAAGGAAAGGGCTTGCATTCTGGGGCTCTGATGGTGGTCACACTTTACCTTTATGTAATTGCATTTCTAGAATAGGACTCATTTTTATGGGTCCAACAATGTAGTCTATGTTTTAAGCCTAATTGACACAGAGCATATTAATACATATACCTGTGCAAGGGCCATCTTTGATCGCATGGGATGCACAGGTGTTGCGTGCATCCACATACAGGCAGTCACATGGATGTCAAGTAGGCCATAGCTGCTGGTTCATATCCGACATCCGTGCAGTGTGTGCCCTAAAGCAGACAGACAATGTGCACAGACAGGAGATACGGGTGCCTGTCCAGACACAGGATTGACCGATTCCTCGGAGACAGAATATTGCATTGCAGTTGTCTGGGGTGACATTTTGCAAAGGGAATTGCCTCAAATAAGGCTACCGACCGCCATAAAACTCATGCAAAAAGTAGAGAGTTGGATGGTTCTGGACTTAGAGTTTAAACCAGAGACTGGAAAGTCTAAAAAGATTCTCCTGAGGAATAAACAGTCTGACCTGCAATGTGTTTAGGACCAGGCCTACAAACTAATAGACAGCAAAGCAGAGATTTTTGAAGGTTCAGGATCCACGCAAGCTCCTATAACATCTAGACAGTCAGATGCATTGTCCAAACAACAAAAGTATTAGCAAACGGTTCCCTGAGCAGGAGGTCATCTAAGCATCCCATAAGAGTGCAGTAGGGTCAACACTGGAACCAACATCCTTGGTGTTGGAGGTTATATCTGGTCGATTCCATCCACAGTTTGCAGACATAAATGTAGAGACATTTAAGGATTTGTGGTCCAAGATGCAGCGAATGCCCCCATTGGATTTTGGAACAGCAAACAGGTTAAGAATCAAGCCCCTGGAACAATTCCACAGCAAAGACCAGAGCCAAGATCTTTGGTCCAGAAGGGCTAAGAGAACCTGAGGGTTTCGGGTTCCTGGAGAACTGGGCCAACTTCTCAGTCTTTGGTAGGGACTGATTGCACCTAAATGGGGTGGGTGCAGCCGTACTGGGTGAGAAGATGGCCGAAAAGTTAGAGGGGCTTTTAAACTAGGTGATTGTGGGGGGGGGGGGGGGGAGGGTACAGATGTAGAATTAGCCAGTGGAAAGCAAGTTTCAGAGGGCAGAAGTGGGGGCATTAGCGGAAGGGTGTTAGGAGCTCCTATACCCAGGGTGGGTATGGGGGAAAAAAAAATCAAGAGAGCAGCCTAATAACATCAAATGAGGATATATGTAACCGGTCAAAATTAAGAGGTTTGTATACCAATGCCAGAAGCCTGGCCAACAAGATGGGAGAGCTGGAGCTACTGATGTTTGAGGAGGACTTAGATTTTGTGGGGATAACAGACTTGGTTCGACAGCTCCCATGACTGGATGGCGACCATTCAGGGGTATTCCCTTTATCGCAGAGATAGAGAAGGTAAAAAAGGGGGAGGGGTATGTCTGTATATTAAGAACAGTGTACAGGTAAATATGAGGGATGATAATAATGGAGCCAAGGACGAGGCAGAATCCCTATGGGTAGAGCTTCAAAAGGGAAGGCACGGTGGGGAAGGTAATATAGGCCCCCCAAGCAAGGATGGGAAATGTCATTATAATGGGGGACTTTAATTATCCGGATATAGACTGGGCAGAAGGAACCGCACATTCAGCCAAGGCTTGGCAGTTCCTAAATGTTTTGCAGGATAATTTCATGGGTCAGATGGTGAATGCACCGACAAGAAACAATGCGGTACTTGACCTACTGATTACCAACAATACAGACCTGCTCACGGATATAGAAATACAGGACAACTTAGGAAACAGTGACCATAGGTCAATTCGTTTCAGTATTAGTTACAGTTATAGAAAGCAGAGGGGTAATATAAGGACGCTGAATTTCAAAAGAGCCAATTTCCCAAAACTGCGCTCGCTGCTAGAAAATATCAAATGGGATAGAACCCTATGAACAAAGTACACGGAGGAAAAATGGGAGTGCTTCAAGAGCATACTTAACAAGGGGATGGACCAGTGCATTCCAAAGGGAAACATTTAAAAGAGCAAAACTAAACCCTGTGTGGCTAAACTCCAACATAAAAATGCATATTAGTGCTAAAGAAAAGGCCTTCAAAAAATACAAGACTGAGGGGTCACTGGCAGCATTTAAGCATTACAAAGAGTGTAATAAGAAATGTAAAAACAAAATCAGGGCGGCTAAAATAGAACACGAGAGACATAGCGGAGGAGAGTAAAAAGAACCCCAAGAAGTTCTTTAAGTATATAAACAGTAAGAAAGCGAGGCCAGAACACATTGGCCCCATAAAAGACAACAAAGGCAATATGGCCACTGAGGACAGGGAAAAGGCGGAAGTGTTAAATAATTTCTTCTCTTCAGTCTTCACAAAAGAATCGGGGGGCTACACTAACCCAGCTTGTAAGGCCAAACTAAACACACCTCAGGAAGTGCCGCCATGGCTAACAGAAGACAGACTTAAAACTAAACTAGAGAAACTTAACATAAATAAATCACCGGGACCGTATGGCTTGCATCCGAAGGTTCTTAAAGAGCTCAGCCAGGTGATTGCCAGACCATTATTTTTGATCTTTAAGGATAGTTTACAGACGGGTATGGTGCCAGCTGATTGGAAAAAAGCCAACGTGGTGCCAATATTTAAAAAGGCGCCGAGGTGTATCCCGGGTAACTATAGGCCGGTCAGCCTAACATCTGTAGTCTGCAAGATTTTGGAGGGGATGTTAAGGGACCACATACAAGACTTTAGTAATGAAAATGGTATTATTAGTAGTAATCAGCATGGATTCATGAAAAATCGTTCTTGCCAAACCAATCTATTAACCTTCTATGATGAAGTGAGCTGCCATCTAGATAAAGGTAAGCCTGTGGATGTGGTGTATCTGGACTTTGCAAAGGCTTTTGACACCGTTCCCCACAAACGCTTACTGTTCAAACTAAGAAAGGTAGGTATGGACCATAAGGTCAGTACCTGGATAGAGAACTGGCTCCAGGGGAGAGTCCAGAGGGTGATGATTAATGGGGAGTACTTGGATTGGGCGGGTGTGGAAAGTGGGGTCCCCCAGGGTTCGGTCCTGGGACCAATCCTGTTTAATTTATTCATAAATGATCTAGAGGAGGGGATATCTAGTACAATCTCAGTATTTGCTGATGATACTAAACTAAGCATGCCAATATCTTCTGGGCAGGATGTGGAAACCTTACAAGCGGACCTGAACAAAAATAACGGGGTGGGCAACTACATGGCAGATGAGGTTTAATGTTGAAAAATGTAAAGTAATGCACTTGGGGGCCAGAAACCAGAAAGCAAGTTACTCACTAGGGGGGGAACCTCTGGGTGAGTCTAGGATGGAAAAGGACCTGGGGTACTGGTAGACAACAGGCTTGGCAGTGGCATGCAATGCCAAGCCGCTGCAAGCAAAGCCAACAGAATACTGGGATGTATAAAAAAGGGGATTCACTCCAGAAATAAAGAGATTATTCTCCCACTCTACAAGACTCTGGCCTGGCCACATCTGGAGTATGCTGTCCAGTTCAGGGCACCGGTCCTCAGGAAGGATGTGCTGGAATTGGAAAGAGTCCAGAGAAGGGCAACAAAAATAATTAGGGGAATGGAGGAGGACATCAGCTATGAGGAAAGACTACAAGCACTGAACTTATTCTCTCTGGAGAAGAGACGATTGAGGGGGGATATGATACCAATGTACAAATACTGTACTGGCGACCCTAGCATAAGGAACAAATTATTCAGAGTAAGGGAATACAATAAGACACGTGGCCACTCACTAAAACTAGAGGAAAGGCGGTTTAACCTTAAAATGCGTAAGGGGTTCTTACTGTAAGAGCGGTAAGGATGTGGAATTCTCTTCCACAAGCAGTCGTATCAGCAGGGAGCATTGATAGTTTCAAAAAACTATTAGATGGGCACCTTAGAGACCACAACATACAGGGGTATACAATGTACGGTTAACAGCAAACGCGCACACACACACACACACATCATAGGTTGAACTGGATGGACTGATGTCTTTTTTCAACCTCACTAACTATGTAACATCTGCAGTCTGAGGATTCATAAGATGATTTGAAGAGAGAATGCGAAGAGGGGACAGGGAGCAAAACTTTTAGTCCTGAGACACCACTTCCACACCCAAACATCTGAAATGCAAGCGCTCACAAAAGTCAGATGTCTCCCCCCCCCCACCACAAAGATGTGAGCACACTTTCAAGCCCAGAAAATGTCTGGGGGCTGGGGGGCAGATGAGGAGCCAATCTTTGAAGGCTAAGGCTTTTCCCACCAGGGAAGACGAGTGCTCTTGTCGCCAGCAAAATCCTTAAAAAGAACATCTAGAGCTGGTCCAAAGAGGCTCAGTCCCTTGAAAGTCTTGAGGAACAGATGACCGTTCCGAGTGAAACACTTCAGCCAAAGTGCCCTGTGCATAAGAACTGATAGGAAATGCATGTGAAAAATATGGCAAGAGGCTGCAGTAAGCCATAACAGATAACAATAAAACATACAGGCATTCAATGAGAAGGGGGTCAATAGCAGCATTTCAAGCCTCATACACTCCACTAGATTATGTTCGTTCAAACCAGCAGGGTAAATTGAAAAAAAAAAAAAAAAACCCCGACAGCTCAGGTCAGAGTCGCTGTACTAACCACCCCCCCCCCCCCCCCCTGCCAGAACACTCCAGTCATTGGCTAAGAGCACTGACAGGGAGCCGGTCATGAGCCTTCAACAGAAGCTGGCTGAATGGGCGACCGAGTGCTCCATCCCCCACCCTCCTGAACTGTACTAGGACACATGTCCTCAACATGGGGGGAGCCCTCACCATGGGGGGGGAATTCCGTCCAAAGCACTTTGCCCCATGTTGATGAGGGGAAAAGGGCCTCTTCCCCACAACCCTGGCACAGTGGTTGCAGGAGTGCGACAAGGAGACTTCAAGATTCCAATAACAAATGTCCCCTGATGTAGACCAAAAAAAAAAAAAAAGTTCTGCACCCAACGAAGGCTCCCACCATCTGACAGTTCTTAAATAAAAGGGACAGGCCACCCAATGAAGTCACTGGTGATGTCATTGGTCGGGAAATCTGGGTCAATGATGTCACAAGGGGCTGGGGTCACGATGGTGGGGGATAGTATCTGAGGGTCCCCTTGTTAAAAGGAGGATTTATGATTCTAATAAGACAGCCCCCACACCCACCGGGTCAAGGTTGTGGGGAAGAGGCCCTTGTCCTCATCAACATAGGGACAAGGTGCTTTGGGGAGGTGGAGAATCCCTCCCATGTTATGGACATGTGGCCTGGTATAGTTCAGAAGGAAAAAGGGGCTCATGCGACACTGTACCGAAATAAGAGGTTGTACTGAACTATGTATACCCACATGTATGGGAGGGTGTACTGAGCTGTATTTGTGCTGCACTGTGTATACTGACCTGTATGGAGGGTGGGATTGGACTTGGGCATGTTCAGTATCCTGCAGACAGACAGGCAGCGAGACTGAGACCGATCCCGATCCGCAGCTGCACAGATTGGGAAATGTCTCACTGCCTGCGATTAGCCGTGTGCAGTGTCTGCTTCCTGGCGGGATCCCAAAAACACCCAAACCCATCTTTAATGGAGGGTTTACTGAGCTATATGTGTGCTGCACTATGTATACTGACATGTATGGAGGATGTGCTGAGCTGTATGTGTGCTGCACTATGTATACTGACATGTATGGAGGGTGTACTGCGCTGTATGTGTGCTGCACTGTGTATACTGACATGTATGGAGGATGTACTGCGCTGTATGTGTGCTGCACTGTGTATACTGACATGTATGGATGGTGTACTGCGCTGCACTGTGTATACTGACATGTATGGATGGTGTACTGCGCTGTATGTGTGCTGCACTATGTATACTGACATGTATGGAGGGTGTACTGCGCTGCACTGTGTATACTGACATGTATGGAGGATGTACTGCGCTGTATGTGTGCTGCACTGTGTATACTGACATGTATGGAGGATGTACTGCGCTGTATGTGTGCTGCACTGTGTATACTGACATGTATGGAGGGTGTACTGCGCTGCACTGTGTATACTGACATGTATGGATGGTGTACTGCGCTGCACTGTGTATACTGACATGTATGGATGGTGTACTGCGCTGTATGGGTGCTGCACTGTGTATACTGACATGTATGGAGGATGTACTGCGCTGTATGGGTGCTGCACTGTGTATACTGACATGTATGGAGGATGTACTGCGCTGTATGGGTGCTGCACTGTGTATACTGACATGTATGGAGGATGTGCTGAGCTGTATGTGTACTGCACTGTAATTTCCCAATATTTAAACAATGCATTCTGTATGCAGGCTAACTAATCAGCTAACCAACTAATGGATTATGAAAATAGTTGATAACTATTTGTCGTTTCAGCCCTACTTCACACAGGAGTTTTTGAAGGGCTTGCGTTCACAAAAGCGCCAGAAATGCTTCCCTTTAAAAATTCTATTTATCTCTTCACACTTGTGCATTGCATTTCTGTTGTAGTGTAAAAAATCCCGCTTGACACAAAAAAAATTTAGGCATGTTTGGTCAAGAAGAGAAAAAAAAACAAAAACACACTGCACCTCCACAATGAAAGCAATCTAAAATGCAGTAAATAATGTGGCACAAACGCACACAAAAGACGTTTTGGTGCGTTTGTGTCACGCCCTTTAAACTGCACACGCGATAAAAAAAAATCACATTTTTTGCGGCGCATCAGTGTGAAAAATAGCCTTAGATGTAAAAAGTGGATTTTGAATTTACTTAATGTTTGATAAACTTTCAAAAAAAAAAAAAAGGGAAGAAGAACCTCCCACACAAAAGGCTTTCAGAAACAAGAAACCACTGACTTGAGCTGCAAGATGGAAATATTCTTAATGCGATTTTCGGATTTGTTTACCTGGAAATAAACAGATAGTTAGGCATGCTAATCACTGCTATTTTTGGATGGTCTGAGCTTCCAATCCCCTATAATTTATAACAGACATGAGATATGGAAGTGAGAGATTATAATTATATATATTGCATTGCTCTGAAGCCATTCCTAGATAAGATCATATGAAGAAAGTCACGCAGCTTCTCAAGGGCATCATTTTAGGCAACATGGACTTCCAGGATTGCACAACAAATATTAAACAGTGCCTTTATATTACCGTAATTGTAACAGCATTTATTTTTCCTGATAAAGGTAGATTGAGTAAGATGCGCGTTATGTTGAGGTTTAGCTGTTATAACCTCAAGTGTACCGGAGGTTTCACATTTTAGAGTTGTAGGTAAGAGTATGTTATGTAGAATTCAAGCCGGGGTATGCCCCAAAGGCTTTCTTTTATAAAAAAAAAAAAAAACAAAAGTTTGCAATAAAAATATTTTGAAAAAAATAAAATTCCTCGTTCTTGTCGATGAAAACAAAGAATACAGAATTCAGAGACCAGCTGGTAATTCTAAACCCATGTCCAGCCATGGAAAAAATCTCTGTTAATCAATATCTAACTTTGTTAGCAGCATGTGTCTCCCTCGCTTTCATGACCACAGCAGTTGTCACAGCCCCTCTTGATCTTTATTCCTTCTAACTAAGCATGACATTATTCAGGGTGGACAAGGATGTTTCCCGCTACCAGATGCTGATCTTTTCATCTAGCTCTAAACAAAAAAACAAAAAAAACACACAACACATACGTGTGTGTGTGTGTGTGTGTGTGTGTGTGTGTGTGTGTGTGTGTGTGTGTGTGTGTGTGTGTGTGTGTGTGTGTGTGTGTGTGTGTGTGTGTGTGTGTGTGTGTGTGTGTGTGTGTGTGTGTGTATGTATGTATATATATATATATATATATATATATATATATATATATATATATATATATATATATATATATATATATATATATATATATATATATATATATATATATATATACATACATACATACATACATACATACATACATACCACACACACACACACACACACACATTAAATATGGGTTTTTCCATCCTGATGGCAAAACAAAGCTGATCTAGACATTTATAAGTGGTTGGACTTTTGGCCTAGCTTCTACCCAAATCATGTTTTGGTTTAATTAGAGCCTTATGGGATGGCCTCCTTTAAATGCACACGTTTATCATGCCAGTTGGAAAAATAAGGTGCAGATGGACGATGCTTTATTGCACTTTAGCACAATTACTTTTTAAACCTCCAGCATGTATGGGGACACAATGTGAGTGATGTTAATGTGAGTGATATAACTGGGGTCTATTGTACAACTGTGCCTCAAACCAACATTTGCTCCATATTGAAAACTCCCTTAGATAAGCTACAGCTGAACCAAGTATTTCCAGGAAGGCTCTCAGTCTCGAGCACCCTTTCATGCACCAGTGGCTGGGAAAACCCCCTTATGACTTCTAAACACTACATTCCAGTCATAACTAAACATTTAAACCCAAAACAGTGAAAATCGTACTGGTCAAATACCCCCAAACCTGCATCAGTCGGGTCAGCATGTGGATAGACTGATGCAAGACAGACAGGACCGGCTTTGTCAGGCTCCAGTAGACATAAAAAAATGGTGGTAGTCTGCAGACAGACACCAACTCCCTATTGCATAAATATGCATGAAATGGGTGAAAAAAGGCTTCAGCCTCCATTTTCTACCTTTACAAAAGTCCATGGATGCATTTCACCTTTTTTCAGGCCTTAATCATAGAAGCCTCAAATTCTCTACAGGTGCTGACAGGGCTGCTGTTAGAAATCGCGGGGCCCAGTACAGACTACCTGGCAGGGCGCCCCCCCCCCCAAGAAAATATTAAAGATATATTTAGCTTAAATTACAACAAAATCACTATTATCAGACACAAATATAACAGAACTCACATAATTCCTGCTAAATCTAAAAAAAAAAAAAAAAAAAAAATATGTTAAATAAAAATGAAGATGAGAAAAATATACAGGCTGGGCAGTTGGAGTTCAGTGATCAGAGAGCCAGAGAGAGAGAAACAAAGTTACAAATAAACTCCTGAGCAGAGATAACATTAGAGCCAGTGTTGGGAGGGGCCCACACAGGGAGGGAGATTAGTGAGGGACGACTGTCTCTTAGCAAATAAAGCTGATAGCAGGGAGAGGGACAGATCAGATTCAGGTGCTGGAGGAAGGTTTCTACATTTGTTGTCCATCACTAATCCCCCTCTCTGTGTGGGCCCCCCTGTGTGCTCGGGCCCCCTACAAGAGGGCTGGTGGTCCCCCCCCTATCAGCGGCCCTGGGTGCTGAAGCTATCTTTCACCCGTTTGACATTCATGCAACATGGAGTTGGTGTCTGAGCAGAGAGCAACCATTTTGTTAAAATTTAAACCCAACATACAGTGCCTTGCAAAAGTATTCACCACCTTGAGATTTTTCGTGTTTTGTTGCCTCACAACCTGGAATTAACATGGATTGTTTGAGGATTTGAATAATTTAATTTACAGCACATGCCCAAAACTAGATATTTTTTTGTTTTTTATTATAAATCAAATAGGACAATATAACAGAAAAAGTCAATGTGCATAATTATTCACCCCCCTAAAGTCAATACTTTGTAGAGTCAGCTTTTGCACCTATCACAGCTCCAAATTGCTTTGGATAAGTCTCTATGAGCTTGCCACACCTTACCACTGAGATTTTTGCACATTCCTCCTTGCAAAACTGCTCCAGTTCCTTCAAGTTGGATGGTTTGCGCTTCTGAACAGCAATCTAAGTCTAACCACAGATTTTCTATTGGATTGAGGTCGGGGCTTTGACTAGGCCATTCAAACACATTTACATGTTTCCCCTTAAACCACAAGTGTTGCTTTAGCAGTGTGTTTTGGGGTCATTGTCCTGCTGGAAGGTGAACCTCCGTCCTAGCCTCAAATCACGCAGTGGTACAGGTTTTGCTCAAGAATATCCCTGTATATAGCACCATCCATCTGTCCCTCAAATCTGACCAGTTTCTCAGTCCCAGCTGCTGAAAAACATCCTCACAGCATGATGCTGCCACCACCATGTTTCACTATGGGGATGGTGTTTTGGGTGATGTGATGTGTTGGGTTGGGTTTGCGACAGACATAACATTTTCTTTGATGGCAGAAAAGTTCAATTTTAGTCTCATCAGACCAGACACCTTCCTCCATACATATTGGGAGTTTCCCACGTGCCTTTTCGCAAACTCAAAATGTGCCATTTTGTTTTTTGCTGAAAGTAATGTCTTTCTTCTGGCCACTCTGCCATAAAGCCCAACTTTATGGAGTGTACAGCTTTTTATCCTATATACAGATACTCCAGTCTCTGCTGTGGAACTCTGCAGCTCCTCCAGGGTTACCTTCAGTCTTCTGTGCGGCTTCTCTGATTAATGCCCTCCTTGCCTGGTCCATGAGTTTTCCTGGGCGGCCATCTCTTGGCAGGTTTGCGGTTGTGCCATGTTCTGTCCATTTGGTTATGATAGATTTTGATGGTGCTCCTGGGGATCAAAAGATTTGGATATTTGTTTTTTTTAACCTAACCCTGAATTGTACTTAACAACATTGTCCCTTAAGCCCCGTACACACGTACCGATGGTCGGCTTACAAATGTTCCTCTTTTCTCCCCGGGATGTCGGTGTCTGCTGAAAAGTGCAAAGACAGCACAAGGACAGCACAAGAATTTTGTCCGCCGACTGCAGAAGTGATGTCATGTAATGGTTAACTTTCCCTGTGTTTTCTATTTTCTGAGCATGCCCAGTCTTGCAAATCTGCGGTCTGTCGGCCGAATTGTGTACTGACAGGCGAACAATCGTCCGTTCTGGTGTCGGCATACAAATATTTTCATGTTTGCACGAAAGACTTTTGTCCGCGGATTGTGCGCAGACATCTGTCGGAGGCACCATACTAACACGCGTACAATCGGCAGATCCTTCGTCCACCGACGTTTGTATGCCGACGATCTGTACGTGTGTACGGGCCTTTACTTGTATGGAGAGTTCCTTGGTCTTCATGGCAGTGTTTAGTTAGTAGTGCCTCTTGCTTCGATGTCGTAGCCTTTGGGGCCTTTCAAAAAGGTGTGTATATGTAATGACAGATCATGTGACACTTAGATTGCACACTGGTGGACATAATTTCACTAATCATGTGACTTCTGAAGGTTATTGGTTGCACCAGAGCTTTTTATGGGCTTCTTAAAGGGGGTGAATACATAGGCACATGCCAATTTTCTGTTCTCCATTTCTAAAAAATAGTTTATGTATATATTCTCATTTCACTTCACCAACTTAAGACTATTGTGTTCTGAGCCATCACATAAAATTCAGATTAACAAAAAACATTGAACTTAAGGCTGTAATGTAAAACATTGGTAAAAAGTCAAGGGGGGGGGGGGGGGGTGAATACTTTTGCAAGGCACTGTACATAAAGAGAACACAATTGCAGTTAAGACAGTATTTTTATACAACTATTTCTGTCACAAAGGTCCTTGCATGCCCTTACATGACCATGTACAAAGCCACTTAAAGTTCTCCATGGAGAACTCATCCAAGTGATTGGTTGACAGTCAAGTCTTCTTTCTACTCCCAGTTGGCCAGTGACATCTCCATTCCCAATGCTGAAGCATGGCCGTTTTTTCCACAAACAAATGGCGACAGATCCTTTTTACTGAGACATCCTGGTGTCCTTCCTGTGCATGGAAGACACAGTGACAGAATCCATGATTTCCTGCTCAGCTGGCTTTGGGATTCTAAACTTCTCGGTTGATTTAATCAGCCCGATAGAGGCATCAGGTGCAGATGGGAATGCACTCGTATAGTGCCTTCTTGACCCATGGGGCTACAGAGAGGCCCATCATGGTAATCAATCCATCAAGCCAAGTGCCTTCTTGACCCAATGGGGCTACAGAGAGGCCCATCATGGTAATCAATCCATCAAGCCAAGTGCCTTCTTGACCCATGGGGCTACAGAGAGGCCCATCATGGTAATCAATCCATCAAGCCAAGTGCCTTCTTGACCCAATGGGGCTACAGAGAGGCCCATCATGGTAATCAATCCATCAAGCCAAGTGCCTTCTTGACCCATGGGGCTACAGAGAGGCCCATCATGGTAACTGGCTTCAGGAATATAAATAGATCACAGTAGATGTGTTTAGCCAGCATTACTTTTACATACGATATATCAGCTGCACACAAAATGTAAAATAAGCCTATAACTTTTTCAGGGGTAGATTATACTATACGAGTGCATTCCCATCTGTAAATGAACCCACACTCTGATCAGATGTGAGAACCCCAGCAGGTTTGCTCCCTTTTAGCTGCAGGAGGCAGCCCACTGAAAGCAATGTGAGGCTGCTGGCTCCCACAATAAAGCCCCTTTCACACATAAGGACCGTTCTCTTCCGATCCCCCCATAGAGAACAGCGGGGATCTGACACCTCCCTCACCGCACACAGAACAGAGACAGAGCTGCCATCCGCCTGCTCGGCATGGATCGGCGGATCGATCCCCCCCGCTGAGCAGCACAGAGTCCCTCGGGCGGTGCGTCCGTGTGAAAGGAGCCTTAATGAGACCGCTCACATGTAATTGCTCATGAAGTTATCACATGCAGGTGGCCATAATTAGCTTATTTAGCCGGCAGCTTCCCTTTTCTTTCATCCATGCTGCTACTTGCAGCTATCGTGGAAGCCCCCGCTGGTATTCTCACCTAATCAGAGTGTAGGTACATTTGCAGGTGTGAATGCACCCTACAATAGATATCTCCTGTGTGAAGTGTGTGGTTAATAAAACCTGCAACTATCGCCTTAAAAGCGCAGTGGGGGGGGGGGGGCAGGTATATACCTATATCATTTGCCCTTTGATCAAGACTCTTTTCTACCCTTGTTAGCAAGCTCCCAGTGTTAGACTCACACTGATAGAGATAGATATACATTTTGTTTATCTGCCTTTACTTCAGTTTTAGCATCTTGCTGACAGCCCTCCATCAAAAGTGTTGTAAAGGAGGCAATGGAACAGGAATACAATCACATTCTATGGAGCGATCTAAACTCTTCCGTGTAGTAGAGTTCAATCTCTCAGAGTTGGCAGAGAGAACATTGCCATGAACTCATTCTGCTCACCTCCAGACGGCTTTATCTGGTCTCCCGTAGACACCTTATCAGCCCTGTTCTTATATTTCAGCAGACCTGATAAATGCTCCTTCCCTATTTCTGCTCAATAATTTAGGTAGACCCAGTAAGCAATTAGATTGAGGAGTTACGGCTACATTCACACCTGAGCGTAGCGTTTTCGCGCGTTTTTTACCGCGATTTTTACAGGCGTTTTTTGTGCAGGCGTTTTTAGATTGAATAGAAACCAATGGAAAACGCCTGTAATCTGCCCAAAAAGAAGCTCATGTACTTTGAGCGTTGGGCGTTTTGCTTAAAGCGTCAAAATGCTCAGATGTGAACAGGGGCCATTGAAATGAATAGGATTTGTCTTGTTGGGCGTTTTGAGAGCTGATCCTAGAGCAGAAAAACTCCCCAAAAACGCCCCAAAACGCCTACGTGTGAACGGAGCCTACAAGTTCCAACTAATAAATATTTACATTCTTTGCACAGAAAAAAAAAAAAAAAAAAAAAGATTAAAGTTTAAGGGTCCTTTCACACGGCCGCTCCGTGTGTCCGCAAATCATCCCATCCGTTTGCGGATGATTTGCGGACAAAGTGAATGGCACTGCGGATGTCAGCGGAATACCATCCGCTGACATCAGATTTTCCTCCTTTCAGTTCTGTTCCGTTTTTTCGAATGGAACAGAACCCTATTTTTTCTTCCGTGTAAAAAACAGAAAGGAAGGAAAATCGGATGTCAGCGGTGTCATCCGCAGTGCCATATACTTACATTATGTCCGCATTTCATCCGCAAACGGATGGGATGATATGCGGGCACACGGAGCGGATGACAGAAATGTCATCCGCTCCGTGGAAAAAAAAAAAAAAAAAGTCCCGCAGCGGACCTTTCACACGGAGCGGCCGTGTGAAAGGACCCTAAGGCTACATTCACACCTGAGCGTAGCGTTTTTTTACCGCGATTTACAGGCGTTTTTTGTGCAGGAGTTTTTAGATTGAATAGGGACCAATGGAAAATGCCTGTAATCTGCCCAAAAAAGAAGCTCATGTACTCTGAACGTTGGGCGTTTTGCTCACAGCGTCAAAACGCTCAGATGTGAACAGGGGCCATTGAAATGAATAGGATTTGTCTTGTTGGGCGTTTTGAGAGCTGATCCTAGAGCAGAAAAACGCCCCAAAACGCCAATATGTGAACGGAGCCTAAAGAGGAAGTAAACCCTCCTCTAACTTGTACCTATAGGTAAGCCCATGATAAGACTTACCTATAGGTACAGTAAATATCTCCTAAACATGCACTGTTTAGGAGATATTTACTTTGCATGAAGCCGATGACGTCACTGGCGCATGCACTCTGAAGGAACGGCCGCTCGGGCCATTCCTCAGAGCCCTGTGCCGTGAATGCGACTCCCGCAGTGACGTCATCGCAGCTCCAGCCAATCAGATGGCCGGATGCCGCAAACCCGGAAGAAGGGCAACCTAACATGTCACCAGTGAGAGAGGTGAGCGGTCAGCACTGCGGGGCTTCGTTCTAAGGTAAGTATTTCATAATGAGCTAGTATGTGATGCATACTAGCTCATTATGCGTTTGTCTTTCAGGTGTTCGGATTTAAAGAGGTTGTAAACCTCAGAAAAAACACATTTACCCAATTTATATGGCAGACCTGGAATATATTAAATATTGATTTATAAAGAGACAATTAAAACTAGGTCTGATGTTCTTATAACCACCATGAAGGTTTTACCTACCCAGTCATGCAACACTGTACACAAAATAAACTTCTATAATTGTTTTCACACAACTCTAGCCTTTGTTTGGTGCCATTTGACCAACTTTTTTTTTTCGTTTTATACAATAAAAAAAAAAAAAAAAAAAATTCAATATTTACTTTTGCACAAACTAATCAAAATAGGTTTATTGGGATTTTTTTTTTTTTTTTACCAAAAATATGTAGCAGAATACAAATTGGCCTGGAAATTTTGATTTTTTTTCTGCTTCTAGACGCTGAAGCTCAAAAAAATGCTAAATAGCCTCAAGTAGGATAACATTTAGCTTCTAGCAGCAAAAAAAAAAAAAAATGTGCTTATAGCTTCTAAGAGCAAAAAACCGCTAGTGGTGGAGCTAAAAGTTTATTACGGTTGTCAAAAAGTATTTGAATATTTAAAGCATGGTCACAGTTCCACTTATGGCATGTGCCACCAGTGACAACACTAGGAGCCAGGGAACACCGCAATAGTAAAAAACACCAATCATCTGCTAATTGATGATTATAGAGCCCTGCAAGAGGCAATTAGTTGAAGTTGAGTCATTTACACCGACTGATCCAATTTCAGTATACAACAGACATATCTGGGAAAGAGAAAACCGAATGCCATCAGTTGGCTGTGAGGAAATGCATGCTCCACATTGTGCTTTTCCTTATTTGAAACCCTGTATAATGGATTGCACGCACCTCACAGTACAAAGATCAGATCACACAGGTAGAAGAATTTATATTACAGGTATGACAAGCAGCAATCCGCAGGTCTGAGCAATTATGTTGGAAACCGATACAATGTTAATCCAGGATTGCAGGATCAAGAGCCAAAATGTAACCCGACTTACCAACCCGATTACCAATTTATATGGGAAAAAGTATTACATTTGATAGGAGATGAAGAGCACACACTTGGTTGTATAGTCCAATATAAAGCATTAAAAGGAGTCGTAAAGTCAGAAGATTTTTAATTTTTCTATGCATTAAGATAAAAAGTCTTCTGTGCGCAGCAGCCTCCCCAACACCCCCTAAAACTTAACTGAACCCTCAAGTCCCTCTGTCGTCCAGGAATCTCCCTCCTGATTGGCTGAGACACAGCAGTGGTGCCATTGGCTCCTGCTGCTGTGAAAGTCAGTTAACCAATCAGGAAAAGAGAGGGGGGCCAAACTGCAGCTTTGTATATGAAGGGACACGGAGCTGCAGCTCGGCTCGGGTGCCCCCACAGCAAGCTGCTTGCTGTGGGGGCACTGAACAGGAAGAAGGGGCCAGGAGCAGCAACGAGGGGCCCGAGATAAGGACCTGGACTGCTCTGTGAAAAAACTAACTGCACAGTGCAGGTAAGTGTAACAGGTTTTAAAATTTTACAATCACTTTAACTACATCCCATCCGCGCTACAGCCTATATACGGGTGCAGCGCGGACTCGAATTTTCGGGAGGCCGTTTTTAAACGGCCTCCCAGAAGCAGGCTCCCCGCGCGCTCCCGCGAGCGCGCATCGGGGAGAATCTGTGTCGGCCGTGTCCCTTGGACACAGCCGATCACAGATCGTGGTGAATAGCCAATCACAGCGGCCATTCACCATGTGATCGGACCATCCAATGAGAGATGATCTCATATGTAAACATATGAGATCATCTCTCATCGCCGGCGCTCCTTCCTCACACGGAGCCTGCAGTGTGAGGAAGGAGGGGGAGCCGTCAGCCGCCGGGGACACAGACATGTAATCAGGGCACTGATCACCAGTGCTCTGATTACTAAAAGGTAAAAAAAAACATACACAAATTGCCCCCAACAGTGCCCACAGTGCCCGCCATCAGTGTCCATCAATGCCCACAATCAGTGCCCATAGTGCTGCCAGTCAGTGCCCATCAGTGCCTGCTCATCTAGGCACTGATGAGCACTGACTGGCAGCACTATGGGCACTGATGGTGCTGCCCATCAGTGCTCATCAGTGCTCATCAGTGCCGCCTCTGTGCCCATCAGTGCCGCCTCTCAGTGCCGCCTATGAGTGTGGCATATTAGTACCTCCTCATCAGTGCCCATAAGTGCCACCTCAGTGCCCATAAGTGCCACCTCATCAGTGCCGCCTCATCAGCACACATCAGTGAAGGAGAAAAATTTACTCGCAGAAAATAAGAAAAACCTTTTTTTTTTTTTTCAAAATTCTGTCTTTATTCTTTTTTTTTGTAAAAAATAAAAAACCCAGAGATGATCACATACCACCAAAAGAAAGCTCTATTTGTGTGAAAAAAATTATAAAAATTTTATGGGTACAGTGTAGCATGACCGCGCAATTGTCAAAGTGTGACAGCGCTGAAAGCTGAAAATTGGCCTGGATGGGAAGGGTGTTTAAGTGCACAGTAGGCAAGTGGTTAAGCAGGCAGTAGCATGCTGCACCCAACTATCTCTACTCAGGGACATATCAGTATGGATGGGACACCCATTTCTCAAACCCAACAAAACTGAGTTCCAAAATATTTCCTCAACCCCCCTCCAGTTTTACCTATAGGTAGTGTAAATATCTCCTAAACATACACTGCACGGTTTAGGACAGGGGTAGGCAACCTTGGCTCTCCAGCTGTTTGAGAACTGCAAGTCCCATAAGGCACTGCAAGACTGACAGCCACAGGCATGCCTCCCCAAGGCAGAGGCATGATGGGATTTGTAGTTTCAGCACAGCTGGAGAGCCAAGGTTGCCTACCCCTGGTTTAGGAGATATTTACTGAGCTAGCAGCCAGTTACGTCACTGAGCATGCGCTCTGAAGGAACGGCCGCCCATGCAGTTTCTTCAGAGAAGTGTGCTCTGACTGGCAGCTCCCAAACGCATGCGTGGGAGTGACGTCATCATGGCTCAGACCAGTCAAAGCTGCAGCCTCGAACCCGTAAAGGAAGACCGCGTATAGACGGACGCCGTCTCCAGCGATGACATCACGCCTTTTATGCAATGCATACTGGCACATTATGGCTTTGCCTTGCTGGTAAGGAAGTGCAGAGGTTTACAACCGATTTCAAAGATAAAAAAACAGGTTTATGTGGATTAAAGTAACCTGAGCTTACACGGCTTTAGAGGTGTGTGAATAAATATGTTGTAGCCGGAGGGTATCTGGTACTGAGTGTCCCTTCAGAGAATTCTATTATGAGAATAAAGCTAAAATAAAGGGAATTAAACACCTAAAAGTTCAGTAGTGAATGGTCACAGGACACCTTGATGTAACACTGCAACCATAGAAATACTGCGTGTAATCCTCCCGAGCCCATCCAATTATCACCCTGCATTCACTTTGTCTCTGGCCGCTATATTCACTTTCTTCCTATGGTGGCTGGATCTATTTTCTAAAAATCTAGGCTTTTCGTGAGCAAGGCGAGTCTCTCTAGTTTAGCAGTCACTTTGTCTTAAAATCCAAGATAAGACAGACTATAGTGATGAAAATTGTGTTCAATAAAAGCTGAATTGCAGGAAAGCAGCCAAATACACGAATGGGAACAGTTTTACCTGCCAGATGATTTGTAATTCTGTTCTGGCACTCTTCAGATTTAAGGTGACCATAGATGGATCAAAATTCAGCCGGTTGGGTAGGGACCAAACAAACTTTGATAAATGTGTGATCGTCCCTGTCTGACAGGAGTCAATCATTAGATCAACATCTATCCAACGGACAAACTGAACATTTTTTGTTGATCAACAGATGCAAACAAACAATCAGCTGATCAGTATTCTGAGAGCATCTATTCTGGTTATCAGATTATTATGTCCAAGTGGGAGGATTCTTCCATCATTCATTGCTTAAATGAAGGATTTTTTTTTTTTTTTTTTATCCTGTACAGCAGGGGTGTCCAAACTATGGCCCTCCAGCTGTTCAGAAACTACAATTCCCATGAGGCATTGTAAATCTGACATTCACAGACATAACTAGGCATGATGGGAATTGTAGTTCTTGAACAGCTGGAGGGCCATAGTTTGGACACCCCTGCTGTACAGCCTCCTGAAAAAAGAAAAACCCAAAAACACACAGCTCATCTATGGTCAGCTCTATCCAAGCACAGCTTGGAAAAACAGGCCCCCCAGCAGTGCAGGGGGGGGGGGCTCCATGTGTATTTCTTATTACCCTGAAGAAGCAGTTCTGGTGCGTTCCCGTGCCTTGCAATAAGACAGGATATTTAATATGGATTTAGGACTTGCAAAAATAAGGATGATGGGGGGGGGGGGGGGGGGTGGGTGGGTGAACGACAGTCCTGGTAAGTGATCATAGATCAACCACTTCAATACAGCGCAGTTACGCCCCCTTCCTGCGCAGGCCAATTTTCAGCTTTTAGCGCTGTTGCATTTTGAATGACAATTGTGCGGTCACGCAACGATGTACCTAAAACAAATGTATGTCATTTCCCCCCCCACAAATAGAGCTTTCTTTTGGTGGTATTTGATCACCGCAAGGTTTTTTCTTTTTTTGCTACACAAATAAAAAAAAAAAAAAAAAAAAAGTTTGAAAAAAACAAAAAAAAAAAACATTTTTTTCCCTGTTATAAAGCTTTGTAAATAGATACGTTTTTTTCTGCACTAATTAGCACTGATGAGGAGGCATTGATGGGGTGGCACTGATATGCAGCACTGATACACTGGTGGGCAATAATAGATTGCAATGATGGGCAGGACTGATCTATGGCAATCATGGGCAGCTCTGATGGGGAGGGCACTGAAAGGGTCCCTGAGCACCGATTGCCATCCCTGGTGGCCATGGGTGGGCAATCCCTGGTGGCCATGGGTGGGCAATCCCCCAAGGGTCTGTACTGGTAATCAATGCTCCGATTACCAGTGCAGACACCTACCCCCCCCCCCCCCCCCCCCCGTCAGGAGAGCCGCAGATCGGCTTGTCAGGCACGAACTGAGGAGAGCCGTCAGTAGTTTCTTTACCGAGATCGGAGATACGGTGTCTCAGAGTATCACACCACCAATCACCGCTCTGCGTGCCCACCCGGGGGCGTGCAGGGCGCTGTCTCCTGCTGGAGGTCATGACGGCCAGTCAGGATAATACAACCACTTTGCCACCGTCAATCCGCTATAGGGCGGGCGGAAAGTGGTTAATAAAGAAGGTTGCACTAAACAAAACTAAATTGTGTAAACCAATATGTGAAAAAAAGATAATCAGCATAGGTCCCAACGATGGAAAAAAAGAAGGATAATGTCCTAATAAGTATGGATAGATGTCACACCACCTGTGCAGGCAGAAAGTGGAAGGAATGTGCATCGCTTCAAGGAGGGTCCTCCTCGTGATATCTCACATCGCAATACAAAGTGTAACCTCCACCACACGAAATGCGCGCTTACCAATATGTAAAAATATCACTTGTGGCCAATACCCAGGCAGGGCCTTTACCCTAAAAGAGGCAAACAGATGACAGCTCACATCAAATGGGACATTCCAACATAAAAGCACAGCAGAGCTGGTGATCATGACCAACCACGGGGCTAAAGAGAAACGGGATCCTCCCTCAGATGACGTTCTCACTATATCCCAGAAGTAGAAATACTCGTCATGGTGAAAAACCAAAAGGCAACTTAATAAAAAATTAACAGTATTACACTTACATGAAAGACGCATAAATTATGGCCAAATTCAAAACCTGTCCTTCTGGGATCATGAACAGTATGGTGACATCAACACGTCACTCCTTTCCAACGAGTTTCGTCACTCTGCCGTTGTCCTGGGGCATGGGAGGCATGCTAACTCACTTAGTGGCATTATGTTTAGTTTTATTTAGTTCATCACAATTTAGGTTTGTGTGAGCGCAGCTCTATCTACCATTGTATTCTTTACTGTGTATCTCATAGCACAGTTGCTCTTTATAGGGATTGTTGAAGTTTATAGCTCAGTTTTTTTCCCCCTTTTTATAAAAATTAGATAACGTATAACAAACTTTAAAAGCTTCAACTCTCACAGGTTGCGCGCCTGACCATTCACCAGAAAACCTAGGGACAACGCCTAAAAAAGGTTTAGGACTTCACGCATTTTCGTGCAAAAACGTATTCTCGTGTTCTTGTTCTGCACAGTATGTAAATGGCCACTTGCACACAAGACTAAAATTACTGATGGACCGGTAAAGCAATGATTTTAGTTCCACTGCTAATCAAAGCAAATAAGAAGAATGAGAAGACAATCTGCTGACAGAAGATGGACTATGACGGCCTCCTGTCTAGGAGTGACTCACAGTAGAACATTGTTATAGTTTATAATTACTATTTATACAGAACTCACAGGCTTAATTACAGGAGATTACAAATTTAAAGCGGACATTTATTCTGCTGGTACTTTGCCTTCCATTGTTCCTCCTTTCCCATCAACATGCTAAGGATATTTGTAAATAAAACCTATTTTTATTGCCATTACTGGGTCTCTGTGATTCTCTATGCAGTGCAGGCAGATCATTGCAGGTAGGACAGGCCAGCAGGATGTACATCGCTTCCTGGAAACATCAAAGCTCCCTTTCTCAAGAGCCCTTAGCCTGGATATAAAGCAGTGGTCTGGCTCTTGGGAGGAGGTTTTTAAAAATCAAAAATTCCTTGATGGGTAGTTGTCAGGAATGGATGTTCCAAGAAAAGCTGTATTTGCATGCAGACACCCCCCCCCCCCCTCCCTCAAGTTAGCAGCCTGCATCACAAAAATTATAATATATATACACACACACACACACACAGTGGGTACGGAAAGTATTCAGACCCCCTTACATTTTTCACTCTTTGTTATATTGCAGCCATTTGCTACCTGAAGGACTCCAAGATGGTGAGAAATAAGATTCTCTGGTCTGATGAGACCAAAATAGAACTTTTTGGCCTTAATTCTAAGCGGTATGTGTGGAGAAAACCAGGCACTGCTCATCACCTGTCCAATACAGTCCCAACAGTGAAGCATGGTGGTGGCAGCATCATGCTGTGGGGGTGTTTTTCAGCTGCAGGGACAGGATGACTGGTTTCAATCGAGGGAAAGATGAATGCGGCCAAGTACAGGGATATCCTGGACAAAAACCTTCTCCAGAGTGCTCTGGACCTCAGACTAGGCCGAAGGTTTACCTTCCAACAAGACAATGACCCTAAGCACACAGCTAAAATAACGAAGGAGTGGCTTCACAACAACTCCGTGACTGTTCTTGAATGGCCCAGCCAGAGCCCTGACTTAAACCCAATTGAGCATCTCTGGAGAGACCTAAAAATGGCTGTCCACCAACGTTTACCATCCAACCTGACAGAACTGGAGAGGATCTGCAAGGAGGAATGGCAGAGGATCCCCAAATCCAGGTGAAAGACTTGTTGCATCTTTCCCAAAAAGACTCCTGGCTGCATTAGTTTAAAAGGGGGCTTCTACTAAATACTGAGCAAAGGGTCTGAATACTTAGGACCATGTGATATTTCAGTTTTTCTTTTTTAATAAATCTGCAACAATGTCAACAATTCTGTGTTTTTCTGTCAGTATGGGGTGCTATGTGTACATTCATGAGGAAGAAGAATGAACTTAAATGATTTTAGCAAATGGCTGCAATATAACAAAGAGTGAAAAATTTAAGGGGGTCTGAATACTTTCCGTACCATATATATATATATATATATATATACACACATACACATATATCTCAATGAATGAAAGCAGCAGGCAAGGGACAGTCAGACTGGGGAGGAAAGGGTTAGATGATGCTGGGCGTCCTCCAGCCAAGAAACGAGGTGGGCTCCGATTTGCTGCAGCTTCCACTGCAAGCAGCTCAGTTTAACACTCTTTTAAAAATACACAACCAAACTGGAGAACACTAATATACTGACTGTAGCTATCAAGTATGCCATCGAAGGGTTCCCCCCACTCTGCTTGCATAGCTCCACCCTTCTGATGCATCATACCCTGCAGTAGTGTCGGCGGTCCCAAAGCTTTTACTTCCCACTGACAAATTTTAGGCGACGGTGTGCCGGTACAGTGGCCTCTCATAAGGCTCTATGGGGATGTCTCCAAAGCATGTCATGGTGTCAGGAGAGAGCCTCATAGAACTCTATAGGAACCTACCATGCAGGGAGGTCAGCACACAGGAGAGAGCCTCATAGAACTCTATGGGAGCCTGCCGTGCAGGGAGGTCGGCACACAGGACAGCCTAATAGAACTCTATGGGAACCTACCGTGCAGGGAGGTCGGCACACAGGAGAGAGCCTCAGAACTCTATGGGAACCTACCGTGCACACAGGAGAGAGCCTCATAGAACTATGGGAGCCTGCCGTGCAGGGAGGTCGGCACACAGGAGAGCCTCATAGAACTCTATGGGAACCTACCGTGCAGGGAGGTGGGCACACAGGAGAGAGCCTCATAGAACTCTATGGGAACCTACCATGCACACAGGAGAGAGCCTCATAGAACTCTATGGGAACCTACCATGCAGGGAGGTCGGCACACAGGAGAGAGCCTCATAGAACTCTATGGGAACCTAGCGTGCAGGGAGGTCAGCACACAGGAGAGAGCCTCATAGAACTCTATGGGAACCTACCATGCAGGGAGGTCGGCACACAGGAGAGAGCCTCATAGAACTCTATGGGAACCTATCGTGCAGGGAGGTCGGCACACAGGAGAGAGCAGCAGTGGAATGTAAACATATTAGTATAGTTCCATTAGGGTACATGCACACGGTACTGAAGCATGGATGTCAGGCATTCCTGGCAGAAAATAAAATAACCACGACAATGGGCTGTATGGTACTTGCTAGTATTCCCGCATACATACACACACCTTAACATTCTTCCAACTTTATTCAAGTGAGAGTGGAGTATGGCAGTAAAATACTGAATGGAAACGCAGATTTCTGTATATATTTTTTTACTGATCTATACGCAGCGCATATACACCCGTGTGTGTACAGACATAGTAAAAACAATAGTTTACATTTACAGCAGGAAAAAAAAAAAAAAAAAAAAAAAAAAAAAAACACAACTCACCTGTATGCCCAAAATGGCTGCGTTTTTAGGCACAAGTACAGGAGATCTTAGGCTTTGTGTACACCTACAGGGGTGTGCGTTTCCATGTGCTGCATGTAGAAAAGAAGTCCCAGACTCTTCTAAAATGCATCTTGGTGCACATTAATATGCGTGCGTCTGCAGAAGTGTGGGAATGCCATGAACAATAAGCAGCACCCTTCACATTTGGGAAAGCACACGATTTTGCACAAGTTCCCAACATGTATAGATGTGAACCTAGCCTCAGTAAGGTGAATTTGGGGAGGTCAGAGCACAAGGTTTATATTAGAGATTGGTATGGATACTAAGCAATTGTATGAGAACTTGTTCTCATGCAAACGCTCCGATACCTTCAAGTCCACAGACTATACCTTCCGCCGGAGGGCGCGGTGGTGTGAGATGCCACATCTGGACCACAGAAGCTCTGGCAACTGCTACACCACCAGGGCAGAGGTCGGTGACACTAAAGTGGGGTAGTAGAAAATCTGCCGAAAATTCCCACCCGAGGTAAAATCGTACGATTTTCCGCTAGTGTGTACACAACTTTCAGCAGCCGATGCTGACATTTTCAACGAAAAAAAAACAAAGGGACAAACACCAAAATTTTGATCGTCCGTTCCCAGCACGACCAATTTTCGTTTAATGTGTATGCAGTACGCCCGCGAAAAATCGGATACAAAAAAACGCGCATGATCTGAAGTTGCCGACGACCCGGAAGTCTAGGAACAAACATCCAAAAAACAAAAAAAAAAAAAAAAAAACTAAGACGAGATATTTCGTGAACATTATGCACTGTCAACTAAAAACGGTTATGACCGCTGAGCATGAGAGAGAAAAATCGGAGGATATTTAGTTCGATTTTCGTCAAGTGTGTACGAGCTTTAGCCGGAGTTCACATATGTGCAGGGCCAGTTTACAAAGCAATTTCAAGCCCTGTCGATTTAACTTCATTCAGCGGTTCAGGTGTGAATTGTTTAAGTGTATGACACATTATCAGCTTGAACCAGGCTGAAAAATCACACCAACGT
Organism: Pelophylax lessonae; assembly: GCF_965119305.1. Classification (NCBI taxonomy): domain Eukaryota; kingdom Metazoa; phylum Chordata; class Amphibia; order Anura; family Ranidae; genus Pelophylax; species Pelophylax lessonae. Next base: position 470,210,143 of record NC_138772.1, read on the forward strand.
TTATTAAACGCACTGCGGCCGGCCTACACATGTGAACTGGCTTGCATTTGAAAGCCTTTTGCTTCACGTAATGAGAATCGGATGCGGTTCAAAACATATCCAATTCACATATATGTGCACCAGGGCTGCAAATCGGCATCAGCAGATACTTGATAAAATATTGGTATTCAGCTTTTTTTTTTTTTTTTAAAACACATCAATATCAGTTAATTAGCACAATGTCGATTAGACACAACTTGCCATAACTAATACCGAGGGATACCCATATCCAGCCTGACACCTACAACACATCTGCCAGTTCACCCTGCACTAATAAGAATTGGAAAACCTTTAGGCCCCATTCACATGTATGCATTTTGGGGGAGTTTTTCTGCTCTAGGATCAGCTCTCAAAACGCCCAACAAGACAAATCCTATTCATTTCAATGGCCCCTGTTCACATCTGAGCGTTTTGACACTGTGAGCAAAAAGCCCAATGCTCAAAAAAGTACATGAGCTGCTTTTTGGGCAGATTACAGGCGTTTTCCCATTGGTCTCTATTCAATCTAAAAACGCCTGCACAAAAAACGCCTGTAATAGCAACGCCAAGATGTGACCGTAGCCTAAGGCCCCATTCCCATCTGTGCTTTTCAAAAACGCTGTATATTTTTTTTTTATATAGGGTTCTAGTCGTATTTGTGTAAATTTAGGTTATTTTTTTGGAAATAAAGCTTGGTTGTTCACCCAAAAAAAAAAAAAAAAAACTGGCTCCTAGATTTCAGACAAATTTGTCAAGCCCTGACTAAAGGCCCGTACACACGTACCGATCGTCGGCCGAAAAGCTTCGGCCAACGACCAATCTGCCGATTGTAGGCTTGTTAGTATGATGCTTTCGACAGCGCACTTTCGGCCGAAAAGAATCTGTCTTGCAAGCATGGAAAATTTTTGTATGCCGACACCAGAGCGGCCGATTGTTCGCCAGTCAGTACAGAATTCGGCCGACAGACAGCAGATTTGCAAGACTGGGCATGCTCAGAAAAGAAAAAACACAGGGAAAGTTAACCATTACATGACATCACTTCTGCAGTCGGCGGACAAAATTCTTGTGCAGTCTTTTGCACTTTTCAACAGACACCGACAGCCCTGGACAAAAGACGGCCGATCGTTCGGCCGACGATCGGTACGTGTGTACGGGGCATTAGAGTTTTTTGAATAATGTGAAAGATGTTACGCTGAGAATTGCAAGAGAATCATGATCTTTATTCTAAAAAAAAAAAATAATAATTTCTAATTTTATCCAGAATGGTGCAGCTCTACTGGCCATTAAAATTAAATACTCAAATGCTAAATACGCCTAGCACCAACATGCGTTTGGACGCATTTACAGGCATCAAGCATTTTTTCTGCTAAAAAAATACCCCTGGGAGCAGATGATCATCCAGTGCACATGAGACCCGACTACGACTTGTCACCAAAACATGGGAAAGGTGATCATTACAAACAAGGAATGTAAGAAGAAGAGACGACTTGTATACAGTTCAATCATTACCTGTTTTTACTATGTACAAAGGACCGGCCATATCTCCTACCATACATCGCTAGGGACAGAACAGAACCATCCAGCAATAAGCAGGTGTGTAATTAGTGCATATCTCTCCCCACGTAATATTCCCAGTAGGACTGGGCGATTTTGCCTAAAAAAAAAAAAAAAAAAATCTTCGATCCTTAAAGAAAAATTCGAGTTTCGATTCGATTTTTTTTCCAATGCACTTAAAAAATGACTTCAGACATCAGATATAGTGTCAAAAGTGCAACTTTATTGCTATTTTAACTCATCAAGAGTTAAAATGCGTAGAATCCCAAAACAATAGACTACTAGACATTAGACAGTAAAAGAAGACGTGGGGGCATCGCGCTGAGCGGGGAGAGCTCACTGTGTTGAGGGAGGACTGAGGAAGGAGAAGCGCTGTATATGCGTGTCTGACTCTGACGGACCACCGCGCCTGGATGTTGTGACGTCAGCTGCGGGCGGTGCGTCTGTACAGGGGCTGCGCTGTGATAGGTACAGTCCAGAGAACGAGTCCACAGTAACCGGCCACCTTTTTTAGTTTGACTTTGAAACTATTTTTTTTTCAAAAATTTGAGATTTTTCTACAATAGTTTTTTCTGCCTTGTGCAGCCAGCCCCGGGCCCCGCCTAACTACACACACCCTGGGCCTGGGCTCCAGCCAGCTGCTAGTCCGCCGCACAGGAACCAAACTCCCCAGTAACGTTTAGATTGAAACGTTTTTTTTTTTTTTTTTTAAACTCAAGTTTTTTTTTTTTTCTAGTAAAAAGTATTTTATTTTTGTCAAGGGCAAGCTAAACATCACGGCCAATACTACTTCACCATTTAATTCATAATTTCAATTGGCACTTGTGTGAGTAAATAAGAAAAGAAAAGGTATGACTTTTCTGGTGGACATTGCTCAGAAAGTTGGTCACAACTGGTCATCCCTTATGAATCTGTTGCCTTCTGAATGTTTCCCATAATAAATGTAGCGGCATTTCCCTGCAAACTCGAGTTTTTTGTACAATACTTTTTTTTTTTTTGGAGTGTAAGTATTTTATTTGTTTTAGACTTGCCTTCTTTTTAGTCATTTCAAAGTGGACCCAGAATCAGAATTTATTTTTTCATGTTAGGTGCATGTATGTCCTTGTGACACTTCCAAGTATTTATAACCTCCTAAAGATATCACAGTACTCCTCCTGACATTGTATTAATTTGGTGGATGGAGCCATCTCTGTTCATATAGCATTCAGGGTCAGCAATTACTTCCTGGACTGTAATTCCAGCTCAGAGGTGACACAATTGTTTTTTCTGCCTTGTGCAGCCACCGAACTCCCCACCGCCGCGCCTGGATGTGACGTCAGCTGCGGGGCGGGCGGTGGCGCGCTGTGATGGGTACAGTCTCCCCGGCCTGGATGTGACGTCAGCTACCGAGAGAGGAAGCGGGCGGTGCGCCTGTACAGACACTGGTGTCACATCCAGGCCGGGGAGACTTTACCTATCACAGCCCGCTGCAGCCCCGGCCTGTACAGACGCGCCGCCCGCCCCGCAGCTGACGTCACATCCAGGCGCGGCGGTGGGGAGTTCGGTGGCTGCACAAGGGAGAAAAAAAAGTATTGTACAAAAAACTCGAGTTAAAAAAAAAATGTTTCAAACAAAAAAAAAAAAAAAAAAAAAAATCGATAAAATCGATTTATCGCCCAGCCCTTAATTCCCAGTACAACACGTTACCCCAGATTCCATGCAGGTTCCACAAGTGGAGACCATCCAACTAAAACATCTCTAATCCATATTGTGTGTGACAGTCATTACTGGATGGTCACTTGGCTTACACTCCATCAAAGAAATTACATAGGGCTGGATTTATAAAAAAAGATACACAGAGCCATTTATCCTGTGAAAGTGCATGTACATTTGTTCTGTGCGAAGCGGGGCAAAATAGAATGATGTGGGCAGCACAGTGGCTAAGTGGTTAGCACTTCCTCTCTGCAGCACCGGGGTTATTCGTTCGAAGCCCAACCATGGCAATACCTGCCTGGCATTTTAAGTTCTCCCTGTGTCTGCGGGGGTTTCCTTCAGGTCCTCCGGCACTCCATGCTGGTAGACTAATTGGCTCTGGTCTAAATAGGCACTAGTATGCATGTATGAATGAATGCATGCGAGTTAGGGGCCTAAAGGCCCGTACACACGTAGCGATTGTCGGCCTCAAATATTCGGCCACCGACCGATCAGCCGATTGTCGGCTTGTTAGTATGATGCTTCCGACAACCGACTGCGACTTTTCGGCCGAACAGAATCTGGCGTGCAGACTTTAACATTTTTGTTGGCCAACACCAGAACGGCCGATTGTTCCTCAGTCAGTACAGAATTCGGCCAACAAACAGCAGATGAGCAAGACTGGGCATTCTCAGAAGAAAAACACATGGAAAGTTAACCATCACATGACATCACTTCTGCAGTCGGCTGTTGGCCGAAAAAATTTGTGCGCAGTCTTTATCACTTTTCAACTGACAGGACAGCACCGGACAAAAGACGGCCCTTTCTCACACGGAGTCCGTCAGGTGGACTCCCATTTTTCTCAGCGGGGGAATCGATCCGCAGATGGCAGTTGTGTCTCTGCGCTGTGTGCAGAGACAGAGCTGTCAGGTCCCTGCTGTTCTCTATGGGGGAATCAGATGGGAACAGACCGTCTGTCCGTTCTCATCCGATCTGATGCCCTGGACGGATGGAAAAAAAAAAAACTTTGACAGGCAGATCTGAACGGTCCGCATGTGTGAAAGGGGCCTTAGATTGTAAGCTCTTTGAGGGCAGGGACTGATGTGAATGTACAATATATAAAAGCGTAAATTATTGGCGCTATACAAGTACCTGTAATGAAATATCTTCTCTCCAGGTAGTTTTAGTGAATTACACTAACATCCTTTTCAGTAAATCACTGAAAAACGTTTAGATGGGTCAAGCATGTTATCCCAAAGTTTAGGCCAAACACAGCTGTCATGCCGATCTGGAGTTTTGCACTTGACATTGACCAAATATTAAACACGTTTTGCAGGACTTTGGTAGTGAAATCAGAGGAGTGGGTGACAGCCAGCAGATTGGTATTTTCAGGGGGTCAGTACAAGCAGCACAGAATGACAATATTTGGTCAATCTGCTTCATACCTCCAACCTAGAGACCTTGTAGCGTCCTGACACCTGTCTGCGCCCCGATCTCAGACGTCTGCGGGGAATTCCCCAACAAGCAGACAGCTGCAGAGCAGAGTGCACATTGGCAGCCTGCCAGGACCCAAATTCTGCAGCCGAAGACCTGGAGGAGATCAGACATCACTACACCCTTCCTCTCAATGTTCTTCTGCTGTCTGTCAGTGCTTAGCGGACAACACATGAAGATCGGATCATTCAATAGGAAAATTCGATGGGAGAATCTCAGCTTTGTAGGGGCTTCCATAAAACAATTGTGGTCATCAAATCTCATCACTCAGTCCTGGAGGAAAAATCAACAGAATGGGGCCAAAATGTATTGTGCTGATCGATCAACAAGTCCCGTATGGATCGAATGATTTTCTTCTTAGGGCCACTATAAGGGCCTAAGGATAAACATTTCTCGCTGCCCCTAGCAACCAATCATCTCCAGATTATGAAGCCTGTGATTGGCTGTCACAGTGGTCATGATTATGAGTCGGTCCCACTGGATACGGATCGTTAGTGGGGACAGAGCCGTCTGACAGCTCAGTCTGTGCTGGAGGCACAGAAACATCAACTGTGCAGCAACACATGTGCGGAGTGTGAGCGTTAGAGCCCAATTTTGTGTCACCCCACACGTATGAGATGTGCTGCGTGTAAATGCAGCATGTCTACACTAGAGATGTGCCGAAACATATTGGCTGAAAATGAGGTTTTTGGCATTTTGCCGATAACGGGGTTGAACATTCATGTGCTTTACATAGGTCATGCGACTCAAAAACTGCATAAAAACGTAACTCGTACATTATTGATGCGTTCTTGCTGTATTTTTAGCCCCGGTTCACATTTGTGCGATTGCGGAGATCACATGTAATTCAGAGTGCACTGCTCCTAAATTAAATGCAATCTCATGTGCGGTGCGAATTTCAGCCACACACTTTGTATTGCTCAATTCACACCGCATCCACACTAAACTCGCACATGAGGCTTTTTTTTTTTTTTTTTTTTATCAGCAGCAGAATCGGATCACAGTGGTTCACACTTGTGCGATCCGATTCTGTGCGTACTTGCAGATCGCACTGCGATATGCGATCGGAACTGGGGGTGTCGTTAACTTTTCATTGACACCCCCTGCGTATCGCATATTTGCAGCGTTCCTGCATCGCACAAATGTGAACCGGCACTTAATGCATTTCAATGGGGTGTGTTTTTGGTGCAGTTTTTTTTTTAACTGACCAAAAATGCAGCAAGCACAATTTTATTTTAACACCACAACAGAAGCACAACTGACCAGTGTAATGATATACATAGAATTAGGGAAGGGATGCCTTTTTCTTGAGCTTTTCTTGTGCTAAAGGCAGACAAATTCAAGATATTAAATTAAAAAGTCAAAATACTACTTTTTTTTCCTGTCACTTTTTGTTTTTGTGCCAAGTGCATCCTGCATTTTCAGTTTTCAGACCTCTAAAGCCCCGTACACACGTACCGATCGTCGGCATACAAACGTTTGTCTTTTCTCCCCGGGATGTCGGTGTCTGTTGAAAAGTGCAAAGACTGCCCAAGAATTTTGTCCGCCGACTACAGCCGACTGCAGAAGTGATGTCATGTAATGGTTAACTTTCCCTGTGTTTTTTCTTTTCTGAGCATGCCCAGTCTTGCAAATCTGCGGTCTGTCGGCAGAATTCTTTACTGACTGGCGAACAATCGTCCGTTCTGGTGTCGGCATACAAAAATTTTAATGTTTGCAAGAAAGACTCTTGTCCGCAGACAGCTGTCGGAGGCACCATACTAACAAGCGTACAATCGGCAGATCTTTCTTCCGCAGACGTTTGTATGCCGACGATCGGTACGTGTGTACGGGCCTTAAGTCTACACCACACTTCATCTCAACACAGCATTGTGTAAATTGTGCACAGCTGTTTTTTATGTGCCCTTGTGTTGATCTGCAGCTAAACAGATGTGAATGACCCCCCAAAAGTAAGCATTTACTGCAGATCAAACAGGGCACCCTTCTGCAGCCTCATGCACACCGGGGGGGGGGGGGGGGGAACACTAAAACAGAAGCGAATGGTCAAAAACGCAGACTGCTTGCAATATGGGCATTTTCTTTTCCATCCACACAGAGGGGGGGGGGGGTGGAAAAATCTCCCCCCCCCCCCCCCCCCCCCCCCCAAGACACTAGTCTGACAGACTCCCTGCTGCCACAATTCACAGACCAGCGACTGCAACCACTGAACAATCCAGCATGTCCCTTCCACAGAAGTCAAACGATCGGTTTCTGTGAATCAGGGAATGTCACACAGATCGAACTCGGCTGATCCCTTCTGAATTTCAGTCTATGGCCAGCACAGGGCTTGGGTCACACCTATGCGTGTCAGGAACATGCTTTCCCGACACACAGAAGCTCGCTGCTCCTTGAAGACATGTAGGGGTACGCATCAAACGGCTCAGCGCAACACGATTTTACATAGGAGTTGGGGACTTCTTTCCCAGGGTTTTTCCCTTTTTCTTTTTAACCACTTAAGCCCCGGAGGATTTTCCTGCTAAACGACCAGAGGGTATTTTGCGATTCGGCACTGCGTGACTTTAACAGACAATTGCGCGGTCATGTGACGCTGTATCTAAACAAATTTGGCGTCCTTTTTTTCCCACAAACAGAGCTTTCTTTTGGTGGTATTTGATCACCCGTGCGATTTTTACTTTTTGCGCTATAAACAAAAAAAGAGCGTACATTTTGCAAAAACAACAATATTTTTTCACATTTTTTTATATGAAATTCCCCAAAAAAAAAATGTAAAAATCTAAATTTTTTTAAATTTTCGGCCAATTTGTTTTATGCTACCTATGTTTGGTAAAAAAAAAAAATCACAAAAAGCGTATTTTGATTGGTTTGCGCAAAAGTTATCGCGTTTACTAACAAAGGGAAAGATTTCTGTCATTTTTGGTGTTTTTTTTTTTTAACGTGTAATGGCGGCGATCTGCGATTTTTTTTGCGGTACTGCGACATTGGGGCGGACAGATCGGACCCTTGACTGACATTTTTGACACTTTTGGGGTTACCAGTGACATTTCTACAGTAATCAGTGCTATACATATGCACTGTTACTGTAAAAATGCACTGGTAGTGAAGGGGTTAACTTTATTTGGGAGGGAGGGGCTGTGTGTGTCCCTAGGGGCGTGCTTTCTACTGTGATTGGCTGTGGCTCTAGCTGTAAGGACACTGATCAACGGATCTACATACTAGATCCGAGTGATCAGTGTTTTTACAGCGAGGAGAATGACAGGTGGCTTGTTTACACAAGCTGCCTGACATTCTCCTTCTCCCCCCGCCGATCGCCGAGTGACCGGCGGACATCGGGTCCGCTGGTCACACGCGCGGGGGGGGTCCGTGACCGCGCGGGCGCGCGCTCGCTCCCCAGAGCCTCACAGGCTAGCAAAATAGACCTACGTCACTCTGCCTGTGAGGGGCTGACCGCCGCAGTAAATATACTGTGAGCAGTCGGCAAGCGGTTAATGGGCGCTTTAAACCCGACATGTGGGACTGCATGAAAAACACACACCGACCCGCTCACAATCCAGCCTAAGTCATATATTTATGTGGAAAACACTGGCTGGTGAAGACACCTCTGTATAGTGCGGACCCTAACTGCAAACTGTTGGCTCTATATGAATCTTGTATAATAATAAATCTCATCCAACATCAAAGCATGTAGCCACCATAAGAGCTCAAAGATATACACAGCAATACGTTTCATTTTTATTGGGGTGTATGTCCAGGATAGGAGCTTGATTAGGACTCATTCTCACTAGCAGGTGTGTGTGTGTGTGTGTGTGTGTGTGTGTGTGTGTGTGTGTGTGTGTGTGTGTGTGTGTGTGTGGGGGGGTGAGTAAAAGCACACAGTTGAACACTTTTATTACCACCCCTACAACACACGTGGCAGACATTTTACCCACTGTCGCTTTCGGGAGTAGGGCCTGTCACATGCAATCCATTCAACTAAATGGGGCCACCCTCCAAGCACCGCACAACCATGGGGAAGGCAAAACAAAATCCATTCACCACCTGTCAAATTACCTCTGAAGAGCAATCTGAACGCGGATCACTCTTCAGAGACCAACGCTAGTGTGAACAAGCCCCTAGATGAGTTAGGGACCACACTTCACATACACATAAATACAAAAATTAAAAGAACACTTTGGAAACACATCAAATCTCAATAGGGAAAAATATCATGCTGGATAACTATTCTGATATGGACTGGGTAATGTGTTAGAAATGAAAGGATGTCACATTTTATGGAAATCATTACCCTACAGAGGGCTGAATTCAAAGACCCCCCCCCCCCCCCCCCCGAAAGTGAAAAAATGATGCAGCAGGCTAGTCCATTTTCCTGAAAGGTCATTGTAGCAACTCAAAATGGTACTCAGTAGTTTGTATGGCCCCCACATGCTTGTATGGATGCCTGACAACTTCAGAGCATACTCCTTTTGAAACAACAGATGGTGTCCTGGGGTATTTCCTCCCAGATCTGAACCAGGGCATCACTGAGCTCCTGAACAGACTGAAGTACAACCTGGCGGGGTCAGATGGACCAAAACATAATGTCCCAGAGGTGTTCTATTCGATTCAGGTCAGGCGAGCGTGGGGGCCATTCAATGTTTTCAATTTCTTCATCCTCCAGGAACTGGCTGCATTCTCTCGCCACATGAGGCCGGGCATCGTCGTGCACCAGGAGGAACCCAGGACCCACTGCACCAGTGTAGGGTTTGTCAATGGGTCAATTCATCCCAATTCCTAATGGCAGTCAGGGTGCCATTGTCGAGCCTGTAGAGGTCTGTGTGTCCCTCCATGGATATGCCTCCCCAGGCCATCACTGACCCACCAAACCGGTTACGCTGAACAATGTTACAGGCAGCATAAGGTTCTCCAGAACCTTTCACGTGTGTCACATGTGCTCAGGGTGAACCTGCTCTCATCTGTGAAAATCACAGGGCACCAGTGGCAGACCTGCCAATTCTGGTGTTCCAATGGAAAATGCCAATTGAGCGCCATGGTGCTAGGCAGTGAGCACAGAGCCCACTAGAGGATGTCGGGTCCTCAGGCCACCCTCATGAAGTCTGTTTCTGATTGTTTGGTCAGAGACATTCACACCAGTGGCCTGCTGGAGGTCATTTTGTAGCACTTTTAAGAGTCACATGAAAAGACTTTTTGATCATTGCACATTTGCACTATTTCGTATCAGCACTATTGTGGCACGGACTGTATGCATGGTTGGTTTGCAGGACATTGTTTCCACCCCCCCCCCCCCAACTCATAAAACATGTCCTTCGATTCTTACAAAGCCACTCTCTGCTCACTCACAGCTGTCAGAAAAAGAGCCTCCAGCAAATGTTTATAGTTATTTGGTAGCCTTAATGTTAATAAACACAATGTTTTACAATGTATCATTTCCTTCTTTTAGATGAAAGGAATGAACTTCCATCTGTAAGTGAGGGCAGTTTAACCTCTTAAAGACAGCCTTTTTTTGACACTTGTTGCTTACAAGTTAAAATCAGTATTTTTTGCTAGAAAATTACTTAGAACCCCCAAACATTATATAGCTTTTTTTTTTTTTTTAGCAGAGACCCTAGAGAATAAAATGGCAATCGTAATATTTTATGTCACACTGTATTTGCGCAAAAGTTTTTCAAATGCAGTTTTTTGGGAAAAAAAATACACTAATGAATTTAAAAAGCAAACAGTTAGAGCCGGTTCACATAGGAGCGACCCGACTTGCCGGGGCGACCTGTGAGGTTGCAGTGCACAGAGCACACCGCGACCTCAGAGCGGCATGCAGACTTCATATCATTGAAGTCAATGCAGGTCGCCCCAAAGTAGTACAGGACCCTTTTTCTAAGTCAGAGCGACTTGTGTCGCTCCTATTAGAACAGGTCCTGTGCTAATCTATGACAGGCAACCCACGGCGACTTGTCAGGCAACCAGGTCGCCTGACAAGTCACCCCAGTGTGAACCGGCTCTAAAACAGTAAAGTTAGCCCAAACTTTTTATAGAATGTAAAAGATGTTGCACTGAGAACCGTGATCTTTATTCTAAGAAAAAAAAAAAAAATTGGGATTCTCATTTTATCCAGAATGGCGCAGCTCTAGTCTGACGGTAACGGTAACTGGTCAGCTGCCTTGACCCATTCAGCAATCGAAATCTGACTAAAAGTACATTTTACTACTTAAATTGATGTGTGTGGCCAGTATACAGATAAGCACATACAAATGAACTTTCAGGCAACCTCTGCCAACATTTCAATGCAAAAATTTGCCAAACCGATTCCTTTGGCCATGTTGCATTTAAAAGTAGGTCAAAGTTGCAAAAGCAAAAAAAAAAAAAAAAAAAGTTTTTCCAAACAAAGTTCCATCACAATAACAGGTAGGTCTTTCCTGCCATATAGCTACACATGATGGCAGAATCCATTGCTGGGCATGATGGGAAGGAGGCAGAGAGCCATGCCACCTACAGCAAGCAACTAGAGTCAGACATGGACACCCAATTGTCACCCTCAACCAACAATCCATTGCAAAAGCTAGCCAATCACTAGCTGGCTGTAGGTGGGATGATTTTCCATTTCCTTCCCACATCCAATAAAGGATTTTACCAAAACACCACCAGTGATGTACTTAGCTAAGGTGGCATGGTGGTGGAAAAAATTGACCGGATCTGTTATTGTGATAGGAAGTTGATTGGAAAGACTCAATGGTTTTTATGGAATTTTGGACAAACAGAAAAAGCTGCTCAGGTGCAAGTTCAGAGCCTGGTGCAGGTCAGATCCGCCATCCAAGAGTAGAAGAAATCCAAATTGAGACCGCACTCAAGGTGATAAGATGAAATCAATAAGTTCTTTATTCCTCATAAATGAAGCAAACAGACAGTGCACAAACAGACGTGTCGGGTTGACGCGTTTCACGATGCTGTAGATCGCTTACTACAGCACTACAGCATAGTGAAATGCGTCAACCCGACACGTCTGTTTGCTTCATTTATGAGGAATAAAGAACTTATTGATTTCATCTTATCACCTTGAGTGTGGTCTCAATTCGGATTTCTTTTATGGAACTTTCACCAACTTCCCGTCTAGCAAAAGCTAGCCAATAACAGCAATGTACCACCTTGACTCCTTTGTTCATCTTCACATTTAAAAGTTGGTCAAAGTTCTATAACGATCACGGAGTCTTTCCATTCAACTTCCAACCACAATAACGAACAGATTTCGTCAATTTCTCACCATCCTGTCTAGCTACATAGAACAATGGCGGTAATTTGGTGAATCCATCGTTGGGTATAATGGGAAGGAAGTAGAGAGCCATTACAACTACAACCAGCCATGGACACCCAATGGTCAACCTCAACCAACGTTCCATTGAAAAAGCTAGCCAATCACATCCTTGTATCACCTTGACTCTTTAGGTCATGTTTAAATTTAAAAGTTGGTAAAAATTCCATAAAGACCATTGATTCTTTCCAACCAACTTCCATCCACAATGAACACATCTTGCCAAATTCCCCAACACCTTGCCATCTAGCTACTTAAATGGATGGCGGTAATTTAGCCAAAGCCATTGTTGGATGTAATGGGAAGGAAGCAGAGAGCCATCTCACCTACTGCCATGGAAACCTGAAGGTCATACTCAAACCAACAGTCAATTGCAAAAGCTAGCCAATCATGGCAATGTACCACCTTGACTCCTTTGGTCCTGTTCACAAGTTGGTTAAATTTCCATAAAAGACGGAGTCTTTCCAGCCAACTTCCCACTACAATACCGAACAGATTTGGTTGATTCCTCAGCACCCTGTTGTCTTAGCTACGCACAACAATGGCGGCAATTTTGCCGAATCCACTGGAATTTGATCTTACCAAATTCCCCAACACCTTGCTATCTAGCTACGTACATGGATGGCAGTAATTTAGCCAAAGCCATTGTTGGATGCGATAAAAGTTGGTCAAAAGTTTAATAAACGTCGTTGAGTCTTTCCAACCCAACTTCCAAGCACAATACTGAAGAGATTCGGCCAATTTCCCACCACTCGGTCATCTACCTAGGTAGAACGATGGCAGTAACTTGGCAGAACCCATCACTAAGTGCGATGGGAAGCAACTGGAGATTCATCGCACTTACAACCATAGAAGTCACCCATGGATGCCCAATGTTCTTACCGAGAAGACCGCGTTCTGCAGTCCGAAGGGGATGGGGGTGAGCCTGGCCAGAGCGACCACCTTGAGCCCACCGCCCCCTTCCACCACCCGGATGACAGCGCCCAGTCGTTGGCTGCTCTCGATCTTGGCCAGCACCCAGTGGGTGAGAAGCTTCTTGCAGAGAAGGTGGGCGATGAAGGTGCCAATGAGGACGCCAACGATGACCAGTCCGATGCCCAGCACCAGGCCATAGAGGTAGCCAGCGGCCACATTGAGGATGATGTAGCCCCACACACAGGGAAGGGAGACCAGGATGAAGCCTACAATGAAGAGCAGAACTCCGACCACACTGTCCAGGCTCTCCACCCACAGCAGAAGATCCTTCAGGTAATGCCGGGCCAGCGCTAAGGAGGCGCAGCACACAGCGCTCAGCGCACACAGCAGCACCAGGCTCCGGCACCAGCACAGCCCTCCCCCGGGACAACTCCACCAATCACCCGGCGGAGGCGGCAAGCTCGGCGTGTGATGGTCCAACCCGGGCTCCGAGCCCAGCAGGCTGTCAGATTGTTCCCGGCCGCCACCGTGCATCCAGCGGCCCAGCGTCTGGCGGCCGAGGAGCTGCAGCACGGAGCCCGTCATGGCACGTCACGCGGCCGCCCGCAGCGATCTCCCGGTCAGTCCCCGGTGAGGAGGCATCGCGCACAGCGGAGGGCTGAATGGCTGCAGACGGCGCGTCCCTGGCAGCGTTTTTCTCTCCGGGGCACTGCGCTGCGACTGTGCTCTGACTACGTCACGGGGCAGGGCCCGCCCACTACACGTATGCTATTGGCTGCTGGAGGCGAAACAAGAAAACAAGCGCGAGCCCTCCCCGCCCCCTTTTCTTTCTGACTGTAGAGGCGGGGCGTGGCCAGGATGGCCAGCGAAGCGTTTGTAAAGCGTGGAGAGACACACCCCTGTTGTTATAGCTCCGCCCTTTATAAAAGTTGGGCTCGTGAGACCACGCCCCTTAACTCGGTGCTCATGTGGCTACCGTGTGTAACGGGGAGCTTCTGTACGGGGAGCCGGACAACAATCCCTGCCATGCTATAGGGGAAGGGCGCATTGTAACTTCTTCCCACACAGGGCAATGCTGATACTTTACTCCTACATGGAAAATATATTTTTTATTTGCTAGAAAACTACTCACAACCAGGGCCGGACTGGGAATAAAATTCAGCCCTGGAAATAATTTCATACCAGCCCCATAGCATTATTATCAGACATCCCAACCTGCAAAAACTCATTTCAGGGAGGTGAGACCCCCCCCCCCCCCACGCACGCCTGCGCCGCACCCCCCCCCCCCCCCCTTCCAATTTAACACTACCAGAGAATAATGAAATGAAATGTAATCAGTATACCTGGTCACTGGTACTGTTCACTGGTGCTGGTACTGTACTGGTCTGGTAACTGGTGCGGGTACTGGACACTGATGCTGGTACTGGTCCACTGGTGCTGGCACTGGCCTGGTCACTGGTGCTGGTACTGGTCCTAGTACTGGCCTGGTCACTGGTGCTGGTACTGGCCTGGTCACTGGTGCTGGTACTGGCCTGGTCATGGTATTGGTCACTGGTGCTGCTGCTGGCCTGGTCACTGGTGCTGGTACTGGCCTGGTCACTGGTGCTGGTCACTGGTACTGGTACTGGCCTGGTCACTGTTACTGGTCACTGGTGCTGGTGCTGGCCTGGTCACTGGTACTGGTCACTGGTACTGGTCACTGGTACTGGTCACTGGTGCTGGTACTGGTGCTGGTACTGGCCTGGTCACTGGTGCTGGTACTGGCCTGGTCACAGGTGCTGGTACTAGCCTGGTCACTGGTGCTGGTACTGGCCTGGTCACTGGTGTTGGTACTGGTGCTGGTACTGGCCTGGTCACTGGTGCTGGTACTGGCCTGGTCACTGGTCTGGTACTGGTGCTGGTACTGGCCTGGTACTGGTGCTGGTACTGGCCTGGTCACTGGTGCTGGTACTGGTCACTGGTGCTGGTACTGGCCTGGTCACTGGTGCTGGTACTGGTGCTGGTACTGGTCACTGGTGCTAGTACTGGCCTAGTCACTGGTGCTGGTACTGGCCTGGTCACTGGTACTGGTCACTGGTACTGGCCTGGTCACTGGTGCTGGCCTGGTCACTGGTGCTGGTACTGGCCTGGTCACTGGTGCTGGTACTGGCCTGGTCACTGGTGCTGGTACTGGCCTGGTCACTGGTGCTGGTCATTTGCTGGTACTGGTCTCAGGGCATGGCTCTCTGGTGCTGCTCTCAGGTTAGGTCACTGTGTCTGTCACAGAGTGGGGTGTCACGTTGATTGGTCCCGCGCGCGCCAAAATGCCCCCTGGAGTAGAAGATGTGGCTGTAGTAGAGAGCAAAGCTGCTGCTTGCTCTCTGCAGCTCCTCCCACAGGCGGAGTGCATGACTCATATCACTCCGCCTGTGAGCCGGCACTACTTCGGCTCCGACATGATTTCTCTGTGCAGGCTTGCTGACAGCTGACACTCTTCTGCCTGCATCGATGAGTCATCTCATCTGACTCACTGTGACTCACACACACAGCCGGGATATTGCCCTGAGCTCGCGGGTGTCCGTATTAGATGTCTGTATTATACCGACCCAACAGCATAGCGCCATTATTTTCTTATTCATAAAAGGGAAAACCATGCATTTTAAAGCACATTTGAAGAGTGTGTTATATATAGATAAGACAGATATGAAAGCATGTAGTGCTTCATATATATATATATATATGAGCAAATTCCGGTTAAAAGCGGTAAAAGTGCGGACATGGTACAGGAGATGTCAGAGACTGTGCAGACATGGTACAGGAGATGTCAGAGACTGTGCAGACATGGTGCAGGAGATGTCAGAGACTGTGCAGACATGGTGCAGGAGATGTCAGAGACTGTGCAGACATGGTGCAGGAGATGTAGGGGCTGCAGACATGGTGCAGAAGATGTCGGGGGCTGTGGGCATGGTACAGGAGATGCAGGGGCTGCAGACATGGTGCAAGAGATGCAGGGGCTGCAGACATGGTGCAAGAGATGCAGGGGCCGCAGACATGGTACAGGAGATGCAGGGGCTGCAGACATGGTACAGGAGATGCAGGGGCTGCAGACATGGTACAGGAGATGCAGGGGCTGCGGACATGGTGCAGGAGATGCAGGGGCTGCAGACATGGTACAGGAGATGCAGGGGCTGCGGACATGGTACAGGAGATGGCGGGGGCTGTCGGCATGGTACAGGAGATGTCAGGGGCTGTGTGGACATGGTGCAGGAGATGCAGGGGCTGCAGACATGGTGCAGGAGATGCAGGGGCTGCAGACATGGTACAGGAGATGCAGGGGCTGCAGACATGGTGCAGGAGATGCAGGGGCTGCAGACATGGTACAGGAGATGCAGGGGCTGCGGACATGGTACAGGAGATGGCGGGGGCTGTCGGCATGGTACAGGAGATGTCAGGGGCTGTGTGGACATGGTGCAGGAGATGCAGGGGCTGCAGACATGGTACAGGAGATGCAGGGGCTGCAGACATGGTGCAGGAGATGCAGGGGCTGCAGACATGGTACAGGAGATGCAGGGGCTGCGGACATGGTACAGGAGATGTCAGAGGATGTGCGGACATGGTACAGATGTCAGGCGCTGTGCGGGCATGGTACAGGAGATGTCTGGCACTGTGCGGGCATGGTACAGATGTCAGGCGCTGTGCGGGCATGGTACAGACATCAGGGGGTGTGCGGGCATGGTACAGGAGATATCTGGCACTGTGCAGCATGGTACAGACATCAGGGGCTGTGCGGGCATGGTACAGGAGATGTCTGGCGCTGTGCGGGCATGGTACAGATGTCAGGCGCTGTGCGGCCATGGTACAGATATTTGGCACTGTGCAGCAATGGTACAGATGTCTGGCGCTGTGCGGCCATGATACAGGAGATTTCTGGCGCTGTGCGGGCATGGTACAGATGTCTGGTGCTGTACGGGCATGGTAAAGATGTCTGGCGCTGTGCGGGCATGGTACAGATGTCAGGCGCTGCTCGGGCATGGTACAGATGTCTGGCACTGCGCGGGCATGGTACAGATGTCTGGTGCTGTACGGGCATGGTACAGATGTCTGGCGCTGTGTGGGCATGGTACAGATGTTAGGCGCTGCTCGGGCATGGTACAGATTTCTGGCGCTGTGCGGGCATGGTACAAATGCCTGGCGCTGTGCGGGCATGGTACAGATGTTAGGCGCTGTGTGGACATGGTACAGATGTTAGGCGCTGTGCGGGCATGGTACAGATGTTAGGCGCTGCTCGGGCATGGTACAGATGTCAGGCACTGTGCGGTCATGGTACAGATGTCAGGCGCTGCGCAGGCATGGAACAGGAGAGCAACACAGGACAGGTGGTCAGAGGCTGTGCATTTTTATGGGAGAGGAGAGAAAAACATGATAGGGGGTCAGGGGCTGTGCAATGGATGGTAGAGGACAGAATGTACAGGTGATCACTGACCAGAGGCTGGAGGGGTACAGTCCTATTACTCGGCTGGCCGGAACGCACCATCACGGAGAGGACTGAAAATACTTTTAAAAATGACGCCGCCCGGCACCATTACGTGACCGGAAGCTTGTACGGGTTTTCGGGAGACATTTCTTTACGGGCGCCGCTGCCCTCAAAGCGGCCTCAGGAGAGGCGCACTTGCCGGCCTAGCGGGAAAAGTCCGGTCCTGCTTACAACCCCTATACAGTATGTGACCAAAGTGAGTATACCCCTCACATTTCTGTAAATATTTGAAGAAAAAAATATATAACCCAATTTTTTGGTAAAACATAAATTATCCTGTTATGCCAAGTAAATAGATGCCTAACATGTCATGCTATAAAATTGCGTACACTCATGGAATGACGACAAACTACGGCACTTAAAAATCTCCATAGGCGACACTTTTAAAATGTTTACATGTTACCAGATTAGAGCTACAGAGGAGGTCTAGCGTTAGAATTATTGTTCTACCATTGGCAGCAATGCCTCACATGTGTGGTTCAAACACTGTTTACATATGCGGGCCTGACCTATGTATAGATTGGTTTCTGTGCACAAAGGGGCGGGGGCACTTTTAAAACAAAAGATGTATTTTTTTTATTTTTACTATGTCCCTTTAATTTTAATTATCGCTTTTTTTCCTATCACAAGAAATGTAAATATCCATGTTATAGAAATAAGGTATGACAGGTCCTCTTTATGGAGACATCTGGGTTTATAAGATCCCCAGATCTCTCCTCCCTGAAAGCAAGAGATAAAAATAATAAATAAATAAAACATTGATCTCTGCATTCCAGAAAAAAAAAATGTCAGAGAGGGGACGGGAGAGCCCAGAGAGGGGCTGGTCGGAGATGGATTGGGGGGAGGATGTCCCCTCCTGCTGCCTGTAAAAGCAATCCAGCAGCTAATCAGCCACTAGGATGACTTTCATATTGTAGGGAATCGCTGGCTGAAAAAAAGAAATACCGGGATGGTGCCTGTAGCTGCAGGCATCATCCTGATATCTCCACATCGATGCCAGGATGTCATATGACGTCCTACCAGTGGCGGCTGGTGCTCCATGGGCCGGGGGGGTGGCAGCAGACGGACTACACTATACCCCCCGCACACCATACCCCCCCCCCCCCAGACCACACCAGCTTCAGCCCGCACACCTAAAGGCCCCCCAATAGTCGCCGGCTCACTTACCCTGACATGTGGAGGGCAGGCAGAGGCGGTAGCGGTGGCGGCTTCCCCCTCAGTCTCCTCCGTGGGTCGGGCTTCCCCTGCGTCTCCTCCTCCTTGGCCAATAGCATGGCTTCTCCTTTTGGCCAATCGGGAAACGGGTCTCAGGACCTGCTTCCTGATTGGCCAGGAGGAGAATCCGTTTGACAATAGCAAATATTCATTCGCTATTGTCACACAACTGGGTGGGCTCAGGGCGCAGTGCTCTGCCTCCCGAGCCCACCCTTTTTTGAAGTCTATTTAGAGCATCTGGCTCTAATCACGTGCTTCAAAAAAATCATTGGAATCCATGCATCCGGCGCCCTGCATGTACTGTAGATTAGGGGGCCGGACGCATGGATAGGGGGGGGGGGCGGCGCCCCTGCGCCCCCAATGGACGGGCTGCCACTGCGTCCTACTGGTGGAAAGTGGGAAGATGCAGTACAAATGTGTATGCAAAAAAATGAATGTATTCCAATGAGCCACATCACTGCAGTTGGTTCTGAGAGAATATTCTCTATCACTCCAGTATACCTCCTCTAGAGCACGAGTGTAAAGACATTACAACCATTGAACATTATCTATCAAGGGACACTCAATATCCCAACACTGGGAGTTGTGCTCCCGATATTTTCTCTCCCCCTCCCCACACAGCTTATAAGAAGCCTATATACTAAGCTAACAATGAGAGCAACGGCATCCAAATTTATGGAACTTTTTTATACTGCAGGAGCCATTGGGTGATCACCTATCTACTACACGTCTATGTCAAGCAACTAGCAGTCTAGACTCATTATAAGGGTATAGATGTAGATATGGGTAGGCCAGTAAGGGGCGGATTATTTGGGGCATGATTTTAGGTGTCATGTCACTCACATATATGTGTATTTTAATGTTGATTTCAATTAAAGATGAATACTTTTTACATGCTGTTGGGAGTAACCGCACTTTATTTTTCTATCTGTTCTCCATAGACCAGTAATGGCGAACCTTGGCACCCCAGATGTTTTAGAATTACATTTCTCATGATGCTCAACTACACTGCAGAGTGGCTGAGAATCATGGGAAATGTAGTTCCAAGAAGAACCCGTATATTTTGAATACATAGGGAAGGGTAGAGCTTGTATACACTTTGGTTTTGACTAAATGCGTTGTGTTCATAGATCAGTGGAGAAGCTCCTCTTTGATTTCCTATGGGTAATTCGTCCTATACCTTGTAGTACTCCACAGTTGGCTGTATGTTTGTGCACATCACTGCAGTGCTTTCATGTGTGTTTAAAAAAGTACAGCGTGCTGCATTTTTCTGCCATGAAACGCACCGAAAACGCTCATGAACGCACGCACACACACCACAGGCACACAGGAACGAGAGCAAATTTTGAAGACAATACATTTTAAAAAATGATCCTGGAAAATGCAATACAAACCATGCAAACACCCTGAAAACAAGCACATGAAGAAATGCAAAGTGAAAGCAGAGATTGTGCTGTAGCTAATTTACAACAGAACGCGGTGCAGGAAACCCATCCCAGGTTTCCTAGACCAGGAGCACTGGGTGTGCGATCTGCTGCAGGTGTCAATGTGCTCCTTACAACACCCAGAGATGTATAGTAACTAAGTAGAACTACTTCACTACTGTACTTATGTACCGAAAGTCGGTATCTGTACTTTCCTGGAGTAGAATTTTTTTTCTCCTACTTCCACTTTTACTTCACTACATTTTTTCGATGATTTCAATACTTCTACTCCAATATTTTTTTTTTTGTGCTGCATAGTTACTCGTTACTATTATAAAAATTACCACTGCCAGAACAGTAGATGGCAGGTTTCATGAAGTTCAAAAAAATGTGTATAATGTCATGTGTATATTAGCGCATACGAAAATAAATGCTACTGTATGTATAAATAAAATGGTCTACATATCTGCTGGTAAGGGGAAAGAGAACCTCCCCCAACCAAGAAGAGTCACAAGCGTACATAGACCTTTTTCTGGTAAGAGGCTGATTTTGCTTTTTTCACTGGAAGTTGAGAGCACAGGTTTTGCAGTTTTGTTTCACTGGAAGAGTCTATTTGAATATTATTTTGCACTTACCTTCATCCGCCGGGTAAGGGGGAAATACACAAGGTGGTGGGAGTCTGCACCGATTATTTGGAATAGTTCCTGTTTGATTTCTGCACCTTTGAAAATATATTCATCTTGTTTTGTCACATATATATGGTATTATTGCATTATGGCATTATATATATGGACTTTTTATTGACTTTGATTTCATACACTCTTCCTTTATTTCATTATTGGAATATATTGTTGTATATCACATTGGTTTATATATGATTTTGTGCACCAATAAGCTGTGGAGATAAAAAAAACATGCAGGGAAGAGAAGGAGGGATGCTTTAAAGGGGAAAGGGAGGGACATACTTTATATGTTTTTGTTTACAAAAAGTTACAGCCAAAGGAATTGTGATTGTCCTTTAGGTTAATCATTTGAAATAATAAAAAACAATATGATGTTCAAAATTTTGACTTCTTTCTTTAATAACTACATAACACAGTACTTGTACTTTTACTTTCAGTACTTGAGTAACAATTTTTTTTAAAAAACTACTGGTACTTTTACTTTCAGTACTTGAGTAGCAAAATTAAAAAAAAAACTACTTGCAATACTTAAAGCGGTTGTAAACCCTATAAAAAAAAAAAAAAAAACCTGCAAGACAAAGGCATAATGAGCTAGTATGCATCGCATACTAGCCCATTATGTTTAACTTACCTTAAAACGAAGCCCCGACACGGACCCCCGGACATCGATGCGGGCGCTGCCATGATCCCTCGTCGTCTCTTCCGGGTTCGGCGGCTCCGGCGCGCTGATTGGCCGGAAGAGACGGCTCCAGCGCGCTGATTGGCCGGAGCCGCGATGACGTCACTCCCGCGCATGCATGAATACTTTAGTAATTCTACTCAAGTCACTTTTTGATAGCACTTCCACTTCTACTCAAGTCACTTTTTGATCGAGCACTTGTACTTTTACTCAAGTATGGGTTTCGAGTACTTTATACAAGTGTGACAACACCCCAAACGCAAATCGCAAACATGTTGCATTTGCCTGCACCGGATCGCTTGGTATCTCAGTAATATGAGAACCGGTGCAGTACATGCACTATTTTCAAAAAATCGAGCTAAAAATTGCAAAGGATATGCTGTATTTATCTTGTTTACCATATTTAATAATAAAAAAAAAACAGTTTATAAAAAAGAAAAAAAATGCACAAGGATCGTCCCTAAATGAGCCCTAACTCTGGCACTGCTCTCCAGGTACAAAACATGCACTGACAGTTCTGTGCAGCTCATTCACAACAGAAGGGTTAACATTTGTGTCTGTTGCTGCCTGAGTCCCCACTGGGGAGATTTATCCTCTATAGTTGTCCTGGTGACCACTGTGACCAAGACAAAGCATGATGGATAATCTAAAAATGTATAGGTGTCACTAGTGGAAGAGGTGAGATCTCCTAATGGCACATCAGTGACCAGGATTGGGCCTCATGCACACAGCATATGGATTTATGCAGGATCTTGCTGGCAGTATGTCATATCAAGTATCAAGGTTCTGCATAAAAACTGGTCCATAGTGCACCTCATCTCAAAGACTTCATGCATGCAGGCAGAAAAAAGCGCTGGTTTTACCCCTAGTTTACACTCTGTAATAACAGGTAGTTGAAACACTTTTTTATGCATGAAATCACAGGCAAGCTTTTGATACAATCCCGAAGACTCTTCAAGGGTTCAAACCAGCAATGCACAGGAATGAGCGCACACCCTTGTCCACCGGGTGCTCTGTTCCTTTCAGTTCTCAAAGCTTCACTAGGCTTATACTAAACTCCTTCCATCTCGGCTCACAGCAGATAGGCTCCACCCCTACGCGTTTCATCCTGTGGGAACTTCGCCCCCTTTGATAGAATCCATGCAGGATGAATTGGATACCGTTTAGTTTTGCGGTCCTTTGCATTGCAGGTTTGAGCGTTTGAAGTGTCTTTGGGACACTTCAGCTGAGCCTGTATCTTTACTTTAGGGTGTGATTATACCCTATTTATATATACTGTAAGTATAGTAAAGAATGTGATGACTGTATTACACCACGTGAATGTTGTTTGTGTGTCTGTTTCTATGATCCAATCCATCCATCCAGATGGGATTTTTGTGAAACTGTAAAGGAAACAAGCTGTGGAGGACTACCATGGCTTTAGCTGCTGTGTTGGTGGATTACCTTAAGGTGTCTGTTACCCCAACACTTTACATTCCCAATATGTGTCTGCTCTACCATGTACTTGTATGAGAAAGTATCCTGTTCTCTTTGTATTGCTTCCTTTGTGTGAAATCCCTGGTGTGCCCACCAGTCCATCTGCTTTTCTATTTTAAAAAAAACTGACCACACTAGGTAAGAGAGCACAGAGTGGTCAGTTCTCTAGCTGTGCTGGGAACTCAGCCTGCTCTCCTCCAATGATCAGACTTGTCCTGACAGCCCCCACACCTGCACAGCCATTCACTGGGAAGCTCAGTGTACTGCTGCTTCTCCTCCCCCTAACTCTTATGCAGCTGAGAACAGAGAGAATGTGATCACTTATGAAAAAGAAAAAAAAGGTATTTATAATTTTTTTTTTTTAATATATATCTATACACAAATGTTTTGCCTTTCATTTCTATTTTAAACTGAATGGGTTGTTTTACAAGGTGATCGTTTACATATACTTTAACCACTTTAATACCGTAGGATGTCCATGGACATCCTTACGTTGAAGTGGTTATACTGGGATGATGTCTGCACCAAATTTTTAGCCGGCGATTCCTTATTTGGCAGAAGTGACTGACCCCCATAAAGAGGAAATGTCACGGGCCATGCTGTCATGATAGCAATAAAGTGGGATGTTGTTCATGATAGCAATAAAGTTAATACAAAAAAAATTACAATGTAAAAAAAAAAAAACTTTTGGATAAAATTAATAATAAAAATTAAAAAAAAAAATGTAAAGCTCCCCCATGCTTATGTGCAAATGCATAAATAGGTCCCGCACGCATATGTAAATGGTGATTGCCCCACACTTGTGTGGTATTGTCGCAACGAGGGAGAGCAATAATTCTAGTGCGAGACCTCCTGTGTATCTCTAAACTGGTAACCTGTAAAAGCATTTAAAATGTCGCTTATGGATAATTTTAGGTACCGTAATTTGGTGCCATTCCACGGGCAGACACAATTTTGATGCGTGACAAGATAGGTATCTATTTACTCTGAGCAGAATCATCTTTTATATTTTACAAAAAGGAAATGGGTATTACATTTTGTTCGCATGTAAAAAAAATTAATGAAAGTGTATTTTCCCCAAAAATTGCGTTTGAAAAACTGCTGCACAAATATCATGTCACTTACAAAAGGGCAACACCTACCATTTTATTCTATAGGGCCTGTATATAAAAAAAAAAATATATATATATATATATATATATATATGTATATATATACAATTTTATGTTTGGGGGTTCTAAGTCATTTTCTAGTAAAAAAGGTTGATTTTTCCATGTATGTGAGATGTGTCAGAATTGGCTCGGTAGGAAAAGGAGATAGGAGCCCTGTTAGCCTAATCTGTAATAAGATAGGTAAGTATTTCTAGTGAGATTTAAAACATTGGGTGAAGGGATTATTTGAAGATTCACCGAGTGCTTTCTGGAACTGCATTTTTGAACTTTAATTCGGCTTAATTGGAATTTGTAGTCTTAGGCCCCTTTCATAGGGGCAGACAGATCGGGTCCACCGTTCAGTTTTTCAGGCAGACCCGATTAGACTCTACATTATCCTCTATGGAGAAGCAGATGTACACAGACTTGTGTCTGTTTACACCGGCCGACATCCAATCCGATCCACTAAAAACAGACGTCAATTGGATTGGATGGCAGTCGCATGTAAATGGGCAGGCAGTCTGTTGACACCCGACTACCCATAAAGGAGAGAGGACTGTGTCTGTGCCCACTCTGCATAGGAGGAGCGCACCAGCCATCCACCTGCTTAGTGGGGGATCAGCGGACAGATTCCCCGCTGAGTCGGCAGAGTCTGCCCCGTGTGGGGCCTTATTTACCACCTCTGAAAATTTTTGACCACACAAGCAGTGTGGAGGGGACTTTGCTTTTTTCATGATTAAACACTTGTTGTCAAACATGAGACATAACACTTTTTATTTTGTAGTGCTTTATTTTATGTTTTGCAACATTGTTGTTATTTTAGGCTTGAGCACTGTATTCACTTTTTTACATGTTGATAAGTGTTTTACTATTTCTCTGCAGTTGTCACTGGAGCGCACGTACACTATATTGTCAAAAGTATTGGGATGCCTGCCTTTAAACGCACATGAACTTTAATGGCATCTCAGTCTTAGTCCGCAGGGTCAGGGCTGTCTTTAATGCGGGGCAAAAGGGGCAGCTGCCCAGGGCCCAGCCATTGTTGAGGCCTGCGCTGCCCACTGGCTTTTATTCAGCTGGAGTTCAGCCACCTCCAGGATCTGGCGCGGGCTGCTCACTACTCTTCTACCAGCGGCTGTTTAGAACCCTCCCTGGTCTACAAAACACATTGTCAATCTCTATACAAGAGCAGAGAGAGCGGGGGGGATCTACACTGGCATAAGCTGCTCCATGGACATGCTGTAAGTTGTAGCTGCTCTTCTGCAGCCCTACTCTGATGTTATTAAGGTGGTGAGGACTCTGAATGCTCAGTATTGAAAGGGAGATAGGGGAGATTGGTGCCAGAGGAATGCTATGTATTGATGGGGTCTGAGCTCTAAATTGGAATCTAAGGGAAGGAGAGCTCTGTACTTAAGAAGGGGGGGGGGACTTCTTGAATGTACACAACACACCCCTAAACCCTGCATTCTGTACATAGCTCACCCCTCAACCCTGCATTCTGTACATAGTGCACCCCCCAATCCTGAACTCTGTACATAGCTCACCCCTTAATCCTGCACTTCCTACATAGCGTACCCCTCAATCCTGCACTCCGTACATAGTGCACCCCTCAACCCTGCACTCCATACATAGCTCACTCCTCAATCCTGCACTCTGTACATAGCTTACCCCTCAACCCTGCACTCCATACATAGCTCACTCCTCAATCCTGCACTCCATACATAGCTCACTCCTCAATCCTGCACTCCGTACATAGCTCACTCCTCAATCCTGCACGCCGTACATAGCTCACTCCTCAATCCTGCACTCTGTACATAGCTCACTCGTCAATCCTGCACTCTGTACAAAGTCCACTCCTCAATCCTGCACTCCGTACATAGCTCACTCCTCAATCCTGCACTCCATACATAGCTCACTCCTCAATCCTGCACTCCATACATAGCTCACTCCTCAACCCTGCACTCCATACATAGCTCACTCCCCAATCCAGCACTCCGTACATAGCTCACCCCTCAACCCTGCACTCCATACATAGCTCACTCCTCAATCCTGCACTCCATACATAGCTCACTCCTCAACCCTGCACTCCATACATAGCTCACTCCTCAATCCTGCACTCCATACATAGCTCACCCCTCAACCCTGCACTCCATACATAGCTCACTCCTCAATCCTGCACTCCATACATAGCCCACTCCTCAATCCTGCACCCCATACATAGCTCACTCCCCAATCCTGCACTCCGTACATAGTGCACCCCTCAACCCTGCACTCCATACATAGCTCACTCCTCAATCCTGCACTCTGTACATAGCTCACCCCTCAACCCTGCACTCCATACATAGCTCACTCCTCAATCCTGCACTCCATACATAGCTCACTCCTCAATCCTGCACTCTATACATAGCTCACTCCCCAATCCTGCACTCCGTACATAGCTCACTCCTCAATCCTGCACTCTGTACATAGCTCACTCCTCAATCCTGCACTCTGTACAAAGTCCACTCCTCAATCCTGCACTCCATACATAGCTCACCCCTCAACCCTGCACTCCATACATAGCTCACTCCCCAATCCTGCACACTGTACATAGCTCACTCCTCAATCCTGCACTCCGTACATAGCTCACTCCTCAATCCTGCACTCTGTACATAGCTCACCCCTCAACCCTGCACTCCATACATAG
This sequence comes from Pelophylax lessonae, assembly GCF_965119305.1. Classification (NCBI taxonomy): domain Eukaryota; kingdom Metazoa; phylum Chordata; class Amphibia; order Anura; family Ranidae; genus Pelophylax; species Pelophylax lessonae. The sequence goes on from NC_138772.1 coordinate 470,236,913, forward strand.
CTCACTCCTCAATCCTGCACTCCATACATAGCTCACTCCCCAATCCTGCACTCCGTACATAGCTCACTCCTCAATCCTGCACTCCGTACATAGCTCACTCCTCAATCCTGCACTCTGTGCAAAGCTCACCCCTCAACCCTGCACTCCATACATAGCTCACTCCTCAATCCTGCACTCCATACATAGCTCACTTCTCAATCCTGCACTCTGTACAAAGTCCACTCCTCAATCCTGCACTCCGTACATAGCTCACTCCTCAATCCTGCACTCTATACATAGCTCACTCCTCAATCCTGCACTCCTTATATAGCTCACTCCCCAATCCTGCACTCCGTACATAGCTCACTCCTCAATCCTGCACTCCGTACATAGCTCACTCCTCAATCCTGCACTCCGTACATAGCTCACTCCTCAATCCTGCACTCTATACATAGCTCACTCCCCAATCCTGCACTCCGTACATAGCTCACTCCTCAATCCTGCACTCCATACATAGCTCACTCCTCAATCCTGCACTCCATACATAGCTCACTCCTCAACCCTGCACTCCATACATAGCTCACTCCTCAATCCAGCACTCCGTACATAGCTCACCCCTCAACCCTGCACTCCATACATAGCTCACTCCTCAATCCTGCACTCCATACATAGCTCACTCCTCAACCCTGCACTCCATACATAGCTCACTCCTCAATCCAGCACTCCGTACATAGCTCACCCCTCAACCCTGCACTCCATACATAGCTCACTCCTCAATCCTGCACTCCATACATAGCTCACTCCTCAACCCTGCACTCCATACATAGCTCACTCCTCAATCCTGCACTCCATACATAGCTCACCCCTCAACCCTGCACTCCATACATAGCTCACTCCTCAATCCTGCACTCCATACATAGCTCACTCCTCAATCCTGCACCCCATACATAGCTCACTCCCCAATCCTGCACTCCGTACATAGTGCACCCCTCAACCCTGCACTCCATACATAGCTCACTCCTCAATCCTGCACTCCATACATAGCTCACTCCTCAATCCTGCACTCTATACATAGCTCACTCCCCAATCCTGCACTCCGTACATAGCTCACTCCTCAATCCTGCACTCTGTACATAGCTCACTCCTCAATCCTGCACTCTGTACAAAGTCCACTCCTCAATCCTGCACTCCATACATAGCTCACCCCTCAACCCTGCACTCCATACATAGCTCACTCCTCAATCCTGCACTCCATACATAGCTCACTCCTCAATCCTGCACTCCATACATAGCTCACTCCCCAATCCTGCACACTGTACATAGCTCACTCCTCAATCCTGCACTCCGTACATAGCTCACTCCTCAATCCTGCACTCTGTACATAGCTCACCCCTCAACCCTGCACTCCATACATAGCTCACTCCCCAATCCTGCACTCCGTACATAGCTCACTCCTCAATCCTGCACTCCGTACATAGCTCACTCCTCAATCCTGCACTCTGTGCATAGCTCACCCCTCAACCCTGCACTCCATACATAGCTCACTCCTCAATCCTGCACTCCATACATAGCTCACTTCTCAATCCTGCACTCTATACATAGCTCACTCCCCAATCCTGCACTCCGTACATAGCTCACTCCTCAATCCTGCACTCTGTACAAAGTCCACTCCTCAATCCTGCACTCCGTACATAGCTCACTCCTCAATCCTGCACTCCATACATAGCTCACTTCTCAATCCTGCACTCTATACATAGCTCACTCCCCAATCCTGCACTCCGTACATAGCTCACTCCTCAATCCTGCACTCTGTACATAGCTCACTCCTCAATCCTGCACTCTGTACAAAGTCCACTCCTCAATCCTGCACTCCGTACATAGCTCACTCCCCAATCCTGCACTCCGTACATAGCTCACTCCCCAATCCTGCACTCCGTACATAGCTCACTCCTCAATCCTGCACTCCATACATAGCTCACTCCTCAATCCTGCACTCCATATATAGCTCACTCCCCAATCCTGCACTCCGTACATAGCTCACTCCTCAATCCTGCACTCCGTACATAGCTCACTCCTCAATCCTGCACTCTGTACATAGCTCACTCCTCAATCCTGCACTCCGTACATAGCTCACTCCTCAATCCTGCACTCTATACATAGCTCACTCCCCAATCCTGCACTCCGTACATAGCTCACTCCTCAATCCTGCACTCCGTACATAGCTCACCCCTCAACCCTGCACTCCGTACATAGCTCACCCCTCAACCCTGCACTCCATACATAGCTCACTCCCCAATCCTGCACTCCGTACATAGCTCACTCCTCAATCCTGCACTCCGTACATAGCTCACACTCCCCAATCCTGCACTCCGTACATAGCTCACTCCTCAATCCTGCACTCCATACATAGCTCACTCCCCAATCCTGCACTCCGTACATAGCTCACTCCTCAATCCTGCACTCCGTACATAGCTCACTCCTCAATCCTGCACTCTGTACATAGCTCACCCCTCAACCCTGCACTCCATACATAGCTCACTCCCCAATGCTGCACTCCGTACATAGCTCACTCCTCAATCCTGCACTCCGTACATAGCTCACTCCTCAATCCTGCACTCTGTACATAGCTCACCCCTCAACCCTGCACTCCATACATAGCTCACTCCTCAATCCTGCACTCCATACATAGCTCACTCCTCAATCCTGCACTCCATACATAGCTCACTCCCCAATCCTGCACTCCGTACATAGCTCACTCCTCAATCCTGCACTCCGTACATAGCTCACTCCTCAATCCTGCACTCCGTACATAGCTCACTCCTCAATCCTGAACTCCGTACAAAGTCCACTCCTCAATCCTGCACTCCGTACATAGCTCACTCCCCAATCCTGCACTCCGTACATAGCTCACTCCTCAATCCTGCACTCTGTACATAGCTCACTCCTCAATCCTGCACTCTGTACATAGCTCACTCTTTAATCCTGCACTCCGTACATAGCTCACTCCTCAATCCTGCACTCTGTACATAGCTCACCCCTCAACCCTGCACTCCATACATAGCTCACTCCTCAATCCTGCACTCCGTACAAAGTCCACTCCTCAATCCTGCACTCCGTACATAGCTCACTCCCCAATCCTGCACTCCGTACATAGCTCACTCCTCAATCCTGCACTCTGTACATAGCTCACTCCTCAATCCTGCACTCCGTACAAAGTCCACTCCTCAATCCTGCACTCTGTACATAGCTCACTCTTTAATCCTGCACTCCGTACATAGCTCACTCCTCAATCCTGCACTCTGTACATAGCTCACCCCTCAACCCTGCACTCCATACATAGCTCACTCCTCAATCCTGCACTCTGTACATAGCTCACCCCTCAACCCTGCACTCCATACATAGCTCACTCCTCAATCCTGCACTCCATACATAGCTCACTCCTCAATCCTGCACTCTGTACATAGCTTACTCTTCAATCCTGCACTCCGTACATAGCACACCCCTGAATCCTGCACTCTGTACATAGCACACCTCTCAATCCTGCATTCTGTACATAGCACACCCCTGAATCCTGCACTCTGTACATAGCTCACCCCTCAACCCTGCACTCCATACATAGCTCACTCCTCAATCCTGCACTCCATACATAGCTCACTCCTCAATCCTGCACTCTGTACATAGCTCACTCTTCAATCCTGCACTCCGTACATAGCACACCCCTGAATCCTGCACTCTGTACATAGCGCACCTCTCAATCCTGCATTCTGTACATAGCGCACCTCTCAATCCTGCATTCTGTACATAGCGCACCCCTGAATCCTGCACTCTGTACATAGCGCACCTCTCAATCCTGCATTCTGTACATAGCGCACCCCTGAATCCTGCACTCTGTACATAGCGCACCTCTCAATCCTGCATTCTGTACATAGCGCACCCCTGAATCCTGCATTCTGTACATAGCTCACTCCTCAATCCTGCACTCCATACATAGCTCACTCCTCAATCCTGCACTCTATACATAGCTCACTCCTCAATCCTGCACTCCGTACATAGCTCACTCCCCAATCCTGCACTCCGTACATAGCTCACTCCTCAATCCTGCACTCTGTACATAGCTCACTCCTCAATCCTGCACTCTGTACATAGCTCACTCTTTAATCCTGCACTCCGTACATAGCTCACTCCTCAATCCTGCACTCTGTACATAGCTCACCCCTCAACCCTGCACTCCATACATAGCTCACTCCTCAATCCTGCACTCCGTACAAAGTCCACTCCTCAATCCTGCACTCCGTACATAGCTCACTCCCCAATCCTGCACTCCGTACATAGCTCACTCCTCAATCCTGCACTCTGTACATAGCTCACTCCTCAATCCTGCACTCCGTACAAAGTCCACTCCTCAATCCTGCACTCTGTACATAGCTCACTCTTTAATCCTGCACTCCGTACATAGCTCACTCCTCAATCCTGCACTCTGTACATAGCTCACCCCTCAACCCTGCACTCCATACATAGCTCACTCCTCAATCCTGCACTCTGTACATAGCTCACCCCTCAACCCTGCACTCCATACATAGCTCACTCCTCAATCCTGCACTCCATACATAGCTCACTCCTCAATCCTGCACTCTGTACATAGCTTACTCTTCAATCCTGCACTCCGTACATAGCACACCCCTGAATCCTGCACTCTGTACATAGCACACCTCTCAATCCTGCATTCTGTACATAGCACACCCCTGAATCCTGCACTCTGTACATAGCTCACCCCTCAACCCTGCACTCCATACATAGCTCACTCCTCAATCCTGCACTCCATACATAGCTCACTCCTCAATCCTGCACTCTGTACATAGCTCACTCTTCAATCCTGCACTCCGTACATAGCACACCCCTGAATCCTGCACTCTGTACATAGCGCACCTCTCAATCCTGCATTCTGTACATAGCGCACCTCTCAATCCTGCATTCTGTACATAGCGCACCCCTGAATCCTGCACTCTGTACATAGCGCACCTCTCAATCCTGCATTCTGTACATAGCGCACCCCTGAATCCTGCACTCTGTACATAGCGCACCTCTCAATCCTGCATTCTGTACATAGCGCACCCCTGAATCCTGCATTCTGTACATAGCTCACTCCTCAATCCTGCACTCCATACATAGCTCACTCCTCAATCCTGCACTCTGTACATAGCTCACTCTTCAATCCTGCACTCCGTACATAGCACACCCCTGAATCCTGCACTCTGTACATAGCGCACCTCTCAATCCTGCATTCTGTACATAGCGCACCTCTCCTTCCTGCACGCATTGCTACTTGGCAGCCAGATCTCTAGACTTTCCCTTTATTCTTCTGCTTTTTCCCCTCTTCCTCTTTCCTCCCTATCTTCTCATTTTTGGGTAACACAATGGTTTATACACGTTTCTTCCTTTTCAATTAGGTGCATTCCAGGAGTTTTTAAATGGAGTTCAGTTATGTAAAACTCAGGGTTGGAACCATGTCTAGCCTTATATTCGAAACCTGTGGTAAGGAAGGTATGGTGGAAAAGAAATCCTTTAAGTTGTCTTCAAGAACTGTATACTGTATTTAGAAAGCATAAGCTTTTGGTTCTAGGCTTTATCTTGTCTGAAGTTTCTCCTCCCTGGCTCTGCCCTCTGGGAATGGTATTCTATTTCATGTCACATTATGGGTTACATTGCACAATGTATCTCTGTAATCTGATGAGTCTAACATGATCCGCTCTATGTACTCCAGCACCTTTCTTTCATTTCTCTTTTTGTATGGGGAAATTTTCTATAGAAATTACATTTAAAAAAGAAATGTGTTGATCTTGAGTTGCATGGGCTGACTCACTCTAAATATTACCAGGCACAAAGAAATCCCTAAGGAAGTTGCAATCAACCACAGGACCAGAGAAGTGGGACTTATCCACAAAACATTCTTTGAGTTATATGCATTTCATGACTGAGGAGGCCAAAAGCCAAATCTACCAGATAAACAGAGAAATATCTGTACTTGAGATTCAAATGTTACTAAACCCAAAACAGTAAACTCAGTCTGTATATGCAGTACAGCATGCTTGTTATACTTATTGTGGAACCTAAGATGTTAATCCTCTGCATTGTGTAAAAACATTGTTTGATCCTTTCTTCTCTAATCCTCCCCTTCTCCACTGTCCCCAATATATTTCCTGATAATATAGAACCAGGGGACAGACTGCACATGCTCAGTTTGGTGTGTATTGCTAGAGTTTCTTTTTTTTTTTTTTTCTTTAATGGGAGGGTGCATGTGATCAGCACAGGGCAAATCAGCACTGTCCAGATAGAGGGTCAGGAGTCCTGCATCCTGATAGGACAGTAAGTGCAGAATGAAAACTCCTCCTACAAGCTTTAACCAGACTCTCATAGAAGTCACAAGACTGCTATATACTGCTGATGAGAAAAGATATTTAGCAGTTTATAATTACTAAAGTAATTGCATTTCCATGTCCTGTGTACTGTGGGAGACCAGATATAGTGAATGCAGGCTCCTGGGTTTAGTAAGGGTCCTTTCACACGGCTGCTCCGTGTGTCCGCAAATCATCCCATCCGTTTGCGGATGATTTGCGGACATAATGTAAGTGAATGGCACTGCGGGTGTCAGCGGAATACCATCCGCTGACACCCGATTTTCCTCCTCTCAGTTCTGTTCCGTTTTTACAAATGGAACAGAACCCTATTTTTTCTTCCGTGTAAAAAACGGAAAGGAAGGAAAATCGGATGTCAGCGGTGTCATCCGCTGACATCCGCAGTGCCATATACTTACATTATGTCCTCATATCATCCACAAACGGATGGGATGATATGCGGGCACACGGAGCGGATGACAGAAATGTCATCCGCTCCGTGGAAAAAAAAAAGTCCCGCAGCGGACCTTTTACACGGAGCGGCCGTGTGAAAGGAGCCTTACACTTTAATATAAAAAGAAAATGTTTGAACTTAACTGCCACACAAGCGGGACATGCGTCAGTTTATACAAAATCATATACAAATGTATTTATTATAAATTAAACAATAAAAATACATAACACAGTGGTACAGTGGTGTAGTGGTTAGCACTTTCACCTGGCAGCAAGAGGGTCACTGGTTCGAATCCCAACCACGACACTACCTGCCTGGAGTTTGCATGTTCTCCCTGTGCCTGCGTGGGTTTCCTCCGGGCACTCCGGTTTCCTCCCACACTCTAAAGACATGCTGGTAGGTTAATTGGATCCTGTATAAAAAAAAAAAAAAAATTGGCCCTACTGTGTATGTATGTATGTGAGTTATGGACCTTAGATTGTAAGCTCCTTGAGGGCAGGGACTGATGTGAATGTGCAATGTATATGTAAAACGCTCCGTAAAATTGACAGCGCTATATAAGTACCTGAAATAAATAAATAAAACAACCCAATAGGTCAAAAAAACATAGACTATATGCAAAAGCAAATGAGTACCAACTGCGACCAATTTCATACAGTAATATTCAATTCTTAATTATTCTCTTATATTATAACCATTCATGTCCTATAGAGATAGTAAAAAGTCCTCATGGGTCAACGCGTTTCTGGTTTTGCTTATTCAGGACTCATAGAATAAGAGTGAACTAGTGAGGTTCCGTGCTGCTACCTCACCTTTGTTTGCATCTCATTTACAAGCTTGAGGTGTGGATCACGTGGAATTATTTTGTTGTTACAACACATGGAACATGAATGGTTTTAATATTAGAAGGATAATTAAGAATTAAATATTATTGTATGAGATAGGTTGAAGTTGATACAGTTACCATTGCATATGCATTAGGTTATGTTTTCATGTCATGTGGTTTTATTGTTTATTTTGTAATAAATAAATTTGTATATGATTTAATATAAAATCTCTGTATGTGTTTCCCACTGGTGTGCCAGTAAAGGGCGACCATTTTTTTTTTTTATACAAGTTTGGTAGATATTGTGGATGTGGCATTATAGGGGTCTAAGTACTGCTAAAAAAAAATAAAACACAAACAAGCGTGGCTACACATGGCTACAATTACATTTGCCAAAACTGAGGTTGAGACTTATGCTGATGAAGTCAAAAGTGCTAAGAGGGAGAAATTCAAGCTGATCTGTCAGGAAGAAAGCAAGTTGTACCCGTGGCTCACCTGTATTAGCGATGCAGTAGAATAATTACACCTGCACATACTTTTTCTGGATATCCTGACTCCAAGTGACAGATTATCTCAAGTGACAGTCATTGACTTACCAAGAATTCTGGGGACCAGCCACTCCAGAAGCACTGGCACAGAACAATGGACTATGCCATCTTCTTTTCAGAGCAGCCCAAGTGGACATGATCCTAATGGGGCAGAGGCAAACAGAGATCCTGTACACTTTCACAATACCCATATCATAAAAAAAACTACCAATTAAAGCTGTATTATATGTTGTTCATACTCACTCGGTCACTATGAGATTCCTTTAGTGTACAGTATTCTGAAAAAGAAAAACTGGTTGATCCTGCTTTTCTCTATCTCCACCTTCTGTTCATGTCTCCAATTCAGCTAGGGAGTTTTGCAGCTGTGGTGGTAACTCTGCACATGCTCAGTTATCACTGAGCTGTTATGCTAAGCTTTTCCTCCCTATCACATCTGGGCAGCCCATGTGACTATAGAGTCACACATGTTGGCATATACACATTGGTAAATGACAGCCCACTAAACACAATGGAGGGGGGGGAGGGTATTACATGTAGATTAACGGATGCTTCACCTCCATATTATTATAAGACACAGGCTGGAGGGGCATGACACAGCCTGTGACTTTCAGAAATCTGCTCACACATTGTTATTTCCACAAAATAATAATGATTTGATTTCAAATATATATTTGTTTGACAATTTAAAACAGTTTATAGATATTCATTGTTTATTTTTACTCTGTATTCCAAAGGCTGATTTCTTTTTATTTTGAACATGTGACCATCAGCAGCAGAGGACTAGGAGCTCCTTGTGCCTATGTTTCCCTGCAGACAGGCTGGGAAAGATCTGGGTCATGTGACATCTGTATATCAGTTAGGAAAAAGGTACTTAGCTTTTCTTTTTTTTTAATTAAAATAATTACAATGCCATCATCCATATACAAAAATAGAAGGTACATGGAAATTAACCAGTGTGGGTTTAGTAGTAAGGGGTATTAAAATTTCAAATAGGACATTGGCAGACATTGGGTTGAATCTTTTGGCCAGGGACCTAATAGGGGTTGTCCTACCCCATACATGATAAGTTCCACTATGAAGGTGAAGTCATACAGGTCTGTCACTATGTTGCCTTGGGTAAGGGTTGAAACATCCGTTTCATCTGACAACTGTGAAATTTTATTGAAACATTTGCAAGAACATTGCTGGAGTGCTGCTGAAATTTTGACTTTCCATATTGACTTTGCATGATGACATCCTTTTCAGGCACCCAACTTACACACCAGTCGAACACTGTAAGGAATGCAGCTCATAGCTTCAATATTTGAACCCGTCCCTGCTCTATTAAAGATTGCCCATTCAGGCGTTGACCATGTCTGGGCCTGGCACTTGGCCCCTCAGACTTGTGCACTGCATCCTGGAAGTAATAGGGGAAGGTCCTAAGCTCTCCTATATTAACCACTTTACCACCGGAGGATTTTGCTGTCTTACGTCCAGGCCACTTTTTGCGATTCGGCGCTGTGCGAATTTAACTGACAATTGCGCGGTCATGCGACGCCGTACCCAAACAAAATTTACGTCCTTTTTTTCCCACAAACAGAGCTTTCTTTTGGTGGTATTTGATCACCTGTGCGATATTTACTTTTTGCGCTATAAACAAAAAAATAGCATTTATTTTGAAAAAATAACAATATGAAATTCCCCCCAAAAAAAATGTAAAAATCAAAATTTTTTTAAATTTTTGGCCAATTTGTTTTCTGCTACCTATGTTTGGTAAAAAAAATCACAATAAGCGTATATTGATTGTTTCGCGCAAAAGTTATTGCGTTTACTAACTAAGGGAAAGATTTCTGTCATTTTTGGTGGGTTTTTTTTTAAAGCGTAATGGCGGCGATCTGCAATTTTTTTTGCAGGACTGCGACATTGCGGCGGACAGATCGGACCCTTGACTGACATTTTTGACACTTTTGGGGGTAACAGTGACATTTCTACAGTAATCAGTGCTATAAATATGCACTGTTACTGTAAAAATGACACTGGCAGGGAAGGGGTTAACTTAATTGGAGAGGGAGGGGGTTAATGTATGCCTGGTGCTTACTAACGTGTGTGGGGGGAGGTGACTGAGTGACACAGGGACAGATCGCATGTTCAGCTATGCTGAACCCTGCAATCTGTCACTCCCTGTCACTTAGGAGATCCGCCCGCTCTGTTTACACAAGCGGGCGGATCTCCAAACTCGATTCCCCGACGATCGGGGAAGAGCAGCAGCGATCGCCGCCGCTCCTCCCCTGGCCCGACTCCCGCTGTGACTGAAAACAGCGGGAGCGCGCCTACAGGGGGAGGAGTCCAGCAATGTAGGTCTACGTCGCTGGACGGAATCGAGCCACTTTGCCGCAGTACAGTCAACGTGACTGGTCGGCAAGTGGTTAAAAGTCCAAGGTATTGCCCTGGATGGGCAAAGTGGCAGAATACATTCATAGCAAACCTAAACCCCTTTTACTTTGCACTTGCAGTGAAGATAACATTCAACTACCTTGTTAGACACGGTCGGTCATACCTCTCCAAATATAGAAATATGACATCAACTTTTTTTTGTTAAAGTTCTTATAAAAGTCTAATGTAAAATAAAAAAAAATATGATTTGCATTTATGAATCATTCTGGTATGTGATAAACCAGTGCTCAAGAATTACTGACAATCCTTTTACAAGCTGCCAAAGGTTTGAGAAAGGACAGTTAAGAACCACTGAGCTCCAAAGTCCAGATGAGTAATCATCCCACACATTGCTATCTAATGCTTCAATGTGAATTGTTTTACTTCAGCTTCCTCTTTGTACTGAGTTGCCAATCGCCAGCTACAAGCTAAAATCAGGCTTGTAGTGGGCATGCCTGCTCTATAAACTAATCACTGGTATTTCAAAGAGCAAGCACAGGGGAAAGGGCAGCAACAACAATCTTGCAGCATTGCATACACTGAAAAGTGTTGTCACTTTCCTTATGTTGGGTTGGCATATGGCGTAGCAAGGTGGGTGGGTCATAACCAGATGTCCTGGGCATAACCAAATGTGCCTGGGCACACCCTAATCACCCTTTGTAAAAAAAAAAAAAAAAAGATAAATAAATTATAAAAAATAATAAATAATACAATAATACGAATAAAAACTACTGACATCAACCACTGCCCTACTGATACCAATATCTGCCTTACTGACACTGTCCACTGCTCTACTGACACCATCAGTATACAGTGTATACACATGCACAGTTGCACACACACATATGAGTTTGAGCTTTGGGGTGCACACCCTAATGCAGTAGGCTGTGCACACCTTTGACTAGAGATAAGAAAAATTCAGAGTTTATATTTCCCTGAATATTTGCCAAAAATTAGGAGATTTCAGCAAACTGTTGCCATTTTGGCAGAATTCATTAGAGTGATTTGGGAAGGTAAAATAAATGGAATGGGCCATACACACTATACAATTGTCTTTAGATTTTTTTCCTTTAGACTTACCAAAATCATATAATATGAGGTCAAACCTAAACACTTTCAATTTGTATGCAATCAGGCAGGCCTTTGCACTACATAGTTGAAGGTGAATCTAACAGGAAATCTAACAAAGTTGTATATTGTGTATCCAGCTTTATTTGCAAGGGTGCAACATGTTTTTATTGGTTTTGTGGGTTACAAAAGCTCCTTTTAACTATTATCTTGTCAAATACACCTCCAATTAGTCTCATTGTTTTATGCATTTTTCCCAGAAAAAAATAAAGAGTAAATTATAGAGTAAAGCCTCGTACACACGCGTCGAAAATCGGCAGGGAATTTTCGTCCGATGACCGATTTTCGGCTTGTTAGTATGATGCTTCCGACAACCGACTCCGACCTTTCGGCCGAAAAAAATCTGGTGTGCAGACTATAAAATTTTTGTCCTCCGTCAAAACACGGCCGATTTTCGTGCAGCCAGTACAGATTTCGACAGGGAAAAATCTTATGAGCAAGACTGGGCATGCTCAGAGAAGAAAGAACACAAAGAAAGCAAACTAACACATGACATCACTTCTGAAGTAGAATTTTGTCGGGCGAGAAAATTCGTGTGCAGTCTAGGCACATTCCAACCAACAAAACACCACTCTGGACAAAAGTCTGACGATCGGTCGGCCGATAATCGTTGCGTGTGTACTAGGCTTTACACGAACAAATAAAGTGACAGCACACAAAAATATATATAAAAAAAAAAAAAAGAGAAACATAAAAACAAAGAACACTAAATAAAAAAACTTAAAAAAACCTACTATAACTACCCCCCTTCCAAAAAAAACAAAAAACAAAAACAAAGGATAGAATTTATTTTCAAGTACATTCAGCCTAAGCAGCTTATTGAGGAAAATTAAGAGTTTACAATTTGGCTGCATTTTGCAGATGGAAAAATTGGTACTTTCATCAGTCGTCCTGACTATCCCTAATCACAATTGATTGTGTATAATTTAGCAAAAATCGAACAGTTTCCACGAGCGTTTCATTTTTGTATCCAGCTGTTTGTAAAGAACAATCTTTCACAACAACAATTTTCTGGATTAGGAAATGAAAGAATTATTTTTGGATATATACAGACCAAACATCTGTTCCCACGAATTGGGTGACGTGTTTACACCTTTGCAGACCTTCCACTGTTTATGATACCAGTCTCCTGTTTACTAGTTAATTATTCATGGAAATCTATAGAATCCTGGCTTTAGTAATTACTTTTCCTACCTGCCATTAGTGCTCTTCAATAGATTGCTCTGCAAAGACTGGGTTTTGCAGTGTCATATGGGTTTTGGATTGAAGGATCCTGTACTTTTAAATCGTTTTGTAATTTTTCTTTTACAGAAACCATAACAAAGCATATTGGTTTTGTTAATGTCCAGAAGAAAAGATTCTGTGTTGCTCTTACCAACAATATATAACAAATGTATTTTTTCTAGTTTGGAAAATAAAAAAGAAAAAGAATCTAGTTGGACTTTCCCTTTCAGCTGCTCCTTATAATAAAAAAAACTGCACTGAATATAAAACGTTGCTCATTTATATTTTATTACATGGATAGTAATGTGTGCACCTGTGTGATAAAGTGAATCATAGCTGGTGCTAACTAATGCATTTTTACAGGAAATAATTCATGTGACTACACAGACTTTGCTAAAAAAAAAATGACTGTTCCTTCGGGATACGTGAATTAATGTAGGCAGGAAGGGTGTTACTGGCAGGATCACCAGGTCAAAGCAATATTGAACCCAAAAACAAAACGTTAATATATCGCACTTTACCAATCCTTTTTCTCTTTTTAAACTTTTTTTTTTTTCTTTTTTTTTCACCGTGTGAGCCAGTAAGTCTGTTATTTTTTTACCCTTATTTAACCACTTAAGCCCCGGAAGATTTTACCCCCTTCCTGACCAGGGTTTTTTTTGCGATTTTTTACTGCGTGACTTTAACGGACAATTGCGCGGTCGTGCGACGCTGTACCTAAACGAATTTCACGTCTTTTTTCCCCCCACAAACAGAGCTTTCTTTTGGTGGTATTTGATCACCTGTGCGATTTTTTGATCATGCGCTATAAACAAAAAAAGAGCGTAATTTTTGCAAAAATAACAATATTTTTCACTTTTTTTATATGAAATTCTCCCCCCAAAAAATGTAAAAATCAAAATTTTTTAACATTTTCGGCCAATTTGTTTTATGCTACATATGTTTGGTAAAAAAAAAAATCGCAAAAAGGGTATTTTGATTGGTTTGCGCAAAAGTTATCGCGTTTACTAACAAAGGGAAAGATTTTTGTCATTTTTGGTGTTTTTTTTTTTTTAACGAGTAATGGCGGCGATCTGCGATTTCTTTTGCGGTACTGCGACATTGCGGCGGACAGATCGGACCCTTGACTGACATTTTTGACACTTTTGGGGGTACCACTGACATTACTGCAGTAATCAGTGCTATATATATGCACTGTTACTGTAAAAATGACACTGGCAGGGAAGGGGTTAACTGTATTGGAGAGGGAGGGGTTAAGTGTGTCCTATGGGCCTGTTTCTAACTGTGATGGGACATGTCTCCTATTGTAAAAACAGAGATCAATGGTTCTACATAGTAGAACCGTCTGATCTCCATTTTTACACAGGGGGGAATGACAGGCGGCTTGTTTACATAAGCCGCCCGCCTTTCTCCCGCTCTACCGACGATCGTAGTGTGACCGGCGCGCTCGCCCGCTATTGGCTCAAAACCCAGTGACAGGCTAGCGACGTAGATCTACGTCACTCTGCCTGGCCGGGGCTGACTGCCGCAGTAAATATATTGTGCGCAGTCGGCAAGCGGTTAAAAGACCAACCTGTCCAGTAAAAGTAGCAGTTAGAGGGTTTAGATAAACTGTTTACCACTGGCATGGGCTGCTTACAATGATCGGCTTTTATTCATTTATGTAAAAATTGTATGCCATAAAGAAAAAAAAAACTGTTAATGTAAATGCCTAAAGTGCCTAAATATCTTCTAAACTTGCCCCATTTAGGAGATATTCTAGCGAGCAGCAGCCAGTGATGTCACCAGTGCATGCACTTTGAAGGAACGGTTCATTTAGAACCCTGTGCCATGACTCCCGCGTGTGGGAGTGACATCATTACAGGTCGACCATTCAAACAGTCGCAACCCATGAACCCGGAAGGAAGACCTGGTGAACATGGAAGCCTCTGCAGCGGTGACAGCATGCCGCTGAAGGGCTTTGTTTCAAGGTAAGTCTTTCATAATGTGCTAGTATGCAATTCATACAAACACATTATGTCTTTACTTTGCAGGGTTTGGTTTTTTGTTCTTTTTTTTTTTTTTTTAGCTTTACTACCGCTTTAAGAAATGTTGGCTGAAGTTTGGTTTTAGGTTGCCAAGTCCATCTTAGTGCTCTTTCACACGGGCGGTCCGATCAGATCCGCCTATCAGTTTTTTAGGCGGATCTGATCGGATCCTCCATGCAGCTCAATGGGGCAGCGGGTGTCAGCGGAGGTCACCTCCGCTGACACCCGCTGCCATCCGCATCCGATCCTGTGCTGAAATCTGGACGGATGGAAACCCTATTTTTCCATCCGTTCAGTAATCGGATCGGAGGGGATCTGATGAGAGCGGACAAGCGGTCCGCTCTCCTCCGATCCCCCATAGAGGGCAGCGGGTGCTGAGACACCTCCCTCTCCGCTCTGCAAGCGGAGACGGAGCTGTCATCCGCCCGGCTCAGCGGGGATCGCGGATCGATCCCCGCTGAGCAACACGGATCCGCCTGCGGAGGCGGACCGTGTGAAAGAGCCCTAAATCTACTAGTGCTGGGGTCTCCAAACTTTCTAAACAAAGGGCCAGTTTACTGTCCTTCAGACTTAGGGGGGGGGCAGACTGTGACCATTGAGAATAGAAAAGGTCCTGATGTCAGTGGTAATAAACAATTCCCCATCTTTGGTGTCAGTGAGAGGAATTGTGCCCTATCATTGGTGTCATTGAGAATTGTGCACTATGATTGGTGTCATTGAGGGGAATTGTGCCCTATCATTGGTGTCATTAAGAGAAATTGTGCCCTATCATTGGTGTCATTGAGAAGAATTGGGCCCTATGATTGGTGTCATTGAGGGGAATTGTGCCCTATCATTGGTGTCATTAAGAGAAATTGTGCCCTATCATTGGTGTCATTGAGAAGAATTGGGCCCTATGATTGGTGTCATTGAGGGGAATTGTGCCCTATCATTGGTGTCATTAAGAGAAATTGTGCCCTATCATTGGTGTCATTGAGGGGAATTGTGCCCTATCATTGGTGTCATTGAGGGGAATTGTGCCCTATCATTGGTGTCATTAAGAGTAATTGTGCCCTATCATTGGTGTCATTAAGAGGAATTGTGCCCTATCATTGGTATCATTGAGGGGAATTGTGCCCTATCATTGGTGTTATTAAGAGGAATTGAGCCCTATCATTGGTGTCATTGAGAGGAATTTTGCCCTATTATTGGTGTCATTGAGGGGAATTGTGCCCTATCATTGGTGTCATCGAGAGGAATTTTGCCCTATCATTGGTGTCATTGAGAGGAAATGTGCCCTATTATTGGTGTCATTAAGAAGAATTGTGCCCTATCATTGGTGTCATTAAGAGGAATTGTGCCCTATCATTGGTGTCATCGAGAGGAATTTTGCCCTATCATTGGTGTCATTGAGAGGAATTTTGCCCTATCATTGGTGTCATCGAGAGGAATTGTGCCCTATCATTGGTGTCATTAAGAGGAATTGTGCCCTATCATTGGTGTCATCGAGAGGAATTTTGCCCTATCATTGGTGTCATTGAGGGGAATTGTGCCCTATCATTGGTGTCATTGAGAGAAATTGTGCCCTATCATTGGTGTCATTGAGAGAAATTGTGCCCTATCATTGGTGTCATTGAGAGGAATTGTGCCCTATCATTGGTGTCATTGAGAGAAATTGTGCCCTATCATTGGTGTCATTGAGAGGAATTTTACCCTATCATTGGTGTCTTTGTGCCCCATTGTTAGTGTCATTGGGAGGTATTGTGCCCCATCTTTGTTGTCATTGGGAGGTATTGTGCCCCATCTTTGTTGTCATTGGGAGGTATTGTGCCCCATCTTTGTTGTCATTGGGAGGTATTGTGCCCCATTGTTGGTAACATTAGGAGGAATTATGCCCCTTCATTGGTGTCAGTGAGGGAATTGCATCCCATTTTTGGTATCAGTGGATAAAAAATAGCGCCCCAAGGGCTGGATAAAAGCAAGCAAAGGGTCGCATCTGGCCCCTGAGCCACAGTTTGGAGACCATTGTGCTAGTGCAACTAACAATACCGGATCTACGGACTGACAATGCTGCTGTCCAAGTGTCTCCTTTGCTCTTCCATCCGGAGTGGAGACACCCTAAGACAGGAAGCCTAAAGAAGGAAAACTAAAGCAGCCATTACATTTACAGACTTATAAGCTGCAATATATAAAATGTTTGTTTTGGGGTTTAATACTGCTTTAAAGGACAAACTAAATCCTGGCAACAAGCTAATGAAGCCACCACATCTAGGGACTGGTAACTTGCAATTTATGAAATGATTTTTCTTGGGTTTAGATGCACTTTAAAGATTTAGTAGGTTGACAAGTGTCCAATTGCAAGCACATAGGAGATCCAAAGGAGGGCTGAAACAGAAGAGAAATTCTGGAGGTGTGAGTTAAAGCGGAGTTCCGGCCTCAGAGGTCAAATTTCGATAAAGATACCCCGGGGACAGTCAGGGCTAGTACATTCCACAATGGATAACCTCTGAACTGTCCCGGGTCGCACTTACCTGTAAGAAGAAATACTTACCTTGAAAAGTTCTTCTCCAGCGCTGCCATCTCAGGTGTAGGCAGCTGAAGCCAGCGCGTTCTCTTCTGCGGCCTCTTCGGGGACGTCGGAATCCCACAATGCACTGCACCGGCCCCGCTCGTCACTTCCGGTGAAAGCGCGGCATCCCTGCACAGCTTCTGGGCATGCCCAGAAGCTGTTTAGCAGGGAATGCCGTGCCTGCACCGGAAGTGACGAGCGGGGGCGGTGCAGGCGCATTGATTCCTGGGAGCTATGATGTTCAGCTCCCAGGAGTCATCGGAAGGCGGACGTGACGGCGCCGAGGGAGGAAGTGGAAGGAAGGTGAGTATATTTTCTTCAATATCAAGGTAAGTGACCAAAATAATAATTGGGAGCATCCATTTCTTTTTCAGGTGGCCCTTAGCAAGCGGATGGCCCAAAATCAATTTTTGCGATTTTGAGGCCGGAACTCCGCTTTAAGTTAGTTAATGACTTGAAGTGTCAATTAGAGAATTACAGTGATATACAGTCAAATAATATTGTGAATGAATATTGTATATACAGTATATAGCATATCATTAACAGTATAAATATGACACCATGCATCCCTCCTGTAGGGAAAACACTATGAGTTTATTTTTTTCAGTTGTAATTATTGTTAGCAAACAGAAGATTGATTTTAAAAACAATTAGGACTATTGCATTTTACAGTAAGTGTGTCATTATGAACAGCAAGTATCAGGAAACCTGGTCTTTTACAATGACATTTCCTTTCATTTAGATTCAGTGCTAATAATTGAAAAAGATGGAGGAATGAAATACGATTATTTCCGTTAACAGGCATAATCATCAAGAAAATAGATTTTTTTATGGCAACGGATTAATCTATATGATAACTGCCTTACTTAGTCAACAGTTAATTTGCTTCCATATTGTATTGGTTTGTAATGACTAAACAACTTAAAAAACTAAATTAAATACACATCAACAAATCATCTCTATACAGGTCTTGTAAATAACCATCCAACATTGCATTTCTGAATAGATTTATTTAGTAATAAATTAGCAGTGGATTATAATAATAGAGCTATCAAAGGCTTAAACCTTTTGAATCGCTGTTACCAATATCACTAAAGTCTTTATTACAGCAATCCAGAGCTTGGCAAATGTCTCTAAGTATATTCCAATGACTGTGTGCATGCAGGTGTATGCAGTGTGGCAATGCTTTGTGAATACTAAAATGAAATGTAAATGTATGGTGGATGTGTAGTTAGCATAGTTTCCTTGCAGTGCTGTGATCCTGGGTTCACTTTTATGTGGGCTTCTAATTAACCACTTCTGGATCTGAAGGATTTACCCCCTTAATGACCAGGCCATTTTTTGCGATTCGGCACTGTGTTACTTTAACTGACAATTGCACTGTTGTGTGATGCTGTACTTTTTTTCCCCACAAATAGACCTTTCTTTTGGTGGTATTTGATCACCCGTGCAAATTTTAATTATTGGTGCGCTATAAACAAAAAAAAAGAGCAAACATGTATTTTTTCATTATTTTAGGCCAATTTGAATTCTGCTGCGTATTTACGGTAAAAAAAAAAATCCCAATAAGTGTAAATTGATTGGTTTGTGCAAAAGTTATCGTGTCTACAAACTGGGGGAAAGATTTATGTCATTTTTATTTATTTTTTATTTTTTTTCTTACTAGTAATGGCAGCGATCATCGATTTTTAGTGGGACTGTAAAATTGCATTGGACACATGAGACCCCTAACTGACATTTTTGACACTTTTGGGGGGACTGCGACATTGCGGCGGACAGGTCGGATCCCTAACTGACATTTTTGACACTTTTGGGGGGGACCAGTGACATTACTACAGTAATCAGTGCTACAAATATGCACTGTTACTGTAATAATGACACAGGCAGGGAAGGGGTTAACACCAGGGGGCGATCAAAGGGTTAAATGTGTCCCTAGGGGGTGCTTTCTAACTGTGGGAGGATGGGCTTGCTGCATGGACACAGAGACCTGTGTTCCTAAATAAGAGGAACACAGGATTCCTGTGTTCATAACTGACAGAACAGAGGTCTGCCGTGTTTACAACGGTAGACCGCCGTTCTGTCTCCATGGGGAGCTGCTAATTGGCTCCCCCTGTGGCCAATGTGCGGGCGCGCCCCCTCTAGCAGTCTCGCGAAGCGATGTACAGGTACATCATTTCACGGAACAGAGCCGACCTGCCACTGTAAAACAATAGCAGCTGGCCGACAAGCGGGTAAAGAAGAATTAAAGTCCAACTTTAAAAAATTGCTCGGAGAAAGGGTTTTTTTTGGCAACAGAGACATATAAAGTATGTGCTGTCAAAAAACCTCCACGATGCTTGTCATTCTTGGCATACTGTGAGTAGAACCATGGGCCATGTAACTTCTGTGCATACGCAAAGGAGTCACATCATTGGTGACTGTCAATGGCCCAAGAGGACAGCCATAGGACTAATAAAAATTGGCAGGAAGTTAGCCACACCGGACAGAGCTGCAATCGCAGATCTGACATGTCACCTTTAGAGAAGGTCAGACTTAAGCTGTGTTCACATTCACTATATTACCAAAAGTATTGGGGCGCCTGCCTTTACTCGCACATAAACTTTTTTTTTTATAAATTCATTTACTCGCACATAAACTTTAATGGCTTCCCAGTCTTAGTCCGTAAGGCTCAGTATTGAGTTGGCCCACCTTTGCAGCTATAACAACTTCAGCTCTTCTAGGAAGGCTGGCCACAAGGTTTAGGAGTAGCTATGGGAATGTTTGACCATTCTTCCAGAAGCGCATATTTGTGAGGTCAGGCACTGATGTTGGACAAGAAAGCTCTCTCCACTCTAATTCATTCCAAAGGTGTTCTATTGGGTTGAGGTTAGGACTCTGTGCAGGCCAAGCACGGTCCTCCACCCCAAACTCACTCATCCATGTCTTTATGGACCTTGCTTTGTGCACTGTTGCATAGTCATGTTGGAACAGGAAGGGGCCATCCCCAAACTGTTCCCACAAAGTTTAGAACATGAAACTGTTCAAAATGTCTTGGTATGCTGACGCCTTAAGAGTTCTCTTCACTGGAACTAAGGGGCCAAGCCCAACCCCTGAAAAAAACAACCTCACACCATAATCCCCCTCTACCAAATGATTTGGACACAAAGCAAGGTTCATAAAGACATTGGTGAGCGAGTTGCCACTTTAATAAAGCTGCTATCAGTCTTCAGCAGTTTTTCAACAAGCTTCAAGAAGTGCTGAAGCCTGCTAGCAGCTTGTTTAAAGTTGCCATCAGCACTCTCATTAGGATGTGTGTTCAACATTTACAAACTGGAGATGGTTGGTACTTTAACGATTCAACAAAGCTGGCTAAAAGCCCTGAAAATGCTTTACAAATGCTTGCTGTTCACACTGCTCTTATACAAGGTGAAGTCCATGTGAAATAGGCCTTATAATTAAGTATTCCTGAATTTAGATCCCAGTTAATGCTCCATATTTCTCCCACAATCTAAAACATATTGGTAAAATAATGTATTTCTACCCAGGATTAGCACTACATTGTGTCTGTGTGTGTATGACTTTGTTGGGGACATTAGATCTTGGGCTGCTTTGGAGGCAGTGACTCATTAGAATGATATACTATAAGGTGGGTGTCATTTTTAAATGTGATAAGACTAAGACTAATTATTGTATGACAAATGGAAGTCTATTGCTTTAGATCAACTGTGAAACTGTATATGTTTGTGAATAAAGTATACAATCCCCCACAGACGCTTCTTGTTATAGATCAGACCAACCCTAGTGAAAGCCCCCTAGTGCTATATGTGTGGCCCACCAGTTGTCTGACCGTAGACTGACAAAATGTGCTTTGTTAGGGTACACCTGTTACCTATCTAAACCCACTAAACTGACTACAGCCATACAAAGCAGCATCTAGAGGTGTCTGCACCAGCTTCTCCGAATCTAAAGGCTGATTTTTTTTCTTTTGCTTTGCTTTGCTTTGTACTGTAATTTTGTACAGTACAAGTCACCTTACAAGTCTTCCTTTCTTCCCTGCCCATGCACAGGGAAGCACAGCACAGGGTCATTACTAAGGGACCGTTCAGAATGGACATGTTCATAGAATCACTTTGGGATTAAGTTTAGTAATAAAATAGTAATGTGTTAATAAAAAAGTTCAATGTCCATGAAAAACATTGTTTTTGCATTCTGGATGCTCTGCAATACCGCTGGTGCAGCTTTATGTTAAGGCCCGTACACACGTACGGATCATCGTCATACAAACGTCGGCGGACGAAAGATCTGCCGATTGTACGCGTGTTAGTATGGTGCCTCCGACAGCTGTCTGCGCACAATCCGCGGACAAGAGTCTTTCTTGCAAACATGAAAATTTTTGTCTGCGGACACCAGAACGGACGATTGTTCGCCTGTCAGTACAGAAATCAGCCGACAGACCGCAGATTTGCAAGACTGGGCATGCTCAGAAAATAAAAAACACAGGGAAAGTTAACCATTACATGACATCACTTCTGCAGTCAGCTGAAGTCTGCGGACAAAATTCTTGTGCTGTCCTTGTGCTGTCTTTGCACTTTTCAACAGACACCGACATCCCGGGGAGAAAAGACGAACATTTGTATGACGACGATCCGTACGTGTGTACGGGGCTTTAGAAAGACTTTTGCATTAGGATTGATCAGCTAGGGGTGTTTGCACAGATTGAAAGGCACCTGCGAGGTGGTATCAAAAAATTTCAAGACTAGCTTTGTAACGCCAACAGATGGCAGCACAGAAATTGAAAAATGAAGAAATGTTTGCTCCCAGGAAAAATGAACACTAGATAATGATATTCTATGCAGCTGTTATTTGTTGTGTCAAAAAGGGTTAACCGATAATAAATTCATTTCAGATAGCGCTTGCTATACCATAAACTAATAATGCCCAAACAATTGTGAAATGCTGTAAATACCGCTGCAGTGATACAAAGTACCGAACAATAATACAAATATAAACCAAAAATTATATAGAATTATGCATTAAAGTGCATACAGTCCTTAATGCTGCCTTGAGTGCTCCATGCCTCGTTCCCAGGGTTCCCCCTGTGTGTTCCACCATGTGTAATAATATAAACACACCGCACTCACCAGATGTCGGTGACTTTCTGGCCTTATAGCAAGGAAAGTCAACAAGGCTTGTAGGTCTCTAGGGGGCCCTGTCCCATAATTCCTGGTGCCTTGTTTCCACAAAATCAGTGTTCATCCCTGTTGTAATCCAAGGGGTTATCCTATACAGTTTATTAGGCAGATGAAAAATAAATGGAGAGATAGCCTTCCATAGTATAAAATCCTTTGGTTTATTCTTGTAAAATTACAATGTATAAAATCGCAATATAAAACCGTCACTTTATGAATGCAAACGGCCCTCTGATAGTGTGGAGAGATGGACTCTGTCTAGAGCCCATCTTGCGTTCCACTCACTGGGCTGAAAGTGACACGTGGGAGCATCAGTTGACGCGTTTCGTCATCTTACAGGCGATGTCAAAATGCAACAAATTCAAACCCTTGAAATGCAACAGGGAGGAACACTGAATTTGTTGAAACAAGACACCAGGAATTGTGTGACAGGCGCTTGGGTGTCATTCTTAAAGGCACCCCAAACGCAATGAAATTTTGGAGCAATTGCTGTGCCGCAAAATAGAGCTAAAATTTGCCCCTGAACTACTTTGCCATGACAAATGCGCAAAGGGTAGCCTATTCAAATGAAAGGGCTACCCTATGTGTGACACACAAACGCATGTTAATTACGCAAAAATTGTGAATGGGAACGTGCGTTTCTGCCACACAAAATGGGAATCAAATCCTCCACACACACAGATAGCAAGGATAACTTGCCAAAAATGTGTGGCAGTGTTGAATTGTAAGTTTGTTAACTTGCTGCACAGTTTCACTGGTAATTTGAACACTTGCAGATGCAGAGCACTTGAAGCACTCAGACTCAGTTGACTCAGCACTCAGAAGTTCTAGTTGACATTTTTCCAATTTGTAGCACATTTGCGTGGCAAGTCTCTAGCAAGAGCAAAGTTGCAGTGGTGAGTCTACAGCAAGAGCTCTGCAAGTCTACAGCATGAAAATTCAGCCACAGTGACCCCTGTGGTGGGATGACTATTGCACAACATAACTGAACCAGAAATTGCAGCAGACTTGCAGAATGTTTTCATAGAAAGTTGATCCGGAGTCATGAAATATATACTTGCTGCAATTGGGCAACAAACTTGTGAAACCTGGCAAGTCTAGCAATAGCTTAGCAAGTCATTTTCAAACTTGCAGCAAATTGCTTGCTATTTGGGCAGGGATGAGTGAGGGAATATTTCCCTAATAAGGTCAAAGAAGCAATAAAAGTAACAGAACTTTTAAGGGCCCATTCACACCTTTGTGACTAATGCATTAATGTGCGTTAGAACTTTTCAATGTAATTATTTCTAGATGGCACTGCAACATACTGAGGCAATGCAGCCTTGATGGACATGTGTTGCAGCACATAGTGAGTGACACATTGCCATGCATTGTGGTGTGCTGCATCAGAAAAATGTTGCATGGCCTTTTTTTTTTTTTGGTTTGGTGCATTGGCAGCTAACTGAAAATGAATGGAATGCCCCAATGCAACACACGGTAATGCATGACATAATACATGTTAATGCAACACACAGCAATGGAAAATAGTTTTGGCTGGAGTTAGATCATTCAGTGTCTTGATTTTAGAATTCATTTTAGAATTAATTTCACCAGCACCAACTACTGAGATCCCAATCAGCAGCATTAATTAATTTCACTGAACAAAATGAACATACAAATAAACAAAGCTTTCCATCTTTTCTAAATGATGGAATCAATGAGACCAGATTTCAGTTCAATTTTCTTAATGGGAGGGTTCTGTCTAGTGTTACACAAGTTCATTTGATCCTTATCAGCTGGCTTCTTGTCCTCTCATTGACACCTCTACTTTCACAAGTTCATACCCAACAGGTTAATCTGTCTTCTTGCTCAGAGTGACGTTAAGGTTTTGACAATGTAATAGCTTCTTCAATGGTTATTCTTTCATTTTCATTTTATCCATGTGACATCGGTATTGTTTTTTTAAGGCTAAACTCTGGGCAATTTTTTTTCCCAGTGCATGGGTTAACTGGTCTTCTTTTTGCAGGGGATTGGATAGCCAATATATTCTTACCTAATCCTCTGATCCTCCCAAAGCAAGATCGGTCCCTCTGGCTCCTGCCCCCCCCCCCCCATGTTCTTGCAGTCTTGTGCAGTGGACTGTTGCTAACATCATGGCACCCATAGACCTTCTCTGGACATGAAGACATCAGGAACAGTCCACTACTGGACATGTGGGGGTGCCATTTTCCCAGGGATTGAAGGATAGGCTCTGTGTTCACCCCTAGAGAAAACAAGCAGTTAACCCATGCAGTGCTGGCACAGCGCTGCTGTATGAAAAAAAAAAATCAGCTAGCAGTGGGCTTTACAGTAGTGTACATAAGGACTTCCTCTGATACACTACATTGATAGCTTGAGTTTTAAAGTATATGGGAAAACACTGTCTTTGTTGGTCCTTCTTATAGTGCAGTAGTCAACAAACTGCAGCCATTTGCTTGCCCTTGCTCTCCGGCCCTTGGGACACTATTCCTCCCACTGACACCAACAATAGAGCAAATATTCCTGCACTTACATCAACAATGGGGAGCTATTCTTCCCACTGACACCAATGATGGGGCACTATTCTTTCCACTGACATCAATTATGGGGCACTATTCCTCCCACTGACACCAATGATGGGGCACTATTCCTCCCACTGACACCAATGATGGGGCACTATTCCTCCCATTGAAATCAATGGTGGGGCACTATTACTCCCACTGACACAAATGATGGGGCAGTATTCCTCCCACTGACACAAGTGATGGGACACTGTTCCTCCCACTGATATCAATGGTGGGGTACTATTCCTCCCACTGACACCAACACTGGGGCCATATTCCTCCCACACACACCATTGGTGGAACACCATTCCTTCCACTGATATGAGGCACTATTTCTCCCACTGACACCAACAATAGGGCAATAATTCCTGCACTGACATCAACAATGTGGTGCTATTCTTCCTACTGACACCAATGATGGGACACTAATCTTTCCATTGACATCGATGATGGGACACTAATCTTTCCACTGACATCAATGATGGGGCACTAATTTTTCCATTGACATCAATGATGGGGCACTATTCCTCCCACTGACACCAATGATGGGGCACTATTCCTCCCCCTGACACCAATGATGGGGCACTATTCCTCCCACTGATATCAATGGTGGGGCACTATTCCTCCCACTGACACCAAGGATAGGGCACTAGTAATTCCCCTAAAAACAAAGATAGGACATTGTTTATTTCCACTGATGCAGTGACATTTCTACTCCCACTGGCCACAGTCAGGCCCCTCTAAAATCTGAAGCACAGTAGACTGACCTTTTGTTCTGAAAGTTTGGAGACCCCTGCTATAGTGAATTACATATCATACATCAAACACTTGTACAAAAAAAAAAATCATAATTGCACATACTGTATATTTGCAGCGGAAAAAAATTGTGCATTTATTATTTTGTGTCAATCAACCTGCAAGCATTGCAACTGTGATCAAATGAATGGGCTGAAAATCACACAGGAATTGTACAGAATTGCAATTGAATTGCACAGGAATTGAATTGCACAGGAATTACATAATAACGTGGACCGCGTTCCTGTGCGATTCAGGTGTGAACAGCCCTTACTGTGTGGAGCATTCATTATTTTTTGCATATTTATTCTAATTGATTGTTACACTGTTTCGGTTAATGATACTGTGCTGCCTGATTTTATATGATATTATTAGAAAACGCAGATACAGCATTTTATTTTTTTGGTAAGCTGCAGCTGCTTTAACATTTATAGTATATTTAAAATACAAAGTGCAGATTCTTTATATATACATGCTCATTTAAAAATATCATTGCAATTGTTACATTGTTTCCTAAATTGAGACTGTCCTAGATAAAATAAAAGCGTAACTATGGTTTTCAAAGCAAGCATAACATGGTATGTTATTACATGAAATGGAACGTGTGCGTGATTCTGCTTACATTTTTGGTTAGATTTTTTTTTTTATGTAATGTAGAACTATGGTAGTCACACATAGAGGTTTAACATAACACTTGATGGCTCCAGTTTTTATTTACTTTTTGTGGGTGTAGCCACCCTGACCTAAGCAGGAGTCAATCTTTAAATGTAGTGCTGCTAAGCTGTAATCAGACTAAGCTGGAATGATTGTTCTTTGTTCATTTGGTCCAAAGTAAGTTATCATTTATCTTTGCCTGTTGCTGGGGTCCCTGGCAATAGTGCAAGATGATCCTATAATCCTGGGTTATGAATATTTGTCTCCCTAGCCTACCACTAGGAGGTTTATTGCCAAAGGGGCCAGCTGGGAGATGATATAAATATCTGGGTTGACCTTGCAAGCTCTCTCTTTCCTCCGGGCCCCTGCCTGGGGAGGGCGTGTGCTGGCAGTCTTATCCTTCTAGGCCTGTTGTCTAGGTAGGGCAACTTGTGAGTTTTGGGGCCTAGGTTCCCAAAACATTGCTGGATGTGACTCTCCCAGCAAGAGAGAAACCAACACCAGGGCGGAACTTCGGCAGGAAAGTTGGCTTAGTGTCTTACCCATGCTGCGACAGCTCCACATTCTAGTGCCTAAGAATTACATGATGCTGTTTTAGCTTCAAGGTCCTTTTAGGCTTTGAGAATGATTTGACTGGATTCTGCTGTTTGCTTTGAGTGTACTTTTCCCTAACCCTCTCTCCCGGAGCTTATAATGGCTGTGACAGTGCAGAGCCAAGTCACAGTGTGAAGATTTGGTGGCTTTGGTGGCACCTAGGGTTCTCATCCATACAAGGTGAAGGGTTCAGGATGCATGTCCTACAGGGAAGAAACAGGATTTTCCATCTCCTCTGGTGTTTGCAAATCCTTGATTGGGTCCTGGAGCCTGGAGGTTTTGTAGAGTATTGTATGGGATAAATCCTTAAACCCTGGGTCCACATTTTGCTGGCAACCATCATACTAATTGTGAAGGTGTGCACATGATTATTGTAAGGAAGCTGACTAGAATTCAGGGCTTCACCTGGGAGATAGAACATTCTGTCCAGGAGTTAGGGTGTGCATGTAGATAGGTGTAGTCTATTTTTTCCACTGCATTTTGTGTTCAACTGCAGTGCCAGTACAGACAGAGAGGAAGTCAGGAGGAACATGGTTCCTCTATGGTTTTCTTGGTCACGTAGTCAGTGATCCGGTTGGATGCTGACAGCCAATGTGACTCTGGTGGCCATCTTGGGTCAGTCAGAGTCTATTTAAAACCCTGGCTACTGGGTTTAGCGCGCCTTTAATGCGTGGTTAATGTAGGGACAAGTTATCTATTTGTCAGGGACAGTCTTAGTGGCAGAGAAAGGTTTCAGATAAGTAGAGAAAGAAAAGGGATGCATACTGTAACTCTTCCTAGAGACCTCCCCAGTTGGGCTCGGACCGGCCATGCTGCATTCTTGCATCCCATAAGACAAACGCTATCAGCTTGGCGTAAACCTGCTCCGCTACTCGCTGCTGTCATCGTGAGTGTTCCCAGTTGGTCTTGTTGTGAACTGTTGTACTCTGACTTCAATACAAGTTCTTTCAATTGTATCTGTTTTTTGTCGCCACACCACGCTGCCCCCACACCCACATGCATTGGTACAGCTGTAAGCAGCAACAGTTGGTGTAGGTATGCACAAGAGCATATATAAGTGTAAATATGGTCTATAAGGTCAGACGAGGGCCTGAGGACTGACAGCAGAGCAGTGACACTGCAAGTAAAAGCAAGGACTGATCAGGATTAATTTTGTAACAAAGAAAAAAAGAAACCCGTAAGGGTAACCCATGTGTTGTTTTGAGCTTTATTTCAGTAAGTGGCCAGATTTGGTGAATGCATGCATCCTTAAAGCTCTTACAATTTTAAGCTAATTATGCTGAGCAAGGTGATTACTTTTAAGACTGTTTTAACAAACAACAGAGACTGACTATGCACGATAGGGCAATGTGCAATGAAGCTGAATAAACATTAACCAGAATCCATAGACTTATCCTGTTTATCTACAGGCTGATCCTATGTCATGTTGCAAAGTAGCAGCTGAAGCAAGAAGAACACAGATCTGCAATCTATTCAATCTGCTGTAAGCCACTGCACTCGGGATAACAAACATTGTTCAAGGTCCTGTTATTTATAGAGCTAAATTTTTTTGTGTTACTCTAACCAAGGAACATAAGGATCACAGTGACCCAGCACAGCAGATTCCGTAATAATGGCAAGTTAAAGCAGTGCAGTGCCACCCCCATAGGGGTTGCTGGAGGATGACTGTCCCTAGAGGTTGCCCTGACTTTGGAAGCCATTCAACAGCTCTGACACAATTCAAAGAGAGAGTGCAATTGCAAAAGACTCCAGAGAAATAATAGAGATTGCAAATGGGAATTTTATTATATCTTCTTGAGTTAAAAAAGAATAAAGAATGTAAAATGCAGGTATTACTCCAAGCTTGCAAACCTTAGCATTAAACAGAATTACAGAGTTATACTATGAAATGGCAAAAACAATGAATAAGGCGGTAAGGACCAAAGGCCCTAAGAGAACCTATGACCCCAGGTATAAGAGGGGGAAGAAAAGACTTATTGTCAGTCAGCTGTCTCGAAGCCCTGATGCCACGGGCACAAAGAAATAGCAAAATACAATATGTGAGATCGCAGTAAGAGTTCCCCTTTAAGATAACCAGGTACAGTAAACTGATTCCTTTGGGTGGAGAAGTCCTTGAGGTAAGGGTGTCCAAGATCTTCAGCTAGCTATGAAAGGGCCCAAGCTGTTGCTGTGGTGACCAGCAAAGGTGAAAAGAGCAAACAAGAGGTCTCCCAGTGAGAGGCCTTTGATGTAGGGGTGTCTGCATGCAGTGTCTCTGAATGTAAGGTTAAGGATGGGCTTCTGCCCGCTCACCACTCCTGGAGATACCAAGGCTTGCAGAGAAAGGATGTCCAAGACAGGCTCTTTAAGGGTCTGGAGTCAGATGAAGATGCCCGACTGGCCACCTGATGACCCAGGGATTTAGTGGCATCTGGGTGGGCATAGGTGAAAGTGGCTCCAGATAGCCACTCTGCTGATAAGAGGTCGGTAACTAAGGATCTGCCTCCAGATCTAAGGCTCACTCATGGAAAGGCCCTCTGCGCTGTCCAGGCCATGGCGCCCACTCACACTGACCAGGGGAGCCTATCTTCTCGCTCGTGTAGCTGTAAGTCCCAAGCCCCTCCCCATTCTATTTATCTGCTCACCCAGAATTCTTTCAATCTCCAACCAGCTAGAACTTGTAGTTTGCAGCAGCATTCTATCCATCGGATTTCTAAACTATATGTCCCACGATCCCCTGCATTAAGTAGTGGTCTCTCTCCCTCTGTAACAAGGAAATGATGCAATAATCCCCATGCTGGGCACTAGAGGGAACAAAGCTCAATGTTATCTTCAGTAAAGGAATGTCCCATGATGGCAAAAGCGATATAGCCAGCGCTTGGCTAAAGCAGTATGAAACCCAAAAGTAAACATTTATTATATTGTGGCTTACCAATTCTTAGATGTGATGGCTGCATTCATTTTACTTTTTAGGCTTTCTTTTTATATTTTTACCTGGTGATCCGGCCAGTAAGTCTATTGTTTTTCAACAGAAAAAGCTGTCCTGCAAATGTAGCAGGTAGGGGTTGAGAGAGAGAAACCATTTACCATGGACAGGTACGCTTACAATGATCACCTTTTATTTTATTATTTATGTATAACATTTAACCCAGGTGTAGCACCCTCCTAGGTAGGTGCTAGAGAGAGAGAATATAGATTTGGATCCTGTCTGCTTACCAGAAGGATTGCAGATAAATCTATGTTGCTCTCTCCCTACCAGAGAGCAGGATCTGCTAGTGAGATCTGCTTGATGTGCTCAGGTGCAGCTCAGGTTGTCTGAAGTGTTTCACACTGGTCCTATAGGGAGGCATATTGGACAGTGGGAGGAAACCTGACAAATGAGTGCACCAACATTTAGTACAGTCCTGCTGATTGGCAGAAGAAAGTGTTGTGGTGCATGCTGGGATACTGTATAAATGCCAGGAGCACATGTGATCAGGGTCTTTCAGCTGGAGAGTGGAGTCCCGGAGGGAGGGGGCGGTTGCCTCCTCCTCTGTAGAAATTGCCATGCGTTCTCAGATGGTCGAGCTGAGGGCCTAAAGAGCTAGAGAGGAACTGAGCCCGGAGGTCCTGTAAAACTGACAGGAGGGGAAGACACTGGAAGGATATGATTCTGCATACAGCGAGTAAAGACCTGTGTCAATGGGCCTGACCTGAGGAGGGCCATCCCTGCAGCAAGAAGAGTCAGTGGACGGGTGTCAGTAAAGGGGATGCTAGAGAGTGTCCTGAAGATAATGTAGATTCACCAAATCTATTGCTGGGGAGAGAACAAGGAGACTAAACCCACGTGGCAGTATGGTCAAAGCAGTGTGACTGCTTCCACAAGCAACCTGGTGAGGCCAAGTGAGAGTTGTCCTTTTTACCTGTAAATCATGCCAGTTAGAGTATCCCACTATTCCCTTCTCCCATCCAAGTTCATCAATAAATACCAAAACCCCTGGACTGTTTATTGAGTGACGAGTCATTGGGATTAAGGATGATTTTGTGAACTGTACCCTAAGTGACTGTCTGGAGGTAATCAGAGGAGGCCCAACAAGTCATCAAATAGCAAGCCCTACGGGGACAGTGCTACACACAAAAAAAAAAACCAAAAAGCGGTTTCTGTAACTGCTTATAGCTGAAGTTTGTCTTCAATTTGTTAGTCAAGTCCATCTAAATCTTCTAGTACATCCAACACTCCCCTCTCCCCAGACTGACAATCCTGCTGTCCATACGTGTCTCTGTTGCTCCTTTATCCAGAGTGTACCCTAATATAGGTTGTGCAAAGAGGAAAAAAAGAAAACTAATGCAGCCACTGCATCTAATGAATTGTAAGCTGCAATATATTACATTTTTGGTTTTGGATTTAATATCACTTTTATAAAGCTGATACTGGCGCCTTTTTGAGATATGGAAAAGAGTAAAGCCGATCATTGCAATTTTTAAAAGAAACCTGAAATTTTAGAACTACATTTGCCACTGGATGCTGAGGTCCCGCCTGCTTACTTCTACATTACCACTGTGTGGTAGTTAAGTAATGTTGGGTTTGGGTGGACGAACCACGTCGGGCAGCAGGGGAAAAGTTTTGAAACCCAGTAGTGTTGAAATGTCACAATGCCCAGAGCTCTTTGAAAAATCAAAAATTCAACACACCACCTGCTGGAGAGGTAAGTACAAGGCTACATTTACACTGGCGATTAGAGCTATGAGATATCAGATATTCCTGCAGCTCTCAGCGGGTAGGTGTGGCAGTCAGCCCCATTCACTGTAATGACAGGTACTGGCGGTCCCAGATATTTGCTGTGGTCCACACAGCCAGCGATTAGCTGTGGTGATCGTTGCTTGATGCACTTTGTGTACATCCAGCAGCAATAACTGCAGGTAATCTCTGGCTGTGCAGAAAACGGTGAATAGCTGCAGCCACTGTGAACCTGTCATTATAATGAAGTGGGCTGGCGACCACACTTACCCGCTGAGAGCTGCAGGAGGAACTGCCACTACACTTTGCACTGGCCTTAAAGTGGTTGTAAACCACTGGTGGGTTTTTTTTTGGGACCTGCAAGGTAAAGGCATAATGTGCTAGTATGCGTTGCATACCAGCACATTATGTGAAACTTACCTGAAAACGAAGCCCTTTAGTGATGCAATGTAATCACTGGAGGCAGTGCCCATCTTCACCCGGTGTTCCCTCCGGGTCTTCAGAATCCAGCTGTGTGACAGGCCGGAGCTGCGATGATGTCACTCCCGCATATGCGCCGGTGAGCCATCATTTAAGGCAAAAGGTATCTGAAGGAACGGCACGGGTGGCCATTCCTTCAGAGTGCATGCGCTGTTGACGTCATCAGCTGCATGAAGTGTACATTTCTCCTCAACGGTACACATTTAGGCGATATTTACAGTACCTATAGGTAAGCCTTATTACAGGCTTACCTATAGGTAGAAATTATGCCTTTGAGTTTACTTCCTCTTTAATCGCTGGTGTGAATGTACTCTAAAGCTTCTTCTTTTACAGGGCATTGCTGTTGGAAGATTTTCTGTCCCCTTACAGGGTCACTTTAAAGTCTCATGCCCACAGGTGCCTGGGGTTATGAAGCATAAAAAATGTCCCTGCCCCCAAGACAAGGGTGCTGCATGCAGCCACCCACAGAAATGAATGGATGTATATGAATCCTACTCTGGCATATGCCAGTACCAGGCATAAACACGCACATGCGTATGACATATGCCACCGGACGTGGACAGTCTGTGTCCAGGGTCACAAGTCCAGACACGTGTGTGTTTATGCAAGTACTGGCACATACCAGTGTACAGCCAGTGCTTTCTTTGGGCAGCTGTTGGCAGCATCCGTGGCACCCGTTACACTGTACAGCTCCAGGCGGTTCATGCAGATAAGGCCTAAAGAGGAACTAAACTGTAACTGAGCGCTACAAATTGAAAAAGCTTTTTAATAATCTTTTGAAATTTAAACCAAACCCACCCATCCATCGAGCCATGCTTTATTGTGTTAATAATCAACCCCTAGCATTTCTAGCTGCAGCTATCTTGAGTAAGGGCAGATGATTCATGTAGAATTTACTTCCTGGAATCCATATGCCCTTAGCTCAGGCATACAGGCAGGTGGTTGTGCTTGGCTAAGAAAACCCCTCCTCCTCTCCTCAAGCCTTCCCGGATGTATGTCGTCATTTTGGCCTATACCAGAAACTAGGAAGCAACTGAAGAAAAAAAAAAAATTAAAAGAAGTTTAAAACAAGTAAATTTAATATACCTTCCTATATACTCATTAAGGCCAGCAGCATGAGGATTAAAAAAGTGCTATGCATGAAGGTAAATAATCTTTTGTGTGCTGCCCTCCCTAATACTCACCTGAGCCCCCTATCGAACTAGCAATGTGAACGAGAGCCTCGGCTGTCCCGGGACTCCCTCTCCTCATTGGCTGAGACAGCAGCAGCCATTGGCTCCCACTGCTGTCAGTCAAAACTAGTGAGTCATTGAGGAGAGATCAGGGGGCAGGGCAGGTTCTATCACTGCTAAACAGAGTGTATCAGCATGGCAGATTCTCCTAATTAAGAGATGAAGAGCAACAACAGCAGTTCAGTGTTCTGGGTTAGGGAGGACTGGGCAAGTGCCCTATCACCAGTTCTGCAGTCCAGGCCCAAAGTGAACGTCCTGGAACAGGCAGGCTCTTCTGGTAACCCGTCTGATCACCTCTCCCTCACCTCTCCCTGGATGCGCTTCACACAGCCGATGAAGGTGCGCCTGGATGTGCACCTGGGATCCCCCTCTCTCAGGTTGGATGTCTGGAACACAGTGGTGGGCTGACCGGGAAAATAGCACCTCTCGCTTGCATCCAGTCTCTTCTCCTGCCTCCTGGTGAACTGAACTGCTTAGCAGACAAGATGGATGCCTCTTCCCCTCCCCTTGCTAGAAAATCCTGGGGTGTGTATTTCTGTCCTCATATAAGTCTATAGAGCCATTTCTGGTGGGGACTACATGCCCCAGAATGCTTTGCTGTTTGCTGCTGTTTGGCTTTCTTCTTCCTGCCAATGAGGATGCAGAGGAAGGAGCAGAACAAACAGTCAGTGAGAAGAAGGGGGGGAATCCCCCCGCAGGCGCTGACAGGCATTCTCTCCTTCAGTGAGAGCCTCGGTCAGCTTGGCATGGCGCAGGAGATGCAAAGCACCTGCTACACATATACTTGCAGTGAATTTGCAAAGAGCAGCCTGGATCCTCCTCTTCTTAGGTCCCTCGCCGGCACTCCTGGCGCCTTCATCCTGTCGAGTGCCCCCACGGGCAAGCAGCTTGCTATAGGGGGAACCTGAGCCGAGCTGCACCTCCATGTGTCCATTGATACATGGAGCCGTGCCCCTTTATTTCCTCATGGGCTCATTGACTTTGATTAACAGTAGCAGGAGCCAATGGTGCCATGCTGCTGTCTCAGCCAATGAGGAGGGGAGTCGCGGACAGCTGAGTCTCTCGTGCAACATTGCTGGATCTGGATGGACCTCGGGTAACTATTAGCTGGGCTGAGGGGGGCCTGTTACACACAGAAGGCTTTTTATCCTAATGCATAGAATGCATTAAAATGAGAACCCTTCTGCCTTTACAACCACTTTCAGTCGTAATAAAGTCTGACCTGCTGATCAGCATACTTGCAAAACTCCCAAATTTTTGAGATGGGAATGAGGGACACCTATTACCAAAAATATGTAGGCATAGGACACACCCCCTGCCATGCCCCCTTAAAGGAAAATGATACAAAAAAATAATTAGTTAAACCAACAAGTGCTTTTTTGTTGCCACTACTATTCCTTTATACTGGCTTTTGGAATTTACAAATGAAACAATTTAGAAATTGCTGAAAGGATTAGCACTGGTAAACAGTTTTTGAAAGATAAATAAGTGCATTTTATAAAAAAACTATATAGATCAGACCAAAATGAGGGACAAATAAGGAGGAAAGAGGGACTTTATTCCAAATGAATGACAGTCTCTTGAAATCTAGGACAGCGGGGAGCTATGTACTTGTTCCAAGTCAATGACTCAAACTATTGAAGGTACTGGACAAGCATGGCAGCCAGGAAAAGGAAGCCCATATAGTTTACTCCGTGCTGGTTTCCTTTCCAGAAATGCAAGTCAATTCAAAAGATTTCTGGTTTTTGTTTCTTAAACAACATTTTGGAAAATCTTTTGCTATTATCAGGGCCTCTAGCAAGAAAAAATTCTGTCTCCAAAATTATCCCACTGTGGATTCTGGACAACAAACTAGCCTTTACACATAGTGCCATTTCCCCCAAGTCACACTCTCACAAACCTGCAGTAGTACATCCGAGGGTACCAGAGATCTAACAGCTTCAATGCATATTTAGTGCAAACCAAAGGCAAAGTAGCTAGTGTTGTGTAGGGGTTTCTGTGATGCCCACACCTCCTGCTAATGTAATGTAAGCAGAGCTCCCAACTGTCCCTGATTTCGAGGGACTGTCCCTGATATGGAACAATGTCCCTCCGTCCCTCTTTCCTCCTCATTTGTCCCTCATTGTGTTCTGATCTATATATCCATATATAAAATGCACTATTTATCTTTCAAAAAGTGTTTCAAAGTGCTAATTTCTATATTGCTGCATTTGCAAATGTCAAAAGCCAATATAAAGCAATAATAGTGGTTTAAAAAAAGCACTTGTGGCTTTAACTAATCTTTTTTTTTTTTTATATATAATTTTCCTTTAAGGGGGTGTGGCAGGGGGTGTGTTCTATACCTATATATTTTTGATAATAGGTGTCCCTCGTTCCCATCTCAAAAAGTTGGGAGGTATGTGTAAGTGCTCTACACCTTGCCTTCATCATCACCTATGTTCACACAAGGAGTGCTGACCCGAGGCTCCAGGAACACTTCTACACAATGTTAGCACAGCTTCACTTGATCTGTTCTAACTAGACCATGATGTTGATGCACTTCTGTGGTTTCTGTGACACCCGTGTAAACTCTAATCTGGCAGGCAAGGTTGAAAGTACAGGAAATAAAGTAAACCAGTCAGTGCCTCTCAGATGTAGCTGATATCTGCTCTGCCAAATAGCCAAAAATAGGAGATTTCAATAAAAAAATGGAGTGGAACTCATACAGTTTAATCACTGTATACCAGGTAGTACTAGTAGTTACAAGCCAGAGTGGCATCCATCTCTTATGCTGGGAGTATCATTTTTAGCATATCCATGTATGGAGAGATTTTTGGACATATAGGCCTCATTCACTTGACCGTTCCAGGACGTACCCACCTAGAGCTTATTTCTGCAAAGAAAACAACAAGGTGTTTCCAGTTAACTGCAGATAGGAAGCCTGTAGAAATCATTGACCATTATCCATGGTTGTGCATATATTTGTATAAGGCTGCTCATTTGACCCAAAGTGCAGGGAATTGCTCCACATCATGCAATTAGATGTGAACAGCAGAGGACAGGCATCTATGGCCAGCTGATCACAAACACCTAGCCATACTTGCTGCAGAAATTCCCCAATCTGAACAGTGTATGGTCCCAGAAGGCCATGTGAATGAAGCCTTTAAGTGAATATGTAGCCAAAACACTTAAGGGTTAAGGGTTAAAACCCTTATCAGGCTAAAAGGGCAAGAAGTACATGGAACCTTATGAGGATGGACATATTAGGCCAGGTGACTAGGATGGAAGAGGGTCCCCGCCTTCTTTGTAGGGCTTATTCACATCATGTACACTGACCTGCATTTTTCTGAAAGAGCACATTGAAAAACAGTGATTTTCTATGTGCCCTATGCACACCACAAAGTTGTGCACAGGTGTGTTTCAGTATGTTGGGTTAAAATGCAACCTGTCTGCATTTTAATGCAATGCACATAAATGCACTACAACTCTGAAAGTAAAGATATAACATATAAATTGTGGTCATTGTTATGACCCATCCAACTGTCCATTCATAACAGATGGAATGAAAACGCATGCCAATGCACACAAAAATGCAATGTAACGTAATAGAATGCATGAAAATACACGTTAAATGCACAGATTGGATGGCTACCGTCAATGAACAGCCATTTTCACGTCTCTCCAGAGATGTTCAATAGGGTTTAAGTGAGGGCTCTGGCTGGGCCACTGTAGGATATTCACAGAGTTGTCCCT
This sequence comes from Pelophylax lessonae, assembly GCF_965119305.1. NCBI lineage: Eukaryota > Metazoa > Chordata > Amphibia > Anura > Ranidae > Pelophylax > Pelophylax lessonae. Next base: position 470,274,363 of record NC_138772.1, read on the forward strand.
AAGCCACTCCCATGTTGTCTTGCTGTGTGCTTAGGATTGTTGATGTAGCCTGGTCAAACTGTTGTTTGTTATTAAAGTTCTGCAAAGACAGTGACTTTGAATTATGGGAGATGTAGTTCTGGGAGGAGCCAGGACCATAGACTGCTATGTAAGGAGACTCTTCTCTGAGGGAGCAATGTGACTCCTGGAGCCTGCTGGGAGTGTCTTTATAAAGGGGGGCAGGATCCAATTTCGGTCTCTTGCCTTGAGGACAGTGCGCTGTAAAGAAGGGGAAGAGCTGCTGCGGTTTGCAGAGAAGCAGGCCGGAGGCCTAGTGGCGGATACCGGAGCTGAGGCGGGCAGTGTATTTGCGCGGAGGAGACTCCGTAGTGTGACCAAGCAGAAGGTTGTTTGACAGGCCGAGGGAGTTGCTGAGCAGAGGTATGTTCCTGAGTTCCCAACCAAAGATTTAAATAGAGTTCAGCACTCAGGATCTGGAACATAGACCACACATATACATGTAAATGAGTACATATATATGCTACAGGACTGCGTTCAGCAACAATAAGAACGCACTAAATATTTTAGTTACGATACTAGCTCAGTTATCAGAGTGCACTCTGTGTACTAACGTGGGCCCCGTTTATACTGAACTTCAAGAGTCCCCTGGAGAGTGAGGCCTCACTAGTCTTCACCGGCAAGGAATCTCCAATCAATCCAGGGAAATTCTGTGATTGATGTAGATGCAGGTACTGGATATCTCTCACCCAAACTGGGAACTCCGCTCTCCGCTGCAACCAGGCCCCGCTCTACTCAGCGACTTCCTCTGCCTGTCAAACGACCCTCCACTCGGTCACACTACCGAGTCTCCTCCGCACAAACATACCGCCCGCATCAGCTCCGGTGTCCGCCACTAGGCCTCCGGCCTGCTTCTCTGTGAACCGCAGCAGCTCTTCCCCTTCTTTACAGCACACTGTCTTTGAGGCAAGATACTCCCAGCAGGCTCCGCAAGTCACATTGCTCCCTGGGAGAAGAGTCTCCTTACATAGCAGTCTATGGTCCTGGCTCCTCCCGGAACTAGATCTCCCATAATTCAAAGTCACTGTCTTTGCAGAACTTTACAACAGTTTGAAGAATACTAGCCCTGCGACCAGGCTAAAGCCTCCCCCACTTGAACATCTTTGGTCCTCAAAAGATAAGACGATTCCTCTCCAAAGAAGATAATGAGCAAATGTGCAGAATTTCAAATTTCGCCTGAGTCTGTGGACATAATTCTTGTAGGAGGCCTGCGAGGTATGATCCATGGAAGTACCGAAGGCTAAGTCGATGGGCAGTCGAGCTTCTCTTCCAAACATGAGAAAATACAGGGAAAACCCGGTGGAGTCATTAACAGTACTATTGTAAGCATGTATTTTTACTGGAACATATTCACTCCATTTCTGCTTCTTCTCAAAAGGTAACGTTCCCAACATATTCAACAATGTTCGATTAAATCTCTCCAGCTGAGGATCTCCCTGAGGATGATAGGGAGTAGTTCTAGATTTTTGTATATTTAGCAGCCTGCACAGTCTTTTTATCAGCTTGCTTTCGAAGTCTCATCCCTGATCAGATTGCAACCTTTGTGGCAAACCGTAGTGGATAAAAAACTTCTCAACTAGCACTTTGGCTACCGTACTAGCCTTCTGGTCCCGAGTTGCAAAAGCCTGAGCATATCAGTAAAATGGTCGGTCACTACCAAAATATTACCATGCCCACCCAGATCAGGTTCGAGACACAGGAAGTCGACACACACCAGCTCCATGGGACCATGACTCCTTAGATGACCCATGGCAGCCGCTCTATGAGGCAAGGTCTTCCTCTGGATGCAGCGTATACAAGAATGGCAGTAAGCTTCCACTTCCTTCCTCATGAAAGGCCAGTAAAATCTGTCTCTGACCAACTGAAATGCCCTATCAGGCCCTAAATGTCCATGTGAATCGTGTAAGGCTGCAAGGACAGTCAGCCGGTATTTTTCTGGCAGGAACAACTGACACACTCCATCTGACTCTTCCACAGTGTTTATCCGGTAAATTATTCCATCTCTTAACTTCATCCGTTCCCAGTCCCGATGGACTACCTTGGCCCCCACTATAGAACTCTCCACTAGGAGTCTGGGGTTATTGGTCTTCAAAGCCTTTTGTACTACTGCTCCCAAAGCATCTTCTCTCTGGGCTTTCCTCACATCCTCTTTAGATAATTGTGGAAGTTCTTAATTTCTTACTTGAGTCAAGTCACAATAACACTTGGGCAACCCTGGAGGGGAAACTCCAGCTACCTCAGCTCCCATGGCTCCCTTCAGGCGGTACTCTACTCCTTGGCAGGTGGCTTGTACTCCCTTAAGCCCCGTACACACACGCAGATCGTCGTCATACAAATGTTCGTCTTTTCTCCCCGGGATGTCGGTGTCTGTTGAAAAGTGCAAAGACAGCACAAGGACAGCACAAGAATTTTGTCCGCAGACTTCAGCTGACTGCAGAAGTGATGTCATGTAATGGTTAACTTTCCCTGTGTTTTTTATTTTCTGAGCATGCCCAGTCTTGCAAATCTGCGGTCTGTCGGCTGATTTCTGTACTGACAGGCGAACAATCGTCCGTTCTGGTGTCTGCAGACAAAAATTTTCATGTTTGCAAGAAAGACTCTTGTCCGCGGATTGTGTGCAGACATCTGTCGGAGGCACCATACTAACACGCATACAATCGGCAGATCTTTCGTCCGCCGACGTTTGTATGACGATGATCTGCGTGTGTGTACGGGGCTTTAGAGTAGAGATGCACCGATTCACATTCTCTTTTATCAGCAGGATGTGGCCGTCTAGACAATGCACTAGCATCTAAGTTCCCTTTGCTAGGCCGATACTTCAGGCTAAACTGAAAATTAGAGAGGGCTGCTAACCACCCATGGCTGGTGGCATCCAACTTGGCAGTAGTCAGTAGGTACGTCAAAAGGGTTATTATCAGTTTTGACTATGAAGTAAGCCCCATAGAGGTAGTCCCTCAGCTTATCCACAACAGCCCACTTGAGGGCCAGGAATCCCAACTTGTGAATGTGATAATTCTTCTCTGAGGGGGACAGACTGTGACTAATATAAGCAATGGGGCGCAGTTTTCCTTCAGCTTCCTGATACAACATTCCTCCTAGACAATCTCTACTGGCATCCACATGCAACTCATAAGGTTTTGCCGGATCTGCATAAGCCAAGACTGGGGTTTTAGTAAGGCTCTCCTTCAATTTCCAGAAGGCCTGTTCACACTTGACATCCCACTGGGCCTGAATAGACTCCTTAGATCCTCTGGGTCCTTTTCTGAGTTTCTCTGTCTTCCGAGGAGCCAGCCCTTCCTCTTCGGTTTCCCTCTTTAACAGATCATTCAAAGGACCAGCTATCTGAGAAAAACTCTTCACGAACCTCCTGTAGTAAGAACAGAAGCCTAAGAAGGATCGCAACTCAGTCACGTTTGTAGGTCTAGGCCAAGTGGTGACAGCTTCCAACTTCTTCGGATCAGTAGACACTCCTGCGGCAGACACCACATGCCCCAAATAGGTGACAGAAGTCTGATAAAATTGGCATTTCTCCTGGGACAACTTCAACCCCTCTTCATAGAGCCTCTGAAACACCTTCTCCAAGCAGGCGTCATGCTCTTCCAAAGTCTTTCCAAAGGCAATGATGTCGTCGAGGTAGACCAGAACTTCAGTTAGATGCATGTCTCCTACGGTGTTCTCCATGAGCCTCTGAAAGGTTGCTGGGGCCCCTGCCAATCCTTGGGGCATGCGGTTGAACTCGAAGAAGCCCAATGGGCTAATGAAAACAGTCTTTTCTCTGTCTTCCGGATGCATAGGTATTTGGTAATACCCACTCTTCAAATCCAACACGCTAAACCACTTGGCTCCTGACAAACACTGCAGAGCATCTTCTATACGAGTGGTGGTGTATGGATCCGGAACGGTGCAAGAGTACGGTAGTCGATACACATCCGGATGGTCCCATTGTTTTTTTCGGACCACCACTATGGGTGAAGCATAGGGACTACGGGACTCCCGTATAACACCTGACTTTTTCAGTTCCGCCAATTGCTCACGAAGGTCTTCCAAGTCCCTCAGAGGTATTCTCCGTGCTCTCTCTCTGAAGGGCTTGTCTTAACCGAGGCGAATGCGATGTTGGGCACTTTTAGCACAGCCCACATCATAATCATTTTTTGAAAATAGTTTCTCCCATTGAGACAGCTGGGCATTTACACGCTCCCTCCACTTGAAAGGAACAGTGGGGCGAGCCGGAGAAATACCTTCCGACTCCTCTCTATCCTTCTCTTTCTTCAACTTAGAAGGGCTTAGCAGCACTCACATGTCCTAACACCATCCTAGGCTTCAGACGTACCGGCTGGGCTGTAGCATTTCGGACACTTACAGGGATCTTTTTCACCATTCTTCTGCAGTACTCTGGTCGGGACCACTTCCGGTACCAGCTCAATCCCGCTGTCCTCTGCCAACAGATCCCCTTACACCATTACAAAGGGCCCCGGTTGGTCCCATGACAACTTCACCACAGCCTTTATGCAGGTTCTTTCTCCAGTTTGTAACACCCGCTCTTTGGTGTCCAACCTCCAGAGCTTCCCCACTTCTTCAACTGGGGTCTTCTGCTCCTGCAGCACTCGCTGGAAAGCTGTCCTTAACTTGGGATGCACCTCTTCCTCTCTAGACCCTTGGGCCGCTAAAGGGATGAGCATCCGCTGGACCAAATCCGTATTCATGCCAATTATCAAAAAATTCTGGTTAGCACCTGGGGGCAGAGGGCACACTACAACCAAGGTATCAAACACTTCCATCTTCACCCCTTTGGTTGGCTGAAACAATATTTTCACGGGGATATACCCATCATAGGGGAACTTTTGGGTCCCTAAACCCCAGATCTGTAGTTCTTCTAGCTTGCACAAAGGGATGTGCCTCAGATGCTTTTGGTAGAAGTCGTTGTAGAGCAATGTCACTTGAGCGCCCGTATCCAACAAGGCCTTAGTATAAATGCCCTCCACCTGTAGTGCTACCACCGGGGACGGCCCCACTAGTTTCTTGGGTACAACTTCTTTAATGGGCTGGAACAATTTTCGACAGACCTTGTTACTAAAGCTCTTCGCCGCCTGGGGCTTGAAACCTTCAGGAAGCTCAATGATTTGCGCCTTAACAGACTTAGTCTTTGGGGTTCTAAATCTTCTCTGCTGAAGAGGAGTGGCGGTACCGACCCCCCCTGTGTCTCACTACCCGATTTAGGGGATCCCCACAAGGGTGTAGAGGTATTGGGGAAAGATGGGGAGGCACATTCCATCTCATTGTGACCATAACTACCCTGATGACTGCTGGAACTCAGGCTTTTAGCGGGACTCTCAATTGGCTCCTTCACTGAGGTCCCCTGAAGTTTTCCACCTCCTTGTTAAGGAAGAACTTCTGTATGGCTTTCAGCAACTCTTCCATTGTCTCAGGACTAAATCCCCGCTTCGGGCATCTGGCCCTGAAATGCCCCTTTTCTCCGCAGGCAAAACACCCTCTGTCCCTAGGGGAGAAAAGATTGGATCCTTTAAAGGACTTCGGCATCTCAGGAACTTTCTCTTGCGCTTCCATGACCTGCATCAAAGTCTGGCACATTTGAGTCTGTGCTTGAGCTACTTGAAGCATCAAGTCAGCGGATGGCAAAACCCTCCTCTGCCTTCCTCTTCTCGGGAACTTCCTCAGGATGGTTTGACTCCACTTCAGCTTCACTCTTGTCTTCTGAGAGGTTATTTTCTACCCGAAACAGCCGAGCAGGGGCTCTCTCTCTTTTTGTTTTATTATTTAATGGCTCTTTTCCTCCGTGATTTCTCTCTTCCAGTAAGGCTTCTTCCTCCTGAACTTCCCGCATAAGTTCCGGGTAAGTAGGAGTATCCTTAACCCCTCTGAGCAGTAATTTTAGAACAATCGGGTGATTGGGCCGAGCCCCTTGTAATACTCGATCCAGGCGTACTGGGTCACAAACTTTAGGGTCAACACCTTTCCGCAGGAGGATTTGGCGTAACATCTTATCTACCCGTGAGATCTACTGTACTCCGATAACTTTTCTCCTTTCTGCTGGTGTGTATGGTTGAACTTTTAGAGTAGATTATCTCACAAAATTGAGTACACCCTTCAGATTTTTGTAAATTATTTTTGTTATATAGACATTAATGGCTTTGTGTTGAGTAATTCTGAGGGGACAGCAAATTTACACTGTTATACAAGCTGTACACTCACTACTTTACATTGTAGCAAAGTGTCATTTCATCAGTGTTGTCACATGAAAAGAGATAATAAAATATTTACAAAAGTGTGAGAGGTGTACTCACTTTTGTGAGATACTGTATATAGGCCACTGTGCTCTTCAGTGCGGCAGAAATTCCCCAGATCTGTGCCTTGCAACAATCCCGTTCCCTGAGCTCTGCAGGAAGTTCCTTTGACCTCTTGGCTTTAGTTCTGATACAGTATTCATTGTCAACTATGAGGCTTTTTATAGAAATATGTGTCACCCGAATCAAGTCCAATCAATTTACGTAATTTACTACAGATAGACTGCAATAAAGGTGTAGCAACAATCAAGAAAAAGAGGAAGCACCTGAGCTAAATTTCAAGTGTTGTTGCAAATGGTCTGAATACTTATTCCAATGTGATATATCAGTTTTTCCTTTTTTTTATACATTTGCAAAATTTCTAAAATTCTGTTTTTCACCTTGTCATATTGGGGTACTGAGCGTAGAATAATAAGAAAAAAATGAATTTAAAAAACTGTAGTATCAGGCTGCAACATAACAAAATTGAAGGGGGTCTAAATACTTTATGAATGCACCGTAATGCCAGTGAGGATAAAGCTGAGAGGTAAGTGATAATATAATAGTAAAATCTAAAAAGAAACTAAAAATAATGCTGCAGGGACCATGTGAGCACCTGTAGGAGAAGAACCCTGGTTGGGTGGCATACACATTGCAAAAATAATAAGCATTTAAGAGGGTCCCAAACTGTTAGGCCCCTTTCACACTGTCCGTCCGTCGGACAGACTCCGTTTATCTCAGCGGGGAATCGATTCCCGATCCTCCGCTGAGCAGGAGGATGACAGCTGTTCTCCGTGCTGTGTGCAGACACACAGCTGTCAGTTCCCCATACATCTCTATGGGGGAATCGGATGGGAACGGACCATCGGTCCGTTCTCATCCGATCCGATCCGCTGGACGGATGGAAAATAGGGTTTCCATCCTTCCAGATTTGACGGATCGGATCGGATGTCAGCGGATATGTCTCCGCTGACATCTGATGCCCCATAGGTATCTATGGGGGGACCGTTCAGATCCGCCAAAAAAACGGACAGGTGGATCTGAATCGTCCGCCTGTGTGAAAGAGCCCTTAGGCTCCTTTCACACGGGCTTTCCGATCAGGTCCGCCTGTCAGTTTTCTAGGCGGACCTGATTGGACACTCTATTTACCCCTATGGGGAAGCGGATGTCAGGGGTGACATGTCTGCTAACACCCACTGCTATCCAATCCGATCCTGTCCGAAAAATCCAGATGGATGGAAACCCTATTTTCCGTCTGTCTGGAGGATCGGATTGGATGGGATCAGATGAAAATGGACAGGCGGTCTGTTTTCATCCAATCTCCCCATAGAGGAGAGCGGGTATCTGACAGCTCCGTCTCTGCACCGTGAGTGGAGACGGACCTGTCATCTGCCTGCTCAGTGGGGATCAACGGATCGATTCCCCGCTGAGCAAAGCGGAGTCCGCTGGGCGAAACGCCCGTGTGAAGGGACCCTTACTTCTACACCCAAGGAAATCTACAAGAAATGCTGCCACTGTTCAAATAAACAATTAGATATAACAAATAGTACTTGTTCATGTCCTGCATATCAGCAAACTGCTTAGTCATTCATTTCTCTGTTACTTTGGACCCAGTCCTGCTGAGGTTTTAAAGTTCAGGGTGTTATCCTGACCTAAACTTTGATTATCATCACTTCTGCTCCTGTGTTCTCAACTGAACCTGGATAGTATTCTAAAAGTGGTGTCATTGACATGGTTGTGGCTCCAGCAACAGATATTAATCTGCTGATTTATGCAACACCCTCAGATCATCCCATGAGTACAGAGTGTCACTGGCTCTGTACATTCATCAGTGAGAGTAACTGCCAGCCAGCGAATGGAGATAAGAGGGTACAGTGCTGATTAGAGGGTATTGTTTGTTTGAGAACATCTTACATAGTACAGTATAATCTGGAAACAGCCACTCTAGTCAATTAAAATGGAAGCCTGTTTTCAGAACATTATGGTGACTGGCTAATGTAAACCTGCCAGTTTTGTCCTTTCTCTGAGTAGCCATTTCTTGCCTGAGTAGGAATCATTTACATATGTTCTGTTTCAAATGGTGCTTTATGCATTGACATACCTCCTTAGACCCAGACTGTCCAGATAGTATGATCACCTGCTGACTTTCCACCATCCACAGGCAGCTTAACTCTTCAATAAAACAAATTAAATCCAACATAATTTTACTTCAGCTAATTGCAATACAGAGGATGGTACTTAGTTTAGGTCTTTTAATTAAAGTATATCTAAACCCAAGAACAAAAACCTTACATATTGCAGTTTACTGGTCTTTAGATGTGGTGGCTGCATTCGTTCTCTTAGTACAAAAAGTACAGTGCAGCAAAATTCTTGTTGTTCCAGCTATAGAATTCTAGTGCACTAAACTGAAATCTCAAAAAATCTTATCAGCTTTCCCAGCTGTCTTCTGGGATTTTAAGTACATCTCCTTAATATATAATGGGAATAAGAAGATGGGGAGATCTCTCCGTGGCCTGATTGTTACCGCATGTTAGTATGTATCTCACTACCGTTTTGTTCTTGTAGTTGATATCTTACCTTATGACCATAGAAGCCTTATTCTGTAATAGACTATTGTACTGGACTGAAGTCGATGTTTTGTAATGATCTATGATGTTTTATATCAATAAAAACATTTTGTGGAAAAAAAAAAGAAAAAAGAAGATGGGGAGATGTTTGTAGTTCAAACCAGAGGAGCAGTGGTGGCCCGTGCATAGGGGGTGCCAGATCGCCGCCCCCCCCCCCCCACCCCCTAAAGAAAAAAAAAATAGAGAAAAAAAATTACAAAAAGAACAAATAAAGTTTTGAAAAAAAAAATTGTGTTCGCAGACCTGTGCGATGGGCCTGGTGGCTATGGGGGGGGGGGGGGTTTACAACCCAGAAGAGGCGCCGATTGGCTGCCTTCTGGGGGCGTAACCTGGGCGCAGGAAAAAGCGCTGAGCCACCCCCACCTTCGTGATATCCTGGCTGTGATTGGTCCAGTCTCCAGCCTGGACCAATCATCATCCAGGACATCGCTGACTCGCAATGGGGGCCTCACCGCCCGATCTCCTTCCCGCCGCCCGGACCGGAAGACAGAAGACTGAAGAGGAGGACGTCCACGGCGCTGCTCGTCTCGGTTCCCGGAATACTGCCATCCCGCCTCCGTCAGAAGGTAAGTGATTGAAGGGGCCGCGGTGTACGCTAGCGGATCCTGCCTGCCAGTAGTGGTGTTGGCCAGTGTGACACTGACAGGACCCAGAGGGGGCGATCCGGCTGTGCAGGTAAAGAGCAGATGTCAGAGCGGTGCCAGGATGGAAGTAGTGTGGGCACAGTGTGTGTCCTCCTGGGTGATGATGGATCGGAGCCCCCTCCCCAGTGAGACTCATGTCCTGTTATCCCCGGAGTAGTCCAGGTCTCAGGATTATAAGCAGGATCTGGACATATCCCATACTCTGATTTCTACAGATTTCAGCAGATCAGCCCCCCTCCCCTATAATAATAATAACTATAACTGCCCCCCTCCTTATAAAAACAGACAATCTTCATCTTCCTTTGTATTTGATGTTATCATTACCAGGTAATGCATTATGAGAAGGCAGACATGCTTTGTTTTTAACTGTAAAATGTGTATTACTGTAGTATGTGTACAGTGACAGCATCAAAATCAGAATTTATAGCCAGGCCTCTAACCCTCTATTATTGGGATATATACTGAGAGACACCTTAATATGGGATGTACTGAGAGTGGGAGACCCCCTATTATGGATATACTGGGAGACCCTCTATTTTATTACATGGGTTCTCTCAGTATATACCAGAATAGGGGTCTCTCAGTATATATCCCATATGTGGGGGGTCACTTTCAGTCAGTGTATCCCATAATAGGGTGTCTCTCACAGTATATCCCATAATAGGGCCCCTGTTCCCTATTATGGGATATACTAGTACTGATGGACCCCTTAATATGTGATATATTGGGATAATTTGTTCACGCAAGCGAAATACAGGGGGCAAAATGGGTGGGGTCTGTAAGGGGTGTGGCTTCTGAGAAGTGGGAGGGGTCAAATGGAAGGGCGGGGTCTTGCGCCCCACCTTTTTAAAACTTCACCAGCCGCCACTGCAGAGGAGCAAGGTGTTGGGTGACAACACTGCTCCTCTGTAGGTCCTGTAAAGGGCAGACGCATTGTATCTGTAAGACAGGAAGTTTGTTACTGGTAGGATCACCAGGGGGAAAGAAAGGAAAAAACATAAAAAAAGTTAAACTAATGCGGCCACCACATCTAAGGACTGATAAGCTAAAATATAATAAAAATGTTGTTATTAAATTTAAATACACCTTAGAGAAATGTTACCTCACCCATGTTTTTAATTTCCTTCTATCCTCATCTTTTTTTGCAGCTTCATTTTTAATTCACATACTCACATGCCCAAATAATCCAGCGCTGCCCCGCTGCCACATGCCTTGTCCAGCGCCACCATCTTCTCTTCGACATCATCAGGAGTTGGCTGTCTCTTCCTACATCTTGCTGCTGACCCCCCCAATGGCGTGTGCCAGGTCTGCCCTGTGCACCCTTGTTTCTGCAGCCTCCTAGGATAGGTGATGGGGATATCCCAGAAGGCTGCAGGAGCAGAGACTTGGCATTCTCGCCTAGGTGAGAATGGAAGAAGGGAAGGGCAGAAGAAAAAAGAATGTAAAAAAAAAAAAAAAAAATTTCTTAAATAATAGAAGGACGAATACAGTGAAAAAAAAAGTCAAATTTTGGAGAGAAGGTTTCAATTTACTGCGGTCAAATCAGTAAAGTGGGGCTACAGAAATGTGCCTATTCTTCTGACCTAACAATAAAGTCCCATATTCTGCCTCTACACTTTGAGATGCAGCATAACATAATAATAATTGTTAGGAATGCGTCTCTCAGATCAGATATCCTCGAATAGAAAACACTCCCTTTATTAAGGAATAGTTTCTTAAAAGTAACTTAACAAGCATGCCAGTCTACATGATCATTAGATGTCAAAAGGTCAGATAAAAGTAAAGTATCCACTGGCCACTATCATTAGAGATAATACAAGAGCAGTTGTCTATGACGTTTTTGAATGCAGCACTTAGAATGAGAATAAAGAAACCACACACAGAACAAGGAAAGGTATCATTGAGGGTTGTGTGTATGAGATCTTTAATTTGTTAGGAAGGATAAAGCTATTTACTTGATTTGGAAACTGTGACCAGTGCATAAAGAAGAAGAAAAGTTATGCTTAATGCAAAAATATCCAATAAAATTCTCTAAAATTCCTAAAATACTTCATCTTTCTTATCTCTCTAATGTCACAGAGGAGTCACCTGTGTTAAAATCAATCAAAAAATAGAAAGACCTGATTTTGACTCAACTCCACAATCGCCATATTTGAAAAAAAAAAAAGAAGAGGAGAGAGTATTTCTAACTTACAACTGCCAAATATTAATCCCTAAAATTTACAAAAAGGAGTAGATAATTTAAAAGTAAAAGTAGATAATTTTATTCAATAACCATAATATAATAAAACAGAACATATACAAAATTAATTTTAAAAAAATGCCCACGTTTTTTTAAAAGAATATTTTATATGTTGTATAAAATTAAATTATGGTTATTGAATAAAATCATTTTTATATTTTGAGGATTAAATATGTGGCAGTTATAAATTAGAAATAATCTCCCCTCTTTTCTTTTCTTCTTTTTTTCAAATATGGTGATTGTGCAGTGGAATCAAAACAAAGTTTTTATTTTTTAAAAAGTTAAGCCTAATATGCACCAACTGTGGAATAAATTCATTAGTATCTAGGATCTCTGTGTTACCCACATCCTAACAGCACACTTTTATCATTGCATTGCATGTCTACTGTGACATCTGCTGTTAGTGAACATAGCTGAATACTACCCATATAGTGCTTTTGTCTTATATATAGTTAGCACTTTGCTGTCCTTACAGATAGCTGTCACAGCAGACATAATCTGCCTATACTTCACAGCCACCTATGACCAGGACTGTATTCCTGAACAAAAATAATTGAGTGCACTGTAACTAGTGTTCCTGAACAATATACTAGTGTATATGGGCCATATCTTTTAATTTGTGCTCCCTACAACCATTGTGTGTGGTCAAAGATGGCCATTATTTAATATTCAATAAAGCAAAGACTGTTCCTGGTGTTTTCTAGGTGTGAAAACCTAAAGGGTAACTCTAAATAAAGAAAAAGCAATATAGCGTATACAATTGTGACACAAGACATCTTAATTAAATGTTATTAAAAATTACCTTTCCTTTTCAACCTGAAACTGTTGTAATGTTCTAAAATGCAATGCAATATGGCTACCTGGAGCTGTTCTGTACACAGAATGTACACTGACCACACCCCAGAAACATCATTTCCTGCTTGTGTGATTGGCTCATCAATTTTCCCAGAAATCTGCCTAAGATACAAATCAGATTTCTGGCATCCCCTGCAACAAAAATGACATTTTTGGTGAGATACTCCCAATAGGAACACGTCTAAAGGGATGCAGACCCAGCAGCTTTCCTCATTGGAGCCCTGCAGCTACACAGCTGATAGATAATTATGAAACCACTCCCATTAGACCCACTCAGCACAGAGGCACAAAGTAACAAACAATGATTTCTTCAGAATACCAAAAGGTAGGAATCTGCAACAAGGTTTTGTTAAAATCCCTGTAATTTACAGAGATCTCCCAGTGCGGAATGTTTTTTTCTCAACAAAAGTGGAGTTACGCTTTAATACATAACTTAAAGTGTTACTAAACCCAGGAGCTTGCTTTCACTATATCTGGTTTCCCATAGCACACAGAATATGGAAATGCAATAGTTTTAGCAAATATAAATTGCTAAATACCTTTTCCCATCAGCAGCGTATAGCAGTCTTGTGACTTCTATCAGTTTCTAGTAAAGCTTGTAGGAGGAGTTTTTATCTTTCCCTGCCCCGCTGCCAGGACAGTGCTGATTGGCCCTGTGCTGAAAAAAGAAAAACTCTCTAGCGATACACACCAAACTGAGCACGTGCAGCCTGACTCCTAATGCTCTGTTCTATCATGAGATGGGTTGGAGTCAGTGGAAAGAGAGGAGGATCAGAGGAGACAGAATGACATGGCCTTTTTACAAAATGTAGATGATTTCACAGTGAGTATTACAAGCGTGCTTTACTGCATATACAGACTGATTTTACTGTTGTGGGTTTAGTAACATTTTAAGAGTCTTGGTAAAAAGAATGAGAGGACTAAGGCCTATGCCCAAGGCTTGTGAGACACAGCTGCCATCATTAGGTGGGCGGCCTCATGGGTTTATATCTAGCGGATACTTGGTGAAGCAGGTTTTTTTTCCTGCCCTGTACCTCTGGAGTGGAGAACTTTTCATTTACCCTCTATCCTTTGAGCCTGGTATGAACTCTATTATTCTTAGTGTAGTATTTTGGTTTTTCAGAGAGCAACACTTATGGCGCTTTTCCACTGCATTGTACGTGTTAGAACGGTTCGGTACGGTTCGGTACAGCGGCGCTTTTCCACTACATGGTACGGCTCGGTAAGGCTCGCTTAAACAGTACAACCTCGGTTGGGGTTCCAAATGGGACGTACCTATACCATATCCCAAAATCCTTTGCATGCAGCCTTGATTGTTTGTCACTACTAGCCACTGATTGGTCAGAGAATCATTGTAATCCCACCCACTTACTACTTTAGTGGAAAAGCAAACTGAGCAGAGTAGAGCCTATACAGTGCTGAAAGGTGCCGACTCGTACCACGCAGTGGAAAAGCAAACTGAGCCAAGCTGGGCCAAGCAGTGCCGAGTGGAGCCGAGCTGGTACTTGCAGTGGAAAAGTGCCATTAGTTACTACTTTTTTCACTTAGACTGTGGCATACCGTATATTGCAGCGGCCTGTCTATTATTACACTACACGTATCCTGGTCTGGACCTGGTTTTATTCCCCCCCCCCCCCCCCCTTAAGGTTTTAGTATGTTTTTCAATTCAGTTGTACAGTTTATAGGTCACACTAAAGATGGAAAAGTTCTGAAATCATTTATCTTTGTCTAATTTTTTTACATCACCGAAACCTGACATTTTAACGGGTGTGTAGACTTCTTATATCCACTGTAGCTACATCGTTTAATGAATACATGCAGTAGACACAATGTAGGCATTAGAAGTGTACAGAATGAACACACAGCCAGAATCAGGCTAAATCCAGGTTGATTAAAGTACGCCGTAACTTCTATAATTCTAACATATCAGGTCTGCCGTGTCTTCTCTGCCTCTGCACCCATCAGCATCCATAACACCTTTTTTCTCTAATCTCCTTTTGTGCCTTCCATTTATAAAGGGGGCATTGAATGACATGCAGCACCGAGAAAAGAACAATTGAGTTTATTAGAAGAGGAGAAGGAGGCTTCAATAACTACTTGAGCCCCTTCACCTACATACCCCTCTATGGACCAGCATTTTTACCATTTCAGCTATGAGCCCATTGATTCTGCAATTCCATTTTGTGACAAACAAGGCTCTTTTGGCCGTATTGTTTTCCAAAACATATTTAAAGTTTAGAAGCAATCATTTTAAAATAGCTAATGTTATTATAGATAACATTATTATTATACAGGATTTATATAGCGCCAACAGTTGGAGCAGCACTTTACAATATGAGGGAAGACAATACAGTTACAATACAATTCAATACAGGAGGATTTAGAGGGCCCTGCTCCTTAGAGCTTACAATCTAGAAGGGAAGGTCAAGTGAAACAAAAGGGTAATAGCTGTGGGGGATGAGCTGATGGAGAAAATGGAAGTATAGTTGTTAGGTGTGGGTAGGATAAGCTTCTCAGAAGAGGAGGGTTTTCAGGGATCGTCTAAAACAGGCATGTCCAACCTGCGGCCCGGGGCCGCATGAGGCCCAGAACTTCAGGCAATGCGGCCCACTGCCCACTGACAATTTTTATTTTATTTTTTCTGGGGAGGAAGGAAGTCGAGTCGGGGGCATGGCCACAGAGGCAGCCTTGGAGGGGATCATCCACTAGTTGTGTTAAATTAGTGCTGGGGGGGGGGGGGGTGCGGCAGCACGGGAAGGGCGCGGCAGCATTTTATTACTTATATACCTTAACTATATTTTATATGCGGCCCGAGACAATTTCTCTATACTCAATGTGGCCCAGAGAAGCCAAAAGATTGGACACCCATGGTCTAAAAGCTAATAGAGTAGGAGACAATTGGACAGATTATAACATGTATGCATTTGTACCTTAACAACACAATAACAACAATGAAATAGTATTCCTGGCGCAAAGCATAAAGCAGTTATAAATACAAATATTAAAGGTTTTATTAAATGTGCAAATAAAATACATTTTTAAATAGGTTTAAAAAAAACAGCAAAAATGAAATAATGAAAATGGAAATAGCATGCACATGGAAAAATACCCCCAACCTAATAATGATAATAATATTAATGTAAAAAAGGTTAATTAGGATTACCTTATAGAGAATATGAGGTTAAATAGACAGATTTTATTTTCCATTTGCTGGACCTGGCCTGATCAAATATACAGTGCCATAGCATCAGCTCAGCAATCTCAATGAACAGTTGATAATGACATGATTTGAAGGGTATAAAGGTGGCATACTACTGCCTAAGACTAAGTAGGCTGATGATACCATATTGCAGTGACAACATTCTTTTACATACTATTGTGTTGGCAGTGATCATATGCATTAATGCACATATGCTACATGGACCAAAAATAAACTGGTGCTAAAGTAACAGGATGAATGGCATTGTTGATGTAACAGTAACAAGTGTTAAGTTTGCTTTAGAAGTAATTTTATATTTTATAATTATATATATATATTTATATATTCATAATGTTATATTAGATTGTAAGCTCTTCTGAGCAGGGCCCTCTTGTATTTTATTGTATTGTATATGTACTGTCTCCCTCTAATATTGTAAAGCACTGCGTAAATTGCTGGGGCTATAGAAATCCTTAATAATAATAATAATAATAATAATAATAATAATAAAAAAGTATTAACCACTTGTCTACTGGGCACTTTTACCCCCTTCCTAACCAGGCCAATTTTCAGCTTTCAGCGCTGTCACAGTATGAATACATGGTCATGTAACACTGTACCCAAACAAAATTTTTATCATTTTTTTTCACACAAATATAGCTTTATTTTGGTGGTATTTAATGTTTAATTTAACTTAATTAACTGGGTTTTTTATTTTTTGCTAAAAAAACAAAAAAATACCAAATATTTGGAAGAAAAACCCCAAAACCTTTTCATAGTTTGTTTAAAATGGAATTGTAAACAGGTAATTTTTCTCCTTCACTGATGTGCGCTGATGAGGCTCCACTGATGGGCATTGATGGGCACTGAAAGGCTTCACAAATGGGCGGCACTGATGGGCACTGATAGGTGGCATTTATGTCCACTGCTAGAAGACACTGATAGGTGACACTGATGAGAAGGCAATGATGGGCACTGATTGGCAGCACTGATGGGCAGTTATTGGCAACACTGGTGGGCACACATTAGCAGCACTGGTGGGCACTGTTTGGACTGCACTGGTAATCAGGACACTGATAATCAGTTTCCTGATTATCAGTGTCCATGTCCCTTTTTAGAGAAGCTTGTTATCGGCTCTCTGCTCCTCTCCTCATGCATGTCAGGAAAGGAGTGCCTATAAGCGGCTTCTATTTACATCCGTGATCAGCTGTGATTAGACACAGCAGATTATGTGGTACCCCAATCTGTGATCAGCAGTGTATCCGTGCTGTAGTCGTCATTCGGTATAGCACAATCGGCAAGTGGTTAGAATGATTGTTAAGGTTTCATTCATTTTTTCTAAAATAATAAAAATGTCCATACTCACCTGCTCTGTGCAATGGTTTTGCACAGAGCAGCCCTGACCCCCCCACCCTTTCCGGGGTCTCCCTCTGGCACTCCTGCCTCCTGCTGCCTTCTGAGTGCCCCCATAGCACGCCACCTGCTATGGGGGCACTTTTGCTGGCTTGATCCTAAGCTGCACTGTCTATTTGCACACAGTGCAGCTCAGCCCCCCCCCCCCCCCAACCACTCTCTGGTCAAAGGATTGTATTGACAATGGCTCCCACTGCTGGTGGGCCTTCTATGAGAAGAGGGGAGAGAAGAGCAGCGCTGCCTTAGAAGGGCACAGGGCTGGATCAAGAATGGACTTAAGTAAGTATTTGGAGGGCTAGAGGGAGCTGATCTAGAAAGATTTTTAACTTTAATGCAGAGAATGCCTGAAGGTAAAAAATAAAAAATAAAATGTCACCACTATAAAGTGTATATATATATATATATATATATATATATATATACACACGTTGTAAATTAATAACTTTTTTTTTGTCTTTAAAAAGTAGGGAAGAGCGAAAACCTTTGCCAAGTTTTTTAGAATACTGTAGTTAGAAGAGTGATGACAAAAAAAAAAGGTGGTTCATCAAGTTTGCCTCTTTATTAACCCAAGCAGGTTTAAATTCATGCTATATGTGTACCACTACCACCTCCGATTAAAACAAAAAAAAGCAGTAGAGGAAGTTCGTTATAGGGAATTTAGTTCCTCTATGATTTGCTGCAATCTCCAGGTGACGACTGTCAGATGGGACACCGGTGCCCCGTGTGACCTCCACAGGCAATTGTTATGCCCGTTGGCCCCCTGATTGGGTGCGCAATCTGTGAGTGGTTAGTGTAGGGGCAAGTTCCCCATCTGTTAGGGACAGTGTCTACTGTTAGGAAGATGTTCCAGAGGAGTAGAGACAATGCAGGGACCACGCTACTCTTCCCTGAGGAAGCCTCCCATTTGGGTCAGACTTGCCAGGTGGCACTCCCGCTCCTCATTGCATATTGGGAAAAGGGACCAGTTAGACCAGGCCACAGATGGGTGGGGTAGGCCCTTCTCCCCTAGTAAAAAGGAAAAGCAAAAGAAGGAAGCAAGATGGAAAAGTACAGCAATAGCTGCAACACAAAGGGAGAAGCAACTTCCCTAAATTTCAGTTTATATTTCAATCCAGTAATAAATTGACTGCAATAATGTCCCTGCTTGTTGATTTCATCTTTATTGACATTGGAACAAAGTGCAATTTTGTTAATGCAAGTGTTGTGAATATGAATATTCATTCACTGTTGCTCATTACATTAAAGCCAGGCCTGTGCCCTGGACTACAAGCCCGCTTGTTGAAGCAAGATAAATATATTCTACTAAGAAACACAACTACAACATATACCAATGGATTTTTACTAACTGCTCCTTCATCAAGACACGTTTCCAGAAATACTTAGCACTGTCATCATTGCTTCCCTAAAGCAAGAGTCACATTCTTACTTTTTGTGAGCTGTACAAAATCATTGCATCTTCTGTAACAGCAGAGAATATTGCTTACACTTATTGATCGGTGATTTACGGAGATTACAAAACACCGTAAAAATATATGTCTTGTTGAGATTCCTAAATTTCTACATATGGATTGAAGTTACAGTATCTCCTCTGTCAATGATTCAGTGGGATGGACACCGCTCTTCCCAATATACACAGACTGTACTAAATTTATGAACTTTTTTACATGTTGTCACTGCCCTATTACAGAAGTAGTATATTCTCTTGTTAGGATATCTAGTACTTAATAAAGTGGAACTTTAGGGCAAACTTAAAAATGGATGAACTGGCAGGAATTATAATGCAGACTAGATATGAATTGTCTCTTCTTCAATAAAGTTACTTACCTGCCTGTCTGCCCCTGTACAGTGAGCCACATAAGTGGCCAGCGATGAAGACCCAGAATCTAGCTGCCCGAAGATGTAATCGGCTGGGCAGGGAGCTCGGGGACACCGCATCACCAGTGCCATCTTAAGAACATTATAGGCCCCTGGGCAATGCAGTGCACTGGGGCCCTACCTACACAATCACCCACAAGATTAACAATGCAAATTATCGATAAGGCTAAATTCATTGGTACAGCAGTGCCAGGCTAATGACAGCTTCCATGTGTCCGGTCAACACACACATGGATGGGAATCAGACTCAACTGTCCTGTGTGTGCCTGTTTCTGTGGAGGTGGACAGGCATCCTGCAGTTGAGGGCTCCCTCTCCACGGCCCAAGTGGCCTGATAGAAGCGCAGGGCCGACAGGCACTTGCCACCTGCTAAATTCGGCGGCGGGATGCACACAGGAATCGGGACTAATGCTTGGCAGGGGCTCGGTCGCCGGAGCAGGTGGGGCCCACCCAAGCAAGTGGGGCCCCCAGGCAACTGCCCAGCGTGCCCATTGGGTAAGACAGCCCTGTGCTTCACTGGAGCCGAGGTGAGTATAGCTCTGCTTTAAAGGTACACTATATTACTAAAAGTATTGGGACACCTGCCTTTACATGCACATGAGCTTTAATGGCATCCCATTCTTAGTTCGGAGGGTTGAATGTTGAGTTGGCCCACCCTTTGCAGCTATAACAGCTTCAACTCTTCTGGGAAGGCTGTTCACAAGGTTTAGGAGTTTGTCTGTGGGAATATTTGACCTCATTTGTGAGGTAAGGTACTGATGAGGACAAGAGGGCCTGGCTCGCAGTCTCCGCTCTAATTCATCCTAAACGTGTTCTATCAGGTTTAGGTCAGGACTCTGCGCAGGCCAGTCAAATTCTTCCACCCCAAACTCACTTATTCATGTCTTTATGGACCTTGCTTTGTGCACTGGTTTAAATCATTTGGTGGGGGGGGGGGGGGGGGTTATAGTGTTTGGTTGTTTTTCAGGGGTTGGACTTGGCCCCTTAGTTCCAGTGAAGGGAACTCTTAAGGCATCAGCATACCAGGACATATTGGACAATTTCATCCTCCCAACTTTGTTTGGAAAAGTTTGGGGATGGCCCCTTCCTCTTCCAACATGACTTCACACCAGTGCACAAAGCAAGGTCCATAAAGACATGGATGAGCGAGTTTGGGGTGAAGGAACTTGACTGGCTTGCACAGGGTCCTGACCTCAACCCAATAGAACACCTTTGCGATGTATTACAGTGGAGACTGCATGCCGGGCCTTCCCGTCCATATCAGTGCCTGTCCTCACAAATGCGCTTCTGGAAGAATGGTTAAACATTCCCATAGAAACACTCCTAAACCTTGTGGACAGCCCTCCCAGAAGAGTTGAAGCTGTTATAGCTGCAAAGGGTGGGCCAACTCAATATTGAACCATACAGACTAAGACTGGGAAGCCATTAAAGTTCATGTGCGTGTAAAGGCAGGCGTCCCAATACTTTTGGTAATATAGTGTAGGTTTGTAGAGACAGGGATGTTTAGAGGCAGAAATAAAAACCTACTGCAAGTGCGTCCCGGAGCAGCATTGTTTTGGCACAACAAACGTTTGATGTGTGGAAGTGCAACTAGATGCATCTAAACTCATGTTAATGCTAGGCGCATCAAGCACCTGTATGTTAATTTATTTCAATGGCCAGAAAACATTATTATTCTGGCCAATAATATGAGTTAACATGCAAGTGCCTGCTGTGCCTAAACACTGCTGCCAGGAGGAAAGGTATTTACAAGAACTGGAAAAACACCCTGTATGCATGAGGCCTCAAATGGGATGCAACCAGTGGTGGCTGGTGCTTAAATTTTTTTTTGGGGGGGGGGGGGGGGGGCGGAAACAGAAAAATGTAATAGGCATTGCTTTGCAGCAAAAAATGCAGCAAAAAATTGCATGACTTTGAGGTCACAAAAGTGTGAAAGGGGCCTTCAGTAATCAAAGTATAGTGTGCCCCCTTCAATGCAGAGTGACCATCGTGCCCCCATTAATGTAGAGTGACCACAGCGTGCCCCCATTAATGTGGAGTGACCAGCACGCCCCCTTCAATGCAGAGTGACCAGCGTGCCCCCTACAATGCAGAGTGACCACAGTGTGCCCCCATCAATGCAGAGTGACCACAGCGTGCCCCTATCAATGCAGAGTGCCCACAGCGTGCCCCCTTCAATGCAGAGTGACCACAGCGTGCCCCTTTCAATGCAGTGTGACCACAGCTGGCCACTATCAATGCAGAGTGACCACAGCGTGCCAACAGAAAAATGTAATAGGCATTGCTTTGCAGCAAAAAATGCAGCAAAAAATTGCATGACTTTGAGGTCACAAAAGTGTGAAAGGGGCCTTCAGTAATCAAAGTATAGTGTGCCCCCTTCAATGCAGAGTGACCATCGTGCCCCCATTAATGTAGAGTGACCACAGCGTGCCCCCATTAATGTAGAGTGACCAGCACGCCCCCTTCAATGCAGAGTGACCAGCGTGCCCCCTACAATGCAGAGTGACCAGCGTGCCCCCTACAATGCAGAGTGACCACAGTGTGCCCCCATCAATGCAGAGTGACCACAGCGTGCCCCTATCAATGCAGAGTGACCAAAGCGTGCCCCCTTCAATGCAGAGTGACCACAGCGTGCCCCTTTCAATGCAGAGTGACCACAGCTGGCCCCTATCAATGCAGAGTGACCACAGCCTGCCCCCTTCAATGCAGAGTGACCACAGCGTGCCCCCATCAATGCAGAGTGACCAGCGTGCCCCCATCAATGCAGAGTGACCACAGCGTGCAGAGAGACCAGTGCATTTACCTGATGCAGCGGCGGCTTCTCCTCAGTCCTTCACGTTTGCCGAGTCCTCCTCCTCCTTGGCCAATGGCAAAGTTTCACCTTTCAGCCAATCAGGAATTCTCCTGATTAGCCAGCAGGAGGATCCATGTGACAATAGCGAATACTCATTTGCTATTGTCACACAGTGGGTGGGCTCAGGGCGCACTGCTCTGCGCCCCGGGTCCACCCTTTTCTGAAGCCTATTAGAGCCTCTGGCTCTAATCACGTGCTTCAGAAGAAAAAAAAACCCCATTGAACCCCATGCTTCCGGCGCACCGCATGTATATTAGGGGGCCGGATGCATAGATGGGGGGGGGGGGGGGGGCGGCGCCCCTGCACCCCCAACGCACCGGCCGCCACTGGATGCAACTACATTCTTGCACCAAAATGTACTGTAAATAATATTCCATTGACTATCAGAATATCAAAACATGCTTTAGAACTTTGCTCAAATTTTGAATCGCACATTATTCTGTGGTTCTATTGCTTGCCCTAAAATGAACCTGTTTATTGCCCATGCTGTCCTGTTATCTCAGAACGAAGCCCTCCCGGGCGCGAGGTCAAACGCTGAGAAGGCTGACATCTTCCCCTAGTCTTTCTTCCGGGTTCACACGTTCGGGCTGTGTGATTGGCAGGAGCCGGGATGACGTTAATCCTCCATAGAACCCTTGGTTCTGGCACAAAGCTCTGAAGATCCGGCAAGATATGCCGGACCTTCAGAGCGCATGCACCGGTTATGCCACTGGCTGCATGTAGAGTGAATATCACCTAAACGGTGCACATTTAGGAGATATGCATTTAACCTACAGGTGAGCCTTATTAGAGGATTATCTGTAGGTAAAAATCACAAAGCGGGCTTTACTACAGGTATAATAAAAGAAAATGTTAGGGAAAATGTTGAATATTAAAACTGTACCCTCTTACCCCCCCCCCCCCCTCCTCCATCATATAACACTACAATTTGTATGCTGTACTCTTCTGCATTACAGTTGTTACCTGTCTGTCCACACTGTACCCTGAATTGAACACAAGCAGCTCAGTGTACAATTTCCTCATCTGCCAAGATGAACGGGTATGCTGTTATCTCGGGCCAATAAAAACTGTTGAAGATCAGTACCTGGAAGAAGACTGGCTGAAGATGCCAGCGGTCAACGAGGAAGCTCCAGGACACTGCAGTTCTGAAGTGGAGGTGAATATAGTTCTGCCTTAAATAAACACATTTAAAGATAATGGCTTGCTTTATCCTTTTACTGTGTCACTGCGAAGCTCCTTGTATCCGGCACCATCATTTTCTAAAAAAAGGATGTAGTTGGTGGGCGGCTTAGGCCAGCCATGCCCGGAGAGAATTTCTTTCCTGCAACCAAAAAACAGTGTTGACGCGGGAATCCTTGTTGGGCCATTGTCTTCTCCCAGGGGAGGCGGGGGGGGGAAAGCCATCCCTACTGGGAAAAGACAGTGACTATTGCTAGCTATAGCAGCTGCTAATAATAATTGCAAGAGAATTCAGCAGGCTGGTTGCACCCAAGTTGATCGATCGATCAACTTGATACATGCAGCCTGCCCAGTAACAATTTGAATCTTGGCTGGTTCAGCAGGAATGGGCTGAGATTCAAACGGTGTTTTGCCGGCCTAAATCTTCCTTGCTATGTGTCAGCTTATGCCTCATCTCATGCACCATATGAGATCTGGTGTGGCCAGCTCCCCCAGGTCATGTACATTGCATGCGCAAGCTCACTAGTCACTGGTGATGTACAAGAATAAAATGTAAGTTCACCAAAAAACATTTGATTGTACAAATTACTAGAAATATTATTTTAATAATGCTTATGGATGGGAATGCTGTCCTACATCCACCGTGTATTTTTATGTTTGGTGGGTAAAGATCCACTTTAAAATTGAATGTACAGAATCAATTGTTGGCTGAGCTTGGTTGGCATCACTTGTGCATTCAGACCCCTTCCAACTACTGTGTCTTTTTTCATCTTCTAGAATGAATAATGCCGTACATTATGTACAAAACAAAGGCTTTCAAAATGTTACACTTAAAGTGACAGCAAACAAGTTCCCTTATCAAAGTATAACACATTAGATATTGTTTCTGTAATCGGACATAAAACGAGCGCTAGCAGCACTCTTTCTACATAAAGACAACAACTCATTCTAATGTAACATCAAAGGCGCACCACACTTTGTTCCTATCCTTTCCCTGATACAGATACAATGTATCTCTTTTATCTTACATAAAACACATTAGCATGAGGTACTTGTAAAGGAAGAGCGAGCCCCAGAAATAATTGTATTCCAAAGGAGTATGCATACCTTTGTAAAATTTCTTTCAGTAATGACATTATTACTTAGAAAGGCATGACATTGTTACACATGGCACTAATTATATGCACTGCTAAAAGAACTTCTTTAAATGTAATGTGTTTTACCTTTGATTATAGACATAGTCAGGGCCACTGATAGGGGGAGCCACCAGTCCTCCTGTAGGAGGCCTGGGCACACAGGGGGGGCCCCAACAGCACAGGCAATCGGTGCAGTCGGGCAGGGTGGCTGTCTGCCGGCTTTCAGCTGCTGCAGGGAGAGACACAGACACAGGGCATCATTCCTGTAATTTATTCTCCGACACCGATCCCCCTCTTTGTGTTGCCTGCTTCTAATCCCCCTTCTCCCCGTGTGCCCCTCTTTCACTGGACCATTCCCCCTCTCAGAGCACTACAGCTTCCCCAGTCCTGTAAAAAAAAAAAAAAAATAACAAATTCTATAAAAAAAAATAATATTTAAACATTGTAATAAATAATTTTTTTAAATTTGTAAAATAAAATAATTGTAAACATTTTTAACATTTAAAAAAAATTATAATTTTTTTATAATGTAAAAATCAATTAAAAAGAGCTAATTCACACGGGTTCTCTGTTATGTTTGTATCAGCTAATAATGATATTAGTGTATTTTTTTTTTTGAAAATATTGTCTTGATATATTCAGGGGGGCTGCCAGGCAGCCCCATGATTTCTAGCAGTAGCCCTGGACATAGTTGGTATACATCGATCGGCCGACTTGTATACTATTTTTGGGCAATTTTTAGACATTTTGCCAAGGCACCCCTGAAGAAACCTGAAGGCACCCTGGTTGAAAAAAACTGGTGTATGGGGCTGCGTAGCTGCCAACCTGGTCAGGGTGCTCATGCTGACCTGTGTCCACAGCCAAAAGTGCCTACAATGGGCACTTGAGCATCAGAACTGGACCATGAAAGGAGGTCTAGTCTGATGGATTGTGTGTTATTTTACATCATGTGGATGGCCAGGTAAACTTATATAGATGACACCAGGATGCAGTATGGGAGGAAGGCAATTCAGTAGTGACAGTATGATGCTTTGGCCAATGTTCTGCTGGGAACTCTTAGGCCCTGACATTCATGTAAATGTTACTTTGACATGTACCATCTACCTTAACATTGTTGCTAATCTAGAATACCCCTTCATGGAAACAGTATTCCCTGATGGCAGTGACTGCTTTTAGCAGAATAATTTGCCCTGCCACTCTGCAAAAATGGTTCAAGAATGGTTTGAGGAATACAACAGCAAATTTGAGGTGTTGACTTGGCCTCCAAATTCTCCAGATTTCAATTCATCGAGCATCTGTGGGATGTGCTGGAAAAACAAGTCTGATCCATTGAGGCTACAAATAGGGAACAAAAGATATTTGTAATGTTTTTTTATATTTATACACAAATGTTTTGCCTTTTATTTCTATTTTAAACGGAATGGGTTGTTTTACAAGGTGAGGGTTTAGAATTGTTTTAAAGGATCTGCAGCTGACGGCATGGTGCCAGATGCCATAGCATATTATCAGAGGTCTAGTGACGACGGGTCAGGGATGATTTTGCGGCAACAGGGAGATTTACTGAATATTAGGTGGGCCATCACAATGTTATGGCTGATCGTTGCATAAAAAATCGTGTATTTTGTGCCATGCAGTAATTACAAACAACAATTAATATATCTATTTTCAATAACGTTTAAAAAAGGAGATGCCTCTTAATTTACCAATGTATAGTATCCAGTATGATAGTATAAAAATATAGGAGCCTAGATACAACATATTTAGATGTTATGTCCATCCAACATGTATTTCAAAACATTCCATCTTCTTTTTTACTTTTGAATATTTTATAATTACATTTCAAAAACATATACCCTATTATCCTAATACAACATTAAATAAACCTGAACAAGAAGAGGTCTGGTTTTGATGCATCTGGAGTGGTAGAACTTGGTGACAAGAGCATAGTGGATATTTATAGCAGAGCAGGAATAAGTGTATGGTCTAGAGCAGTGATCCTCAACCCTGGCCTACAGGGCCCACTAACAGGCCAGATTTTCAAGATAACTGAAATACATCCCAGGTGATATCATTTGCTGCTCACTGATTGCAGTACTCTAGTCTGCATCTCTCCAAGGTAATACCTAAAATCTGGCCTGTTAGTGGACCTTGTAGGCCAGGCTTGAGGACCACTGGTCTAGAGGTTTCCAGACTTTCTAAACAAAGACCCAGTTTACTGTCTTTCAGACTTGAGAGGGGTCGGACTGTGATCAGTGGGAGTAGAAAATGCCCCAGTGTCAGTGGGAATAAACAATGTCTTAGGCTTGGTGTTCAGAGGGAGTAAAAAATTACATAAGGCCTGCGGTCAGTAGGTTGAGGAATAGTGCCCCATCATTGGTAATAGAGGTAAGAACAGTGCCTTATCATAGCTAATAGAGGTAGGAATAGTGCCCTAATATAGATAATAGAGGTAGGAATAATGCTTCTTGGTTGGTATAGTGGGGTTTCCCATTGGTGGTATCAGGGGAAGGAAAGCTGCCCCATTGTTGGTGAAAAGAATGTTGTCTCATTTTTGGTGTAACTTGGAGGAATAGTGCCCCATGATTGGTGTCATCGGTTCATGTCAATGGGAGGAATATTACTCCATCAATGGTGTCTCACTGCTCATTTCAGTGGGAGGAATAGCGCCTCGTGTCAGTGGAAGGAATATGTCCCAAGCACTAGAAAAAGGGCAAGAAAAGGGTCGCATCTGGCCCCCAGGAGGAAGTTTGGAGACCACTGGTCTAGAGTCCAGAAGGGTCGCATCTGGCCCCCAGGAGGAAGTTTGGAGACCACTGGTCTAGAGTCCAGAAGGGTCGCATCTGGCCCCCAGGAGGAAGTTTGGAGACCACTGGTCTAGAGTCCAGAACTGTGACTGGCAGGGAGATCAAAGAATACAGTAAATAAGCTAAAATTGGACTTTAGGTGCAAGACCTGTGCGGATAGGAAGGAAGTGCAATGAAGTTTAGGAGAAATGTAGGGATATTCTGTATTGCTCCAAGGTGGTTTAAAGATCCCAATGAAATACAGCCTCTGCAAGTGTTTCGTCTTCACCAGAGTATTGATGCAGTCATGCAGATGAGTTTGGCTGCAGAATATCTCCCTGGCATTTCCCATTGTCGGTTTCCCTGATGTTGAAAACAGTGGACCATGCCTGGGTAATGTGTGTTGAAACAGATCAGTTCTGTCAACCCAGTAGTTACAAGCTGCTTCCTTATTCTTTTTTTTCATTGCTAAAATGAAGCTGTCATTATACGTAGGACATACATATTTTGTAATGTAATTTATTTAATTCAAGCATTAATATGGCAGTAATATAATATGGAATATTTTACAGAATACAAAGAGCCTTTCATTCAGTTCCTGTCCCCTGAAGCAACTTATATTTTAAAGTCCATTCCATGTTCACGCACACTTTGAGAGGAAGAAATTAAAGAGAACCTGTAATGAAGAAGCATAGAGCCTGCCATCGATGGCCTTTCCTGATAAAGCTAGTTCCTGCATGTCATGCTGATCCAATGGCTTTAGAGACTGACTTGGAACAAGTATGATGATCAGGAATACTGACATTACTGACTTTGCTGACCTACATGCTTGTTTAGGAGGAAGAGAAAGCAAATGCCCTTCTGTTGGTCTAATACTGGGGTAAATATTAGTGGTCATTAGACCTAAAAAAAAAAAAAATGCATTTATATGGATCAATGCTATCATGTTTGAAAATAATCAGTTGACTGTATCTGCTCTGTTCTGTTGCTATCCAAAGACAGCAGAAAATCATCAAATTCAAAACATGATGCATACTGGCAACAGTATGGAAGGTGTGGCTACATAAAATACAGGAAATTTGCACAGTGGAAGACATCATAGACTCGTCCAACCATAGAAAATAATCATTTATCAAAACCTGGTTTTATTGGTTTGACTACACTTTCTGTGCAGTCTACCCTACTGACCCCACAAGCCAATTTCATCCTCTGCATTGGGCCTCCTTTACGTTGACAATGGAGCCTTTTCACACAGACTCTTTTTGCTTTTGCTTGATGGGGACCCGGAAAGGACACCCAAACCCCATCCAGGTTTTTTAAATGTTTTTGTCTTTAGCTCAAGGTTTGGTATGACCCCATAAGTCCACTAGTGTGAGAGGCCACTATGTGTATGTTCAAGACCCTCTGGTGTCACATCCTATGGATATCTACTGCAATGGCTAGGGAAGCCTCCCCCATCCTGCTGGCTATGTATGTTTTGAAGGACTTACTGAGACATTATCCAGTAATTTTGTCATACTGTATATTATTGTACTCTTTATTATGTACACCAACGACATTGGCTCATTGTTGACTTTTTCTTGTCCTACCTTGACGGTTCACTGTATTTTGTGAACAACTGAAATAAAGAATTAATAAAAACACGATGCAATTAAAACAACACTGATGTGGAAACTCCAAAAGCATGTTTCCCTGCAAAGAAAATATTACCTTACCTTGCCTGTCACCGATCTCTGCTGAATTTAAAAAAAGCCGCTGCATGAAGACTTTTCAGAGACCAACATTTCCAAAAATTGTTAGATTTTTGGTACCCTGCTGTGGTTCCTCCGGCCGACCCCTTCATCACTACAGGAAGCTTTTAGCGCAGAAGGTACCATAAATTTCAAACTTGCTGAACGTTGGTTTCTAAAAGTAATCACGCAGTAGCTTCTTCTCAATACAACACAGAGTGGTAGCATGGGCAGCAGGAGATGTTCATATTTATTATCTTCTTCACAGAGAAACTTAATGACAGTTTAATGACAAAGCCACTGTAAAAATGAAGTGCATTTCAAACACTTTAAAAAGTGCGTTCAGTTGGGTCAGGACAAAGGAGGTAAAAAAGGATAAATGCACTTTGACCTAAAGTGTACTTATCCTTTAAGTTGTAGTCAGACTGTACATTCAACCCCTTGGCCTTGCTGGCTCCTCCCTCCCCTTTTGTGTTTCTTTGAAAGCGGAACGTGGAATCAGGCTTCCTGACAATGCGATCATTGTGACTGGCTGTCAGAGTGGCCATATGATCGGGAGCTCCTCCCACTGGCTCATTATCGTAAGCGGTGACTGGGGGCTGTACTAGGAGTGTGCAGTGAGTGCGCCCTCAGCACAGAGCAGGTAGCTGGCAATAGAGCCCACCCGCAACACTGAAGAAGGCATTACCCCCAAAGGTAAGAGTTTAATGGAAGAATTCATGTTGTAAAGCGCTGTGCAAACTGTTGGTGCTAAATAAAATATACAGTTTTCAGTGATTGGTCATCAATGCTATGATGACACCACCAGAACCTGATCAAGCAGATCACATCATATGGTTTAAAGGCAATAGAGAAATTCAGAGCATATGGATATATCTACTATAACTGTAACAGAAATGTAGCACAGACCCAGGACTGGTCTTGTTGTTTGGTCCCAAGTTCCATTGCCTGATAGGCACATAGCAGCTAGGCACACGGTAGTTCAGTCATCCGAGTCAGAAAACCGGCTGTGCATGGCTTTTTTGTAGTTTATTTGCTGGATTAACTTGGATGGGGTGAAGGTGAGCCTTGGAATACTAAAAAAAAAAAAAAAAAAAAAATAACAAAACTGAAACAGAGGACACTAACGCTGAACTGCTCCTTTAGGGTGTAATCACCCTCTTGAACCCCTGAGTTTCTAGAATCCATAAGGCAGGTTTTCATTGTGCCCTGGGTAGTGTAATGTCTCCTGCAGTACCAGCCAGTCTCTGTACTTGGTGCCTGTGACCTGGATCCCCTTTAGAGCTTTCTGCACTGCCTCAGAGTGATCTGGAGGGAGGTCTGTGAGCTCTTACTGGAGCTGGGACCCCAAAAAGATTTTCTCAGCCCTAAGGCTGGGGCTTACTTCCCCAGGAGCAAAAGACTTCTGTTCTAGGCCCCAGCCTATTTATACCCCTTTCACCCCCCTGCTGGTCATCTAACTCTCTTGACCAGGGATTGGCTGAAAGAGCATAAATATGCAGGTCAGATTCAAACTCTCCCACTCACTATATCACAGAATTCAGGGATGCAGGGGAAAGTTGCTGAGCCTGCACCAGCAGAACCTGGAACAGACACTAGCGAATTTAGTTAAACAGCGAATTTAGCTAAACACTAGCAGCCTACTGAAAGGGCGATACAGAAGCAACTACTACTTTAACTGGAGCAACAATGACTGAAAAGCATCAAACCTTGTAATATAAATCATAGCTGTTAGGGATTCAGAAGGAAGCATCTACAAATGTAGTAATTTCAACCTCTACAGTCATAGAACCCTTTTAATATGGGGCACTTTCACCTCCTTCCTGCCCAGGCCAATTTTCAGCTTTCAGTGCTGCTGCACTTTGAATGACAATTGCACAGTCATGCAACACTGTACCCAAATTAGATTTTTTATCATTCCTTTGAGACAGATAGGGCTTTCTTTTGGTGGTATTTAATCACCACTGAGTTTTTTAGTTTTTGTAAAATAAAAAGGAAAAAAGGACTGAAAAGTTTGAAAGAAAAATACATTTTTTTTGTTTCTGTTATAAAATTGTGCAAAAAAGTAATTTTTCTTCTTCACTGATGTGCATTGACGAGGGTGCACTAATGGGCACTGATAAGGCTGCACTGATGAAACGTGAGCCAATAACCAGCAAATTTGTTTACACAGCTTGGACACACTGAATGGACACAGCTGTTCACATGGTAAAGGGCCACTGTGATTGGCTCTTTACTATGATTTGTGATCAGCTGTGTCTAAAGCACACAGCTGTTACAGAGCACTCCTGATGCACGCCCCTGGGGGCACGTGGGGGACATCCATGTACTTCCTCCCAGAACTGGAGGCCGATGCTGTCGCCATTGTTCGGTTATAGCCCGGGTAGTAAGTAGTTAAAATTTGATGTTCCTCTGGGGGATTGGAAAGAAACAAGAAAGGTGAAATAGAAGTTGCTTATTGTTACCTGGAGAACAGTAAGAGAAGCTTAAACAGGGCCTGACCAGCTAACTCCCAGCTTCTGATGAAGTCCAATTAGGATGATATGCTTTAAGCTGGATCTGCTTGTCAATTTGTGACATCACCACACTGTTAAGGGCAAGTCATACAAGCTGTCGGTAGCTGGTGACTCGACCTTGCCTTCTACTGGCTTTTCTGGTACCAACCCTGCTCACCCAATACCGACCTTGTCCTGGCTCTGACTCCGCTCCTGATTCCTGATTCTGTACCTCTGCCACCCAGGTGTTGCCAATTTCTGCCCAAGAAAGAGAAAGTGCAGAGGAGCCTCTAAGTTTAGACTGTTTTAAAATTTATTTTGGAAAAAAGTGTAAAAACAACTCACATTTGGGTAAGATAAAACAGAAACATCAGGTAGTCCAACATCTGTGGTTTAGCACTCATGCTGTTGTTAATGGTATCGCCACTCAGCTGGATCCAGAAGCCAGCTCCATGTCTAAAAGGATCCAGAAAAGAAGACTGGAACACTCATGGAGTGCAGCATCAAGCACAATGACGTTACGGACGTTACGCAACGAGTTTCTGAGCATGCGCACTGGCAATGACCAGGTCAGCCGCGCTCCTTGCCCTGAGCTACTGACTGACTTTACTGAGCTCCAACGATCCTATTTTAGGATGGACTAGCTGTTTATGATTTGTTTCATGTTTTTAATTGTGATTCAGGTTATGTATAGATGGTTATAGGGGAGTGTTAACAACTATTGCGCCATACCACTGTTTTTGTTTTGCCAATTTCTGCCCGCTTGACCATGCATCTGATATAGTGGGGATAGTGTTTACCTATGAAATCAGCAAATTGATTATTGATTTTCATTATCTGTAAACATATTCATATGCAAAGAATGGCAAAGATCACTTTAGAGGAGCATTGGCTGGAAACGCGTTGGGCTGAGCTACACACGTGACGTTACACCGCCTTGATCGTTGCTCGTAGCGTTTTTTCAGATGTGAGTGGCTACTCATTTTTTATTGGTGTATATGCTTTGTGATTATAAGAAATTTCATATCTTTTACCATGCACTGATCTGTGGGACTCTTGGAGAGGAATGAGTGGGGAATTATCCTAACCATATGAATAGGATTGATCATCTCATTTATCTGTGGATGTAATGCAGATGCTTGCCTCTCCATGTGAATCTGTGGGTGAAAACAGCATTGGAGAGCAATAAGTGTTTTACCTTATAATATCTGGTGAGTTTGCATTGATTGCGGGGTTAAGGAGTTGAGCACTACAAGCTTTATGTTTCCATCGCAGGTGTACCTCCCATGTCTGTGTTGTTTGAATCTACTACACCATGATATATTAAATTTTTTTGCATATTTCCCTACAAATCAAATGTTGGAAGGAATCCTTGTGAACTGTGAGATACCTTTTTACGTCAAGTTACACAGGTACCCACTTGGATTCCTAATTTTATGTGGAATTTTTATGAGGACTATTTTCCGTTTGATTGATGTTGATCTGTGAACCTTTTTGATATCATTACTCGGGGCTCATTTTTATCATTATATATGAGCGCTGCAATTTTTATGTTCATTATTGTGAGAGGCTTGTGTACCTTTTATTGCTAGCAGCTGATTTATTGCACTTGTGCTGATCTTTTATTGAATTTTATGTTTATTACTTATAAAATGGCAGCTTGTATGACAGGGCGAATAATCACATACAATGTGTGGATGCAAAGTGCAGTATCCTGACCAGCCAATCAAGTTTTACCTTATGTACTAATGACAGGGCCGGACTGGCCTACCGGGATACCCGGAAATTTCCCGGTAGGCCGCCGGCCCTGGGGCCGCTTTGAGATGTGGCCGGTCCACTGCACTCGATTCTATGGTATGCGGCCAGCCGCTGTGAGCGGCATGACGTCATATCCGGCCGGCGGGCGGGCGGCGGCTGCGCGGCGGCGTTGTTCCAACAGATACAGAACAGCGGATCTCCTGATTTCACCCTGCCCGCTTTGAGATGTGCTCGGTCCGCTGGCTGCTGCACTTGATTCTATGGTATGCGGCCAGCCGCTGTGAGCGGCATGAGGTCATATCCGGCCGGCGGGCGGGCGGACATCTGCGCGGCGGTGTTCCTACAGATAGAGAACAGCGGATCTCCTGACTTCGCCCTGACAGCGGCATCTGATCCCTCCCTTCCTATTCCCTCCGACACAGACACCAACCAGCATCGATGCAGGTATCACTGGACACTGACTGAGTGAGCTGCCCTGTTGTAGACACTGGGGGGAGGGGGACCTCGTGTATTGCATTTAGGGGGGAATCAGCATTGCATTAGGGCCCCTAGATACAATGCTGATCTGCCCCCCTCCCCCTAATTCAATGCTGATCCCCGGGTCTAATGATCAATTGGTTGTCGTGATTAGTTGTTGTGGTTACTTTAGTTTGCATGTTGCTATTTTCCTTATTAAATATAGAAATATGACTTTACATTCATGCCTAAGCAAAATAAATAAAAAAAGGTTGCATGGAAAGCATGTGTCTGACCTCGCCCAAAGGTTTTATTACAGGTTTTGTAAATAGTAAAGATTGAACTGTCAGCTCTGCAAATGTTGTGTTCCATAAATCAATGCCATTTACTGGTTCAGCTGCTGCATCAGTGTTTGGTACCATAAATACTATTGTTCTCACAATATAGTTACAGAATTAGCATCCCAATCAACCTTCAGTGTGAAACAGACTATGAAGCAATGACACGGCCGGTGACGGAATGGGTTGTTGTAGAATAGCTTGATGGAGGGCTTCAAGGCAAACAATAGCAAATTATTAAAAATAAATAAATAAATAAATAAAATACAAGGTGAATGAAAGGAAGATTGCACGCAAACGCAAATTTTTTTAAAGGTTCCTCTTGACATTTAAAGGATAATCATACTTTAAAGTAGAACTTAAACCGAATATTTTTTTCAGTTTGAATAGAATAAGGCTGGGTTCACACTTGTGCGATGACAGACATTGCATGTGATTCGCACCGCATTGCTCTGCAGATCACATTCGATGTCTGTGCGATGCAAATTCAGCCATACAAACTGTATTGCTAAAATCGCATCTTATTCGCACCAAAATGGTGTAGGATCCTTTTTTTGGTCCGCACTGGAATCGGATCATATGAGTGTTCACACCTATGCGATCTGATTCCTGTACCATTTCATAGTTCGCACTGTGATCTGCGAACCGATTCAGGGGTGTCATTAACTTTTACATTGACACCCCCAGCAGTTCGCAGATGTCAGTGTGAACCAGTGTGTGATTTAGGTCAGATGCAGGTATCTGCACTGGAATCGCAGGGTTTTCCTTATCGCACCAGTGTGAACCAGGACTGAGGGAGGGTTACAATTAGGACTGCACTGATGTGTTACCGGTATTGGTATTGGTGTCGATACTAAGCATTTGCATGAGAACTTGTGCTTGTGCAAATGCTCTGATACCTGAAACCGATACCTCTGCGGTGCGATTTGAGCCCATACAAAATGAATGGGCTCACATCGCACTGAAAAGAAATGTATGTGATTTTCACAGGAATGTGGTGTGATTCCTGTGCAAATCACATGCGGTTTTCCCCACTGCTTGCTCCTTTATGAACCTAAGCTTGTCATAGTGACTTCAGCCTGGATTCACACAGCAGCGGTGCAGGAAACAGGAATCACACCGCATTCCTGTTCAAAATGCATGCAATTCTTTGCAGTGCGATTTGAGCCCGTTCATTTTGTTTGGACTCAAATTGCACCGCAAAGGTATCGGCGAGTTCTTGACTGAAAGTATCGATGGTAAAAAAAAAACGTTATCGGCGCAGCCCTAGTTATACCCTTTACCATCTGTCTCCCATTGGGGAGATCTCCCTTTACTTCTTGACCCATAGCCACACATTTTTTAGATACAGTAACAAATCGTTTAGATACAGTAACAACTTGAAGCTGAATCCCAGCTCACACCATATAAGCAGTTACAGCAAACAGTTTTATTTCTTTGTGGGATAAAGGTTTTATTTAACCAAAAGCTGGCCATTGTAAGCACCCCTGCCTGTGTTAAATGGTTTGTCTCATCTCTGTAGCTGATGCATTCTGCTGGGAAGCTTGTCCTTTTTTAACAGCAGACTTTTTTACAGGATCACCAGATGAAAGTAGAAGAGGCTAAAGGCTCGTACACGCGGACAAAATATCCTCCGATTTTTCTCTCTCTTGCTCAGCGTTCATAACCATTTTTAGTTGACAGTGCATAATGTTCATGAAATTTCTCGTCTGATTTTCTTTTTTTTCGGGGACGTTTGTTCGTAGAGTGTGATGTAAGTACGTATACGTGTGACCCCGATGCCACGCCTTTGAGTTCCATCTTGCGGATGTGATGTGACTTTTGTTCTCGGATCGTTCTGATCGTTCGTGGAACTGTGCTATATACACATATATACATGCACATATGTATATATGTATACATGTACATACATACATATAGAGATCGCATAGAACAGTGTATATGTATAGTGTATAATTAATTGCTATACACACACAAAGACAGTGGATATCTAAAGTCTACACAACACTGTAGGTTTCTGTATTCTGACATATCAACATTAGTGTATAGACTTTACATATCCCCTATACACTGAATGTGTGGATAGATGGAGATAGATAGAGAGAGAGAGAATCGGTGCTCAGTTCATTTCTGTTGTTTTTTATGATAAACTTCCGGGTCATCAGCAACTTCCGATCACGCGCGGTCTTTCGTATCCGATTTTTAGTGGACGTACTGCGTACACATTAAACAAAAATTGGTCATGCTGGGGACGGACGATCAAAATTTTGGTGTTTGTCCCTTCGTTTTTTTTCGTTGAAAATGTTGGCATCGGCTGCTGAAAGTTCTGTACACACTAGCCGAAAATCGTACGATTTTACCTCGGACGGGAATTTTCGGCAGATTTTCTACTAGTGTGTACCCCACTTAAGAAAAAAAAAACACGAATGCAGCCATCACATCTAAGAATTGGTAAGCTGCATTTTTTCTTTTGGTTTAATATTGCTTTAACTCCCCCTTCCCCCCTCTCCCTGCAAAATCTTATACTTATCAGTCCAGACTCTTCCCAGTTCCACTCTATGCACCCCAGTGAGCCGTGCAGACTCTCACAGCCAGTCTCTTACTTCTATAGTGCAATGCACAGAAAAATTCCCATTTATTGCTATGGTGTGGCCACTGTGTATGTGTTTCAATGATAGACAGCCTCTCCATAGGAATGAATGGCCTTTTCCATGCATGCACAGGAGTGAGTGATTGACTAATGCCCCATACACACGTGCAGATTATCTGCAGACTTTTGTCTGCAGACTTACCAAAACCATATAATATGAGGTCAAACCTAAACACTTTCAATTTGTATGCAATCCGGCAGGCCCTTGCACTACATAGAAAAGGTAAGTCTGCGGACAAAAGTCTTCAGATAATCTGCACGTGTGTACGGGGCATTAGAGAGCTTGCAGAGGTGTGACTCCCTCCCATGGAGTGTAGACAGGTGAGTATATAATGCTTGGGGGGTTCTGGGGAGGAAGCTGAACTTCAGGCACAAACATTTGTATTTAAATATGTTCCTCAATAGCCACAAAGGAGAGAAATCCACCTAGTGTGCACCAAATGCATTTGTAACTCCAGGTATTAACAAATATAATGAGAATTAGTCAGCCCTAATGGGAGTGAGGCAGCTTGCAAACAAACAATTAATACACAAACATCAAAGTGAATACATAAACAAATGTACAATCCAAAAAATGTTACAAAATATATATAATACCCACATATAAAATAAAAATCTGTGAAACTATATAATAAAATGATATACATAAACTCCATAACATAGTCTGTGATATAATGTATAGTACGTCTGAAGAAAACCCTCTAATGGGATTTTTAGGGCATAAAGGTAATCATAATTAAGAAAAAGTTACCAAGATTTTATTCAAAATTGTTAAAAAGACATCACAGAAAAGCATTGATACATCCTAAAAATGATGCGTTGAAGAACAACAATATGTGGACTAATGCATAGATAACCATGAATCAACTGTCGAAAGTCGTATGACAGAAGATAGCCTGGCCCTGACGCATTTTGAAAACAAACTTTTGTTTCCTCAGGAGTGAATGGTTAAAGTGCAGATGCTTTCTATGCGTAGATAGACCACATACCGTGTACTGCGTCATTTAAAATCACAAAGGTTAATCTGCCATTGCACGCTGTTCAGGATCCTGCTGGCTTGTGAGCTCACACTCCCATTTATTCCAACCACAAGGGGCAAAAAGAGAAACCCAGTGATGACCACTCTTTTTCCCAAACAAAATCAATCTGGACTATGTTGTCCATCAGTCAGGCAGATGTAGGGACCCCAAGTTAGGGCAGGAGAATGGAAGAGGAAGAGGAAGCATCATGGGGTGAAGGGCCTTATGTCAATGTGATTCATACAAATCTGAAATCTCTCAAGTGGGTCCTGCAGCAGGCCAGAGTGGTGTCTATGGCCAGAGTACAGCGGCATGACATCAGCGCTGCAGGCTCCGCCCCTATGTGTTTTGTCCAATGAGACAAAAGGAAGTGCAAAAAAAAAAAAAAAAATGTTGATCATGACGGAAACCCAGAGACCTGATAACTTCCTGTGCTGCTCTTTCATAGATACAATACAGTGAGTGAACCTAGTCATCCTAATGCAGAAAGTGTGTAACCAGCAGGATCACCAGCTAAAAGAAAAAATCCAGAAAAAAGAAAACGAATGGCAACACCTCATCTAAAGACTGGTAAATTGCACTGTTACATTTTTATTCTTGGGTTTAGATACCCTTTTAAGACACTGTAAATCCAACAAAGGTTGCAAAAACCACACTGTCCAGGTAAAAAACAGATGTGGCAAATCTACTTCGCCCTTATCAATAATAATAATAATTTGTTATACATATGCATGTTCTGTATTTCCCTCTTAGATTGTAAGCTCTAATGATCCTTTGATGACCCTTTGATTCCTCTTGTACCAAATTGTATTGTAACTGTAATGTCTGCCTTTATTTTGTAAAGTACCACGCAAACTGTTGGCGCTATAAAAATCCTGTATAATAATATAAAATAATAATATTTATGGCCAAAGCTTTTTGGCCATGCTTGTCTTGTGAGTCATAGGAGTGCACTTACTTGTGCTCTTCCATGACCCAGAATCAGCCAACAGTGAGCTAAAGCCGGTTCTTGCCACACTTCACAAAGCCGCTCCAGGCTGTATGGATCCCAACCAGATTGTCAGGATACACCCAGATGCCCGATCAGCAGTTGGATAACCCTCTCATTTTCCACTGAAGCCTGACAGCCCCTCCTGTCCCCTCTCCAGTCCGATGCTCCAGTGAGTGCCTGGAATGGCAGAGCAGAGAGCGGTGACTGACAGTCACCACTCTCTGCTCAGAGCAGACCAGTAACTGAGCGATCGGTCCGTTTTCGGGCTTAGAGCCAACGGGTGACAGCTTTTTTTTTTTTTTTTTTTTTTTTTAAGCCCGTAGCGTGTGAAACACACTCAAAAGACTTCACCCGGTGCATAAAAAAGTGCACACACACAAACGTGAGGAACACAAAAAGTGCACAGGGTGTGCAAACACAAATGGTCTTCCCTCCGAAGAGGTAGGACCTGAACCTCGATCCCCCGGGGCGCAAGACTCCTGACAGGGATTTAAGGTACTCATGGTCTGTCTGGCCGAAACCAGACTGACCCCGTTCTTCAGGGGGACTGCCGAAACAGCCCCCACCGAGTACTAAGTAGGGCTCCCCCGAAGGGAGACCCCATGAGAGAGGGCGGACTAAGCCAAAAGGCCATATCCACCCCCTCCCAAGACTCAAGGCAGGGCCCGAGAACGGGTGACAGCTGCAGCATCCAACGATACTGCAGCATGAAGGTGAGTATATGTGTTTGTTTTTTTTACATACCCCAAACTTCTCCCTTAGGGCTCTTTCACATAGGGAGACCGTTCAGATCCACCTGTCTGTTTTTCTGGCGGATCTGAACGGTCCCCCCATACATCCCTATGGGGCATCGGATGTCAGCGTAGACATGTCCGCTGACATCCGATCCGTCAAATCTTGACGGATGGAAACCCTATTTTCCATCCATCCAGCGGATCGGATGAGAACGAACCGACGGTCCGTTCCCATCCGATTCCCCCATAGAGATGTATGGGGAACTGACAGCTGTGTCTCCGCACACAGCGCAGAGAACAGCTTCTCAGAGGATCGATCCGCCTGCTCAGCGGGGAGACGGCGGATCGATCCCCCGTTGAGATAAACGGAGTCCGTCCGACAGACAGACAGTGTGAAAGGGGCCTTAATCTTTTCTATTACTTTAGCATACCTGACACTGGAAATTTTCTTTTTAGGTCTTCTTTAATCCAGTGCGTCTCTATACTATTTAAATCTAAAGTGCCCAGCTTCTATAGCCAAAAAATGTGGCCAATTTCTCCAGCTGCCAGATAGTGTCTTAGTTTGTACAGCACCACAGGGGATGATGGTGCTATTTAAATAATAATTGCTGTCACTATCATTTTTGGTATGAGTCTTACAATTTCTATCTCTTTTACCTGACATACCACAGTGGTTATAGAAGTAGCATCTATTTCTGTCTCTCTCTAAAGTTAATTCTGTATATTCATTTTCATTTCAGTTTATGCAAATCTCTAAAATTTGCCTTAATGGCTCATTTACACCTGTGTCAGTCCATGAAAAGCAGTGATGCAGGTGTAGCTGACAAGCAATCTAGAGGCAATACTGCCGCCTCCTGAATGCCTGTGGGTTTTTTGTTTTTTTCTTTTACAGCCAAACAACCTTTTTCAATTGAAGCAGTTGTAGCATCATTCACTTGAATGGATCACATTTAAACGTGTAAGTGGGAATAATTCTTGCTATGAAGCAAAGCATTGCAGTTGTGGCACATATACACCCCCATCTAGTCTCCTTTGGAGCTTAACCACTTGCGCACTGCCCAACCACAATGTACTGCAGATGGGCGGCCTGCACAGGCAAAAAGCAAAGTACCCTGTGATTGGCTTTGTGCAACCACAGCCCAGAGCCCAGTGTTTTCAATCAACACAGGGCTCTGTACAGAGGGAGCAACCTCTCTGCTTCTTATCTCTGCAAAGCAGGGATAAGAAACAAAGAGATCTACAATAAAAATCAGCACACATGCGGGGGATCTGCAGATGTGCCAATGTCCGTGACATTGTATAGTATTAGCACTGATCACTGTATTGTGATGTCAGTGGCAGTTAGTCAGTTTTCCTCAGTGTCAGTTAGTTTTAGATTGCATGCTGCACTATCGCAGTCCCATTATAAGTCTACCGCCATTAGTAGTATAATAAAAAATTGGAGCATTTATGATGTCATAGTTTGTAGGTGCCAACTTTCACATGAACCAATCAATATACACTTACTGGGATTATTTTTTTTTTTTTTTTTTTAACAAAGACTTGTAGCAGAATACATTTTGGCCAAAATTTATGAAGAAATTTGATTTTTTTTTAAATCTTTTTATTGAATATGTTTTGTAGCAGAAAGTAAAAAAAAAAAAAAAAAAGATTTATATATATATATATATATATATATATATATATAATTTGTAAACTGTCTGTCTTTTTTCGTTTATATTGCAAAATAAATATATATATATTTTTTTATACATAAAAGAAAACAGTGGTGATCAAATACCACCAAAAAGAAAGCCATATTTGTGTGAAAAAAAGAATATAAATTTTGTTTGGGTACAGTGTTGCATGACTGCACAATTACCAGTGCAAAATAGCAACAAATGAAGGGAATAACATCTTTCCAGAGCTGAAGTGGTTAAGGGTGGGTGGTTGTGAGGCATTAAAATGTTTTTACTGCCCCCTAAATCACAAGTGTAAAAAAAAACTTTCACACTGGGTGGATCTGTTTGACGGAATCTACTTGCTCGGCGGGGATTGATCCACTGATCCCCCGCTGAGCAGGCGGATAACAGGTCCTTCTCTGCTCACTTTCCTGAGACAGGCCTGGGGAGATCGGATGAAAATGGACCGCCTGTCTGTTTTCATCCAATCCCATCTGATCCGATCCTCCAGACGGATGGAAAATAGGGTCTCCATCCGTCTGGATTTGGCAGACAGGATCGGATCGAATAAAGGCGGGTGTCAGCGGACATGTCACCACTGACATCCTCCGCTCAATGAATGGGTGAATGGAGGGTCCGATCAGCTCCACCTGAAAACCTGACAGGCGGACCTGATCCGAAAGCCCATGTGAAAGGGGCCTTATAGTGAGCACATTACACATTACCTTTAAGTTGTCTACATACTTTCTAGGGGCCTTATAGTGAGCAGCCAATTAACAACCGAAAGTAAATTTAGGCTCCATAATTACTTTATAAAAGAGGATACTTAGGCCACAAGGACCGAGGAGGGGAGAAAGCAGGACTTTGATGACGCCATGACAAAATATACAATTATATAGAAAGCATCTTTTTATAAAACAATACAAGTTTCATGTGACTTCAATGTCCAGTATCTCCCTGAGGAAGACTAGCAAGTCGAAACCTGTCGGGGCTTTGGACAAAATTCTTTGGGATTTCATCTTAATGTGTATCCATATTGTTAAGTCTATGTTGTGAAATGATACATGTGTAGCAGGTTTTCCAGGCATTAGGCCTGATGTGGGTCGGCCATTGTTACCGGTTACCTTTCCAGCCCATGTGAGCTGCGACCCTGGGTGTGAGAACTGAGACATCGACACCTCCGGCATCTTTGTTTGGTTGTTTTTATTGTATTTTTAGGGGATGGGAAATGGAATGAGTGGGATACTCCTTTGGCTCAACTAAGTACAATTCCGGGACTTTTTGTAGCAAAAATGCCTGTTAGCGCTGTCTTGAGGCCAGCCGACGCTAGCCAACGCTCTCTGACGCTTTGAACACACTATATCTCTGAAAGCTGTGCTGGAACTCCGACTTAAGTCCAGAAGATCCAGGACTGTAGAATACTTAACTTCTCACGATACTTGCACTCAAAAGTCACCGACTACTCCCTCCTGCCTTGCACTAGCTTGCTGCGAATTCCTATATGGCTGCAAATCTTAACTGATGCACTACACATTGTGCACTAACTCTTCAGGGCCCAAACTGCAGGCGCCCCCTTTAACTCTTCAGGGTCCCCTGACTAGGTACCCCCTCTGTCACTTCAGGGTCCTCAACCCAGGTACCTCCTTTACAGCTAGCTGAAACTTGGATCCTAGAACCTTCTCCAGGGTGGTCCCCACTCACTCTAGGCACACCCCCAGGGGCAATCCTCAGTACTCACGACCTGTGTAGGTGTTCCTGGGACTGGACCCCTCTCGCTCTCCGCTGGTTCTCGGCACACCGGATCCCCGCAGCTCAACTCAGCATCCTCTGGATTCTCAGGCAGCACCCCGAGACATCTGCTTCCTCTAACAGGAGGAGAGACAGCTGTTCTCTCCCTCCTGGGACTCTGCTCCCACCAAAGACACCGAGTCACGCGCTCCCCTCAGACTTATACCCCCTCCCAGAATTCTTTGCAGCAGAATCTGTCTTCTGGGGTAGTTACAGGCCTGAATGTGTCCCTGATTGGGTTTCCTCCAATGCCCTATGAGAAGCCTCTCACAGAGCCAGTGGGGAGACTCCCCTCTCAGCAGACACACCTTGAAGCCATGACACCCCAACCAAAAAACAATCATGGCCCTGCTGTTAGGCAGACAAGGCCCACCATGCATTTAGGAAGTAAAGGTAAACAACTGCGCTAGACCAAAGAAAAATTATAAAGCTGCAAACTTCAAGTGTGACCGACACCTTAAAAAACAATATAGAAATAAGTTGCGCTAAAAAATGAAAAACATATATTGATTGTATGTTGTGAAAGTCCGTAATAAAGTCCGTATATAAGCAAAACAGCACGTCAGATGAAATAACTGTGCAGGTACCGCTTAGAGGAAACTAATAGTATATAGGCCAAAAGAACTCCAGAAGTCCTCAGGAAGTGGACGTCAAATGAACCTCGTATTTCCTGGATGGATCTCCTCAGTGT
Source organism: Pelophylax lessonae (assembly GCF_965119305.1). Lineage (NCBI taxonomy): Eukaryota > Metazoa > Chordata > Amphibia > Anura > Ranidae > Pelophylax > Pelophylax lessonae. The sequence continues at coordinate 470,317,818 of NC_138772.1, forward strand.
AGTGTTAACATGTGAAATACAAAAAGTGCAAACGCCATAGCGTAAAACCAAAAATACAGAAGAAAAACAAAACACCCCAAGTGATAGGAATGCCAAAAAATCAAGTGCTGAAATGATTCTAGTGAGTAGATGTGAAGAGCTCAGATCCCACTAGAACCCAATAGGTACTCCTTACCAGAGTAATGAGAAGTGATCAGCAAAGAATAAAGTCAGGAAAGCCTCCCCCGATAGGACTGCAGCTTACCAAAGGAACAAATGTGATGAACATATATGAAGTCCCAGCCGTGCAAACGAAGAGGGCAGTGTGGCAATATTTTTAGTGAACACTCTCCCCTGTTGCAGTGACTGATCTGCAATCAAAATTCTTGAGACATCTTCACCTGCATGCTGAGTCCCTATCAGTGTCCCCAGTGGAAGTATATTGGTCGATCCCGGAACCCTCCTGCCTCTTACAATTTGGAGTTGGTAAGGGTATATATACGGTTAGCCCTCTTCGTTTGCACGGCTGGGACTTCATATATGTTCATCACATTTGTTCCTTTGGTAAGCTGCAGTCCTATCGGGGGAGGCTTTCCTGACTTTATTCTTTGCTGATCACTTCTCATTACTCTGGTAAGGAGTACCTATTGGGTTCTAGTGGGATCTGAGCTCTTCACATCTACTCACCAGAATCATTTCAGCACTTGATTTTTTGTCATTCCTATAACTTGGGGTGTTTTGTTTTTCTTCTGTATTTTTGGTTTTACGCTATGGCGTTTGCACTTTTTGTATTTCACATGTTAACACTACACTGAGGAGATCCACCATGCATTTAGCCAGCACCTACCTGTAGGGTGCCACACATGGGTTTATATGTTTCCTATCTACCCCCATCTTTGGGGTTATTTGAATATGGTTTGTTACCAATAAAACTTGTATTGTTTAATAAAAAGATTCTTTCTATATAATTGTATATTTTGTCTTGGTGTCATCAAAGTCCTGCTTTCTCCCCTCCTCCGCCCTTGTGGCTTAAGTATGCTAACTAATTGGGATATATGCCCCCCTTTTTTCCATAATTAAGAACATTTAGCCACTAGTCAGATGGTTGCTAGTAGTCAGGCTAACAGCAGGAGGTTGGACAGTGGCACAGATCCTGCAGAATAGCACCATCTGAAAACCATCATTACCCCCCTCAGTCTGGGCCAGCCATTCTCAACCAAATTTATGAGACTTCAGAGAATGGGTTTACAGATATTTTTATGCGCCCATTCTCGACCAGGGTTCCATGGAACCCTAAGGTTCACCCAGAAGTTGTTAGGGGTTCCTTGAGCTGTGGCCAATTGAGCTCCAATTTGATGGTGTATACGTAGGTCTAGGGCCAATGCCACTCGGTAGAGCTAACAGCACAATGCCAATGATCTTTTTAGCTCTCTCTAATGGGGACATTCTTCCCACTGATCAGCAATGCAAGGATCATTTTTCCCACTGACCCCTCGAAGAATTGGTTTTAGCAGGGGTTCCCTAAGACACAAAAATGGATGGGTCTCCTCGGGTCTAAGGGGTTAGAAAAAGGCTGGTCTATGCACTAATGTTGTTCAGCATGAGTAAGGGGATCAGAAGAGCGTGGACATTCATTTTAAATCTTTTTGTTTCGATTTCCTAATGCATTTTGAATGTAACTATTTAGCAGGAGTTGTAGTGTGCTTCCTGAAAAATCAAATATTACAATACTCATGAGATGTGCGTTTCAGGCACAAACCATATGTCCTTGTTTATAGTAAACCTAGATATACACAATGTCAATGACAGCTTCTCTTTATCATGCATGAGAAATAGGAGCAGCTGGCTAATGTGAATTTCTCTGTTCCACCTGTTTTCTATCATCAACTAATAGCACAATTCAGCACTGCACATGAAAACACAACTTGTTCCAGCATCCCTGGTAAAAGTCTGCCGCTGAATATAGAGCGTTTTGTTATGCTACAAGCCTGAATCAGACAAGAGGAAAGGTGCGGGAACAGCTGCAGTGGAAACAAACACTTCAGTTATTGCTTTTGGGTATTTAAAATGAACCGTATTTAAAATGAACCATTACATTATTTTCTGCCTGTGAATTAAAATGCATGATACTAAAGCATTTAGAATTTTTCTATATTAACTAGTGGCGGCTGGTGCTCAAACTTTTTTTTTTGGGGGGGGGGGGGGGGGCAAACAGAAAAAATCAAATAGGCATTGCTTTGCGGCAAAAAATTGCATTACTTTGAGGTCAGAAGGAACCGCGCAGTCAGCCAAGGCTCGGCAGTTCCTAAATGTTTTGCAGGACAATTTCGTGGGTCAGATGGTGAATGCACCGACAAGAAACAATGCGGTACTTGACCTACTGATTACCAACAATACAGACCTGCTCACGGATATAGAAATACTGGACAATTTAGGAAACAGTGACCATAGGTCAATTCGTTTCAGTATTAATTATAGTAATAGTAAACACAAGGGCAATATAAGGACACTGAATTTCAAAAGAGCCAATTTCCCAAAACTGCGCTCTCTGCTAGAAAATATCAAATGGGATAGAACCCTGGGAACAAAGAGCATGGAGGAAAAATGGGAGTGCTTCAAAAGCATACTTAACAAAGGGATTGACCAGTGTATTCCAAAGGGAAATAAATTTAAAAGAGCAAAACTAAACCCTGGGTGGCTAAACTCCAACATAAAAATGCATATTAATGCTAAAGGAAAGGCCTTCAAAAAATACAAGACTGAGGGGTCACTGGCAGCATTTAAGCATTACAAAGAGTGTAATAAGAAATGTAAAGACGAAATCAGGGCGGCTAAAATAGAACACGAGAGACAAATAGCGGAAGAGAGTAAAAAGAACCCCAAGAAATTCTTTAAGTATATAAACAGTAAGAAAGCGAGGCCAGAACACATTGGCCCCATAAAAGACGATAAGGGAGTTTTGGCCACAGAGGACAGGGAAAAGGCAAATTGTTAAATAATTTCTTCTCTTCAGTCGTCACAAAAGAATTGGGGGCTACACTAACCCAGCTTGTAAGGCCAAACTAAACAACACACCTCAGGAAATACCGCCATGGCTAACAGAAGATAGACTTAGAACTAAACTAGAGAAACTTAACATAAATAAATCACCGGGACCGGATGGCTTGCACCCGAGGGTTCTTAAAGAGCTCAACCAGGTGATTGCCAGACCATTATTCTTGATCTTTAAGGATAGTTTACAGACGGGTATGGTGCCAGCTGATTGGAAAAAAGCCAACGTGATACCAATATTTAAAAAGGGGCCGAGATATATCCCGGGTAACTATAGGCCGGTCAGCCTAACATCAGTAGTCTGCAAGATTTTGGAGGGGATGTTCAGGGACCACATACAAGACTTTAGTAATAAAAACGGTATCATTAGTAGTAATCAGCATGGATTCATGAAAAATCGTTCTTGCCAAACCAATCTTTTAACCTTCTATGATGAAGTGAGCTGCCACCTAGATAAAGGTAAGCCTGTGGATGTGGTGTATCTGGACTTTGCAAAGGCCTTTGACACCGTTCCCCACAAACGCTTACTGTTCAAACTAAGGAAGGTAGGTATGGACCATAAGGTGAGTACCTGGATAGAGAACTGGCTCCAGGGGAGGTTGCAAAGGGTGGTGATTAATGGGGAGTACTCAGATTGGGCGGGTGTGAAAAGTGGGGGTCCCCCAGGGTTCTGTCCTGGGGCCAATCCTGTTTAATTTATTCATAAATGATCTAGAGGAGGGAATATCGAGTAAAATCCCAGTATTTGCGGATGATACTAAACTAAGCATGCCAATATCTTCTGGGCAGGATGTGGAAACCTTACAAGCGGACCTGAACAAAATAATGGGGTGGGCAACTACATGGCAGATGAGGTTTAATGTTAAAAAATGTAAAGTAATGCACCTGGGTGCCAGAAACCAGAAAGCAAGCTACTTACTAGGGGGGGAACCTCTGGGTGAGTCTAGGATGGAAAAGGACCTGGGGTACTGGTAGACAACAGGCTTGGCAGTGGCATGCAATGCCAAGCCGCTGCAAGCAAAGCCAACAGAATACTGGGATGTATAAAAAAGGGGATTCACTCCAGAAATAAAGAGATTATTCTCCCACTCTACAAGACTCTGGACCGGCCACATCTGGAGTATGCTGTCCAGTTCTGGGCACCGGTCCTCAGGAAGGATGTTCTGGAACTGGAGAAAGTCCAGAGAAGGGCAACAAAAATAATTAGGGGAATGGAGGACATCAGCTATGAGGAAAGACTACAAGCACTGAACTTATTCTCTCTGGAGAAGAGACGATTGAGGGGGGATATGATATCAATGTACAAATATTGTACTAGCAACCCTAGCATATGGAAAAACCTATTCAGAGAAAGGGAAAACAATAAGACACGTGGCCACTCACTAAAACTAGAGGAAAGGCGGTTTAACCAGGGGGTTCTTCACTGTGAGAGCAGTAAGGATGTGGAATTCTCTTCCGCAAACAGTGGTATCAGCAGGGAGCATTGATAGTTTCAAAAAACTATTAGATGGGCACCTTAAAGACCACAACATAGAGGAGTATACAATGTATGGTTAGCAGCAAACACACACACACATCATAGGTTGAACTGGATGGACTGATGTCTTTTTTCAACCTCACTAAATATGTAACTATGTAAAAAGTGTGAAAGGGGCCTTCAGTAATCAAAGTATAGTGTGCCTCCATCAATGCAGAGTTACTACAGCATTCCTCCATCAATGCAGAGTTACCACAGCGTGCCCCCATTCAATGCAGAGCTACTACAGCGTGCCCCCATTCAATGCAGAGTTACTACAGCGTGCCCCCATCAATTCAGTGACCAGCGTGCCGTGCCCCCATCAATGCAGTGACCAGCGTGCAGTGCCCCCTTCAATGCAGTGACCAGCGTGCCATGCCCCCTTCAATGCAGTGACCAGCGTGCCGTGCCCCCATCAGTGCAGTGACCAGCGTGCCGTGCCCCCTTCAATGCAGTGACCAGCGTGCCATGCCCCCTTCAATGCAGTGACCAGCATGCCGTGCCCTCATCAATGCAATGCATGTCATGTGAATTGGATGCGGGGGGAAAAACTGTGTGTAGTGGGAGAACGCAATAGCTCCACAGTAGGGATTCCTCTATTGACACTGACTATGTTGACAGGGGAATCAAGCAATTTTATTTCCTGCAACCAGTGTTTGCAGGAAAGAAGATTGCTCCGTATATGGCTGACTTTAGATTACTATAACTGTGTACACCGTACCTAGTCAGTGGGTTAAATGGGTACAATGTCAACCCAGGGGCAACACTGGGGACAAATGGTGGATAAATGATACAATTAAAGCAACCACTAGATGCTCTAAGGATTTGCCTGTTAAGCCTAGACAACTGTTGTAGATATAAGTGCCACATAGACAGGATACTATCTATAGTATATTTTGTCAGCTTTATATTTGAACTATTGAACTCCAATGATAGAGAGGCACAACTCTTGATAAACTTGAGTGGGGTACTGTATATAGCCAATGGTTCCAAGGGTTTTATAGTTTTTTTTCCTGTGCTAAGGTTACATTGAAGATATGTTCCAATCAATGTGTCAATATATTAAACTTACAGGATACCTCATTTTCTATTATAACCTTTAATAAGTTAATATCTCATATGTATAGCTGCCCACGATTGAGGCATACAGTATATCAAAAGCATATAAGGCATATTGATTTTTGTGCACAATTCATGTAATTTCACTTCAAGCTACTAGATCCTGTTGTCTTTCGTATATATGAGATCACTCAATTTCCACTGCCTGAGACTAAAGGCATAAGACACATTGGATTCTAGATATGAGCTTCAATAAATATACTGCTGTCTTCAATATAGGAAAAAGGCAGTGATTATACCTGGCTCCCACTTCTAACTGTGATACACGTTTACAAATGTACTGTGGAAGGCTGATCATCGGCATATCCTAAAGACTGCTAAAATATTCGTATGCATGAGTATTTGAAGTTGTAAAGTGGGTTACAGATATTAAACACTGTAATAGTTTGGTTGTTTTGTTTTAAATTTTGTACACTTCTTTTTATATATTTTATTTTAAACATATATTTTTAAACTGACCTTTTGTAATATATACACTGCTCAAAAAAAGTGAACACTTTGAAAACACATCAGATCTCAATGGGGAAAAATATCATGCTGGATATATATACTGATATGAACTGGGTAATGTGCTAGGAACGAAAGGATGCCACATCTTTTAATGGAAATGAAAATGATCACCCTACAGAGGGCTGAATTTAAAGACAACCCGAAAATCAAAGTGAAAAAATTATGCACCAGGCTAGTCCATTTTTCTGTAATTTCATTGCAGAAACTCAAAAACAGAATGGTAACTTGCCTGTCTCCTGGAATCTCCTCCATGCTCTTGAGACTGTGTTGGCAGACACAGCAAACCTTCTGGCAATGGCACGTATTGATGTGCCATCCTGGAGGAGATGGACTGCTTGTGCAACCTCTATAGGGTTCAGTGGGGGCCGGTTCATAGGGGGCGCCAGGGCGCCTCCCCCCCAATCTGTGCCAAAGAAAAAAAAAGAAAAAAAAAAACAACATTTGCAGTCCACTAGGGGCGCCGGACCTACTACCGTCTATGGGAGGGGTTTTGCACCCTACGTGCGCCAGACAGAGGCGCCGATTGGCGGCCTTCTTGGGGGCATCGGGGCACAGAGCAATGCGCCCCAACACTCCCCACTTTAGTGCTGTCCTGGCTGTGATTGGTCCAGACTCCAGCCTGGACCAATCATACAGGAGGACATCCCAGGTTACGTGACGCGTGGGGGCGGTGCGTGCGTCAGTCACTCACCGTCCCGGCGTCACGTCATCACCTTCCCGTCAGACCAGAGAGGAGGAGCAGTGGGCCGGCGCGTGATCGAGGAGGAACTGGAAGAAGAGGTTGTATCGTCTCAGTAGTCCCGTCAGCAGCAGCAGTACGCACGGCACCGTGACGGAGAGCCAGCCCAGGAGGTAAGTGAAGTGATGCCTCGGGGGGGGGGGGGGCCACATATAATATAGTATTACAGTATTCTTTTTTTTCTTTACAGTATATATATATATATATATATATATATTGTGTGACACGTTGGGGTTTCTTAGCTCAATGGTACAGCCAAAACTGTGAGTTTACTCCACACCAGATACAGTTTTCAGGACTTTCCTTTTATTTAACCACTTGCCAACCATATACTGTGTATATATATATATATATATATATATATATATATATATATATATACAGTGCCTTGCGAAAGTATTCGGCCCCCTTGAACTTTGGGACCTTTTGCCACATTTCAGGCTTCAAGCATAAAGATATAAAACTGTAATTTTTTGTGAAGAATCAACAACAAGTGGGACACAATCATGAAGTGGAACGAAATTTATCGGATATTTCAAACTTTGTTAACAAATAAAAAACTGAAAAATTGCGCGTGCAAAATTATTCAGCCCCTTTACTTTCAGTGCAGCAAACTCTCTCCAGAAGTTCAGTGAGGATCTCTGAATGATCCAATGTTGACCTAAATGACTAATGATGATAAATAAAATCACCTGTGTGTAATCAAGTCTCCGTATAAATGCACCTGCACTGTGATAGTCTCAGAGGTCCATTTAAAGCGCAGAGAGCATCATGAAGAACAAGTAACACACCAGGCAGGTCTGAGATACTGTTGTGGAGATGTTAAAAGCCGGATTTGGATACAAAAAGATTTCCCAAGCTTTAAACATCCCAAGCAGCACTGTGCAAGCGATAATATTGAAATGGAAGGAGTATCAGACCACTGCAAAACTACGAAGACCTGGCCGTCCCTCTAAACTTTCAGCTCATACAAGGAGAAGACTGATCAGAGATGCAGCCAAGAGGCCCATGATCACTCTGGATGAACTGCAGAGATCTGCAGCTGAGGTGGGAGACTCTGTCCATAGGACAACAATCAGGCGTATACTGCACAAATCTGGCCTTTATGGAAGAGTGCCAAGAAGAAAGCCATTTCTTAAAGATATCCATAAAAAGTGTAGTTTAAAGTTTGCCACAAGCCACCTGGGAGACACACCAAACATGTGGAAGAAGGTGCTCTGGTCAGATGAAACCAAAATCGAACTTTTTGGCAACAATGCAAAACGTTATGTTTGGCGTAAAAGCAACACAGCTCATCACCCTGAACACACCATCCCCACTGTCAAACATGGTGGTGGCAGCATCATGGTTTGGGCCTGCTTTTCTTCAGCAGGGACAGGGAAGATGGTTAAAATTGATGGGAAGATGGATGGAGCCAAATACAGGACCATTCTGGAAGAAAACCTGATGGAGTCTGCAAAAGACCTGAGACTGGGACGGAGATTTGTCTTCCAACAAGACAATGATCCAAAACATAAAGCAAAATCTACAATGGAATGGTTCACAAATAAACATATCCAGGTGTTAGAATGGCCAAGTCAAAGCCCAGGCCTGAATCCAATAGAGAATCTGTGGAAAGAATTGAAAACTGCTGTCCAAATATGACCTGGAGGTGAAAAACCTCATGTTCACCTGCCATTAAAATGAATGGGACCCGCCTCGAACCTGCGGTTCGCAAACATTTGAGCGAGTTCGCACAATCACTTTTGCGAACCGTCCCATCATATGTTCGTCCATCACTACTTATAACAAAGTAGATAGTGCTTCATATCCAAATATATGAGATGGAGACTATAGCTCTCTACCAGCTGGCTATAAAAAATTATATAAATTATTCATGTTCAATATTCCATATTTGTCCAAGAAAAAAATTACTTCAACCGGTATAACAACAAATGTCAAGTGGATAATGATTTGCTGAGCATTATACAGGCTTCGATTCACAGACATTTTAAAAAATTGAAATGTTGGGAAGGCAAACAAAGTAGGTTTCTTCTCCAACATACGCCAACATACAATAGTTTTGTTCACACTAATCCTGCTATGAATAGACATCAGGGATGGAGTGAAAAAGCAACTCATTGTGAAAGTTCTCGATGTGTGACAAAGGATAGCCCCCTTTTAGGATCCATAGGCTGCAGTTACATGCCTTGCTGGCAGATAAGAGGTCATAGAAACCTATATGTACAGCACAAATTTAGCAGCATCAGTAAGCACCAGTTAACTTGACAAAAACTAGTTTACTAACTAAAATAGTCTGTACATTTTTCGTTCAATTAGTTTTTATTAATTTCAAACACGGAAAGGAAAAGCTTACAAACATGTAAAGAGTCCAATAATCGGACCATTTAAAAACAAGACAAAATAGCAGTGTTCATACTTTAGTAGATACATTCGCATAGTACAGATAATATGAGTAACATAAGATCTATAAGACAATAGTGTGACAGATAAGCCGTCACCAGGAGCATCAAGGCGCAAGTGCACCCTATATTTTCCATGAGGTTTGTTTGTGGTGAGACCCGGGCTCGGACACCCCCAATGGGAGCAATAACTGTGTCCTTGTCCCGGTCCCACCCAGGTGCTAGGGGGTATAGTCTGTACATTTTTAAATGACATAGAAGGCTTTTATTTGTGATAATATTTTAATAAATACCCTGCGTTTTTTTTTTATTATAAACTGACAAATGGATAAAATTCTAAAAATAAAAAGACCATTTTAAGGGTTTTCCTGTAATACAGTATAAGCATTTTTAATCAAACTAACTTTAAAATTATTAAACACATTTTTGCATAATGTAACTATTTTAACATAGTACTTCTCTGTGCACAGCGAGTGCACCAAGAGAGAGATCTAGTGCCATCTGCAGGCTGGAGAAGTTTGTAAAGAAGCCTCAACTTGAATGTGATCACCATGATGTAAGGCCAGCCATACATGGGTCGAATTTTCAAAGAATTTTCTTCCGAAAAGCTTATCTAAGAATTTTTGTGCATGGATACATAGCCTAACAGGCAGGGGCATTTAGAAGCAGGAAAATAGAAAAAGCTTGAGGTCCCTAGGAGCCGTTGAAAAAATGTCCAGTGCACATGAGGCCTTACTCTGTGCAGCAGTCAGCAAAATATAAATTAAGGTTCTTCAAGCATGGGAAACTATGCCTGAGGACATTAATATACCAAGTGCAATTGTCAAGTATTTAACGGATCAGAAAACTGGAAGTATATGTAGGTGGTGTGCAGCCTGGTGCGGCAGCAATAATTCAAACAGTCAGGTGCAAAGAAGAACTTGTATTAAAATAGCACAGCAACAGTACACAACAAACCCAGTGATGAAGCTGCCCAACCAGGTGCACTCATGGGTTACAGTAATATAAAGAGAGCGGGTTTCCGTCAAACTGACAGCGTCTGTGAAGACATCAGAGTGCGGCCTGGCTGTCTAGTGCTCAAGTGGGATGGTGTCCAAGGAGTTGCGATCCTATGCTTTCATTCCTGGTCAGTAACCTTTCCCTTACCGCTAGTACTGTCCCTAGCAGGGAGGCTAACTGTCCCTACTCTACCAACTTGCGTGCCAAACCTGGGAGTCAGGGTCTTAAATAGGCTCTGCCTGATCCAAGATGGCTGATATTGTCACATGGGATGGCAACATCCAATAGGATAGCTTACCCTCTTGACTCCCTCTCCAACAACAGTGCCGCTGCAGAAGAGTGCCCCCTGCAGTTAAGGAGAAAGTAGACTGCACCCATCTACATATACTGTATATATACAGTATATATATATATATATATATATATATATAAATATATATATATATATATATATATATATATATATATATATATATATATATATAGCTAGATAGATAGATAGATAGATAGATAGATAGATAGATAGATAGATAGATGGACTGTGTCTTATAAACTAAGAGCCCATTACTGCCACACAAATGGCTTTACACGCAATGGTGAAATGTGTTTCTTCTGAGTGCACCTTGCTGATGGGTATGCTTTGCAGTGCAATGCGCAGTCTGCTGCCAAAAGGTAAAGATATGACATTCCCATCTCCACCTTGTCCAATCAGGGAACACTTTGTATTCCTTGTAAAAATGACAAGGTGTTCTGTGAATAGTGGCTGTGCCAAGCTTGAGTAGCTTGAAATCTGCCTAAAGGCCTGCTTCAAAAAAAATCCAAGAAAAGTAAGAAATATTTAAAAATATATTTTTAGGTATGCTGTGGGAATGGGAACACATAAACATGTAGTGGAACTACACTTATTGATAACATTATGTAGTCATAGCTCCCAACTGTCCCTGATTTCGAGGGACTATGCCTGATTTGGAACAACTCACTCTGTAATTTCTTTGGGGACATTTGGTATCACACCCTGACCATAGTAACAACAGGTAGCACTAGAATCTCATACGGATTGCTAGCTTTGCCATTACATGTCCCACAATGGAGATCTGCACTTTTCCGGCAGTCCTCGCAACGTTGCCATACGTTGATGGGTCACTCCCACAGTTCCCGGTGCAGACATCCCAAGACAGCCCCCAGCACCACATGCCAAAACTCTAAGCTGAATTATACGCTGATTGCACCTGCTCCTCAGGAAGTGGTAGCAACCACATGTATTATGTATATCATGTAATGAACTGTTTGAATATTTTAATAATATTTTCACAAATGTTGATATTTATTCAACAAAAATTTACTTTTTTTCAATACTATTTTTGTAATTTATGTGAGTGCCTTAAAAGTCCCACAACAAGGGAAAAATCGTTCTTTTATACCAATCAAGGGATGTGGCACCATCATCGGATCACTCATTGAGAGCAATCTGTTTCTCTTATCTCTAGAGAGTAGGGGACTTTAAATGGAGTGATGACATCATTGGAGGTAAGCAGGTGCAACAAAGGTTTTGTAAAATTTTATCAAAATGTATTTCAAACAATAAAAAAAAAAAAAAAAACAACAATATCACCAATACAATCACATTCGCAGCTAGGGCTGCGCAATTCAGTGTATAGACATTGATGTTTATAGATGTGGTCTTACGCGTTTTGCAGAACACTGCTTCTTCAGGGAACCAATTTTTACATCAACAGTCCAAATTAAATTTTTGCCATCTCCAAACAATATGACATGACCAGATGACAGCCTACTAACACCCGGTGATGAACCAGGGTCAGATCTTAGGGATATCGGACCGCACCTACTCCAGGTAGTAATCTTTCTCCAAACCGCTTACTTTATCCCATGTAGAGTGGCGAGACAAGAGAGTCTAGCGTCTCCTACTCTCTAGAAATATATTCTCTCTATACTTTTTGGATACTTGAATGAAATGGGATTTGGGAGTGAAAGCTATCACTAGAGCTGGTATAAGTCATAGAATCCATAGTGAACCATGTTATAACCAGCCCATTGCCTGTTTTGATCATCACGAGATACTTGTGTACGTGTGCTGAACAACGCGGCCTATTAGTGTTGTAAAAATAGCTCTAATAGCAGCTCAGTCATGTTCTGCTTCATTAGCCCTTTGAAGCTTTAATCTTCGGTATCATTTTTAGAGCAGTTGTGACTTGTGATCCATCTGGGTGCAGTGACACGGTGACAGCGCTGTCAGGAAGGAAGACGTCTTGGTGGCAGCAGCTGCATTCTTCCATTGCAGACATAAGGAAGGCTAATGTGATAAACAGATGTAGAAGTCTCATTTTATAAAGCAATGTCACAACAAGCATGGTGTTGTCACTGCTGTTGGCGGTGACATTCCCCCGACTGGGTCCTTTCAGGGTAATACATCTGATTGTTTTATCAATGGGGGACTCTTCAGGTTTCTTTCATATGGACCTGTTGTTGTTGGGTTAGATGTAAAAAGAGGAGGCACAGGTTCTGGGTGACGCACATACCTATTCCCCCGGGTGTTCTGATTTACAGTTTCCAATGAGCTCATTAGTCAATCCCTCTTGGGACTTTGTCTTGCCAACGCTCATGTTAGCTTACTAATATTTTGCTACTTCATGCGGCTAATTAACTCCTTTGATTAGGGCAAAAACAACAACATTAGACATTTTAATGACAGTTATAGATGATATAATAGGAGAGCTCAAAGTACTAGTTGGTTGACTAATGAATAAATGGACAAACTCTTGCAAATGAAGAACACAGTAACTACACTAGACACTCCTAGAAATTAGGAACATGAATAAAAGGTAACACAAGAATAGCATAAATGTTACTTTGCCACCATGTAACATATTCAAAGAGTATCAAATCTCAGAAGCAAAAATGTATTATATAGCAATTTACCAATCCTAAGGGCTCTTTCACACGGCCGCTCCGTGTGAGAGCTCCGCTGCGGGACTTTTTTTTTTTTTCACGGAGCGGATGACATTTCTGTCATCCGCTCCGTAGGTCCGCATATCATCCCATCCGTTTGCGGATGATATGCGGACCTAATGTAAGTCTATGGGGATTTCGGATGTCAGCGGATGATACCGCTGACATCCGATTTTCCTTCCTTTCCGTTTTTTGAACGGAGGAAAAATAGGATTTTTTCAGTTCCAAAAAACGGAACAGAACTGACAGGAGGAAAATCGGATGTCAGCGGATGGTATTCCGCTGACATCCGCAATGCCATAGACTTACATTATGTCCGCAAATCATCCGCAAAAAAATAGGATGATTTGCGGACATACGGAACGCCCGTGTGAAAGAGCCCTTAAAGCGTTATTAGTCACTTTACCCCCTTAATGACCAGGCACTGTGTTGCTTTAACTGACAATTGCGCGGCCATGCGATACTGTACCCAAATAAAATTGATGTATTTTTTTCCCACACATAGAGTTTTCTTTTGGTGGTATTTGATCACCTCTGCAGTTTTTATTTTTTGCACTTTAAATTTAAAAAAAAAAAGACCGACACGTTTGAAAAAAAATATATATATTTTTTAACTTTCTGCTATGAAATACATCCAATAAAAAAAAATTAAAAAAATCGAATTTCTTTTTCAGTTTAACCCAATTTGTATTCTGCTGCATATTTTTGGTATAAAAATCCCAAAAAGCATAAGTTATAGCGTGTACAAACTACGGAATAGATTTATGGACTTATTTTTTAAAATGTTTTTATTAGTAATGGCGGCGATCAGCGATTTTTACCGGGACTTCGACATTGCGGTGGACAAATCTGACACTTACCTGTGACACCTTTTGGGTGATCAGTGCTACAAAAAATGCACTGTTACTGTATAAATGACACTGGCAGGGAAGGGGTTAACATCAGGGGCAATCAAAGGGTTAAGTGTGCTCCTGAATGGTAGGAACACAGAATCTCTCTCTTCCTGTCTGATATTATGGCGGTCTGCCTTGTTTATATAGGCAGACGCCTTTCTGTCATTTTCCTGAACGATCGCGAGTGGCTGCCGGCCATCGCGGCTGCCAGATCCGCTGATTGACTCCTCCTGTATCCAGTCACAGCGGGAGCGTGGCTCCAACGGCACACGCGTCCCTCTAGAGCCTTTCTAAAAAGTCACGTACAGGTATGTGATTTTGTGCTTAAGGGCCACCCTGCCACAGTAAATGTACGTGGGGCGGTCATTAAGTGGTTAAACCCAGGAGCCTGCATTCACTATATCTGGTCTCCCACAGTACACAGAACATGGAAATGCAATTATTTTAGTAATTATAAACTGTACTCTCATCGGCAGTATATAGCAGTCTTGTGACTTCGATCAGTGTCAGGTTAAGATCCCTTTCACACTTGTGCGACTTGTCCTGAGACTTGGAACTGCAAAGTCGCATGACAAGTCGAACTCCATGATTTCCAATGAGTACCATTTATATCCATGTGACCTCATGTCGCAACAACTTTAGAGTAGTCCCTGCACTACTTTGGTCTGATTTTGATGCGTTTTTGAGGTCCATAGACCTCAAGATTACACAGGCATTGCTTCAAGTCCAGTCCAAACCGTGTGAAAATCACAGCAAAATCGTGCAACTTTTAGGTCCCACGAGTGTGAAAGGGGCCTTAACCCACGTTCACATTGTTCCGATTTGACATGCGATTTGACATGAAAAATCGGAGCCATATGCTGGCAATGGCACTGTTCGAATTGGTGTGATGACAACTTTTGGCGATTTGGGGGGGCAATTTCAATAGACATCTGTGCAGGAACCTGCACAGATGTCTGTGAAATCGCCCCCCAAGTCATACTGAAACTCGCACGATTTCAAGCCGGTATTTCAGTCTGATTTCGGGATGGGGGGTGAGTTTTACAGACATCTGTGCTGTTCCTGATGTCACAGATGTCTATGGAAATCGCCCCCCCCCACCCCCCCCCAAATCGGCAAAAGTAGTACAAAAATGACTTTTGGGAATCAGTGTGGCGCCGCAAAGTCCGCGTCACACCGAATTGGATGTTAACGTTACCGGCAGTTGGCTTTGATTTGACATGCGATTTAAAATTCCAAATCGGATCAATGTGAACGTGGGCTAATAAAATTCGCTGCGCCTCCTTAATGGTCGAGGAGAACTTCTGCTCCGATCGCCTAGACAGCTCGAGTGGAAGTGGGAGCGGGTACCTGTTAAAACTAAAATGCTTAAAGTGGAACTTCCCCTTTTGGGTGGAGCTTCACCTTAAAGCTTGTAGGAGGAGTTTTCATTCTCCTCTGACTGTCCTATGAGGCTGCGGAACTCCTGACCCTCTGTCTGGACAGTTCTGATTGGCCCTGTGCTGATCACATGCACCCTCCCAAGAAAAAACACTCTAGCTATATACACCAAACTGAGCATTTGCAGAATGTCCCCAGGATTCTGTTCTATCAGGAGATGGATTGGGGACAGTAAAAGAAGGGGAGGATAAGAGAAGACAGGATCAAACAGCCTTTTTACACAATGCAGAGGATTAACCCCTTTGGTTCCGCAGTGAATATAAAAAGGATGCCTACTGCATTTACTGTACACACTGATTTTACTGTTATGGATTTAGTAACACTTTAAATGTGCTGACTGCATTTGTTTTCTTTTTTTTTTTTTAAATGAAAGTAAAGTAAAAATCTAACTAACTCTAAACCTACTCCCACCCCCGTTCTAAGCCTAATCTATGTATTAAGATAAAAAGCCTTCTGTTTGCAGCAGCCCCCCTCAGCCCAGTTAATATCTACCTCCATCTAAATCCAGCGATGTTGCATGAGAGACTCAGCTGTCCGGGACTCCCCTCCTCATTGGCTGAGACAGCAGTGTGGCACCATTGTCTCCCGCTGCTATAAAAGACTGTTAGCCAATGAGGAGATAAAGGGGCGGGGCCAGGCCACAGCTCTGTATCTAAATGGACACAAGGAGCTGTGGCTCGGGTGCCTCCATAGCAAACTGCTTGCTGTGGGGGCACTTAACAGGAGGGAGGGGCCAAGAGCACAGAGGAGGGAGCCGAGAAGAGGAGGTCCTGGTCTTCTCTGTGCAAAACCAATTGCACAGAGGGGGTAAGATAAAGCCTAAGGCCTCATGCACTCCGGGGCTTTTGTAAAGGCTTTCTGCTTGCAGGAGAAAGGCAGCTTCAAAAACGCTCTTATACCGTGTTTGTGTAAACGCATTTAGACGCATCAAGCACCTGGGAGTTTATTCATTTCATTGGCCAGAATATTAATTTATTCTGCCCATTGAAATGAAAAAAAAAAAAACACTCTAGCCCCAATGTGCCACATTTACTCCCGGTTCACACATATGCAATGTCAGACATCACATGTGATTCGCGCCACCCTGCTATGCATATCACATGCGATGTCTGTGTGTTGCGAATTAAAGATTGTATGCCTGAATTTGCAACAAAATCCGACCACAGTCACACAGGACCCTTTTTTTGGGTCCGCACCAGAATCAGATGGCATGGGTGTTCACACCTATGCAATCCGATTCATATTCGAACTGACAGTTTGCACTGCGATATGCAAACTGATCTGGGGGTATCGTTAACTTTGTATTGACACCCCCAGCGATTCGGCAGTGTGCACTGCCTGCGAGTTGAGTGCGATGCGGGAACCCTCAGTGGATTTGCAGGGTTCCCGCATCGCATATGTGTGAACCGGCACTCAAGGACTGTTAAAGTGAAACAAAATATATTTTTCTTTTGGGATGAGATACACTTTAATCTTCATCTACCTGTAGATTTATGACATATATCTGAGTATATGATAACATATGATTAGCTCCTCCAACATTTACATTTTTATTCTATTGAACCCAATCTCATTTCAGGGCTGGCATAAAACAATAAAGTATACAAAAAGGCAAAACTTTTTTTAAGTTTTGGATAGTGTGGAGAGGGATTAGAACAGCTGTCAGTTTTATTGCTGCATGTGTCCCCAATGGGGAGATTCACCGCTCTATTTGTCCTGTTTACCATTATCACTAAAAGTCAAAGTGGAAGAAAAAAATCCCAAATTATGGGTTGTCTCCAAAACAGAAATTGAGGAAAACTCTTCCAATGGGAGCATGGTGACAACTAGGAATTCTCTCACTTCCTGTTTGGCTATGGGACAGGAAGTGAAGGGAAATCTCCGCAATAAGACAAAGATGGCAAAAAAAAAAAAAAACTGGCAGGGGTTACAGCCCCTCCCTTATTCTATTCAAATTGAAAAAAAAAAAAAAAGTTGTGTCTTTAGTTTTATTTTAGGTATGATCTTCACTTAGTAACTCCAGTCTTTTCTAAACAGTCAGTCCATCCCAAAGTAATATTTTAATAGACATTGGTGGTCTGCATTAGTTCCTAGATTCTTAGATGTTTGGACACCCTAACAGTAAGGTTTCTTTGTGATAATTCCTGAGTCTGTTCCTGCCTAAATGTTAGGTGTTAGGTGCCACCATGGGCGTAGGAACCGGGGGGGGACGGGGGGGACACATCCCCCCCAGGAAATAATGCGGGGGGGACGGGTATGCTGAAATCCCCCCCAGTTTAGCCGTGGCGCGTCCGAGCGCAGTACAATTGAATGTACCGCGCTCGGACCGCGCAGCCGCAGACGTGGCGG
Organism: Pelophylax lessonae; assembly: GCF_965119305.1. Classification (NCBI taxonomy): domain Eukaryota; kingdom Metazoa; phylum Chordata; class Amphibia; order Anura; family Ranidae; genus Pelophylax; species Pelophylax lessonae. The sequence continues at coordinate 470,335,782 of NC_138772.1, forward strand.
CCAGGGAGCAGCAGTGCGCCCGGCCCGCCCATTCTGTGACAATAGCGAATGAGAATTCGCTATTGTCACAAGGATCCTCCTCCCGGCCAATCAGGGAGCGGGTCCTCCCGCTTCCTGATTGGCCAAAAGGCAAATACCGTGCCATTGGACGAGGAGGAAGCGCCGCGGGAGGACTGAAGACTCGGAGACGCATGGAGCCGGGGACTGAAGAGAAGCTGCGAGAGAGGTAAGTGCGGGGGGATCGCTGGCACTCTGCAATCATTGGGGGCAATGTGTGGCTGGCACTCTGCAATCATTGGGGGCAATGCTGTGGCTGGCACTCTGCAATCATTGGGGGCAATGTGTGGCTGGCACTCTGCAATTGGGGGCAATGTGTGGCTGGCACTCTGCAATCATTGGGGGCAATGTGTGGCTGGCACTCTGCAATTGGGGGCAATGTGTGGCTGGCACTCTGCAATCATTGGGGGCAATGCTGTGTTCTGGCACTCTGCAATCATTGGGGGCAATGTGTGGCTGGCACTCTGCAATCATTGGGGGCAATGTGTGGCTGGCACTCTGCAATTGGGGGCAATGTGTGGCTGGCACTCTGCAATCATTGGGGGCAATGTGTGGCTGGCACTCTGCAATCATTGGGGGCAATGTGTGGCTGGCACTCTGCAATCATTGGGGGCAATGTGTGGCTGGCACTCTGCAATCATTGGGGGCAATGTGTGGCTGGCACTCTGCAATCATTGGGGGCAATGTGTGGCTGGCACTCTGCAATCATTGGGGGCAATGTGTGGCTGGCACTCTGCAATCATTGAGGGCAATGTGTGGCTGGCACTCTGCAATCATTGGGGGCAATGTGTGGCTGGCACTCTGCAATTGGGGGCAATGTGTGGCTGGCACTCTGCAATCATTGGGGGCAATGCTGTGGCTGGCACTCTGCAATCATTGGGGGCAATGTGTGGCTGGCACTCTGCAATCATTGGGGGCAATGTGTGGCTGGCACTCTGCAATCATTGGGGGCAATGTGTGGCTGGCACTCTGCAATCATTGGGGGCAATGTGTGGCTGGCACTCTGCAATCATTGAGGGCAATGTGTGGCTGGCACTCTGCAATCATTGGGGGCAATGTGTGGCTGGCACTCTGCAATCATTGGGGGCAATGCTGTGTTCTGGCACTCTGCAATCATTGGGGGCAATGTGTGGCTGGCACTCTGCAATCATTGAGGGCAATGTGTGGCTGGCACTCTGCAATCATTGGGGGCAATGTGTGGCTGGCACTCTGCAATCATTGGGGGCAATGTGTGGCTGGCACTCTGCAATCATTTAGGGCAATGTGTGGCTGGCACTCTGCAATCATTGGGGGCAATGTGTGGCTGGCACTCTGCAATCATTGGGGGCAATGTGTGGCTGGCACTCTGCAATCATTGGGGGCAATGCTGTGTTCTGGCACTCTGCAATCATTGGGGGCAATGCTGTGTTCTGGCACTCTGCAATCATTGGGGGCAATGTGTGGCTGGCACTCTGCAATCATTGGGGGCAATGTGTGGCTGGAACTCTGCAATCATTGGGGGCAATGCTGTGTTCTGGCACTCTGCAATCATTGGGGGCAATGTGTGGCTGGCACTCTGCAATCATTGGGGGCAATGCTGTGGCTGGCACTCTGCAATTGGGGGCAATGTGTGGCTGGCACTCTGCAATCATTGGGGGCAATGCTGTGTTCTGGCACTCTACAATCATTGGGGGCAATGTGTGGCTGGCACTCTGCAATCATTGGGGGCAATGTGTGGCTGGCACTCTGCAATTGGGGGCAATGTGTGGCTGGCACTCTGCAATCATTGGGGGCAATGTGTGGCTGGCACTCTGCAATCATTGGGGGCAATGTGTGGCTGGCACTCTGCAATCATTGGGGGCAATGCTGTGGCTGGCACTCTGCAATCATTAGGGGCAATGCTGTGGCTGGCACTCTGCAATCTTTGGGGGTCCTTTCCTGTTCCTTGGGGGGTCCTTTCCTGTTCCTTGGGGGGTCCTGTCCTGTCCTTGGGGGGTCCTGTCCTGTCCTTGGGGGTCCTGTTCCTTTGGGGGGTCCTGTCTTATCCTGAGGGGTCCTTTCCTGTCTTTGGGGGGTCCTGTCTTGCCCTGGGGGGTCCTGTTCTGTCCTACAAACACAGGCTGGCAGGCGGGTGGAGGGGGGTGTGCACAGCGGAGTGGCATCATGCAAGACGTCTCACCAGCATAGGGAGAGTGCGCGGCGCGCACCAAGCACCCAGCCTAGGCGGCCAGGCCTAAAGCGCATGCGGGAGTGGCGTCACATGGACAGTACTGACTGACTACCTAGCAGTCTGTCCACTGTGTGTCGGGGACCGGGACCGGACAGTGAGGAGGTTCCGGCGGCAGCGCAAGGCAAGGCACTGGCAGCAAGCATATGCCAGCCCAGCCAGCAAGCCAAGCAGCAGCACCAGCACTAATTTTTATTAAAGCCATGGGATTAATTTGGGGGTTAATTTTTATTAATGCCAGGTGGGTTAATTTTTATTAATGCTATGTAATGCTATGTGGGTTAAATTTTATTAATGCTATGTGGGTTAATTTTTATTAATGCTATGTGGGTTATGTGGGATATAATAAACAAATTCGATGAATTAATTGTATTGCACACACACACGCACTCTCTCTCTCGCAGTTTACTGAAAAAGCATATACCTGGCGAGTAAAAATGCTGTCCCCCCAGATTTGTGTGGGATCCTACACCCTTGGGTGCCACCTTTACATCTTCCAGCATCTCCCATTGCATTCTTCTTCATATAAACCAAACTAATATTACAGCAGGGGGAGAAGGAGATGCTTTTAATGAACGGACTAGGTATGTAGACCCAGAGACCTGTCTCAGCAACTGTCATGTGGACTCATAAAAAAAAAAAAAAAGCTACCCTGACAGTGCATAACAGCATCCGAAAACAAAACTGATGTATAAGTAAGCCCACGTTCACATTGGTCCGATTTGACATGCAATTTGACATGTCAAATCAGAGCCAATTGCCGGCAATTGCACCTTCCGAATCAGTGCAGCACTGCAAAGTTGCAAGAGGAGTTTCTGTACTACTTTTGGTGACTTCAGGGGGAGATTTCCATAGACATCTGTGCAGTTCAGCTTCTCCCCCTAGTGGTGTATACACAGTATCACACTTATTTGTATTTTATATGTAAAGTGAATTGTATAAAATGACATGTTGCATTAAATCCACATTAATTTACCTTTCACATATTTTAAATCCTAAGGCTCCATTTACACCACCTAGCCTGTTGAATCGCTGCAATTCTGCACTGCAATCAGGGCAAAAATCACGACTTAATACATTCTTTTTATTATTTAAAAACCAATAGTCTATTCATGTCTGTCAGGTAAGGCATTACTGAGTCTGAAACCAGCATAGATCATTCCTGGGATCCTGGGTGCTGGAATGAGTGGAAAGGTCCTGGAGAAGTGGGACACCAGAATATTGTTGAAATCATGGGATAGTCCCCAGATATTGGAGACAATCAGATGCGCATTCTCTGATGATCTAGAAAGCCAGCTTGCGCAGGAATCGGGTGCTGTGGAACGTTTCCTGACTACTTGGTCTTCTTGGTCCGTATTTTGTGATTCGGCTGAGTTTAATGACTGGGCCACTGACCAGTCTGTTGATGGTGGACCACGGCCAGTGCGTACTTTTCCTCCCTTTTTTTTGTGGACTTTTCCTTTTTTTTTTCCAATTTCTTTTGGTCTTTTAATTTTCAACCTTTATAGCTAAATCTGTTCTTTTCTTTTTTCTGTCTGTTCTTTTTCTGAAGGACAAGGGCCTACTGAACTTTAGCAATGGGATATTATCCCTTTATATTTGTAGTTAGATTGTTTTGATCAATTGAGCAATTTAATTAAGGCGCCTTGATATGCTGATATGGTCAATTTTGTTCTCCTATATATATTGGGCGGAGTATTAGGACTTCGGACTATAACTATGGTATGAGCTTGCCTTATTATCAATATATTAATGATATGTAACCTGAAACTGTTTCATACTATGCAGTTAAAATGTTGTGTGCCTGATATTTGAATGTTTGATGTCTATATTCTCGTTACAGTATGTTTTTGTATTATTTTTGATGGTTTTTGGAAAAAGTTCTTGTCTCTTTTTGTACAACCTTTATTTCTCTAAATAAAATAAGATTGTAAACAAATCTTGGGATAGTCCTTCAGGATCCAGGTGGGTTGGAGAGAGAGGTATGCCTGACAACCCTCACCACCATTTCTTTATAGACCAAACATTTGTTATAGTGAATCTAGAAACAGTCCTGGTATTTCATACAGGAAGGTTGGCATCCAATAGGTCACCTACATCTGACTGAACTGTATTTAGCTAAATATTTTCTATACAAAAAAAACAAAAAAACACTAAACATGGCTGCCTTGTATACAGTGCCTTGCGAAAGTATTCGGCCCCCTTGAACTTTGTGACCTTTTGCCACATTTCAGGCTTCAAACATAAAGATATAAAACTGTGATTTTTTGTGAAGAATCAACAACAAGTGGGACACAATCATGAAGTGGAACAAAATTTATTGGATATTTCAAACTTTGTTAACAAATAAAAAACTGAAAAATTGGGCGTGCAAAATTATTCAGCCCCTTTACTTTCAGTGCAGCAAACTCTCTCCAGAAGTTCAGTGAGGATCTCTGAATGATCCAATGTTGACCTAAATGACTAATGATGATAAATAGAATCCACCTGTGTGTAATCAAGTCTCCGTATAAATGCACCTGCACTGTGATAGTCTCAGAGGTCAGTTTAAAGCGCATCATGAAGAACAAGGAACACACCAGGCAGGTCGGAGATACTGTTGTGGAGAAGTTTAAAGCCAGATTTGGATACAAAAAGAATTCCCAAGCTTTAAACATCCCAAGGAGCACTGTGCAAGCGATAATATTGAAATGGAAGGAGTATCAGACCACTGCAAATCTACGAAGACCTGGCCGTCCCTCTAAACTTTCAGCTCATACAAGGAGAAGACTGATCAGAGATGCAGCCAAGAGGCCCATGATCACTCTGGATGAACTGCAGAGATCTACAGCTGAGGTGGGAGACTCTGTCCATAGGACAACAATCAGTCGTATATTGCACAAATCTGGCCTTTATGGAAGAGTGGCAAGAAGAAAGCCATTTCTTAAAGATATCCATAAAAAGTGTCGTTTAAAGTTTGCCACAAGCCACCTGGGAGACACACCAAACATGTGGAAGAAGGTGCTCTGGTCAAATGAAACCAAAATCAAACTTTTCGGCAACAATGCAACGTTATGTTTGGCGTAAAAGCAACAAAGCTCATCACCCTGAACACACCATCCCCACTGTCAAACATGGTGGTGGCAGCATCATGGTTTGGGCCTGCTTTTCTTCAGCAGGGACAGGGAAGATGGTTAAAATTGATGGGAAGATGGATGGAGCCAAATACAGGACCATTCTGGAAGAGAACCTGATTGAGTCTGCAAAAGACCCGAGACTGGGATGGAGATTTGTCTTCCAACAAGACAATGATCCAAAACATAAAGCAAAATCTACAATGGAATGGTTCACAAATAAACATATCCAGGTGTTAGAATAGCCAAGTCAAAGTCCAGACCTGAATCCACTCAAGAATCTGTGGAAAGAACTGAAAACTGCTGTTCACAAACGCTCTTCATCCAACCTCACTGAGCTTGAGCTGTTTTGCAAGGAGGAATGGGCAAAAATTTCAGTCTCTCGATGTGCAAAACTGATAGAGATATACCCCAAGCGACTTACAGCTGTAATCGCAGTAAAAGGTGACGCTACAAAGTATTAACTTAAGGGGGCTGAATAATTTTGCACGCCCAATTTTTCAGTTTTTTATTTGTTAAAAAAGTTTGAAATATCCAATAAATTTCGTTCCACTTCATGATTGTGTCCCACTTATTGTTGACTCTTCACAAAAAATTACAGTTTTATATCTTTATGTTTGAAGCCTGAAATGTGGCAAAAGGTCGCAAAGTTCAAGGGGGCCGAATACTTTCGCAAAGCACTGTATCTATCAATTTACACACAAACATAGAAAAGTAAAAGCAGAAATAGACCAAGTGACCCATCAAGTCTGCCCCTTTAAAAAAACAAAACAATATTCTTCTTGAGGTTTGGCCATGATAGGGTTAGGGACTGTTGATCCCGCGGTAGCTTTAGCTGTGGCACTCACCGTCTTGCCCTATGACCCTACAGTGATTGAGGTCGGGTGTGGGGGGGGGGCGGCACGCACCTCTCTGGGGTGCCTGAGCGCATACCGCCATGTTGGTGGCCGGGCGCTCTGGACTTTGTGGATCATTGTGTGATGGGAACAGTTTCATGGCTAACCTTATGAAACGAGTATTGTTGTACCCCTCTTTTATTTGATCTTCCCCTCTTGAGTCTTATGCGCATTGAAACTTTTTATGTTGATTGTACTGATTGACCAGTTCTGTTTGATTTGTTATTGCTTGATTTGAAAAACCCAATAAAAATCATTGAAAATTAAAAATAAAACAAAAAAAGTAAATTTTTGTTAACCTTTTTGTCTGCGTTGTAAATATAGACCTACTTTTATCCCAAGCCTGTTTAAATTGACTTATTCCTGATTGACTTGCTACCTTTTGCTTTGCTGGAAGTCCATCCCAAGCTTCTACTACACTTAGTAAAATGATTTTCAAGATTCGATTTGAACTTTCTCCTGCTAGTTTGAGGTCATGTCCCCATGTTCCTAGTAATGTTATTCTCAGTTCTGTATTGAGAGTACTGTCCTCCTGAGCCTTATCCACACTCTTAATATATTTAAAGGTCTCATTCATGTCCCCTTTAACTACTTTCTTTAAGGCTGTACTTCATAAACAAAGCTACCATGTCAGCTAGGTGAGTCTGTTGGCCCCATTCACTATAATGACAGATCACTGGCTGTCGCAGCCTTTTGCTGCTGTCTGCACAGCCAGAGACTACCTGCGATTATCGCTGCTTTTTATAGACAAACATACATTTGCACCATAACTATTCTCCAGGTAACTCTTGGGCAGAGATGTATAGTAACTAAGTAGAACTACTTCACTACTGTACTTAAGTACTGAAATGCAGTATCTGTACTTTCCTAGAGTAGAATTTTTTTCTCCTACTTCCACTTTTACTTCACTACATTTTTTCGATGATTTCAATACTTCTACTCCGATATTTTTTTTTTGTGCTGCATAGTTACTCGTTACAATTATAAAAATTACCACTGCCAGAACAGTAGATGGCAGGTTTCATGAAGCTCAAAACATGTGTATTATCAGCGCATACGAAAATAAAAGCTACTGTATGTATAAATAAAAGCTGCATTTGAAATAATAAAAAACAATATGATGTTCAAACTTTTGACTTCTTTCTTAAATAACTACATAACACAGTACTTGTACTTTTACTTTCAGTACTTGAGTACCAAAATGTAAAAAAAAAACTACTTGCAATACTTAAGTACAAAAAATGTTGAATACTTTAGTACTTCTACTCAATTCACTTTTTGATCGAGCACTTCCACTTCTACTCAAGTCACTTTTTGATCGAGCACTTGTACTTTTACTCAAGTATGGGTTTCGAGTATTTTTTACAACTCTGCTCTTGGGTCCCTGTGATAATGTACACCTTCTCTGTAGCTTGCATTTAGGAGGGACACACTGAGCCTTGTTCATATCCACCTGTCCAGCGCCTCACCGCTACTTTACTTCCAGTAAAGGTATGGGGTCCCACCATGCACCTAGCGCTGACTCCATGCGTGCAGTTTCTTACTTGCTCTTCCATACCTGTGCACAAGCTGGGGACCTCTGCGGTGCGAATCCACTCTCATTACTATGGAAACAGACTGCTCATGGAAGGAGTGCTGACAACAACTCCCTCGCTGAAAAAGCTTACCCCACTTGTCACAGACACACGCTACACAACAGGCTGCTTGGTAAACCTCCATTACCTTTGGTTCTCACTTGTATCTCCACACCATTATATAGAATCTCTGTACTGATATCTTCATATCCCAAAGTGCTTTAGTGATCTGAGCTGTAGACCTGTGCCAGTTACTTGATTACACCCCTTGTGTAACTTCAGACCAAGCTAAAACAATGTTTCCAAAGCTTCACTTGAAAAAGTGCAACATATTACAAAGTCAAAAATGTGAGAACAGTCTTTTTTCTTACATCCCTAATCCTAACTCAGGCTAAGTGCTGCCCGTCATACCTGAAAAGGTAGATAGAGTCTTGTTGTATAATAAAGGAGGCCAGTGGCATTCCACAGAGGCTGGTGTCTTCGAGGACGAACCCCACGTCCCAATGACCCCATAAATTACGATCATTGCAGCAGCAGTAGGTGACATCGTCTTACTCCTTCTAAGTGTGGCTCTCCGACTCGCCCCTTCGGGCTCTGTGCTCTGGACCAGTGGTCCTCAACCCTGGCCTACAGGGCCCACTAACAGGCCAGATTTTAGGTATTACCTTGGGGAGATGCAGACTACTGAATACTGCAATCACTGAGCAGCAAATTAAATCACCTGGGATGTATTTCAGTTATCTTGAAAATCTGGCCTGTTAGTGGCCTGTTAGTGGGCCCTGTAGGCCAGGGTTGAGGACCACTGCTCTGGACCACTGTCCCTCTTTTATATCACAGGATCAGTGGGTTGGAAAACTCATCAAGCAAAAGAACCAGGGAAAACATTAACCCTCACCCTCCAATCTGGGGCAGCACCTAACAAGCTGGGCTGCAACCCGCTCACAAGCATCTCTGTCTGTGCAGCCATGTGTCCAAGCAGGCATCCCCGTGCCCCTAGAATGCGGCCCTGCATGTGACACGCAGCTAATTGTGAAAGGGGTCTAATCTATTGCAGTATATATTATATCTCAGCAGAGGCATAGTTCTCTGTAGAAGTATTGGGACTTGTAGTTCCCCTGTACTGTTACACTGTATTAGGAGCTTAAAGGACATTTCAGGATTTTCACCTGGCAGGGCAATCTCTGGCCGGGAATTTGGTGTTATCAAGACCACAGTCCATCACAGTCCTTCACTTTACCTTTCTGTGTCCTGGCACAGACCACAATCCATTGCTCCCAACTGTCTGTGATTTTGAGGGACTGTGCCTGATTTGGAGCAAAGTCCTTCTTTCCTCATCATGTGTTCCTCATTTAGGTCTGATCTATATAGTTGTATATAAAATGCACCTTTTATCTTTCAAAAGGTGTTTCCCAGACCTAAAACTTTCACCCAATTTCTAAAAAGCTGCATTTGTAAATTTCAAAAGCCAGTATAAAGAAAACAAAAAAAGCACTTGTGGGTTTAACTAATCTTTTTTTTTTTGTACAATTCTTCTTTAATCACTGGACCGGAATGATTTGCCCCCTTAATGACCAGGCCATATTTTGCCATTCGGCACTGCGTTACTTTAACCTACAATTGCGCGGTCATGCGACGCTGTACCTAAAAAAATTGATGTCCTTTTTTTCCCACAAATAGAGCTTTTTTTTGGTGGTATTTGAGCACCTGTGCGATTTTTATTTTTTGCGCTATAAACAAAAAAAGAGCGACAATTCTGAAAAAAAACAATATTTTTCACATTCTGCTATATAACATTCCCCAAAAAAAAATGTAAAAATCGAAATTTTTTAACATTTTAGGCCAATTTGTTTTCTGCTACATATTTTTGGTAAAAAAAAAAAAAATCGCAATAAGCATATTTTGGTTGGTTTGCACATAAGCTATCGCGACTACTAACTATGGGAAAGATTTATGTTATTTTTATTGTTTTTTTTTTTACTAGTAATGGCGGCAATCTGCGATTTTTTGCGGGACTGCAACATTGCGGCGGACAGATCGGACCCCTGACTGACATTTTTTACACTTTTGGAGGGTACCAGTGACATTACTACAGTAATCAGTGCTAAAAATATGCACTGTTACTGTAATAATAATACTGGCAGGGAAAGGGGTTAACACTATGGGTGATCAAGGGGTTAAATGTGTACCTAGGGGAGTGGCTTGTGGAATGACCATAGTGGGGGGGCGTGGCTTGTGGAATGACCATAGAGACCTGTGATCCTATATAGAAGGATCACAGGCGCTCTATGATCATTCCAGGGAGAAGAACCGTCAGCTGTGTTTACAACAGCTGACCGTAGTTCTCTCTCAGTGGGGAACGATCGCGGGTGTCAGGCAGCAATCGGAGCCGCCTGGCCGCTGCATCGGCTTCCCCGCTGACGAGCGGGGGTGGGAGCGTGGCGTGCGCTCACCCCCAGCTGCCTGCGCGCGACCGACGTATACCTACGGTGGTTCGCGCAGGAACGTCTACCTGCCCCAGTATAACTACGGTGGGCGGTCGTAATTTGGTTAAGGGGGCATGGCAGGGTGTGTGTCCTATGCCTACATATTTTTGCTAATAGGTGTCTCTCCTATCTCAAAAAATTGGGAGGTATGTACAATCTGCTAGCCTAAACCCTGGTGGCTGTTAAGGATGAGCCAAACTGCCCTGGGATTGGTTCAGAAAGTGTTTGGCGAACTTCAAAGTTCAGATGCCAAACCAAATATGAGCCAAATCCCCAAATCTGTCAAATTAAAATGCCCATTTTCTGAGCTATCAGGCAAAGGAGGGTCAAAAACAGAATGGGGAGTAGGTACTGCCCTGGGGAACGTACCAATGCAAACCGTATACAAATAAATCTCATGTTGGCCAGGAGCAATGTTTTTTTTTTAAATGCTTAAAGTGAAAGATTCCTTTAAAAAACATGCCTGTGGGGACTGGGGGTGGGTGTCCTAATCCTGCCTGTGAAGGGGCACATCTCTGGGATGTACATAAAGTCCTGTAGCAGAACTGTATCAAAGAAAACAGTGGTTAAAATTGCCGGCAAATTATATTTCTTTGCCGGCCTCTTTTAAAAAAAAAAAAAAAACAGCATACAGAGGGGTCTGTAGCAGTGCTGTATCCTGGCCTAGGCCAACAAGGCCCAGGCCTAGGGTGGCACTTTTCAGAGGGGCAGCAGAAAAAAAAAAGCTGCTCCCTGCATGAAAAAACAGCCTCCTCCTGGCTCCCGCACGAAAAGGGTCCCCGCCGGCTTGTGCTACACTTTTAATATGGTGCCAGTTTTATGGGGCAAAATGGAGCAGAGGGCAGGGCCCAGGATGCAAATCAGTCTGGCATCCCCATAAAGCGGTCACACTGCTACCTGCTGGTATGAAAATACCGGCGGGTGAGGACATGTTAACAGACCGCAGGCCGCCGACCACACTTAATACAACTGGCCCAACGACCGCCAATGCTAATAAGTGTGGCACTGCAGCCTAATGCTCCACCTACCCTCCTCCGCCCCCAGGTATAGCAGGCATCATGTCAATATATAATTTCATTTCTTTAAACATCCTTCTCCTTGAGTGAGCATATTGAATTGCATCATATACAATTAAGACTTTTATTTGTATATGATGGCAATAATATTTTGGACCTGCTCATCTCATATGTGCTATTGCAATATTTCACTGGGTTAGTAAGATTACTCCTATCTTATAAGATATTTTGACTTGTGTTTGGTGCTACTGATTATTTCACTTATTTTTATAATGACTATGGACCTCATTTTTTTTTTATACAAATAGGTGGAATAATCCTATAATTACAATCAGTGGCAGCAAACACAGGTCCAAATATCTTGAAAGAAAGGAGTAATCTTACTAATCCCATGACATAAGGCTGTACTAATGGGTACTGATAAGGCTGCACTAATGGGGCTGTACTGATGGCCACTGATGAGGCCACACTGATATGCTGCATTGATGGGCAGTAATGAGGCAGCACTGATAAGGCTGCACTGATGAGGCTGAACTTATGGGAACTGATGAGGCTGCGCTGATGGGCACTGATAGACTGTGGTTATAGTCTGTGGTTTACAGATGACAGGGTTGGTCATAAACAGGAAGGGGTGTGGCCTTTACAGGAAGGGGTGGGTCATATTTAAATTAGGGGGTGCACAAGTTTAGTCAGGCCTAGGGCAGCACAAAACCTAAATACATCACTGGTCTGTAGCTGTTTTTTTTTTTTTTGCTTTATAAATATCACTATTGCTGCAGCCTGAGATATTGATTGGCTGGTGACTTTGGGTAGTGCTGCCTGGTGATCCAAACACACGAGTCTGTGCTAAATAAATTGATAATCACTGTTTAAATTATGCTTAACAGACCTCAAATAAGACACATTAAACTAAAAAATTGGCATTTGTATCTGCTGATTTAAAGGTAGCCACACATGTATCAATATGATTATATATTTGCTCATTCAACGCAATGTGAATAAAAATCGCAAGCCAAAGGTCCTCCATTTAATCCATTTATTGAGCTCTCAATCAATTATGACTGCGTCACGATAGTCAGCCATGGCGAAATTTTGTTGCACGCTTCTGATCAATTAAACAAACATCTATGTCATGAGAACTGACCATAATTATGATTGATTAAGTGATTGTTTAAATAGATCATTTACATTTATTATTGATAGATCATATATTCAATCAATGTTTATAGTTAAGTGCAAAGTGCAGAACAGTACTCTGCGTGCGGCGTTGTTTGATATTTTAATTAATGATGAATTACTTGTTTGCGATTGCCGTACTTAAATCGATCGTTACAAATCACCACATGTAGAGCCATCTTAAGTCACACGAGGTGAAGTTACAGCATATTGACATGCACAGAAAAATCTCAAACCTGCAAATGTCAGTTGCCCTGTCAGATCCTCATGGACAAATGTCAAGTATGTTTATACTGAGAGGTTTTAACCTAAAAGGAAAGCTAAAAAAATAGCAAAACACCCCATCAGAAAACAGCTGATACATTGCCATGGATTCTCTGCATAAAGTAAGACATCACATATACGGCTGGCGTCAAAATTCAAATATATCATCTGTAGGTGGGCACACCATTAGCTGCATGGAATACAACTAAAGCACTTATTATCAGAGCTTTTTTCTCAGAGAAAAGGTTCAGTAAATCTCCCTTTCTGAGTCACCCCTTGGCTCTGCCCCCTACCCACCTTTAGTACTGTTCCTTGGTTCCACCCCTTACCCACCTCCCAGTACCACTCCTTTAATATACAGAACTAGATATCATTTTGTGGTGATAAGTAATTCATATGGAATTTGTTAATGAAAACAAGAAACACAGTAAAATATATTCCCTGCAGCCAGCAACAATAGACCCCACCCCAGCAACAATAGACCCTCTCTTTGGATTAAAAAAAAATAGACCCTCTGCAACAATAGAACCACTAGCAACAATAGATCCCCCCACAACAACAGACATCCCCAGCAACAACAGACACCCTCAATAAAAATAGATCCCCCACAACAATGTACACCCCCGCATCAATAGATCCCCCATAACAATAGACCTCCAGCAACAGATCTCTCAGCAGCCAGCAACAATAGACCCCCGGCAACAAGAGACCCCCCCCTCCCAGTAACAATAGATCCCCAACATCATTGTACACCCCCAGCAACAATAGGCCCCCCCCATAACAATAGACCTCCAGCATCAACAACAGATCTCTCAGCAGCTAGCATCAATAGACCCTCCCTCAACAGTAGATCCCTCCCAGAATCATAGGACCCTCCTATTTCCCAGCAACTAAAGATTGCCCACCAGGAACAATAGCTCTTCCCAGAAAACAATAGACCCCCCCATCCCCAGTGACAATAGATCCCCCAGCAGCCAGCATCAATAGATCCTCCAGAGCAACCCAACCCAGCACCCCTTGCCATTACATACATTTAGTGCTGGAGGTGCCAGAACTGTGTTACCCCACATTCCCACTGAAAATAAAAGCCTTGCTTATTATTATTTCTAATGCATGCAAAACATTGTTTCTGTTATGCAAAATATGCTTTCAAGAAGATCACAAATTAGGTATAAATAGAAAAGCCCCTGTACTGTAAAGATAACCTACTATAAAATAATAATGGGAGTTGCTATTGTTGATCTCCATGTAATAATGCTAGTTGACTGACTGTCATGCTGACCCGGAAAAAAGGTGCCGATCAGGAAAGTCAGAGAGAAGCCAGAACTCACCTGAGTACCTGTACAGGGTCAGCAAGGCTGTTGGGGTGATTTACTAAAGGGGAAGAGGCTGTAAAACTGTTTCAGAATTGCAAAAAAGATAAATGCACTGCAGAATAATACAAGCTGGATAGTCTCTATAAGGCCCTTATGCACACAGGATGATTAAAATGTAACGCTGTGTTTTACAAGCACCTTAGGCACATCAAGCACTTGGGTGTCCATTCAATTCCACTGGCCAGAATATTAATTTATTCTGCCCTTTATTATGAGTGAATGCTCCAGCAGTAAACACGCCTAGCACTTAAGCACGTTTAGCCATGTTTTATGGATTTGGGCATGTTGGGCCTTTATGTGTGCCAAAAACCTCCTCTCCTGAATGTGCTGCTTCTGAGTTTTTATTCTACATCTAATTGCTCCTGTCTCTAAATGCTGTGTGCAAGGACACATACAGTAAGCTAACATAGTTGGGTATTCAGAGGCATGAAAAAAATCGAACACCCTTAAAAATTTTTGATATCCTGTGTGCATGAGGCCTTCGAGCCACAGAGCAACAGAGAGATGAGCTGAGATTCAATACTTCATTAACAGTACAGAACACATCTAAAATATTTGTGATTATCCTCATACACAATTCCAAGGTATCTTGGCTGAATGGCTGGGGGGACCCAAAGTTCAATGAAGAAGCAACACCATACTGTAACTGGAGTACTCTGGTGATAATTGGGGGGGGGGGGGTGCTCCCTATAGTAGCTGAGTCTTATGGAAAATCTATGTACTATTAGGTTCTGGCCTGGTTGCCCACATGTCAGTTCTGACAGTGGAGAGTCTCTCATCTGGTTGCAGGTCTCTTGCCCAGTTACCTCTGCCTCTTTAGGTGTGTCTTTTCTGAGTTGTTGAAGGAGGGAAGCAGAGACACTTGGGCATGTCCAGATATGGAAAAAGGAGTTAAAGGGGCTGAAAAATTGGGACCTCTGCTACATGTTCACCTTGAATATCCAATAATGTGCAAGGGAGGTCTTCTTGTTAAAGTGCTAGCCCCCTGGAAGATGTGATGTTCCAAAGATAATAAGTAAAATATTAAAGCCGTGCTTATCCTGATATCAAATATCAATATATAGGTGAATACATAAATAGGTAAATAAATAGATCATGTGCTTCGTAAACAAAATGTAGAAAATAGATCCAAAGTGCTAGTGCTAATAGTGTCACAGATGCAATAAATCCTGTACTTCGTAGACAAGATATAAAAACAAATCCAAAGTGCTAGTGCTAATGGTGCCAAAAAGGTGCAATGGTATAACCTAAATATATACAAAGGTAGAAAATCCTCAGGATAACATCTGCTGGGAATAAGGTGCTAGGTGCAAAATACCAGTGCAGGAAGACTACACAATAGGGTAGCTGTCCTAATGTGAGGATCGACTATACTTGAAAGGAAAAATCAAATACCCGTGACATATTAAATGTGAACTGTGTGACATAAAATTCAGTGTAGTTAGTATAAACATCAACTTCCAGCTAGTAAAATAAGCCAATTCAATAATATGTAGCAGCATCGATCATAAAGTGACAGTGGCGTGAATCTGGTGGGTGATTGCAGGCACCAAACAGTGAATGGTGACAGGGCAAATAAGCAAAGCTTCTGGGTGTGCTACACTCATACCTTACTGCTGTAAGGTTAAAGCATTTGACACATTTGTTTTCCAATGATTCTGCGTTCCTCCAAGGAGGGTGCTGGGAGGGAATGCTATATTGGAGTCCTTGCTCCTTCCAACTTCCAGGGGTAAGGGGGGGTTTTAAGCTGTATCCTATGGACTCCCAAGCGAGGGGCAGACAGAAAACAAAGCTTCCTCTGGTGTAGTATTTTAAACTATTTATTGGCAAACAAACAAGTAGCAACTTACATTCAGGCTTTCCAGAGCCGGTGAATAGAGATGTCTGTAACGAGCGGTCCATGATGCCGCACTTCCGCCTTCAGCCTGTGCGTCTCCACGCGTATCGTCACGGCCACGTGACTTCCTCAGGAGATAGTGATTGGCTGAAGTGTGCTGGCTTAAATATTGTTGTGGCGGTCGGCGGAGAAGCAAGGCAAGGGAAGGCAGCCCGCCTCCTGCTCAGCCAATAGGTAGATGAGTCTCAGCCCAGCCAGCTTCCTATGGGGGGAAAACGTTAGTACTAACCAGGAAGCAAAGTCTGGCTGCACTGTCTCCGGCTCATAGAGGAAAGGGCAAGCTGAGTGCTGCAGTATTTTTATAAGAGAATCGGACCGACCCGATCTCCGCTTGCACCGGTTCGGCGAAGAAAAGTTAGTAACAGGTTCGCACGAACCGGTGCGAACCAGCTGAATCCCACCACTGATTGTGGTGTGCTGTAGAGCATATCTGTTAGTAAGGTGCATTGGTGCACATGTTTTAGTGTAATGGGCTAAAGCGAACAGTACCACACTGCAACAGTGTGAGTCAAGCCTACATCATAGTAGCAATAACTATAATAATAATAATAATAGCAATAATATTTGTAGCACCCTCCTAGGTAGGTGCTAGGAAAAGCATATGTGTGGCCCTGTCTGCTTATCAGGGGAGGCCTGATTCAGTTAGTGAGGCTGTCATATGTTTCCAGGTGTGGTCTGTTGAGTCTGGGGACTCTCCACACTGTGTCCAATGAGGGCTCTTGTTGGACAGTGGAGGAAACCTGGCCAATAGCACATCGGGGTTTATAGCTGTCTCAGTGGGCGGAGTTTTCCGCAATGCACCCTGGGATTGGATATAAGCCTGAGGGGAGCATGTGACAGAGCGTCTTTGGTGGGAAGCAGAGTCCCAGGAGGAGGCTGAAGGCTGTCTCTCCTCCTGTCAGAGCAAGTTAGGGTGTCCTGGGCAGTCGGCCTAGAGGATTGGAGGTTGAGCTGGGCTGCAGAGAGGGATCCAGAGTGTTGCTGATCGAGTGGAGCTGCTGGGCAGAAGTTTCCAGGAAAAACAGTGTTGTAAGTACTGAAAACTGCCCAGGGGCCTACCTAGGAGAGGGGACCACTCCAGAAGGTCAAAGGGATCCAGGAGCCAGCTAACCAGTAGAGGAGGCTTAGAGAAAGGGGGTGCCAGTGTCTAAGCCCTGAAGATAAGTGAGCGAAAGGGGGCACCGGTGTGGGCCCTGAAGTGTTCAGCAGTGCAGCAGTATACAAGTAGCTACCTCAGCAAGAGTGCTTAAGGGAGCTCAAAGAGGACTTCTTTAGTTAGAAAATAGTCACAAGCAATGTTCCCTTTAAGATGCGCGGACGCGCAGTCTAATTGACGGTCCCGCGCAAGCACAGTTTCAGACCGCGCAGCGGCAGACGTGGCGGCCGGGGAGTAGAGCAGTGCGCCCGAGCCCGACCATTGTGTAACAATAGCGAATGAAAATTTGCTATTGTCACACGGATCCTCCTCCTGGCCAATCAGGGAGCGGGTCCTCCCACTTCCTGATTGGCCGAGGAGGAGGTGGGAGGACTGAGGACTCGAGGAGACGCGGGGAGTCGGGAATGAAAAGAAGCTGCCATCAGTTAAGTGCACTGGTCTCGCGGGGGGAACGCTGGCATTTCTGCATTGAAAGGTGGCACATTGGCATCTCTACATTGAAAGGTGGCAATGCTGTGGCACTCTGCATTGATTGGGGGCAATGCTGTGGCACTCTGCATTGATTGGGGGCAATGCTGTAACACTCTGCATTGATTGGGGCAATGCTGTGGGCACTCTGCATTGATTGGGGGCAATGCCGTGGCACTCTGCATTGATTGGGGGCAATGCTGTGGCTCTCTGCATTGATTGGGGGCAATGCTGTGGCACTCTGCATTGATTGGGGGCAATGCTGTGGGCACTCTGCATTGATTGGGGGCAATGCTGTGGGCACTCTGCATTGATTGGGGGCAATGCTGTGGCACACTGCATTGATTAGGGGCAATGCTGTGGCACTCTGCATTGATTGGGGCAATGCTGTGGCACTCTGCATTGATTGGGGGCAATGCTGTGGGCACTCTGCATTGATTGAGGGCAATGCTGTGGGCACTCTGAATTGATTGGGGGCAATGTTGTGGCACTATGCATTGATTGGGGGCAATGCTGTGGGCACTCTGCATTGATTGGGGGCAATGCTGTGGCACTCTGCATTGATTGGGGGCAATGCTGTGGGCACTCTACATTGATTGGGGGCAATGCTGTGGGCACTCTGCATTGATTGGGGGCAATGCTGTGGGCAGTCTGCATTGATTGGGGGCACGCTGGTCACTCTGCATTGATTGGGGGCACGCTGGTCACTCTGCATTGACGCCCCCCCCAGCGGGCCACAGAAAAATTATCAAACGTTGACCGGTCCGCGGCGATAAAAAGGTTGGGGAGCACTTCGCTCAGAAACTTGCGAACCCCGCACACGCACAAGTGTGAACAGGGGCTAAAATACGCTTTTTGGGATTTTTTTTTACCAAAAATATTTAGCAGAATACAAATTGGCCTAAACTGATAAAAAAATATGATTTTTAATTTTTTTTTATTGGGAATGTTTTATAGCAGAAAATAAAAAATATTGTGTTTTTTTCAAGATTGTCCCTCTTTTTTGTTTATAGCGCAAAATCTAAAAACCGCAGAGGTGATCAAATACCACCAAAAGAAAGCTCTATTTGTGGGGAAAAAGGATATCAATTGTATTTGGGTACAGCGTCGCACGACCCCGCAATTGTTAGTTAAATTAACACAGTGCTGAATCGCAAAAAATGGCCCGGTCATTAAGGGGGTAAAACCTTCCGGAGCTGAATTGGTTAAACGCATGTGCACTCATTTATCAGGTTTACTCCCACTGTCCAATATGCCTCCCTATTGGACCAGCATGAAATACTTTGCAGAGATACTGAGTTGAACCTGAGCACATTGAGCAGACCTCACTTGCATATCCTGCTCTTTGGTAGGCAGAGAACAATATAGATTTACCTGCAGTCCTTTTGGTAAGCAGAGAGAATTCAAAAACTATAATCTCTGTCTAGCACCTACCTAGGAGGATGCTACATATATATAGATTGCATGGGTTGTTACCGACATGTGGTGAAAATTTCATGTCAACAGCACCTTTAGAAATATATTTACCTAGAAAAATGGTGACGTGTTCAATACCTATTTTATCCGCTGTAAATTGTGATTCTGTCCAGCCGGCCTGCATTGTAGCAGTAAATGTAAAGTGCGCAGTCGGCAAATTATTAACTTAAAAATGAATTGTAATTATTCTTATTATTATCTTGAATTATTTTATTATCTTGAATTACTGTTATCTAACCACTAGATGGCGATAGAAGACAATATTCATCACTAGTCAACACAGAAGATTTGATTTTCTAAATAATTTATACACTATTGCAAAAATTCACACAGTGGACAGTCAGCATGTATTACTTGCAAATGAAAAGCTTCCAAAGAAAGAGTCCATATAAAATGAGGTGTTACTATTTTAGTTAACACTGGGGAAGAGTAGGCTAGGGGGGTGTGCACTGTTGTTGATAAGGAGGTTGAACACACTTGGGAGGGACTGAAGGAAGATCAGCAGACATCAGATTGCTATTAAGAGTGAGCATCACTAGCTCACAGAACCAGAGCTGTAGAAGTGAGGATTATCCAGGTACAAAGAGCTCTGCCTAGAGTATAGGCATCCCACTCGTTGGAGAATGGATGGCCAAGACATGTCTTCTCCTTCCAGGACTGACTCTTCAGAGGAGCTCAGCTCATCCCTGCACATGTCTAAAGGCATGACAATCTTCCTGGATGTAAGTAGGAATAAATAGTCCTTTGGAATTGTATATATCATTATATATATCTTCCCTTTATAATGTGTGTTATATTTAATGAATGCAGTAGGTAGGTTTTTTAATCATTCCCAGGACGGGACACTTTCCTGCTAAGGTGGTCAACCAGGAGTAATATTGTTTTAGCAACATGGAATTCTTTTTTTCGTGATATGTCTTCTAAATCAATTTCTGAAAACCTTTTTTTGTATTTAAGAATCAATAACTCAAATAAAAAAAAAAAAAACATTTAGGATGAGACAGTGATTTGATCTAAATGTAAAAGGTGCAAAATAATTTAAATTTAAATCTGTAAATATTTTCCAGGAAATAATTTTCAAAAGATTTTCTATCAAAATTGGGGATTGTTATGGGAATACTTTAGTTTAACAAAAGTGTCTGATAGGGTTATTAGTCAATCCTGGAATCCAGGGCACGTGCCCCAGGTCTTCGACTAAGCGCCCCGGGTCTCCTATGAGGAATGGAGATGATACACTATTCATTATACAGTTTTGAATTAGTTTATCTTCTTTTCGATCCATTTATTAATAATTTTCTTATCATAAGAATATATTAAAGTTTTTAGACTAATTCATTTTTGTTCAGTTAAAAACATTGTATATGACCTAGAAAAGTGGTTATCATGATATTTTATCAGGCTCTCAGCATTTTATTCTATGTACTCAGGGATGCCCCTGGTATATTAGGACCCTAGAAACACACATGTTAGCTGGTATAGTAAGACAGGTAAGGATATGTTGACTATTAACAGATGCCTACAGATAGATAAGACTTTCTAAGTCCTAATGACCATTCACCTATAATGTCATCACCTTTGGCTTTGACTGCAATCATTCTCATTCCTGCCTCTGTAATTTAAGAATGAATTTTAAACTCTGGCATTCATTTCCCAGCATGTTGGAACATCTAATCTTATAATTTTCTATTACACAATTCAAAAATAAAAATAATTCAATACCCAGAGCAATTAAATTTACCAGTCATAAACAATAATCATAAGCAGAAGTCAGGCTAATGAGAGATACATTCTGGTTGGTGACTATAGAATATAGCATTTGTCATAGCTTGTAAAATAGGAGAGAGGGCATACAGTAAAAGATCAAAATGTAAATATATTCAGTCATTTATCATTTCTACTAATCAGCATGGCCATTGACTGCACAACACCTCTTGATTCTTCCCCAACAGATTTCACACTTATATACAAACACAGATATGGGAATTTTTAGTGTTAATAAATAATAATAATATACTAAATATTAATTAATAAAAGATAATTAAATTCAGAAGATACTGGGATCAATCTTTTGCTGTATGCCCACTACCTACATCTCATATACTGTATTTGCAGAATTATTTATCATGATTACCAATGCATTAACTGCACTTAGCACAATTTTTAAACCTGTGAAATATGTATTTATTCTAATTTAAAGAAATATAAGAAAGCAAACTTTTAGTACTAACAAAACTAAATAAAAATTGAATATACTGTCATTTTAAGTCTGTAGAGTTTAAACTTCCCAATGACCACAAATGTACCATGAGCTGTGTGTATTGTCAGGGGTTCCCTGAGAACAAGGGTTCCTCCACGTTAAAAATATTGAGAAAGACAGCTCAAAGCTAGCCTCTGGGGACTATATACAATTCTAAAGGTACCTTACTCTGTTGTTGACCTCCTATATAGATGTGGAACATGATTTAAACCTATAATGATGATGTGATGATGAAGCAAATCATAGAATCGACATGATCCGTAATACACCAAACAGCACGTACTACAAAAATCTCAAGCAACTAGCTAGATTAGGCATGTTCAAAGTCCGGCCCCACAGGTAATTTGGAAAAATACATTGGCATCATTCATGACTATTATTGCTGCCATCATTAATCAACATTGGTGGGATCATATAGCGCTTATATGTGGTTAACCCTTGTGTGACTGATTGAGGAGCACGCATGCTCCGAATTGAGATGAATACATTGTACAATCTCAAGTAATCTAAATCAGTTATAAATATATTTGGACAGAACATGTATACTTGGTGTTATGTTCCTGTTCATATTTTTTTTAACTTAACCACTTGCCGACCGCCACAAGTACATATACTGTGGCGGTCAGCCCCGGCCAGGCAAAGTGACGTATATATACGTCACTAGCCTGTCACCGGCTTGTGAGCCAATAGCGGGCGAGCGCGCTCCCGCTGAGGCGCGCGCCCGCCGCGGCTCGTTCACTAAGGAGTCAGTGCGTGTGACCGGCAGAGCCGATGTCCGCCGGTCACTCGGCGATCGCCGGTAGAGCGGGATAAAGGCAGGCGGCTAATGTAAACAAGCCGCCTGTCATTCTCCCCAGTGTAAAAATGGAGATCAGACGGTTCTACTATGTAGAACCGTTAATCTCTGTTTTTACAATAGTAGACATGCCCCATCACAGTTAGAATCACGCCCCTAGGACACACTTAACCCCTCCCTCTCCAATACAGTTAACCCCTTCCCTGCCAGTGTCATTTTTACAGTAACAGTGCATATGTATAGCACTGATTACTGCAGTAATGTCACTGGTAACCCCAAAAGTGTCCAAAATGTCAGTCAAGGGTCCGATCTGTCCGCCGCAATGTCGCAGTACCGCAAAAAAAATCGCAGATCGCCGCCATTACTCGTTAAAAAAAACCCACCAAAAATGACAAAAATCTTTCCCTTTGTTAGTAAACGCGATAACTTTTGCGCATACCAATCAAAATACGCTTTTTGCGATTTTTTTTTTTACCAAACATATGTAGCATAAAACAAATTGGCCGAAAATGTTAAAAAAATTTGATTTTTACATTTTTTTGGGGGGAATTTCATATAAAAAAATGTGAAAAATATTGTTATTTTTCAAAATTTATGCTCTTTTTTTTTGTTTCTAGCGCATGATCAAAAAATCGCACAGGTGATCAAATACCACCAAAAGAAAGCTCTGTTTGTGGGAAAAAAAAGGACGTCAAATTCGTTTAGGTACAGCGTCGCACGACCGCGCAATTGTCCGTTAAAGTCACGCAGTAAAAAATCACAAAAAAAACCCTGGTCAGGAAGGGGGTGAAATCTTCCGGGGCTTAAGTGGTTAAAAGTTGACAGACAACCTTTATTAGCAATAATATGTAATGTACTTTACAATGTTCCTGACATATATTTCAGCTTCCTGGATTTTTTTTTCCATCTGGCCTTCAGATATGAAAGGCAGAGTGATTTAACACCTGTTTAAATTTGTCATTCATGTGACGAAATGAAAAGTGTGCCGTTTGCAATAAATTTTGCAGTAAATTTTAACGGTCCAAAGAATGTCAGGCAAAATGGTCAGCCCTCATGCATGTTCACTTCATCAAATTTGGCCCTCTTTGAAGAAAGTTTGGACACCCCTGAACTAGATCAATCCACATTTTCTTCTGTCTACATTTATTTTTTGCATTATTATTTATTTCAAGGATTTTAGATATGGTAACAATATTATCATTCCTGGGTGTCAAATACGCAAGGTACACCACATCAGCTGTTCTTTTATTGCCAACATTCTTTATATTATTGATCATGATAATGTAGCTGCAAATATATTATTTTTACAAGGAGTTCCCAAAGAACCCAAAAAATATCTCACAGGGCTCCTCGGGGGTACAAAGGTTGAGAAAAACTGAGCCAGATGGTATATACATGGCGCTATGAAAAATACCTTTATGGGTGTTGATGCTGCTGGCACAGTAGTGGGTCATTTATTCACATTTGGTGGGAAAGTGCTAAAATAAGTCTTATAATAACTGATAAGACAGTTTTTTTTTTCATCTCTGGGAAAAAATATCTTTGGATCCAATTTGACCCAAATTTAATTTTGTTTGGGTACTTATCTAACTCAAACTTTGAAAGCTTCAAAAATATTTATATATTGTTTTGATATATGCAAAGATCGAAATCCTCACTTTGTACTCACCATTAAATGGTCTGTCTACCATAAATTATATTTTAGGTTTTTTTGGATGCTGTGGAGTTAAATCACTTTACCATTTCTTGTATCTCTTGGGTACTCTATTTGTGAGATTCTTGTTCTTGATTTCCCGGGTCTGCACATTGCTGTAGGGTCATTGAGGGGACACCACTCTACCTGTGGGAATTTCTAAAAAAGTGTTTTATACTATGGGGAATACAACAGAAGGAGCTGCACCATGCAAAGGTAGATAGGGGACATGCAAACTCCCAGGTGGACAGGAGCAGAGCTGGGATTCATGAAAGGGAGATTTTCTGTTTGAGCATCTAAGACATAAGAAAACAGCAACTGATTCAGCCCAGTTATATACTGTAGAGTTATATGCTCCACTTATAACTAGAATATTTTGGGGTGAGCTTATATTTAAATTGTGACTACTGTGGCTTGCACAAACAACTTCTTCACGTTGGCAGAATGCTACTCAACAAACACAGTTACATAGTTAGTCAGGTTAAAAATAACACACAAGTCCATCCAGTTCAACCAATAAAAGGGGAAAAACAAATCATACAATCCCATATACACGAATCTATACCCACAGTTAATCCAGAGGAAGGCAAAAAAAAAACCCCCCAGCTAAACATGATCTTATTTGCTACAGCAGGGGGAAAAAAGTCCTTCCTGACCCCTTGAGAGGCAATCGGATATTCCCTGGATCAACTTTACCTATAAATGTTAGTATTAAGTTATATTATGTATATTTAGGAAAATAATCCAAGCCTTTCTTAAAGCAATCAACTGAGCTGGTCAGGACCAGCTCTTGGGGGAGTCTATTCAACATATTTGTACAGCTCTTACTTTGAAGAAACCTTTCCGTAATTGGAGATAAATCTCTTTTCCTCCAGAAGTAAAGAGTGCCCCCTTGTCCTCTGTGACCTTAAAGTGTATAACTCAACACCAAGTTCACTAAATGGACCACTTATGTATTTATACATGTTGATCATATTCTCCCTTAATCTTCACTTCTCAAGAGAGAATAAATTCACAGAGGTCAGAAAAGCTCTTATGCTTCTGCTAGTGATGTGGAATAACAAACTAGAGTTGATAAGTAATTATATTGTATACATGACATTTGTTCCTTTTTCTTTCATCTACTTTTCTTTTGTAATAATTGCATATTTCTATTTTGTCTTTTGTATTAATGAGCAAAGTAAAAAAAATGTGTTTAAGAAATATAAGATGGCCCTTGCCTGGTTTGATCAAGAATCATTCTGATGTCTAAGGCTAGGAATATATGATTGGATAATTTCCTAAGAACAGGTGGCAGTACATCTGAATATCATGTGAAAGACTGGAACATGCCAGGGTCAATAGATCGACTTCCCTGACAAACTAAAGCAGGGCACATGCAGTTAGTAGCTTCGAGTGAGACTCGTCAGTTATACGGCTGTAGACTGCATTGTAAAAATATACAAAAATACGAAATATGGAGGTTACAGTTGCTAACTTCTTCTGCTTCAGGAATTGATAGCATTTCCTCCACATTTCTTTAAGTCCAGGTTTTCTTTACATTCCTTAGGTCCAGAGATCCACTTTATCAATGTATGAGTGAAATGGGTGCTGTAGTTGCCAATTTTCTTCAGCAGGCTCACAATTCACTATAAAAATCACTATTAGGTGACCTAGAACAAGTACAGGCAGTCCCTGGGTTACAAACAAGATAGGGTCTGTAGGTTTGTTCTTAAGTCAAAAAGGTAGATTTTTTAAGTGTATGTCCAGCCAAAATATTTTTTTTTTACGTTTTTTGGATAGCATAGGGAAGGGTTAACACCCCTGTACCATTTGTTTTGCTGTCTGTGCCCCTGCTCAGAAGCCTCACTTTCTGTCCCTATGACAACGGGATTTTGAAAATGTTGGGTTGTTGTGGAAACCAGGATTGGTGATAAAGCTTCAGTGGAGACACCTTTTTCCCATAATAACTCTTACAGGAGTGAATTTCCCTTCCTATGGATAGATTTGCTCTCACTTCCTGTTGTTTCCCTTCGTTTGTAAGTAGGAGTTGTTTGTAAGTCGGATGTTTGTAACCCAGGGACCACCTGTATACAGATTTATAGTGCAAAAAATTATTGCCGCGCTATGTTAATATATTTACCAAAAAGTGGTGCTGTGCATAAATCAAAATGATTCAAAGAAATAATGTGCCAAGTGTAAACAGCGCAAAAATTGGTAAAGCCAACCTAATGGGGTGGTCAGTGCAATAAAAATAAAAATAAATATTCAAAAAATATGTATATATATAAATCTCCAATGGTGGTTACAACCCAGTGACATAAAATAATAAAGTTAAATAAGTACATAAATAGTGCTAATTGATATTCCAAAATAGTGTGCAATACATAGAATAAAATGAAATAAATATCAATAGTCCCAATTGGCTCAGCAAGTAGCCAGTGAAAATTTCTAACATCAATCAAATAAAGTGCTCAGGTGCTGGAAAGGCAAACACATGCTGCAGTGGTGCGATGCTAAAGTGACTCCTCTCCCCAAGAGTGATTCCACTTACCGGACGGTGTGGACCCCTAGACCATACGGCGTGAGGGTCACACAGGCAGAGTCCGGTATAAGATCCGGGCAGCTATCCCTGGAACCAAGTTGGCAACCAATTTGAGTCTCCTAGGTTCTCTCACCGGATGGTGGTCATATAGGGGAAAAAAGGATACCAATAGCGTAATCCTGCTACAAATGCTTTATTGTTGCCAACACAAAGTATAAAACTCACATTTCATGTGAAGAAAACAAGCGATGGATTTACAAGGTGGTAGATCCTCTTTGGATGACAGTGTCATCCGTCCTAGCCCCGCTGCACACCACAGAAGCATTGAGCATTGAGCATTGAGCCCTGTGGGTAATCAGACTCTACCCCCACACAGCATGATTTTCCTCCAAGGTTTGCATTCAGCGATTGGATTGACCCCTGCAGACTATATGTCTGACCAGTCTCCTCTATTGACTGACTTTCATTTTCCTGGTTGATTTTTTTTTTTCTTTTTCTTTCTTTTTCCATGAGTAAAAAAAAAAAATATTTTCAGGCAGTAAGATCATGTGTGCACAATTTATCCAATTTAAATTTCTATTCGTATATACAGCCAACAGGTAGAACCCTTTGCTCCTCGCACATGTTTTCTTTTATATCCTTATCTCCTCTTCCTTTGCAAAGTGAGCAGCCTTTTCCCCTAGTAAACCAACCCCATAGCAGGGGTGGACTGACAAATCATGGGGCCCCCGGGCAATTAGAGATCATGGGGCCCCCTGTGTCCACACTCAAGCCACACAAAGCCCCACCTACAATTTGCAGCTCAGCCACATAGAGTGGGCATTTTAATATCTACCACAGCATAGCCTGCATGGAAGTTCCTGGCTTCTTTCTGTAGTGTGTAGCCTCTCATGGGGCCCCCTACTGACCCTGGGCCCTAGGGCAGTGCCCTAATCCCCAAATGGTCAGTCCGCCCCAGCCCCATATAATCCAAAAGGATACGCATTTGCTGTGCTGTGCCTTTATAAAACCCCTACTCAAGAAATCCTGAGTTATGGGAGTGTCCATAATTAAATGACTATTTGTAAACTAGATTGTTAATCAATAGTAAAAAAAAAAAAAGAAATCATGTAAAAAATGTTAAAACTTAAACTGTCTCTAAACCCACATCATAAAAAGGATGTTGTATTACATGCTGTTCATACTCACTCAGTCATTGTGAGATTTGTTTTCTGTATTCTGCAAAAATCCTGGTTGATCCTGCTGCTCTCTATCTCCCCCTTCTGTTCATGTCCCCAATCCATCTAGGAATTTTGCAGCTGTGGTGGCAGCTCTGCACATGCTCAGTTTTCAGTGAGTTTCTATGCTGAGCATTTCCTCACTGTCACATCTGAGCAGCCCATGTGACTATAGAGTCACACATGTGGGACAAATCTCCTGCTGTAGCTATTGTATTCTGACAGCCTGCACCAGCGTCTGCCAGAATACTCAAACTGATTGGATGCAACTGCTGTTCCCCAACAAATTTTCCATCCAGTTCCTTAGATTTTTTTACTCAAAAGATGTTGTGAAGGAGGGTAGCAACAGGGCCACCTACAGAGCCAGTTGCATCTGGTTCATCAGGAACCCGACACAATTCACATTGTGTACACATTAAGAACTCGCCACCCTTAACCACCTGTGCTGTCTTCTTGTCAAACCAATTGTGTTCTAATGCTGTTAACTAATATACATTCCTCACTGTTAAGAATAATTCAGGCTCAGTGCAATGGAATTAATGAGAATGAACAATTGCTAAATGAACTATTGAAAGAACAGATTTATTCTTTTGACCTAGATATTGTAACAATAAAATTTCACTTAATAAAAATGATATTGGCAGCATGCGTTTATGGCTATTTATTAGACTTTCAGAGGCAGGGACCCCTACACACGCAAGCACACATGCACACCATAAAATACTTCAAATATAAATCTTGTTTCCTGGGTTCTGTTGAGATGAATGAGAATGTCCTGACAATGCTGTTACCGTGTATATAAATAATGCGGTGACCAAGTAAAATCTTGATCCGTTACTATGGAATGAAATGGATTGGGAAATAAAATTATGTGTGGTAGAAAATAATGTTAAAAAATATGCAAGAGGAAAAGGGAAAAGAGAATAGAGTAAATGGTGGACCCCAGGAATATTAATTATCTCCACAAATCTACAACAATATAGAAAAGTATCAAAATGTTTTTATTTATACATGAAAACACTATCAAAATTACAATAAGAATGAAAGGGGGGATATATGCAAAGCCACCCTATAGATAAAAACAGGAAACACAATATATACATACGACGATCTGATATGATAGTAGGGGTACCACATTTGAGTGGCCTACATGTTTCGTGGTACAATGCCACTTCTTCCGGATAGTCACAGGATAGGGCTATGCACAGTTTTCTTGCTTTATTTTTTTTTGCGGTGCCATTACATCACTGCGCATGCACCATCTGCCCGAAAATGGCGAAGCATGTACAGTCTTTCCTGAGCCTGGCAATCTTCAGGAACGGCATATGCTCAGTTACTGTGTCGGTCCGGGCCTGCGGCCATATTCTTTACGGGCACCGCTGCCCTCAAAGTGGTCCAATGCAAAGGGAGCTCCGACCAAATATTGAGTGCATACTATACTGTACATGGACATTCTTTTCAGTAAGCCAACATTTCTGTATTAAAAATCATTTTTTTTAATTGATCTTATGTAATATTCTAATTTTTTTAAATACTGAATTTTAGGTTTTCACTAGCTGTAAGCCTTAATCATCAAAATTAAAAGAAAGAAATATAACACTCTGCGTAAAAAAACACATCTATATAAAATATAAGAGTTTCACTTTTTGAATTGAATTATTGAAATAAATTATTTTTTTGATGATATTCTAATTTTATGAGATGCACCTGTACTTTATAATCAGTTGCAGCAAACTGTTTTTTTCCTTTCGGGATAAATGTTTTGCATGAATAAATAAAAGCTGATAATTTTAAGCACCCCTGTCAATGTCAAATGGTTTGTTTCAACTCTGTAACTGCAAGAGAGTTTTTTCTGTTGAAAAATAAAAAAACTTACTGGCTGAATCACCAGATGAATATAGAAGACAAAAAGCCTAAAAAAGAAACTAACAGCCATCATATCTAAAAATTGGTAAACTGCAATATAATGAATGTTTACTGTTGGGTGGTTTATTACTGCTTTAAAGCGATATTAAAGGCTTTTTTTTTTAAATTTAAAAAATAAGAAACATGTTATACTCATCTGCTCTGTGCAGCGGTTTTGCACAGAGCAGCCTAGATATTTCTCTTCTTGGGTCCCCTGCCGGCGCTCCTAGCTCCTCCCTCCTGCCGAGTGCCCCTACAGCAATAAAATTGAAAAAATACATTTACAGGTATTTAGATGTAATATTTAATATTAATATTTAGATTTAATATTTAATATTTTCTCAAAATGTGGAATTTGCTCACAATCCTATTTTCTGACAAAATATGCCTGTATTGTTTGACTAGAACTTGATTATTTTTCTTTACAGATGATTTTAGATGACCATATATATTGAGGAGACAAATTAAATATTAGAGTTTGCAAGTCTAGTGGTATTTTGCATAACATTTAACATATACTGTACCATCAAGCAGTAAGCACTTCTTTCTTAAAGCTAAACTGGATCTCTGCCAGGGTGCTACCCTTTTTTTTCTTTCAGTATTACTTTGTACTGACTTTTTAGACAACAAGAACACAGTGGCAGTGCTCCATTGGTGCAATTAGAGGGGAAGTAGCATTGTAGGCTGACAAGGTTAGTAACAGAGGCTTGGCAGATTTGGCAAATAATAAAAGGTGTGTCAAAATGTCTGTTTGGACCATTGTCAGTACCCAGTTCCCATACGGTTTTATACATGAACAGCTGTTTCCACTATCTCCAAGACTAAGAATATGCCACGCTTGTTCACAGATACTTTACTGGGCATTTATATCTAATTTACATAGTAAAATGGTAAAAAGTAATAGGCAATAGAGCATATTTCATTTGGCATAGCTGCTGCTTCAGGCCTGCTTCACACCAATGCATTTTTTAGTGCTGTTTGCAGAAAAGCACTACAGTCCATTTAACATGGTTTCCTATGGGACACGCTCACATCTATGCTTTTTTCAGCTGCTGCGTTTTTGGAAAGAGTCATACTGTTATGAGACATTTTAATATTTTTATGACTATGTTCTGTTTTGTGTATGTCAAACATTCATGTTGTATTACTTTGTATATTGGTTCTACACAATAAAACAGATATATTTCAACATTGAGTGTCATGACTATTGGGTCCACCTCATCTAAAGTCCCGCTGGGCAATTCTCTCTTTTTGGAAAGAGTGAGGGACTTTTTTAAAATTCAAAAAAAGCAATTTTTGTTCAGTAAACTTTAATGGAGATGTTGTAGAAAAGCATGTAGTGCGTTTTTGATGTGTCTTTTTAATCTGCCCGACAACAATTTGGGCAAAAAAAAAGCATAAATAACGCAAAATGCATCAAAACACATGTGAAAAACACGTTAAAAACGTGTGCAAAAACGCAAAAGGCATAGCAAAAAGTACTGCAGAAACGAATCAAAAGCAAACTGTATAGATATGAACCAGGCTTAAATCACTCTAGCACAGAAACGTAGATAAGGGGGAGTCAGGGGAGTCTGAGCCCCTCCAAAGAAAAGTATGTTTGTGAAGAATACGCGGCTTTGCTCCCATCCATAATTGTCAATGGACTGGAAAAAGCGGATCGGCTTGGGCAGGGTTCGCTCAACACGGGCGGGAAGGCTGGCGGGCTGACTCAGGCGGGAGGCAAGTCCGCTCGACACAAGCAGGGCAGCAGGTGGGCTGGCTTAGGCGAGAGCGGGTCTGCTCAGATCGGGGAGGCGGGCCAACTTGGCCAACTTAGCTCAGAATAAGGGCGGGTCAGCTCTACTTGGGTGGGGGCAGGCCAGTTTGGCTCAGCGTGGGCGGGCAAGTCAGGTCGGCTCTGAGCAGGGGGGGGGGGGGCCCAGTGTACACTGCGCAGCCAGCCACATAAATGTGCTTGCTGTCTTTTCAACAAATTTACAATATCCTGCAAGAAGGGGGAGCAGGAGAAGATCCTTTTTACAGAGCAGAGGTCAGTGTGTAACAGATCTACAAGCAGGCAGGAAGGCTCCCACAAGGATACAGAAGGTGAGAGAGGAGCGAACAAGTTTGTTTCCATAGTAGAAATGTTGAAAAATAAAGGGAGAGGGAGCTGCTAAAAGTGTCTCCTGTTACTGTACAGTACATAGCCTGTGTTTTCTCAAACCTGCACTCAGTATGTAGCGCACTCCTCAACCCTGCACTCAGTACGTAGCGCATCCCTAAACCCTGCAATTAGTTTGTAGTGCACCCCTTAACCCTGCGCTCAGTATATAGCAACCCCCAACCCTGCACTCAGTACAAAGTGCACCCCCCCAACCCTGCACCCAGTACATATCGCGCACTCCTCAACCATGTACTCAGTACGTAGCTCACTCCTCAACCCTGCACTCAGTACATATCGCACCCCCCAACCCTGCACCCAGTACATAGCGCACTCCTCAACCCTGCACTTAGTACGTAGCGCACTCCTCAACCCTGCACTCAGTACATAGCGCACCCCCCAACCCTGCACCCAGTACATAGCGCACTCCTCAACCCTGCACTCAGTAGCGCACTCCTCAACCCTGCACTCAGTACATAGCACACTCCTCAACCCCGCACTCAGTACATAGCACACTCCTCAACCCTGCACTCAGTACGTAGCACACGCCTTAACCCTGCACTCAGTATGTAGCGCACACTTCAACCCTGCACTCAGCAGCAAAGAGGGACCCGAGGAGTGGAGGATCCGGGCTTCTCTGTGTAAAAACCAACTGCACAGGGCAATAGGGTTGCCGTCTCATCCCTTTAAACCAGGACACACATTAATTACACAGGTTCTGTGGCTGATTAAGGTGGCAATTAAACTCACTTGATGCCTTATGTGCAATTGTATCAGCCTCAGAACCTGTGTAATTAATACAAGTCCTGGATTAAAGGGATGAGGTGGCAAACCTACAGGGCAGGTAAGTATACGATGTTTGTTAAAAAAAAAAAAAAATGAGACTTTACAATCACTTAATTGAATAAACAAGACCTCTGTAGCTGGAATCAGTGTGAAAATTCTTCTTCAAAGTCTGCAACTGGAGCTTCTCATTTTTTTTTCACTTTATTTTATCCTTGCTCAGCTCCCCACTGCCAGCCTTCTAATTAGGGATGAGCTGAATGGAGAATATTAGTCAAAAATGATTATTTTCTTGGCTAATAGGCAAGGGATAGTCAAACTAATTACCTGGGGGGGGGGGGGGGGGCTGAGCACTGCCCTGAGGACCACACTCCAAAATAAAAAATGTTTGTTTTTTTTTTAAATTCCATTTGGTGGGGAGCAACGAATTTTAGTAATGCTTAGAAGTAAAAGACTGAAAATGCTAAATTGCAATAAATAACATGCCTGGGGGATGCACTGACTATGCTTGTGAAGTGGCACATCTGTGCAATGCATACAATCTACCAAAGCAATATTGACATTTACCAAAAATGTATGTTTAAATTGCCAGCAAACTGACAGCTCCCGGCTGCTTACTTCTGTTTGTAAATAGGGATGGGCTCAGGCGTGTTCGTATCGTACCCACCAGGAAGCCGTCACTGCACACCGCCAATCATAGGCACCGTGTGTACAGTGGGTACGGAAAGTATTCAGACCCCCTTAAATTTTTCACTCTTTGTTATATTGCAGCCATTTGCTAAAATCATTTAAGTTCATTCTTCTTCCTCATGAATGTACACATGGCACCCCATACTGACAGAAAAACACAGAATTGTTGACATTGTTGCAGATTTATTAAAAAAGAAAAACTGAAATATCACATGGTCCTAAGTATTCAGACCCTTTGCTCAGTATTTAGTAGAAGCTCCCTTTTGATCTAATACAGCCAGGAGTCTTTTTGGGAAAGATGCAACAAGTCTTTCACACCTGGATTTGGGGATCCTCTGCCATTCCTCCTTGCAGATCCTCTCCAGTTCTGTCAGGTTGGATGGTAAACGTTGGTGGACAGCCATTTTTAGGTCTCTCCAGAGATGCTCAATTGGGTTTAAGTCAGGGCTCTGGCTGAGCCATTCAAGAACAGTCACGGAGTTGTTGTGAAGCCACTCCTTCGTTATTTTAGCTGTGTGCTTAGGGTCATTGTCTTGTTGGAAGGTAAACCTTCGGCCCAGTCTGAGGTCCAGAGCACTCTGGAGAAGCTTTTTGTCCAGGATATCCCTGTACTTGGCCGCATTCATCTTTACCTCGATTGCAACCAGTCGTCCTGTCCCTGCAGCTGAAAAACACCCCCACAGCATGATGCTGCCACCACCATGCTTCACTGTTGGGACTGTATTGAACAGGTGATGAGCAGTGCCTGGTTTTCTCCACACATACCGCTTAGAATTAAGGCCAAAAAGTTCTATTTTGGTCCCATCAGACCAGAGAATCTTATTTCTCACCATCTTGGAGTCCTTCAGGTGTTTTTTTAGCAAACTCCATGCAGGCTTTCATGTGTCTTACACTGAGGAGAGGCTTCCGTCGGGCCACTCTGCCATAAAGCCCCGACTGGTGGAGGGCTGCAGTGATGGTTGACTTTCTACAACTTTCTCCCATCTCCTGACTGCATCTCTGGAGCTCAGCCACAGTGATCTTTGGGTTCTTCTTTACCTCTCTCACCAAGGCTCTTCTCCCCCGATAGCTCAGTTTGGCCGGATGGCCAGCTCTAGGAAGGGTTCTGGTCGTCCCAAACGTCTTCCATTTGAGGATTATGGAGGCCACTGTGCTCTTAGGAACCTTAAGTGCAGCAGAAATCTTTTTGTAACCTTGGCCAGATCTGTGCCTTGCCACAATTCTGTCTCTGAGCTCTTCAGGCAGTTCCTTTTGACCTCATGATTCTCATTTGCTCTGACATGCATTGTGATCTGGAAGGTCTTATAGACAGGTGTGTGGCTTTCCTAATCAAGTCCAATCAGTATAATCAAACACAGCTCGACTCAAATGAAGGTGTAGAACCATCTCAAGGATGATCAGAAGAAATGGAAAGCACCTGAGTTAAATATATGAGTGTCACAGCAAAGGGTCTGAATACTTAGGACCATGTGATATTTCAGTTTTTCTTTTTTAATAAATCTG
This sequence comes from Pelophylax lessonae, assembly GCF_965119305.1. NCBI lineage: Eukaryota > Metazoa > Chordata > Amphibia > Anura > Ranidae > Pelophylax > Pelophylax lessonae. The sequence goes on from NC_138772.1 coordinate 470,370,451, forward strand.
CAACAATGTCAACAATTCTGTGTTTTTCTGTCAGTATGGGGTGCTATGTGTACATTCATGAGGAAGAAGAATGAACCTAAATGATTTTAGCAAATGGCTGCAATATAACAAAGAGTGAAAAATTTAAGGGGGTCTGAATACTTTCCGTACCCACTGTATGTGCAGGCCGAGAAATGCCTCCCTGCCTATGATTGGCAGTGTGCAGTACCAGCTTCCTGGCTGGTATGAGGCAAACATGCCTAAGCCTATCTCTGTTTGTAAACAGAGCAACCGGGAATTAATGTATACTGGATTCTTATCTTAGATGAGGGCCTGATAAAAAAGTTTATGGGTCCTCCTACAAAAAAAACCACACTGGGCTCCCCCCATTCATACGGGCTCCTCAGGTCTGGTATAAATTTCAAAAGAACTCTGAGGCAAAAGAAAACAGCGTGGGGTCACCTAAAATTCGATACCAGACCCTTTGTGGTTAACGTGTGGGCCCCTAATGTTGAGGACATGGAGTCTGGTATGGTTTGGGGGGGGGGGGGGCGGCTTTCCTGGCCTGCCAGGCTACCTGTTCTGATCTATTCTGGTTTGTTTTTTTGAGGGGAGACATTTTTCTTATTTTTTTGCATGAGGTCCCCCTTGCAAATCCAAGAGTCCGGTATGGAGTTTGGGGGAATTCATGTCATTTTTTTTTCCTGGGGTTATAGCAGACTTGAAGGGTCTATTATGAAATGTGGGGGTGCAACTACACCAACTATCCTCGGTACCTTTACTTACATTGCTGAGGTTTCCTGGGCATGTAAGTGAATGGGGCTCGTAAAGTTACTGGTTGTTAAGGACTCAGCAGTGCCTGCTGATTGGCTAACTGACTTTGATTGACAGCAGCAAGAGCCAATGGCACTGCTGCTGTGTCTCAGCCAATCAGGAGGGAGAGTCCTGGACGGTAGAGGGACTCATGGACATCGCTGGATAGAGATGGGGCTCAGGTAGGTAAGTATTAGGGGGGCTGAGGGGGGAGGGGGGCTTCTGCACACAGAATGCTTTTTATCTTAATGCATAGAATGCATTAGGATAAAAAAAAAACGTTCTGCCTTTACAACTCCTTTAACCGCTTGCCGACCGCCGCACGACTATTTACGTCGGCAGTCAGCCCCTCACAGGCAAAGCGACGTAGGGCTACGTCGCTAGCCTGTGAGGCCCTAGACAGCTAACGCGCGCCGCCGGAGGCGCGCTCCCGCGCGGTCACAGACCCCCGCGCGCGTGTGCTCAGCGGACCCGATGTCCGCCGGTCACTCGCGATCGTCCGTTAGAGCAGGAGAAAGGCAGGCGGCTAATGTAAACAAGCCGCCTGTCATTCTCCCCTGTGTAAGAATAGTGATCATACGGTTCTACTATGTAGGACCGTTGATCACTGTTCCTACACCTCGAGCCACAGCCAATCACAGTTAGAAGCACGCCCCTAGGGACACACTTAACCCCTCCCTCTCCAAAAAAGTTAACCCCTTCACTGCCAGTGTCATTTTACAGTAACAGTGCATATGTATAGCACTGATTACTGTAGTAATGTCACTGGTAACCCCAAAAGTGTCAAAAATGTCAGTCAAGGGTCCGATCTGTCCGCCGCAATGTTGCAGTACTGCAAAAAAAATGGCATATCGCCGCCATTATGCGTTAAAAATAAAAACAACAAAAATTGCAAAAATATTTCCCTTAGTTAGTAAACACAATAACTTTTGCGCAAACCAATCAAAATACGCTTTTTGCGATTTTTTTTTTTACCAAACATATGTAGCGTAAAACAAATTGGCCTAAAATGTAAAAAAATTTAGATTTTTACATTTTTTTTGGGGAATTTCATATAAAAAAAATGTGAAAAATATTGTTATTTTTGCAAAATTGACGCTCTTTTTTTTGTTTATAGCGCATGATCAAAAAATTGCACAGGTGATCAAATACCACCAAAAGAAAGCTCTGTTTATGGGAAAAAAAGGACGTAAAATTCGTTTAGATACAGCATCGCACGACCGCGCAATTGTCCGTCAAATTCACGCAGTGCTGAATCGCAAAATAGGCCCTGGTCAGGAAGGGGGTAAAATCTTCCGGGGCTTAAGTGGTTAAGCTGTTTAGGTAAAAAAAAAAAAAGTACTCTTTTTGTATTTAGTTTTTAGCTTTTCATTTATGTCTTTCCTTTTTTTTTTTTTTTTTTGAGTGTTTAATTAATGTGTACAGTACTGTGCTAATGTTTCATTTCTCTTTTCTCTCTGTCCGTATTTTATTTCTGTGAACAAATCACAAGGCTTACAAGGGGCCATTCGTAGCATAGGGACAAGTCTATGGTAGTTAAAAGGAGGTTCCATAACCCTCCTGTGTATATATATATATATATATATATACATACATATATATATATATATATATATATATATATATATATATATATATAATATATATATATATACTGTATATATATATATATATATATATATATATATATATATATATATATATACAAAGTATGTGTGTGATTATATATATATATAAAGAGAGAGAGGGAGAGAGTGATACCATAAAATATTGTACTGGCTATGAGTCAGAACTACCTCGTGGGTGCTCAAGATTGTTAAAAAAGATGTCAAATGAAATGTAATTGGTATGAATAAATCTGTCAGTACCAGAGAAAGTAATTTCTTTTTTTTCTTTTATTTTCAGATCCTGAGACGAGCAGACAAAAATGGTAAGAACATGACAGCATTAAATATGAAAGGAATATCTGTGGAAAAGTCATGATATATTTATGGTTTTTGTAGCTAGCCTGCGGCTTGGAAGGGTAACAGTAATTGCAGAGAAAGATATATCGCTGATCATTTAAACAATGGCTAAACTGAACTCGTTTCACAGAATCAGATAATCTTTGGGGTTTTTTTTTTTTTTTGGATACACTGTGCTCCCTTGTATGAGAAGAGACCCAAAGGTTTTTCCCACTGTAATTAGGTGTTTATTTATTTTTTATTTTTTGTGTTTCTCAAGAAGAAAAACTGTTCTAATTGGTTGCTGTGGGCAACTTAATATGTGTAGGTCAGCCTCATTGGTGCTTGCTATTAGTCAGGCCACAATAGCAATGCACTGGCCAACAAATAAATGATTAAGTCAGGAACTCATCTAAAATTGCCACTTTTGTGTTTTGAAAATGCATATAGTTTGTTGCTGGAGCATTGGAGCAAAGGTTTGCAAAACATCAAATTTTGCAATAGTTTGGCTGCAATAAGCTGGACATTTTTTTTTTTTTTTTCTATTATATTTTCTATATGTATGCTGTACCATTGTTTATGTTTTAATACGTTCTTCTGCAGACAGATCACAGAAAGCAAATAAGTCACAGAATAGTAAAAAAATATATCACAGAAACACTTGTACTAGTAACAAAAATAATTAAATGAATATGTAGTGTTTAATATTATTGTCCAGCATCAGGTTGCTCTAAAACAAGTGAGATTGAAGTAGAAAGAAACTGCAAATATGAGGTGGCTTAAAGCGGAGTTCCACTCAAAAGTGGAACTTCTGCTTAAAGTGCTCCTGACCCCTTCACATGCTACATTTGGCATGTCATTTTTTTTTGGGGGGAGCTGGTACTTAGTTTTGATAGGTACCCCATTTCCGCTTGGGCCGCCTAGGCAGCTCGGGGTGGAAGTTCTCCTCTCCCTCTCCCTCCCTGCAATCTTCTGGGACACATCACAGGTCCCAGAAGATTGCCCGTCCATTCAGGATGCGCATTGCCGACTCGCGCATGTGCAGTGCGCACAAGGCTGTGATAGCCGGGTTCCCACTCTAGAGATGCCGGCGCCATGGGGAGAAGACAGAGCGATCCGAGGCTCCCCCCGGCCGCATCGCTGGGACAGGTGAGTATATGTTTATTAAAAGTGTAGCTGTTGACTTTTAATAAACACAAAAGCCTGTGGAACTCCGTTTTAATAGCTGTACCCTTATTTAAAGTGTCCAGCCAAAAAAATATTTATTTGGTTGTGGATAGGGTGGGAAAGGGTTAAAAGGCCTGCCAGGTTTTTACAGCTATCAGAGGCTCAGAGCTACATTAGAGAGAATTCCCCCCCCACGTACTGTCACAGTTATTGCAATTTTACCAGATAGGAAGTAAGGAAAAATCAGAATCAAGTTGTGATTGCCTAAAACGTTGTTTTAAGGCATTGATCTACACTAATGATAAGGAATCAGTCAGCTTTATTCGTGTGTTCACTATTAGGCTTGGTTCACATCTATGCAAATTGGATGCGTTTTAAACTGCATCAGATTCGCATGACACGTGAAATAACATTGATTTCCATTGAATATGTTCACATTAATTGCAGTGCATTCGCAATGCAAATTTTAATAGTCCTTTGTATTTTCTGAGCACTGCGGTGCGGTTCAGGTGTGAATTCCATGCTCGTTGAGTTCTATGGGAACACTTCTGAATGGCACATGTGTACACGGCTCGAGTGGAAGTGGGAGTGGGTACCTGTCAAAACTAATTACCCCCCCCCCCCCCACGCAGGCACTGCTGGGTATTAACTGTGCGGGCTCCCCTGGTTACCAGCACACAGGTATAAGACAATAGAGTTCTTGAATCCCTTCTTCTTGCTCCTGTGGGCTCTTCCCAGAAATATTAAACACTCTAGGAGTGTTGGTTTTGTTTATTTTGTAGTTGGTATAGGGGATGGGAATAGGAAAAAGTGGGATACTCCAATTGAACTATTCACAACATTTGAGGACTTCTATCTTCAAATCTCTGCTGATAGATATGAAACAGCCAGGCTGTTAATTCACCCTGCAGCTGAGATGAATGGGGTTCAGTCTCTTGTTTTCTTTACTCTCTCTCTAACAAGGTGACTTGATAGATGATAATCTATCCTCAGGACACTCTCACTAGCATCCTCATCCTACTGACACCCATCCACTGACTATCCTATGAGCAGGGGTGGCCCCCTTCAAGTCAGGCCCCTTGACATGAGTTCCTGTACTGATGATACTGCAGAAACAGGACCTCCAGTGTCTCCCCTCTCAGTCAGCTTCCCTAGACCTCTGGGTTCAGCTCCTCTCGACCTCTCCCCCAGCCCTCAGAACAATCTCCTGAGACCGCATGGCACCTCTACAAAGGAGGAGGCAGCCGTTCCCTCCTTCCGGGACTCCGCTCCCCTACAAAAGACCTCAAGCACATGTGCTCCTGGCTTTTATACAGTATCCCAACATGACCTGAGGCGTCCTGCCCCCTGCCAATCATCAGGACTGTATCAAAAGCCCATGCACCCATTTGTCAGGTTTCCTCCCACTGTCCAACATGCCTCCCTATTGGACCAGTGTGAAACACTCTCTAGACTGAATGAATTGCATGCAGAGCACAATGAGCAGATCTCACTAACAGATCCTGCTCTCTGGTAGGCAGAGAACACTATAGATTTGCCTGCAGCTCTTCTGATAAGCAGACAGAGCTCAAAACTATACTTTCTCTCTAGCACCTACCTAGGAGGGTGCTACAAGAGTATAAAGGGTAACATCTATTTGCCTAGCGTTAGGCTTTAAAGGAGTGATATAGGTATGGTACTATGAAGAGTTGTGTTCATTTGTTGGAAGCAGCTGGAGAAGCCCATAACAATCATCTGAGTCTAAGGATGGAATATTAGTTAGCTATAGTAATAGAATATTTTGGGTTGTATATGTCATTTTTTATAAATAAAGAATTATTGTATATGGTGGAGACTATATGATCATAGCTGGTGGTGATGGTGATCATTAGCGTTAGGAGGACTTCCAGGACTGAGCTGTGTTTAAATATTAATAAGCGGTTGTATGCACATATATACATGATGTACTATTTTTAACATTATATGCATGTTTTATGGGTGAAAAACTGTGCCCATGAGCCAGAACTGTTGTTCAAGCTGCAGTTCTAACAGCATAAGATTGTCACAAAGTGGTGATTCCAGTGGGGGACCAGAATAATGACACACTCATTAAGCGGCTCGCTATGTGTGATGTGCCAGCTCATACAGAAATGTTAAAAAAAATTTGTATTAGTTATATATTTTTCCAAATTTCTTTTAGAAAGGAATCTGGTAGGAGAGAAACAGTGAGATTAGTATTAACCCCTTTAAGGCCAAGCCTATTTTTGACATCAAATCAGTTTTTTTTGCTAAAAAACTACTCTTCCAAACACAATTTTTTTGGAAAAAAATAAATTTTTGGAATTAAAAAATAAGAAAACAGTAAAGTTATCTCAATTTTTTTCCTAAATGTGAAAGATAAATAGATACCCAACATGTCATGCTTCAATATTGTGCACGCTCGCGAAATGGAGACAAACTTTGGTGCTTAAAAATCCCATAGGCGACATTTTAAAAATGTCTACAGGTTACCAGCTTAGATTTACAGAGGAGGTCTAGGACTCAAATTATTGCTCTCGCTCTAATGATTGCAGCGATATCTCACATGTGTGGTTTGAACACCGTTTACATATGTGGGCGGGACTTCCGCATGCGTTCGCTTCTGCACGCGAGCTAACGGGGACAGGGCGCTTCCATTTTCATTTTTCTTATTTATTTTATTTATTATTTTTGATTTTTACACAGTTTTAAAAAAAAATTAAAAAAATTTTTTTTTTGTTCCTATTACAAGGAATGTAAACATTCCTTTTAATAGAAATAGCCCTGACAGGACCTCTTTATTGTGAGATCTGGGGTCAAAAAGTCCTCGGATGTCACAAGTACACTTAAAAAGAAAAAAAAAAAAAACATTCCAAATATTAGAGAGGATGGGAGGGGGGGGGGGGGGGGTAAAAGCAGAACTTCCCCTTTTGGGTGAAGTTCTGCTTTAAGTTAGGGGTTCTCTGGTCAGCTCTAAAGGAGCTAATGTAATGATTTGCCATATATATATATATATATATATATATATATATATATATATAGTACTGTGCAACATTTTTAGGGTGGGAAAAATGCTGTAAAAGAAGAAGCTTTCAGAAATAGAAGTGTTAATAGTTTATTTTAATCAATTAACAAAATGGAAAGTAAATAAACATAAGAGAAATCCAAAGCATTTGGTGTGACCACCCTTTGCCTTCAAACCATCATCAATTCATCTAGGTACACTTGCACGCAGTTTTTGAAGGAATTTGGCTGGTAGGTTGTTCCAAACAGCCTGGAAAACTAACCACAGATCTTCTGTGGATGTAGGCTGCCTCAAATCCGTCTGTCTCTTCATTTAATCCCAGACAGACTCCTTGCCTCACACTGTCAGAGTGTGTAGCGAGGAGAGCCGATCAGCGGCTCCTCCTCAAAGGGGAGTCAAGGACAGGTAATCAGGGCATTGATCATCAGTGCCCTGATTACAGAAAAATAAAAAATCAGTGGCCATAAGTCACCCCAACCAATGCCCATCAGTGCCTACAAGCAGTGCACACAGTGCCCACAATTAGTGCCCATAGTGCTGCCAGTCAGTGCCCATAAGTGCCTGCTCATCTGTGCTGCCCATCAGTGCCCATCAGTGCCACCCATTAATGCCCATCAGTGCCATCCATCAGTGCTCATCAGTGCTGCCCGTCAGTGGAAATCAGTGCTGTCTGTCAGTGCCCATCCGTGTTGCCTGTCAGTGCCCATCAGTGCCGCCTGTCAGTGCCGCCTATCAGTGCCCACCAGTGCCACCTCTAAGTTCCTATCAGTGCCACCTCATCAGTGCCTAAAAGTGCCACCTCATCAGTGCCCATAAGTGCCACATCATCAGTGCAGCCTATCAGTGCCCATCAGTGCTGCCTCATCAGCGAAGGAGAAAATTTACTTCTTTTAAAAATTTACTGACAGAAAATAAGAAAAACTTTTTTTTTTCAAACTTTTCTGTCCTTTTTTTTTTTTAGTAAGTAATAAAAAAGCCAGTGGTGATTAAATACCACCAAAAGAAAGCTTTATTTGTGTGAAAAAATGCTAAAAAATGTCATATATGTACAGTGTAGCATAACCGCGCATTTATCATTTAAAGTGTGACAGCGCTGAAAGCTGAAAATTGGCCTGGGCAGGAAGGTGGTGAAAGGGCCCTGTGTATTGAAGTGGTTAAAAAAGATTCCTGTGCTACTTTTTTGCAATTTCATTGCAACTTGCATTAAAAATAGGGTCAGTGATTTGAAATAAGAAGAAAATATATATATATGTAAAAAAAAAAAAAAAACAATAGCAGCCAATTTCTGTAGTGTCACCACATACAAAAACAATGATAAGAGAGATCTCTCTTATTATTGTGACTTGCATTGACTTTTGTAAAAACGAAGTCACAAGCTGCAATGAAATCGCCGATCCAAATCGCACAGTTCTGCGGCTTTAAAATTGTGCTGAAGTATCGGGATCTCAAAGCCGCACTGGTGTGAACCAGGGCTTAGTGGCGTGTGCAGCAGAGTTGTCAGAAGCAGTATTATGATCTAAAAAATGTAACTGTAATAAGCCTTTTAGGCACAATGACATTTACTTAGGTCTCCTTTCAGGTGTCCAATTATGTGTTGCATTAAAGTGATATTAAACCCAAAAGCAAACATTTATTATATTGCAGCTCACCAATTCTTAGATGTGACCAGCTTTTATTTATTAATGTAAAACCTTTATCACAAAAGATAAAAAACTGTTGCTGTAACTGCTTGTATAACTGCTTATAAAGTGTCCCCCCCCCCCCCCGACTAACAATGCTGCTGTCCAAAGGGTGCCCTCTGTGCTACTTCATACATAGCGGGGGCATGGGATGGTAGGAAGGAGAATTAACTTTTTTTTTTTTTTTTTTTAAAAAACCTTCTTAAATAACCTTATATTAAATACCTTATCCTGTTATAAAACACCTTTTTTTTTTTTTTTTTTTTATATAAAAGAAGGCACTCGGACTACAGAATGGATAAAATGGCCGCGGCTTCTTTATTGACTGGTATTCAAAAATAACATAACCATCTTTATAAATATCAACATGAATAAACAGACCAACCCAGTCATAAAAAACTCAGGTTGTCATTCACAGAAGATCAAAACAATTTGATCAACCTCCAACATACATCACCCATACAATTCATCAATACATAATAAAAGTACACGTCCCCCTCACAACCGAGGTGACCCAAACCAGTCAATTTATTGAAGCCGCGACAAACCAGGGGAGGGGGGGAGGGGAAATCCAGATGAAGGTGTGAGGAGATTGAGCCCCTGAGGGGCGGGAAGCCCCTTAAATATACTATCTCCTGAGGTAACCTCCACCCCATAGGCTGAGGTGAGCGGGCGGAGAGAGGGGCTCATTCGTTAATTTTTTGAGAGAAACCTAAACTGCCTAACAACTACCTGTTTGCTAAAAACCCCCACTAAAAACTGCCTGGTAACTCAGCCAGGCGGGAAAACTGTCTAAGCTAAGCACCCACTAACTCTCCCTAGTCATTTTTAACCCTTCCACCATCCCATATGAAAGAGGGGCTAATTTAGCCCCCTTTCCAATATGGGATGGTAGGAAGGAGAATTAACTTTTTTTTTTTTTTTTTTTAAAAAACCTTCTTAAATAACCTTATATTAAATACCTTATCCTGTTATAAAACACCTTTTTTTTTTTTTTTTTTTATATAAAAGAAGGCACTCGGACTACAGAATGGATAAAATGGCCGCGGCTTCTTTATTGACTGGTATTCAAAAATAACATAACCATCTTTATAAATATCAACATGAATAAACAGACCAACCCAGTCATAAAAAACTCAGGTTGTCATTCACAGAAGATCAAAACAATTTGATCAACCTCCAAAAGACAGGCAATGCCTCATTGCCTGTCACCACACCCCCGAAGCGCGGCCAATTCAATCAGAGAACCCAAGTTAGCATTGAATATGTCAAGGCCAATACCTGAGAGGTGAACACCATCCTCTCGATACAACCCTTGGACACCACCCTCCAAGTCCGAGTGCCTGTATGAAAGTACACCCACCTGCGCCAAAAACTTTTCCAGCGCACGATTAACTCTCTTTTTAATCTTACCATATACACGCCAACGCCCCGACGACCAGACCAGCCTGTGAACGATTTCCGAAAACATAACTACCATTTCCGGGAATCGCAACTTCAGACTGCGCAGGTCGTCCCGAATCTGAAAAATCAAATCTAGCGTTCTCACTTTACCTATATCATTACCCCCCAAGTGCACCACCAAAATGTCCGGAGGGGGTTGCGATCCAAACAGATTCTCCAGGCTAGGCAATAAATCCTCCCACCTCATGCCCCTCTTACTGAACCAGGAAACTTGAAAACGATGTTGGTCCAAGCCAAGGAGTTCGGAATATATCCGTCGCCTCGCTCGCTGCTGGGCCCAGAACACAAACGAGTGCCCCACAATCCACACCTGCAATTGATTACCTGGAAGGAGCAAATATGAGGTTAGGACGAACATAAGAGTTGAAACAATCCGATTTCCATCTACCAATGTTTTTAATCAATCCAACCTCCAAACCCGCCCTGGATGCCTCCGTTGCGGCCCCGATCCGAAATGAATGGGACGAGAACCGCAAATTACCCAAACCAAGCGATTGTAAACACTTCCTGAACACAAAATCAAATTGGTATCTAGTAAGTGTCTTACCATTCGCATGTATCAACAAAAATACATTGTCACCCGTCCGGACTTTTAAGTATTCTGACACCAGCATCACAGGGCAAACCGGAGAACCTCTGAACCTGCCCAGATGGCACCAATGTCCTGCACCCCTCTGATCCGTTTTCGATTTGGCCAAAAAAAGACTCACCCTGTCCGCTGTACAGCAAACATTGCTAAATTTAAGACCCGAGTCAGCAATAGCGCGCACTGGAATAATTTCCGATATCCGCAAAGCCGCAAAAAACAATAACGAAAAAATTGCCCTGAACAAAATGGCTTCATACCCCGAAAAACATATACCCGCCACCGCGGAACATAAACTTCGCAAAATGTCCAACGTAATAGGGCGACGCAAATCCGGGTGAGCCGTTCTCCTTCTGTAGCCCTTCATTGCCTGTTGGACCGAGAAAAACGATGCGCAAGCCGGGTGACCCCGCAACTTTACAAAAAAGGAAACACCAGCCAGCAGTTTATTTATATGCGACCAGGAGTACCCCTTCTCAAAAAGCGAGTTCAGAAAAAGCAGGACCAACTCCTCTGAGAAGGACTCCCGAGGGCTGTGCACTGAAGAAAGAAAAGACAGCCACACAGCAAACGCCGATTGGTAGCCCGACCAAGTGCTGTGCGCCAAGGAATGCTGTACATTGTCCAACACCAGCTCTAAACCAAATCCCACAGGTGAGTCGGGCAAGGCACGCCTACAGAATCCGCCTCTGGGAGGAGCTGAAAGAATTTCCGAACCTGGAAACGAGATAAAGAATCCGCCAGGTCATTGCTTTTCCCAGGAACATGGGTAGCCTTAATCCATACGTTCAGCTTTAAACATTGGAAAACCATGTACCTGAGCAAAGCAATGACCGGCGGAGACCTAGAAGACAAGCAATTGATGGCGTACAGAACACCTTTGTTATCCGTACTGACCAGCAAACGCCTGTTTCTAAAGAAATCGCCCCAAACCTCCAAAGCCACCACAATTGGAAATAACTCCAGCAAAACGATGTTTTTTATTAATTTGGATCGTTTCCATCTCTCACACCAACGCTCCGCGCACCAGTGTGTCCGCCAAATTGCGGCGAAACCCACCGAGCCCGCAGCGTCAGTGAAGAGCAAGAAATCCGAGTCCAAAACAAAATCCTCCTGCCAGACAGCTCTACCGTTAAAATTAAGCAGGAACTGTAGCCATACCAAAATATCCTCCCTCATATCGTGCGTCACCCTAACGTGCGCCGAGGGGGACTTCAAACCCGATATCGAGAGGTACAGCCTCCTGGAAAAAGCCTTCCCCACAGGTATTACCCTGGAGGCAAAGGCCAATAACCCCAGAAGCGACTGCATCTCTCGCAAACATACCTTCTTTTTCCGCAGTACCATGTACAACATACCTCGCAGCCGTCGGATCTTGTCTTGCGGCAGCCGAAATTCCATCATATTCGAGTCCACAGTGATGCCTAAAAACTCGATACAGGTGCACGGCCCAACCGTCTTTTCCCCCGCTAAAGGGATGCCAAATTGTTCACAAAGCATGAAAAAAGAATTAAGAATGCATTCACAATCAGGGGTGTTCGCTTTCCCCATAAACAGGAAGTCATCCAGATAATGAATTATCTGGGACCTACCCGACACTTGCTTCACCACCCATTCCAAAAAAGTGGCAAAGCACTCAAAATAATAGCAGGAAAGCGAACACCCCATAGGAAGACACCTGTCAAAATAGTATTGTCCCTCAAAAAATATGCCCAGAGAGCTGAAACATGAAGGATGCAAAGGCAGTAAACGAAACGCGGACTTTATGTCCGCCTTTGCGAGTAAGGCCCCCCTACCCAAACCCCTCACAATGCACAGAGCATCTTCAAAAGTAGAGTAATGCACCGATGCATCGTCCACAGCAATCTGGTCGTTTAATGAATCACCCCGCGGATGCGACAGGTGATGGATCAAACGAAAAGCATTCGGTTCCTTTTTTGGAACAATACCTACAGGGGATATTCTGAAATCATCGAAGGGAGGGGAACAGAACGGACCCGCAAACCTACCTTCATCCAATTCTTTATTAATTTTATCCAAAACTACATGGGACATACCAACAACAGATGGCAGATTGTTTACAACAGTGCACCCCCGGCCCGAAAACAGTGGAAGACGGAACCCTAAACCAAAACCATCAATTAGCAGATCCGCCTTCCAGCGGTCGGGGTATGCTTGGAGCCATGGCAGCAGCTCTGCCAGCCTCACCGGCGTTTGGGCCTTTCGGAACACCCCCTTGCTGAGCCCCCGCCATCCGCTTGAAACATTTGGCCACCGGGTGGGCCCCGGCGCAAAATGCGCATTCGTGCCGGTATTTACAAGTACCCGGCCATCGACACTGTGCGTCATTAAATGCAAAGCAGATCCCTCGCTTGTAAGCCGAGGGGGCTGCCGGCTGCACCTGCGCTCCAGGTGCTGCACGGGGCTGAAAGGAACGCTGGGGGAGAAACAAATCCAGCCACAGTCCCACATCCTTAGAACCCCAATACAGACCCGGATGCACTGCCATTTTCTGTCTAAAGGCTACATCATAGTTATACCACGCCACCCCCCCCGAAACCCTTATAAGCTTCCAGAACGATCTCGACGTGGTGAAAAAGACCCACGCTCCTTTCTGGAAACTTCTCACACAATATAGCAGAATAGATGCAGAAAGCCTGTATCCAGTTGAAAATTGACTTGGGGACAAACCTCTTCCTATCCTGCTCCACATCCTTCTCACCCTTGGACATAAACTCTCTAGAAGAAGGCAACAATGACAACAAATCGACATAAGCCCCTTGCCATATCCGCTCCTTCAAGGAGTCTGGCAAGTGCATACCCAAGGGTGACACCGCACATGTCATAGGCTCCTTCAGTACAGATTCGGGGAGATTCTGAGATTTAGCAGTATCAAAGATGCTATTCCTACTCTGTACACTAGGGGGCGCCCAGACATCACTAACCTCCGGCACTCCCTCCCCAGATTTAGACAAGGGAAAAGTCTGACAAAATTCTTTAAACAGCTGAAAAAATGCATCCGGGCTAGTTACTCCCGGCAACTCACCACCCGGGACAGCCGGTCTCCTCATGGGATGTGGATCTTCCGTCTCTGACGCCTCCGCCTGTGCCTCCTGATAGGGGAAGTAGAGCTGTTCGCTGACCTGGAGGGGTGCCCCTTGGTCAGCAGCGGGCGGCCTCCCTCCAGACTGACGTCCCGCAAGCAGCGCCTCTGAAGATCTTGACCCCGTCGCTCCGCTCCTGCGATCCGGCGTAGCAGCTACCTGACGACCCGCTGGTGGAACCGAAACAGAACTCCTACGGCCCGATGCAGCCGCTCCCGAACGTCCTCTCCGGTCCGCACTTCCCGCTCTCCGTCCGGCCTGGCGCCCCGTCTCCACCGGAGAAAATCTCCGCCTCGGTGTCCGCTTCCGCCTCTCGGGGCCGACTGCCCCGGAAATGCTCCGTATGGAACCGTCATCGCCCACGTCACCCGACCGGTGACCGGCGTCTACATCCGGCGGAGCTGAAACCTCTTGACCCGCCGTGAACTCCGACCCGGCCGCATCCCTTCCGCTTCCTTCTGCCGGCAACACAGGCGTAAGCCCCGCCGGGCCCGCTACCTCCGCATCTCTCGGCAGCTGCAGGCATCTCCGGAGCCAGTCCTCACCTCCCGCTTCACCTGCCCTCTCCAAAAGCTGCCGAATAAGAGACATAACAGCGAAGGAAACAACAGGCACCCAAGGCAGACGAAATCCGGATGAAGGACAGCAAGACAGCAGAGGGAATCCAGACGAAATCCAGATGAAGGTGTGAGGAGATTGAGCCCCTGAGGGGCGGGAAGCCCCTTAAATATACTATCTCCTGAGGTAACCTCCACCCCATAGGCTGAGGTGAGCGGGCGGAGAGAGGGGCTCATTCGTTAATTTTTTGAGAGAAACCTAAACTGCCTAACAACTACCTGTTTGCTAAAAACCCCCACTAAAAACTGCCTGGTAACTCAGCCAGGCGGGAAAACTGTCTAAGCTAAGCACCCACTAACTCTCCCTAGTCATTTTTAACCCTTCCACCATCCCATATGAAAGAGGGGCTAATTTAGCCCCCTTTCCAATATTCTAAAATAGGTGAAAACAGTGGGAAAAGCCTAAAAAAATGAAAATGACTGCAGCCACCGCATCTAATGATTGGTAAACGGCAACATATTACATTTTTGGTTTTGGGTTTAATTATCACTGTAAAGTAGAGGTAACCCCTTTTTTTGAACTTGTACCTACAGGTAAGCCTATAAAAAGGCAGTGAATACCTCCTAAACTTGCACTGTAGGGGATGTTCACAAGCGAAGCTGCTGGTGACATCACTGGGGCATGCGCTCTGAAGGGAAGGCATACACATGCTGTAACTTAAAGAGGTTGTAAACTCGTTTGAGTTTTTTTTTTTTTTTTTACACCCTGCAAAAGAAAGATCGGCCGTTCCTTCAGAGCACATGCGCCAGTGACGTCACTGGCGACATGTAAGGTAAATATCTCCTAAACGGTACATGTTTAGGAGATATTTACAGTACCTATAGGTAAGCCTTATCATAGGCTTACCTATAGGTACAAGTTGTAGAGGAGGGTTTACTTCCTCTTTAAGGGCTATGTGCTGGAGCTGGGGGGTCCTGCACACATGCGGGGGAGTGACATCACCGGGGTTTCAGCCAATCATACAACTGGAGACTGCAAACCTGACATTGCTGCGCGGGAGGGATCTACTTTACAGGTAAGTCTGTCATAATGTGCTAGAATGTGGTAAATAGTACAGGACTTTATGACTTAACCCTCTTGGGGGCCCACTTCATTTTTATTTCAGTGGCAGTTTACTACCGCTTTAAGGCAGCTTATTTTGTGTTAATGCAATGCAATTAAAGTGATTTTAAGTGCCGGTTCACACTGATGCGGCTGCGGCGATCGCATGTAATGTCGGAGCGCACTGCTCCTTCATTACATGCGATCGGCTGTGCGGTGCGAGTTTAGCCATACACTTTGTATGGCTAAATTCACACCGCACCCGCAGCAAAGATGCACAGGACCCTTTTTTGCAGCCGCATCAGGATCGGATCGCACATTGGTTCACACTTGTGTGATCTGATCCTGTGCGAACTGCAAGATCACACTGCGATATGCGATCAAACTGGGGGTGTCGTTAAGATTACACTGACACCCCCAGCGTATCGCATATGGCAGTGTGAACTGCCGGGGGTGCGTTTGCGATGCGGGAACAGACTGCGAATTTGCAGCCTTCCTGCATCGCATAAGTGTGAACCGGGGCTCAAGGTTCATTTTTTTCTAAATAACAAGCATTTTATACTTCCCTGCTCTGTGCAAGGGTTTTGCACAGAGCAGTCCTGGTCCTTCCCTTCTGGGGTGCCCTTGTGTCACTTTTGGCTCCTCCTCTTCATCGGGTGTCCCCATGGAGAGCCGCTTTCCATGGGGGCACCCGTGCGGGCCCGCTCCCGAGTCCTGCTGCTGCGTCCATTGACACAGACAGCAGGACTCAGCCCCGCCCCTTACTCTCATGCCAATGGCTCCCCCTGCTATCAATCGATCCAATGAGGGGCTGGAGCTGCTGGGCTCGTGCTCGTTGCTGGAACATTTGAGTTTAGGTAAGAATAATGGGGTTTTGGGGGGCAACTGCAACCAAGAAGATTTTTCACCTTTATGCATAAAATGCATTAAGGTGAGAAACCTTGAGACTTTACAACTCCTTTAAGACAAACTATTTTGTATAGACTTGTTAACACAAGAAAAACTGGGCATTCACCTTTCTAATGCAGACACCGTGTGCATTTTGCTACTCTGTACTGCTTTTGCATTGGCCACTAATGTACAGTGGATTGCGATGCTTTCACAATAAATGGCACTGTAATGTCCTGCATGCATTTCCTCGATGTGCAAATCAGAGTGGGTCATCAAATGAAAACGTGACTTTTGCAAACTAATTACATAACATCAGTCCTGGGACAAGGTCATCCTGCGCCCAGGGCAAAGATACCAAACATCACCCCCCGCCCCTTCCCTTAGTGTTAGGGTCAGGGCGCCCCTATCCCTGCAGTAAACCATTGCACCCAGGGAAGCTGTCTCTCCTGCCCACCCCTTGTCCCGGCCCTGCATAACATACAGTATATAAATGCTGCAGAAGTCATTTTGTAAGTGAATCCTATATAAACATTTCCATTTTAATCTACATCCATTGCTGTTTTTTAAAATTGAAAACAAATTTTTGCAACACAGCAGAATGGGATTCAATTATTAGGACAGAGAGGGCAATCTGTCAAAAAGACAGTAAGTGCGGAACTGCCTGTTGTTTAATGGGCGCTCGGGTTCGGCCCATCACGGATCTGATGGACAGATTACTGGGTGGGGCTGGGGAAGACCCAGCTGTCATGGTACACATGGGTACCAATGACAAAGTCAGAAGGAGATGGAGAGTCCTAAAAAACTATTTCAGGGACTTAGGAGCTAAATTGAGGAGCAGGACCTTAAGGTAGTATTTTCGGAAATACTACCTGTACCTCGTGCCACACAAGAGAGGTAGCCGGAGATTAGGGAAGTAAACAAGTGGCTGAGGAGCTGGTGTAGTAAGGAGGGTTGTATGGCTGAATTTGCATCGTATTCAGACCAAAGTCGCACAGGACCCTTTTTTTGGTCCGCACCAGAATAGGATGAATCAACAGTCCGCACTGTGATATGCAAATTAATCTGGGGGTGTCATTAACTATGTATTGACACTCCCAGCAGTTCGTATATGGCAGTGTGAACTGCTTGTGAGTCGGGTGCGATATGGGATTCGCAGCCTTCCCGCATCTCACCAATGTGAACTGACACTCACACTGCTGTTTATATAAGGCTGGTAATTGCTTGTTACCTTTTTTTTTATTAGCTGTTTATACTTTCAATAATTTATTGTGCATATAACTGAAAGGACAACATGAGCTGCTCGAGAAGCACTTCTGCTGGATGACTCAGACATCTACTATATTATTTTGATATGCAATTCATGCAATTAGCTTGTTTTTATTATCTAGAAAGCTTTTCATGTGCTCCTCTTGTGAACTCTAATGGATCTTGGTGTACATTAACACAGAACATTGTAACTGGGACTTACAGCACACAAGAAATTATACTACACAGATGTTTTTATTCATACAAAATAGGTTATGCATACATAATAAGCAATTACACACAATAAATACAAATGCCAGATGAGTCATAGGTGTAGATTACATTTGTTTGACCACTTAAATCTGGTTTATATATAAAAATGATATAATATAAAAAAAATGATATAAATGATATAACTCATTTATGTTATTCCATTTCCTCTGGACCAATCATGAAAGAATGATATAATATTTAAATATCCTTCACCATAGGTAATTCATTGGTTCTTTCTTTAAAACGGAGTTAAACTGGGGTATCTGAGCACCAAAAACAGAAAATGCTAGTTTATTCTTTTTTTTTTTAATATTTAAAGCAAACTCCCCCATCCATCCATGTCTTCGTGCTTTATTTTGTTTAGAAATTACTCCCCCCTAGCAACTCTAGTGGCAGCCATCCTGTTTAAATATACTTTGTATATAATGTACATTTGTACATGGAGAATTTTGCACATTGAAAAATGACGCTACACGGGAGCCCTAGAACTGTTGTAGCAAAATGGGATGGGGGGGGGTAATCGGGGAGTTTTAATGGGGTGACACCCCATCTCCACAATCAACTTAAAGGAAACCTGACATGAGAGAATTGTGCTGACTTCGTTCTGAAAATGCTATTTTCCAGATTGACTCTGGATGAATATTTCCAAACCAGTGGAAGCTGGTGCTCGATAATTGGGGGGGGGGGGGGGGTGTCGGCCTCAAAACAATTTGGGGTAATCAGGGCCCCTCCATACGGCCAGCCAGCCGGCCTGCCTCCTTACCTTCTCAGCCCTCTTCCTGATTGGCTGGGAGGAGAATCTGTGTGACAGTAGCGTATATTTTTTCGCTATTGCCATACAACTGGGTGCGCTCAGGGCGCAGTGTTCTATACCCCAAGCCCAGCCTTTTTTGAAGCCTATTAGAGCCTCTGGCTCTAATCACATGCTTCAAAAAAACAAAAATCCCCTATTGGAATCCATGTGTCCGGCGCCCTGCATGTAGATTAGAGGGCCGGATGCTGGGATAGGGGGGCGGCACCCCTGTGTCCCTAATGGACGGACCACCACTGTTCCAAACTGACCTGGAATTAACAATTAAAGACTAAATTCCTGGTCTGCGAGGGACTCAGAAATCAGCATTAAAACCAGAAAACAAGCATCTTTTGGAAGAATGATTAGTAGGGGGAAGCGCCACCCCCACCCCTGCCACGTGTTTTGGGCTATCCACTCCCCAGAAGGTGTCAGGTTAGAGAGCAATGGGAGATCAGCAAACATCACTTTGCTGATCCCCCTGGCTAGTATGAACCTGGAAGCGCTCAACTCTGAGTACTTCTCGGTTCATAGCTGTCAACCCTGGTTGCTCTGGTTGGGCAAGAAGCTGACTGAGCACAATATGTGCATAGCATTACAGAAGTGACATTAGGGATCTTGTCAGCCTCCTTGTGATAGCAATAAGTTATGTTTAAAAAAAGTTTAATAAACAAATAAAAACCTACCAGTTTTTTTTAAGCCCCTCCAACCATTATACACTGTTAACACTAAACTCCTACATTAATTTTACCTGTTTACCTACAGCCTCCTAAAGGCACATTTTACACAGCATCTCTGAGCTCCAGAAGACAGGGGGTGGGGATCTGATGTCACACACTGCACAGGAGAGCTGAGTGTAAACAGAGACCAGAGTGGAAGGAAGGGACCCGCCCTCTCTTCACAGATCATTGGGAAACACTCACAGCTGAGACTGTCAATCGTGTGCTTTGTGCTGGAGGGGGAGGTGGGGGCAGGGTTGTCCCACGTGATTCTGTGGTGTCAGGAGTGACTCTTGCAGATAGTAGAGGGAAGAAATAGCAGATAGAAATCACAAGGAATTTTGGATTGAGATTAGTACACACCGTAGAGGGAAATGCTTTGTTCTTGTTTCATTTCTGAGGTTTACAACCACTTTAAAGGAATCACCTATGGGTAATTTTGGGTACAGTAATATTTTTGCAGTTTTAATGGGCTGCACAGTTTTGACACTTGATATAAATGATATATATTTACTAAAATAACTTCATCTTTAATATTTTACAGAAATATTGGGTATTATATTGTGTTTGTGTGCTCTAAAAGTAAAGTGAATTCATTTTTTACTGGAAATAAAGTTTTGATAAACAGAAGCACAAATATAGTGTGACAACAAAACTGCAACTGCCACCATTTTATTCTACAGCATCTCTACTTTCTGAAAATATATAATGTTTTGGCGGTTTTTACTATTCGGCCCAAAATGGGCATTTTACCATGTGTGCAAAACAATGAAAACTTGGTCCACGTAGCAAAAGGGCTAAAGTGGAACTTCAGCCAGATTTTGTTTTCTTTAGGTTTTGTACATTGAACTGAAAAAAATACATTTGATGAAATTTGCTTGACATTTGCTGAACATTTTTAAAAATGCTGACGTGCCAAATCATCACATTTGATAATGAAGATGCAATTACTGCTTTTAACAAAGGTTCAGCACTTCTTTTTAGGCTTTTAAAAAGGTGATGGTCATTTAAAAAATAAATTTACACGACTTAGGAATTTCTTCTGTAACTTTTTTAGGTACCTTTTTTAACCACTTGCCGACCGCCTTAACGTACGTCATGATTTTGATGTTAAATACTAGGGTGATGGCAGCTGGCTTTCGGATAAGTGATCCGGGAGGCAGATTCACCATGGGATTACTTTTATAGGCGGCAGGAGGGGTGCTCCTCCCGCCGCTTCCTGGTCCTTTCCAAGCTTATTGGTAAGCCCAGAACTAACCTGATGCTGCCGACGGCTAGGTAGGAAGCCGAGTGAGGGCAAAATAGCCCCCACTTGGCTCTATGCCCTTGGAGGATTGGAGGGACCTCCAATGTTACTTCCCGGTTCTCCGGCTTAAATACTTTTTTTTTTTTTTTTAAGTCAAAGTGTTTTTTCTTTTTTCTTTCGCTTTTAAAGGTAATTAAGAGATCTGGGGTCTCTTTGACCCTAGCTCTCTCAACAAAGAGGACCTGTCATGCCTATTTCTATTACAAGGGCTGTTTACATTTCTTGTAATAGGAATAAAAGTGATTTTAACAAAAGGGACAGTGTAAAGATAAAAAATAGAAAGTAAAATAATATAATATAATAAAAAATATAATAAAAAGCGCCCCATCCCTCTGCATTTGCACGCAGAAACAAATGCATGTCATGCCCGCATATGCAAACAATGTTTAAACCACACATGTGAGGTAATGTCACGATTGTTAGAGTGAGAGCAATTATTCCAGTGCAGGACCTCCTCTGTAATTCTAAATTGGTAGCCTGTAAAACTTTTTAAAGTGTCGCCTATGGAGATTTTTAAGTACCGTAGTTTGTCACCATTCCACGAGCGTGCGCAATTTTAAAGCATGCCATGTTAGGTATCTATTTACTAACATCATCCTTCACATTATACAAAATAATTGGGCTAACTTTACTGTTTTTTGTTTAACCACTTCCCGCCCGCCCTATAGGCGATTGACGGCGGGAAAGTGGTTGCATTATCCTGACCGGATGTCATATGACGGCGGCAGGATAATGCGGTCTGCCTCACCGCATCTCCGATCTCGGTAAAGAGCCTACTGACGTAGGCTCTTTACCATGTGACCAGCTGTGTCCAATCACAGCTGGTCACATAGTACATAGGAAGACCCGGTGATTAGCTTTCCTTAGATCGTGCCTGACAGGCACGAGTAGAGGAGAGCCGATCTGCGACTCTCCTGATGGGGGGGGGGGTCTGCACTGGTAATCAAATCATTGATTACCAGTGCAGACCCTTGGGGGGGTGCCACTAGAACCACCAGGGATGCCCACCCATGACTGCAGGGATGACCACCCATGACCCCAGGAATGCCCACCATGGCCAGCAGGGATGGCAATTAGGGCTCAAAAGAGCCCGCCTGTGCCCTCCCCATCAGTGCTGCCCACCAGTGCCCATCATTGCCATCTATCAGTGCCGCCCACCAGTGCCCATTATTGCCCACCAGTGCTGCCTATCAGTGCCCATTAGTGCCCATCAGTGCCACCCATCAGTGCCGCCTATCAGTGCCCATCAGTGCCACCTATCAGTGTCCATCAATGCGGCCTATCAGTGCCCAGCAGTGCCACCTATCAGTGCCCACCAATGCTGCATATCAGTGCTACCTATCAGTGCCATATATCAGTGCCCATCAGTGCTACCTATCAGTGCTGTCTATCAGTGCCGCATATTAGTGCCACCCCATCAGTGCCTCCTCATCAGTGCCTGTCAGTGCAGCCTCATCAGTGCTCATCAGTGCAGGAAAAAACGTATCTATTTACAAAATTGTATAACATAAACAAAAAAAACGTTTTTGGTTTTTTTCAAACCTTTCGGTCTTTTTTTATTTGTTTAGCAAAAAAGAAAAAACCCTGAGGTGATCAAATACCACCAAAAGAAAGCTCTATTTGTGGGGAAAAAATTACATCAATTTGGTTTAGGTACAGTGTTGCATGACCGCGCAATTGTCATTCAAAATGCAACAGCGCTAAAATCTGAAAATTGGCCTGGGCAGGAAGGGGTGAAAGTGCCCTGTATTGAAGTGGTTAATTCATTAAAGTGTATTTTTTCCCAAAAAATTGCGTTTGAAAGACCACTGTGCAAATACAGTGTGACAGAAAATCTTGTAACGCCATTTTATTCTCTAGGGTCTCTGCTAAAAAATATATATATATAATACTGATTTTTACTTGTAAACAGCAAATGTCAGAAAAAGGCCTGGTCTTTAAGTGGTTCAGACTGCTTATGTTGTACTTTTGGTCTTCTTTGGAACTTCCCTCAATGGTGGGTGGTCAACAACGATAGAGAGAGTGTTTCTGATATGATGTCAGCAATGCTTTCGGCATCATTACATTGCATTTAGAGCCCCATGGTGATACCCCTCAGGAAAGGGGGGCATCATTTAATCTGGAAGACTGAGGACATCTTGTAATGAAGAAGAGGTACTGTGGGGGACAGCGCTGAAGAGGAGGGAATCATTGCTTCCAGAAGTGCTTTTTTATTTTAAACAATGATTGGGGCTCCTTAAAAAATATCCAAAGGTGGGCTTTAAGGAAAACATTGTAGTATAAGCTAAACAAATGTACTCACAAAAATGCATTATGTATCTCCAGCATGTTTGCTGTGTCATTTACTGGAAGTGACCCCCCAGTTTTACTGTTGTGAAAAGCAATTGACATGCCTACTTAAAAGATATCACACTCTATAAGATAAATCCACCTTAAACTGGCATATTAACTTCTATTAAAGGCTGATATTTAAATAATAATGTTTTGTTTGATAAGTATTTATTAAAGAAATGGATTATCTGGGAATGGTGACCAGTAACAAGCATCGATTACAACCCTTACAAGTAAAATTCAAAAACCCTTTAGCTACAGTTTTGAATAATGCTTTATCATCTTCCAGTAATGCAGCTTCCTCTTGTGATTGCAGATGATGGAAAACTGTCCTTTGAAGAATTCAAGGCTTACTTTGCTGATGGAATCCTAAGTGCCGAGGAGCTGAGCGAGCTTTTTCACAAAATCGACACCCACAAAACTGAGTAAGAGACATGTTCACCATCTTATATAATGAACCCAAGAAAGAGTAGCTTGCTTACTGCACATTTTATGAGACTCAGGATTGATTGTAGGTCAGATATAACTAAATAAAACTTTTAGGTGGCTGCATATTGATTTTAGTGGTTACAAGTTTAAACAATTTCTCCTGAATATTTACTGTATATACAACAATATATACCAGGACCAGAAAACAATAATTGTACATCTGTTATTTTTTATTTTTTATTATACAGTGAGCAGACACTTAGGGCCGGATTTAAAGAAACTGCAGCTTCAAACATCTATGACGTGTTTCAGTTTCGCCGCGTTCAAATCAATTAACTGGCGCTGCGGCGAATTGGCGAGTAAAACAGCAATAATGAATTCCGCCGTCAGCGGGATTCACTTACGATCGCGGCTTCGCCAATTCGCAAACTTATGTCTTCCTGCTTATAGCAGTTTCACATAGCGATGTGGGCTAGTGGATTAGTGCACACATCACATGTCTGTAATTCATCTCCCTCTGCTGTAGGTTCGAGGCTTACCATCTCCACCTACTTTTTTTATTTTCTTTTTTTGTTTATATTGCTAAAATGGAACGGATTACATCATATATATTGCTAAATAATGTTACACTCAGAAGCGCTTGCAAGCTTACACCATTTTAAGTGTTTTTTTGATCTTGTCTGTGTGTCGAATCGATCTTATGAAGGAAAGTACCAAAGGCAAGTGACCAAACCCCTACCCTACTTCAGGGCAAGATGAAACCTCACAATTTTACCATGGTCTTCTTCCCACATTCCATACAATGTTTAGTTCTTTAGCTATATGTGCTTTTTAGCCTTAACACACTCCCTTTTTTCCACCATACAGCTTTATTCTGCACAATAGCTAAGTGCTTTGCAACTTCACTGCAGTTCACAACGTCATGGGTTCAAATCACATCACTACACTTGGGATCTCTTTTCACTCTCATTTTTTTAAACAGTTTTTTTAAACTATCTTGAATTTGGGGGGGGAGGGGGGTGTCCTACCCAAATTTCAAGCACATCAATGGAAACAACACAATTTTGATTTTATGAGTGTGGTCCTAGTTTTATCGAGATGCAATTCTTTACATATTTACCATGGTTCTTACAATTTCTTGACCAATAAACATAGGTGTCTGATATTGGACTCTCTCCATATTTCAACAACACAGGCCCTCATAGTCCAACACTACATTTGCCTCACACCTCAACACAACACTGTCACATCCCTACTCTACATTACAACCCCTCACATCACCAGTACAAGCAGCATGCAAAGTGCAAAACTCCGGCCTTGGCAGCTTAATGGGCCATACACTAACAATTTGTCTAGACTTTTTCCTGTAGACTTAACCAAACCATATAATAGAAGCTCAAACCTCAACACTTTCAATTTGGATGCAATCAGGCAGGCCCTTGCACTACATAGAAAATGTCAATCGGAAGGATAAAGTCTTCTCTAAATCTTACAGTGTGGATGGCCCTTTTGTCTGTAGGCACCCACACAAAACAAAAAAACACATGTTCAATTCTAATGTATTTATTTATTTGAGAATGACAGCAGAAGGAGGGATGCAGCAAAAGAATATTGTCACTCTCCAGTCCGTGTGCCTTTACAGCGCCAGACCACGATCTTTGCTCCATGGCTACGGGATTCTGATGTCTTCCACAACTTCCGGCAGAGTTCAGAATCCATTCTGCACCTCTACCAGCTCATAGGGGACAGGCATGGCAAGGTTGCTGGGCAGCTTCCAAGCCACTTTCGAAGTTCCAGGGTGTTCATGTTGGTCATTGGCCATGTGCCTTACCAAATATCCACTGACCACAAAAGAAAATGAGTGGAGTCCATCAAGGTGGGTTTCTACCACCTACACCCGCAAGCAGTACCACTCCTGGAAAAATAAAACAAAGGATAAGACATTTCATTATGAAAATCACATCTTAATGCCTGTTTGCTTCATTCTGAACTTCATTTAATTTCGACATCACGAGTGAAATAACACATTTTATGCCAACTTACACAAACCAGAAATCATTAATGTAAACATTTGAATACACACCTGTGACGCCAGACAGCCCATCACCACAGGCTTCCCATGGTACGTGCCATGATTCCAAGATGTTGATGTTCTGGAAAATTACAACACCATAAGATACCAAGCAGCCGTTCATGTTATCAATAACTACACAGGTGGCATAGACACAAATAAACACCTGCCAGCTCTTCTCAGCCCTTTACACTATTCACAATACCAACATGTTTATGGTTAGAGGTGCATGTTTTTGCTCAAGTAACACAATTTTACCAATGTTGACTACACTTTATCTACAATGGCAAGTGTCATTGGCAGATGATAATCACCCTCTGTCTCCCTGTGAGTGGCACCTCTGCTAACTAGCTAATTAATACACATGCCCTATCTTGACCGGTTACAGTACTTACATGTAAAGTGGCTAGCAACCAGGGTATTCCGGGTGGCCATACCGGCAGCGGTGCTCCGCCGCCTGGGGGCCGCCGGCTGACGGACCTCTGGCTCCCTCTCCTCCGTCAGCTCCCAAGAATCATCCCGGGCAACGCACATGTTGTGCAACACGCAGCACGCCAGGATGATCTTGGAAGCCTTTGTAGGAGAGTACAGGAGTTCACCCCCAGGCCGGGCCAAGCAGAGAAACCGGGACTTGAGAAGACCTATGGTCAACTCAATGATACTCCGGCTTCTCCGCAAGGCCCTGTTGTAATTCCTCTCTGCTGGGCCCTGGGGGTACCTGATTGGAGCCATCAGCCACGTCAGCTGCGGGTAACCAGCATCCCCTGAAAAATAAGAAAAATATACATTAGTTATTCATATCATGTGACTTTAGATGACTCCTCAAAATGGGAGACAATTAGGCATTTTACTAAACAACCTGCTCGTCTGTTTGCAAAAAATCATATGAAACATCTCAACTCTGTCTAACTGCCTAAATCACTAATACAAATGGGAAAAAGGACACACAAAGTGGTGGGTTTCTCTTGCAAGTTACAACTTGGCCCCTATTCTGTTCCTATTACATTAGCCTAGGTCTTACTTCTGGAATATATCTGCAACTAGAGTGAGGAAACCAATATTGACTCACTTATGCAAAGTACTTTGGGGATATGGCAATACCATTGGAATCATTTGTAGGTTTTCTTTGGGTGGCTAGAGGACACCATTTACACATTGGTTAACCACCTTCATTGGACTCAAAGACAACTTTGCAAATCTTTCTTTTGTGAGCTGCTAAGCTGCTGATCTGGTTGTGTGTGAACAGCCTGACAACTAATAACACATCCATTTTAGGTAGGCTTTGCTTAAATCAGGGTGTACACCGATGTAGCTTATTCCTATGTCTATGTAATCTTACAGTTTATGTTGTTAAGACAAAATACTTTACCAATAAGCCACCCTTCGGGCATTTGTCCACTTTCAAACACCTCGTACAGAGTACTTGTTCTTAACATACTGGAATCATGGCACGACCCTGGGTGACCAGTGTTGACACTCATGATGCGCTGTTTGGCGTCACACACTAATTGGACGTTCACAGAGTGGTACTGCTTGCGGTTCCGGTATTCACTTTCGTGGCTCCTTGGGGGCCTAATGGCTATGTGGGTGCCATCGATTGCCCCTAGGATTTGCGGCATGTGTGCCCGCCGGTAGAAACCCAACTTGACTTCATTCCACTCATTTTCATTCTGTGGCCAGTGGATAAAATTGGGCACTATATCCACTATGGCATTAATGACCAACATGAACACCCTTGAAACTGTGGGCTGGCTAATGCCCATGATACTTCCCGAAGTGGCTTGGAAGCTGCCACGCCCTAAAATATACAAAGTGGCCAGCAATCTGGCCATGCCGGGCACCGCATGGCCGCGCTGTGTGTCCGGGTCAATTTTCTCTGCTATGAGCTGGTAGAGGTGTAGAATAGTTCCTCGCTCGAGCCGGAACTTCCTCCTGACATCAGAATCCCGCAGCTTGTCCAAATAGATCCTTGGAGCAAAAATGCGTGGCTGGCGAGGTAAGGGCACACGGACTGGAGGTGCTGCTGCTGAAGGTGCTGCTGCTGCTGCTGCTGCAGCTTCCCCACCTTCTGCTGCCTCCTGTGCCAGGGCCTCCTCAAACAAGGCACCAATAAATGCCAGCATTGCACCATCTAATGCGTCTGGGATATCGTCCTCCATTTTGAACGCGCAAATTCGCGAATGCGCAGATATATATAGAAACGGCCGCTAATTATCACACCTGTGAGCCAGCTATAAAAGGAGCACATGGCCAATATGGCTGCTGGATGTTATAGATCGATGTTTCTTATGTGCTAGCAAGACCCTGTGACCCACAACCTACATTATCTGGAGGTAAGACAATTGTATCTCTCTCTCCCAAAAAAAAGGAAGGAGACAATTTGTACTTATCTTGGGTGTGCTTAAGTTGTCTATGGTGAATCCCCTCCAACCCACAATAGCTTGGGAACCCCTCAAGTGTCTTTTAATCATTGGCAGTTGGCCCCATGTGCATGTGGTTTGGACATGTGTTTTCTCATGTTTGTTAAAGGTGTGCAGTCTAGATTTGGCATCTAAACCTGCCCCCTTACCTTCCCAGCTTCCAAAGACACCATTTTTGCTTTCCTGATAACTGTAATTTATTATGTGCACGTATGTAGGTCATGCGATTTCTCATGTATGTTTAATGTTTGCAGCCTCCTTTTGCCTATAAAGGATTACACCACCACCACCACCACCACCACCACTGTGTTTGTGACATTAGGTAAGTGTTTGGAGGGCCTCGTGTGATTTGTACCCCTATGCGTTTTCTTATGTGTTTTTTTTTTTACATTTCTTTGCAGCCTCTTCTGCTCTTTAACACCACCACCACCACCACCACCACCACTGTGTTTGTGCCATTAGGTAAGTGTTTGGAGGGCCTCGTGTGATTTGTACCCCTATGAGTTTTCTTATGTGTATTTTTTGTACATTTCTTTGCAGCCTCTTCTGCTCTTTGCCACCACCACCACCACCACCACCACTACTGTGTTTGTGCCATTAGGTAAGTGTTTGGAGGGCCTCGTGTGATTTGTACCCCTATGAGTTTTCTTATGTGTTTTTTTTTTACATTTCTTTGCAGCCTCTTCTGCTCTTTGCCACCACCACCACCACCACCACCACTACTGTGTTTGTGCCATTAGGTAAGTGTTTGGAGGGCCTCGTGTGATTTGTACCCCTATGCGTTTTCTTATGTGTTTTTTTTTTACATTTCTTTGCAGCCTCTTCTGCTCTTTAACACCACCACCACCACCACCACCACTACTGTGTTTGTGCCATTAGGTAAGTGTTTGGAGGGCCTCGTGTGATTTGTACCCCTATGCGTTTTCTTATGTGTTTTTTTTTTACATTTCTTTGCAGCCTCTTCTGCTCTTTAACACCACCACCACCACCACCACCACCACCACCACCACCACCACCACCACTGTGTTTGTGCCATTAGGTAAGTGTTTGGAGGGCCTCGTGTGATTTGTACCCCTATGCGTTTTCTTATGTGTTTTTTTTGTACATTTCTTTGCAACCTCTTCTGCTTTTTTTGCCACCACCACCACCACCACCACCGTGTTTGTGCCATTAGGTAAGTGTTTGGAGGGCCTCGTGTGATTTGTACCCCTATGCGTTTTCTTATGTGTTTTTTTTTTACATTTCTTTGCAGCCTCTTCTGCTCTTTAACACCACCACCACCACCACCACCACCACCACCACCACCACCACCACCACCACTGTGTTTGTGCCATTAGGTAAGTGTTTGGAGGGCCTCGTGTGATTTGTACCCCTATGCGTTTTCTTATGTGTTTTTTTTGTACATTTCTTTGCAACCTCTTCTGCTTTTTTTGCCACCACCACCACCACCACCGTGTTTGTGCCATTAGGTAAGTGTTTGGAGGGCCTCGTGTGATTTGTACCCATATGCGTTTTCTTATGTGTTTTTTTTTTTTCCTTTTCTTTGCAGCCTCTTCTGCTCTTTGCCCACTACTACCACCACCACCACGACCAAGTCTGTTTGTGCCATTAGGTAAGTGTGTTCTGTAACTGTTCACTAATTATACTGTATATGAAGAGCAATCTGCAAATCCTGTTTTTTCTGTTTTCTCTTTTGTCATTTCAGATTTAGGAGTTTGGGGCTCTTTGCTGCTGCTGGACAGCCAGATTCTCTGCCCACCTCGTGCTCCCATGGCCCCACCCACTGGAAGGATGAGAAGGGCCAGGGGGGCCAGGGGGGCCAGGGGGGCCAGGGGGGCCAGGGGGGGCAGGGGGGGCAGGGTGGGCAGATCGTCTGGCTCTGGTGTGAGGGAGGCTCCAGCTGTATCCATGAGGGAGTCCACCATCCCCATCCCGGAGGAGGAAGCCGGGGGAGGTGTTAACACACCAAGTGGACAAGCTGGCTCTTCTGACAGTAGTCCTGGAGAGGGTCCGTCCACCAGAGTCAGCTTGTCCACATTAACCCGGCTTCCCCGTTTCACCCACAATCAGTGCTGTGCCCTGGTCCACGCCTATATGGCCAGATATCAGGCGATACATGGGACCAGGGCCGCGTCTTACTCAGTAACAGAGAAGAACAGATTGTGGGATGAAATCCGGGATGCTGTAAATGCACTGGGTGAAGCACCTCGCCACCGTGACAGTGTGCGGAAGAAGGTCAACGACATCTGTGGGTCCGTTCGGAAGAAGCTAATTGCATGGGCTGCGGAGGGTCTTTATGACCGTCAAGGTCGGCTGGATGAACGTGCACGAAGTTCTCTCTGGGATTATCAATTACCTTTCTTGAACATCATAGGACCCGATACCATCTTTACCAGAGAGGACTTAGATTCGGATGCTTTGCACCGAGGTAGGATATTATCTTGGATGTCAATTGTGTGAGTTGTTTGGAAAAGATTAACTACTATCCTATGTGTGACATTAAGAGAATGTGATACTTGCCCTTCCAATTGTCCTTTTTTTGTTTTCCCCAACCTGCAATTTGTTCATCTGTAGCACGGATCTCAGCCCCTCCACAGCCCATGCAGCTTGGCGAACCAGACGGACTCACAGGTGTTGACATCAGTGCTGACCCTCCTCCTGGTAGGTCCAATATCATACTGTGCCAAACAATGTAGATGTTTTTTTTTGGCCAAGATAGCTCATATTGCTATGTCCTTTACAGAAGATCCGCAGCAGGGAACACACCCAGTGCAGCTAGGCCTGGAGGAAGGTGTTGGTATGTCTAGTCAAATAATGTTTTTTTGAATCTTATTAACCCCATTAACACACATGTTTTTTCTTAGGAAAGAGTGTTGCCTTTTAGATGTTTACCCTGCAAAACACAGTTGACAGCATTAATGGGTGCCGTCATTAGTAGGCAGACCAAGCCTTCTTAACCTTTGGGAGGGTTTAGCAAGTGTCCTATGAGCCCAGGAAAGCACTTTAGAATGTTTGGCCTCAATGCTTCATTCATGAAGCTAGGAGGGCAATCTGGCCATAATCATTACTGACTAAGGTTATGTACTAAACATGTTTTTTTTTTTTTTTTTTAAAAGAACATCAGGCCCCTCTTGACGTTGCAGCTGGAGTTGGATCAGGAGCTGGCGACGATTCTGCATCCAGTGCTGTGGTATGTGATATAAGGGAACAAGGTGCACATGTAACATTTCAATGGTAGCATTGATTTTGGACTAGATGTGGCTTACATTGTGTGTGTTAAATTAGTGCTATGACATTCTGACGATGCACCAGCACAACAAGAGTTCTATCTTGAACATCAGGGAATTATGTTATAATTTGGTGTGCCACTAATGTTCCAAAAACATCCAGGATCTTTAAAGTCCGGCCCGTCTTTGATTTTCCAGGTCCAAATTCATGGGTATCGTTTGGTTGGGTTGTCCTCTAGCCGATTGATGGCAAGATTTTAGACAACATACGTAGATGTATAAAGTCATTGGTGTAGTAACAGATTTACCAAAAGCATAAACAACCTACCACACCAGGGTTAATTGGGAACACCTTCATGTTGAATCTTTTTTGCCTTTGTCATATTAGTCCTACCAATATAATATGTACCCATTATCAGAAGTGTTGCTAGCTTGGATAATCTTACAATGAACAAGTACTCATTAGAAGCACATCAAACTTTTCAACGTTCTGCTTGGGGTGTTAAGTTGTCAAACTAATCTGAAATATTTAGTCATGATGTTTGATAATGATTTGGTCTATTTCTTCTGCTTTCAGGTAGCCTTAGATGCAGAGGGATTGTCACCTACCCAACTTCGTCCATCTATGCTGGATGTAGCCGAGAGGCTGCTTGATGAGTATCAGGTCCAAAATGAGTTAAGGAGGCGTACTCAGCAATCTACTGAGGCAGTACGTCTGCTCGGGCTCATACAGGAATCTGTAGCAACAATGGTACAGGTTCACCAGGATATGTTACAGGTTCAACAGGATATGCGTAACAGCTTGGTAAGTTTAGCAGACCAGCATCAACGGGATCGGCAAAGTGTTGACACTCAGGTGCTGGCCACACGCCAATGCCTGTTTGGATCTGAAGATGCCCCATTGGCAGAGCCCTCCCAAACATCTCACTCACCTGCCACTGCAGGTTGTGGTAGTGGGAGGGTAATGCCAGTGTTGGCCACTTGTCAGGCAGCTGGGGATGGGACAATTCCTCCTGTAGCCACTCCTAGCACTTCACACTCCGTTCGGACTCCCACACCCCTCAATGAGCAATCCTCCTGCACAACCTCAATGCGCACTGGTTCCACAGTACCCCTTCCACCTGACTACATTCCCTCCACACCTTTATCACTTCACTCCTCCCCAGGCCGTTCTTCTTTTTTGTCACCAATGCGACATGTCGTTTGCCCCCGCACCGTGGACCACAACAACCAATCAACCACCACTCCCCACACATCTTCACAACCCTTGCACCACCAGCAGCATCAAATAGCCTTGGAGCAGCAACGATCCCATCTCATGGTAATGGCACACGTTACCCAAATTCTTAGGCTGAGCACAGAGCAGATGGGACTATTGGCACAAGATCTTCAGTCTGGGACATTTCCAGGGTTCAACACCCTGCATCAGCAGCAGCCTCAGACACGGGATCTGATTCTAATGGGCCACTTTACCAGAACTCTAAGGCTAACCCCAGAGCAGATGGGACTATTGGCCCACCATTTGATGGCAGGAACCTTTCCATTGCTCACCACACTGCTTCAGTCACCACCACCACCACCAACTTAATTTCTATTTTTTTTTTTTTTTTTGGTTTTGTTAATGATTGTTACATTGGCCAATTTGTGGGGCCATTTTTTTTTTAAATTTGAGGGTGGCACAATATGATTTCTTATAGTGCTTTTTTTGGGGATGAAATAAAATTTTATGCAAAATGATTAGTTTGTGTTTGCTCTTTGGTTTTTTAGGAGTGTTGGTGGCCAAGTAATGGCCCTGGTTAATGTAGGCATTTATACACACGTGCTTCTCGATCTCCAAACATATGATTTCATGTAAATTTAGATAACTCAATGTTCACATAACGACCCAAGAAAAGGTCTCCCTTCAAATGTAGCTTCAAAACAAGTCTCAAGGCTAACATAAACCAAAGCCAACATACTAACAATTACAGACCACACCACTCAAGTAAACAAATACAACACAAAAGACATTCGATGTGTACACCAAAAAGAAAACTTGGGTAATAAAATAAATGTTTTAATAACACATGTGGGTGTCTACCAACTGTAGCGTACAAAAAATATATTACAATATATAATAGAATGAACTAAATTGCCAATGTAACATTTGTGTTGCAAAGAGCAACATACTTAAATTTAATTTAGATAAACATTTTAAACATTTTTTATGTTTTGACATCATTTTTTGGAAGGTTTTCACAAAAACAATTCTTTTTTGTAAACATTTGTGGTTTTGTCGGTTGCCATAAAAACAACAAGGCTTTTTTGTAAACATTTGTGGTTTAGTTTGTTACCAAAAACAACAAGGCTTTTTTGTAAACATTTTTGGTTTTGTCCGTTGCCATAAAAACAACAAGGCTTTTTTGTAAACATTTGTGGTTTTGTCCGTTGCCATAAAAACAACAAGGCTTTTTTGTAAACATTTGTGGTTTAGTTTGTTACCAAAAACAACAAGGCTTTTTTGTAAACATTTGTGGTTTTGTCCGTTGCCATAAAAACAACAAGGCTTTTTTGTAAACATTTGTGGTTTTGTCCGTTGCCATAAAAACAACAAGGCTTTTTTGTAAACATTTGTGGTTTTGTCGGTTGCCATAAAAACAACAAGGCTTTTTTGTAAACATTTGTGGTTTAGTTTGTTACCAAAAACAACAAGGCTTTTTTGTAAACATTTTTGGTTTTGTCCGTTGCCATAAAAACAACAAGGCTTTTTTGTAAACATTTGTGGTTTTGTCGGTTGCCATAAAAACAACAAGGCTTTTTTGTAAACATTTGTGGTTTAGTTTGTTACCAAAAACAACAAGGCTTTTTTGTAAACATTTGTGGTTTTGTCCGTTGCCATAAAAACAACAAGGCTTTTTTGTAAACATTTGTGGTTTTGTCCGTTGCCATAAAAACAACAAGGCTTTTTTGTAAACATTTGTGGTTTTGTCGGTTGCCATAAAAACAACAAGGCTTTTTTGTAAACATTTGTGGTTTAGTTTGTTACCAAAAACAACAAGGCTTTTTTGTAAACATTTGTGGTTTTGTCCGTTGCCATAAAAACAACAAGGCTTTTTTGTAAACATTTGTGGTTTTGTCCGTTGCCATAAAAACAACAAGGCTTTTTTGTAAACATTTGTGGTTTTGTCCGTTGCCATAAAAACAACAAGGCTTTTTTGTAAACATTTGTGGTTTTGTCCGTTGCCATAAAAACAACAAGGCTTTTTTGTAAACATTTGTGGTTTTGTCCGTTGCCATAAAAACAACAAGGCTTTTTTGTAAACATTTTTTTTTTGGTTGCCAAAAACAAGGCATTTTTTGTTTTTTTTTGGTTTTTTTGGTTCCCAAAAAAAGGGTTTTTTATAAATTTTTATATTTTTTTTGGTTGCCAAAAACAAGGCTTTTTTTGTTTTTTTGTTTTTTTTGGGTCCCCAAAAAAAGGGTTTTTTATAAATTTTTATATTTTTTTTGGTTGCCAAAAACAAGTCTTTTTTTGTTTTTTTGTTTTTTTTGGGTCCCCAAAAAAAGGGTTTTTTATAAATTTTTATATTTTTTTTGGTTGCCAAAAACAAGGCTTTTTTTGTTTTTTTGTTTTTTTTGGGTCCCCAAAAAAAGGGTTTTTTATAAATTTTTATATTTTTTTTGGTTGCCAAAAACAAGGCTTTTTGTTTTTTTTTTTTTTTGGGTCCCCAAAAAAAGGGTTTTTTATAAATTTTTATATTTTTTTTGGTTGCCAAAAACAAGGCTTTTTGTTTTTTTTTTTTTTTTTTGGGTCCCCAAAAAAAGGGTTTTTTATAAATTTTTATATTTTTTTTGGTTGCCAAAAACAAGGCATTTTTTGTTTTTTTTTGGTTTTTTTGGTTCCCAAAAAAAGGGTTTTTTATAAATTTTTATATTTTTTTTGGTTGCCAAAAACAAGGCTTTTTTTGTTTTTTTGTTTTTTTTGGGTCCCCAAAAAAAGGGTTTTTTATAAATTTTTATATTTTTTTTGGTTGCCAAAAACAAGTCTTTTTTTGTTTTTTTGTTTTTTTTGGGTCCCCAAAAAAAGGGTTTTTTATAAATTTTTATATTTTTTTTGGTTGCCAAAAACAAGGCTTTTTTTGTTTTTTTGTTTTTTTTGGGTCCCCAAAAAAAGGGTTTTTTATAAATTTTTATATTTTTTTTGGTTGCCAAAAACAAGGCTTTTTGTTTTTTTTTTTTTTTGGGTCCCCAAAAAAAGGGTTTTTTATAAATTTTTATATTTTTTTTGGTTGCCAAAAACAAGGCTTTTTGTTTTTTTTTTTTTTTTTGGGTCCCCAAAAAAAGGGTTTTTTATAAATTTTTATATTTTTTTTGGTTGCCAAAAACAAGGCATTTTTTGTTTTTTTTTGGTTTTTTTGGTTCCCAAAAAAAGGGTTTTTTATAAATTTTTATATTTTTTTTGGTTGCCAAAAACAAGGCTTTTTTTGTTTTTTTGTTTTTTTTGGGTCCCCAAAAAAAGGGTTTTTTATAAATTTTTATATTTTTTTTGGTTGCCAAAAACAAGTCTTTTTTTGTTTTTTTGTTTTTTTTGGGTCCCCAAAAAAAGGGTTTTTTATAAATTTTTATATTTTTTTTGGTTGCCAAAAACAAGGCTTTTTTTGTTTTTTTGTTTTTTTTGGGTCCCCAAAAAAAGGGTTTTTTATAAATTTTTATATTTTTTTTGGTTGCCAAAAACAAGGCTTTTTTTGTTTTTTTGTTTTTTTTGGGTCCCCAAAAAAAGGGTTTTTTATAAATTTTTATATTTTTTTTGGTTGCCAAAAACAAGGCTTTTTGTTTTTTTTTTTTTTTTTGGGTCCCCAAAAAAAGGGTTTTTTATAAATTTTTATATTTTTTTTGGTTGCCAAAAACAAGGCTTTTTTTGTTTTTTTGTTTTTTTTGGGTCCCCAAAAAAAGGGTTTTTTATAAATTTTTATATTTTTTTTGGTTGCCAAAAACAAGGCTTTTTGTTTTTTTTTTTTTTTTTGGGTCCCAAAAAAAGGGTTTTTTTTTAAACTGTTTTTGATTTTTTTGTTAGATTTTTGTTTATAATGGGCAACAATTACAAATGGGACATTTCTTTGTGTTGCAACGTGCAACATAAGTAAACAAACCACAAAAAAAAAATACTAGGATCTTTTTTAAAGGTGTGACATTCCTAACGAATGGCTCCTTAGGGTCTGGATCCACGCCACAAAGGTGTTCCAAAATATAGAATTCGGTCTCCGCACCACCTCAATAATGATCCAAACAAGGATTGTAATTAATGTGCCTCAACAAATATGCTTAGGAGTCTATTGGTTGGCTTTTATCAACACTCTGAAGCAAATATGCTAAATTGCTGTTGTAAACCTTAAACTCAAACTTTCACAGCAAATTGTTCAAAAGGTTACATAAGATGGCTTGGAATGTTAGTAGCAGTTCCACCAAAGCTAAGTAAAATGCTTTTCTGCATGTAAACACAAGCAATCATTTTGAAGAATGTAAGGTGTTTTGGGTTCAATTGGTCAACACGATACATGTGCACACATTTATCTCTATCACCATTGGAATCTGTGGAGCGTTCTCTCTCACTCTTACTGTCTATAGATTGAACCTGACACATAGTAGAGACTCACCCTTAGGAATTTTGAGGGCCAGTTCTGGACGGAGCAGATGTGTCTGCTCCCCTGATCTCCTTTCCGCCATCCCAGCTGTGTTAAGAGAGAAGAAAAAGTTTATCAACAAATGGACTCACGCTAACTGTAGGTTACGCAGTCATGAAAACGCTCTAACACCCACTCATTACCCCTCCACATTTCCCTGAAAGTTTTATTTAGACATTGATATGGTGGTGATGCAGATTTGTACAGTGCAAGCGTCATTCTTCTGGGTGAAGCTTGTAGCGTTAAGGATACGTACTCCCTGCTTTTGTGCTGATTGTGTTTTTCTGATGTTTTTGGTGCCTCAGCCCTGCCTGTTCTAAGTGTTGGAAACATATCATTTTGGGAGGGCTGCGGAAAACTAATCAGGTTAGACTTACACTCTCTAGGTTTTTGGGGACAAGAGAAATAACAATCCTCCTTTTTACATGGCCCCTGTACACACCTCTAGGCACCTCCCTCCTGTTGTTTGACCCCACAGCAGGCAGCTTGCTATGGAGGCACATGAGATGAAGCCAAGCACCCTGTGCCTGTTCAGGCACTAGGCTGTGAGCCAGCCTTGCCCCCCTCCCTTCCATTGGTCTCAATGATTAGGAGTGACAGCATCAGGAGGCAATATTGGCATGCTGTCACCTCAGTTAAGGAGGAGGGGGAGTCTGTTCCAGACAAGTATTAGTGCAAACATTTGGACCGTAAAAAATGGTCCCAGTAAGTCTTAGGGGGAATATGCACACCTATCACTTGGAATACTAATGCATAGAATGCATTCACATAAAGAACCCGCTGCCTTTAGAACAACTTGAAGCCTGAGCGGGGACATACACAGTTAGCATTTCTCCACTTACTAAGTAGACACATTACTGGAAAAGCACACAACTTACCATCATCAGGTTTTTTTGGGGCCCCTGAAGTGGATGGCGTGGCTGGCTCTGGAGAAACTGCACAAAAAGAACACAAATTGTGAACTGGAATGTGGTACATTACCGAGGAAGAGTATTTATGAAAGATTGACAAACACACATTTTCAGTGTTGACTAAATCAGGACATGATTAAATTACAATGTCCCCTAAAAATTTACAAGTACAAAGCACACCATTTCCAATGTAGAGAAACTAACACCAATTTAGAATAGGGTGGCTTGAGATAACTTACAAAAGATAACATGTCCTGTAAAGCTCCCCAAAACCACCTTTCAAACATGAAGGTTAAGCAAGAGTGTTTCATGACCAACCTTCCTGTCACATATAGCAAAACTACACTTGCTTTGACTCCAACTTAGATTATCCTAGATACACATCATCCTAGCACACACAATTCATGTGAGAATCTAATTTTAGGTACTTACAGACTAGTTCAGGGGAGCCTGGAGTGGGGGAGGATGGGGGAGACCCTACATGGGGGGATGGTGTCCCTTCATGGGGGGATGGCGTTGTATCTCCTAGAAACACAAAGACACAAATACAATCCTTGAACAAAAGCTATTTGATAAAGGCACACAGAAAGTAGTCTGGAAACATTGAAGGTAGTAGTTACAGTGGACTGGGTAAGCAGTGGCCCCTCTTCCCCAGTCCTCCACAACAAACATCCTCAATGTCAGCTGCTACAAAACCCCAATGTCAAAATATATATATTACAGCCCTTATATTTACCAGGACACATTGAACACACAAACACATGTAGAATACTTACTTCCCCTTTGAGGAGAGCCCAGGTCCTCATCCGAGTCGGACCAATTGGCCTCTTCTTGGCCAACAGTTTGTTCCTGGCCCGGATCCAGGCGACTCGGCCCTGCCTGAGGCTCCTCTCTTGCTGAAGTTACATCAACCACAAAAGAAAACAAAACAAACAATCATTCCTCCAAGTTCGACCTAATACACAACACACCAGCACATCCACATTACTTACAGGGGGCCTGAGAAGGCTGAGCCGCAACATCCTGATCACTGGTTTCTAAAATAAAAGAAATACATTATATATTATTTATGGACACAAATAGGCAGTAACCTCTCATCATGCTAGCACCATACTCAATGCCCCTACAATTCAGAACATAGAAGTGCACTTACACCAATGAGATGCATTGACCATGTTTTAAAACAGGAGGGCACCATGCAAATTAAGCGGGCGCCTAAGGCCTCGCACCTACAGGGGCCTTGCGGCCAGTGGCGGAGCACCAACATTTCGAAGGGCGCAGTCAGGGAAATCTCCCAAGTAAAAGATTGCTTTCAATCCTCGGATCAAAAAGTTGCAGCAGTGTGCTGCAGTCCCTTCACTGCGTCTGCCAGGTGTCTGTTGTCCGCTGACACTTACTCCTCCTTCTCTGCCTGGGGATTGGCCGTCTGATCATGTTATCCTAAGATGTGGAGGAATCGGTAGGTGTGTACCTGCACCAGTAGGAAGTGACTGGCCGGTCAACTCACTCTGCTATCATCAGTTGTTGCTCTGGGAGGAGAGCTCCGCCCTGGACCCGGAACATACAGGTAACCAGGCCCAGACTTGATATTTTGCAGGCTGGTCATAGATTTGTTGTGTCCACTATGCAAAGTGGTTGAGTAGCCCCAGGGAAGTTGGAAGAGTCTGAAAATGGTTGGTGGAGGAGGAGGAGAAGAAGGCCCTGGGTGGCTGGGGGACAAGGAGAGGGCCCCTGGGGGTTTTCTAGAGGAGGAAAGATCCACAATGACGCCAGAGTCAATTGCCAAGGAAGAGAGTGGAGCTGAGCAAGTCCTGCCTATCTGACATGAAAGCCAAACATGGTGTAGATGGAGCCCTTTGCCCTACACAATGACAGCACCAGAGGTGGAAGGTGAGTGGTAGCGGGTCTTTGACATTATAGAGCATATGGACTCTGTCCATTATTGGTAGTTTTGTTTGGAGTTGTCCTTTAGATGTTTAACTGTGTTGTTTTTGACCCGAGCTGTGAGGGACTGAGGTATGACAGCCCACTATGCTGAGACTTATAGTGCCCTAGAATGTTGAGGACTGAGGAATCCTTAGTCCCTAACAGAGGGCACTACAAGTCTTAGCATAGCAGGCAGTATTTCCTCATTCCCCTACAGAGAGGATTACAAGTCCAAGCAGGTAGCCTTCTGCAGTGGGACTTGTTGTGCCCTTGACTGTGGTGGACTGAGGAAGGGAAGTGTAAGAGGGTCTCTGTAAGCTCAGATGTATGGGGGAGCTTTGGGGAACACAGAGTTCCCTTTTACACCAGAGTCCCCAGCTTCCCCCCTCAAATAATGGTTCCCAAACTCTCCTTATATCAGAGTCTTCACACTTCCCTCTTACAGTGTAGTAAGTCTGGAGACTCCGATGTAAAGGGGGCTCTGTAAAATGTGATTAGAGATTAGAAATTTCTAACATTTTTATTTTCTACTTACGATCCACAATTTTCAGCTGCTCAAATGGCTCGCTGCCTCTGACTGCATATTGGAGTGTGGCCGTCCTCCTCCTCCCCTTCTTCACCAAAATCACAAGAGGGTGCCGTCCGTCCGCTTTGGCTAGAAGCAGAAGAAAAAAAAAAACATAAAAAATACGAATGTACATAGTAGTATTAAAGGTTGTGAAGAGACACTTGATGGAGGTAGGAAAGGTAGGAGCGAGAGGGAGGGGGGGGGGGGGTGTTGGTATTAGTGTTGTTGCATAGCTAAACACATGTCCACCTACCCAAAAAATTGTAACCTATCTGGTCACATGTAATGTATATTTTTACTTACCGGAGATTTGCTCCACAGCCTTTAGCAGGAGCCTGGGTGAGCGCCTTTTGGCATCACTCCAGGCCCGCTGCAGATCCACTATATCAGCCTGGAACTGAAATCTCCGCTGCAGCCTCATCCGGAGACGACACATCATCTTGTGCTTTTGGTGAAGATGCGTATAAACTTTATCATACCCCCAGAGGAGGAGGAGCTGTGGAAAGAGCAGTGTATGTTTGAGTCCAAGTATGTCCAAAATAGTACAGTCTTCAAATAACATGCTAGGTCGTCTTTGAGATATTGTAGAACAAAGAATTCCATTTCTGGTGATACATATACATCGATGTCCAAATCTACCTCCATGACATAGGTTGCCCCACACTGGTGATTTCCTCTACATGATATAGCCATTTTCTCAATTGGCCTTTCATGACACACCCAGGGCCGCCATCAGGGGGGACAGGCAGTCACTGTATTTACAACCTTATTGCTGTCCATTTAGCAGGGTGCAAGTAACTTTACACACATGTAGCATAGGTATCAACTTTTGTCACCATGTTAAAAGGACAGCAGTATGGGTAGCATTACAGTGACTGTTATTAGTCCAGGCTCACTAAACTAGCCAATGCTTGGAAAAGCAAGCCATGCAGATTGCTTTTCAGGTCCCTTTTAACACGAGCTGTCTGATTGGGTGTGGCTGTTAATTTTTGACGCAGACCTGATAAGCCCCTCAATTCTCCTTTATGGAGTGTTATATGTAAATGGGATTGCTTCATTTGAGATGCAGATTTAAACTGTGTATGGCCAGGCTGAAGGTACCCAAGTTGATTGGTCGATCACCTGGAGGACAACGTACAACCAGTCTGTCAGATTTTACACACACTTATCGCTAGCATCTCTTGTAGCCACTAGCAATAATCACTGTGTTTTCCTGGCAGGGGCAGCACCAGGAGAACACAATGGCTCCGCAGGAGGGTTTCCCCTGTCTGTGTTGATGGTGGAATCAAGGCAAAATGTTTTTCCTGCAAGCCACGGGACAAACAAAGATATTTTTTTAATGAATCCATGATTTTGCCAAAATGGAAAAAAAAAGATGTTTGCTTTGTATATTCTTAAGTTTGCTACATAACTAGAACATGTAACAGTGTTATATCATTGCAGGAGATTTCCCTTCACTTCCTGTCTTGGTGTCACCAGGACAGGAAGTGAGGGAATCTCCCGTGGGGATACAGCCAGCAATTCTTTCCTTTTATATATACTATGGACATTATAAGGCAACAATTGCAAGCTATTTCCCCACAGTGATATTCCCCTCACTTCCTGTCTTGGTGTCACCAGGACAGGAAGTGAGGGAATCTCCCGTGGGGATACAGCCAGCAATTATTTCCTTTTATATATACTATGGACATTATAAGGCAACAATTGCAAGCTATTTCCCCACAGTGATATTCCCCTCACTTCCTGTCTTGGTGACACTAAGACAGGAAGTGAGGGAAAATCTCATGCAATGATATCACCCTACTAGAAATTGTAGTTCCGTCTAAAAAGTATACATAAAGTAAGCACTTGGTTTCCAAAGTGGCAAAATTATGGAGGAGTTAAAACCCCATAGTGTGATCGGGTAATCTGACGGTGTGTTCCTACACTCCTCAATGTGTCTGTTCATTAAGCTGTGCTGAATTATCCTTGATTCACAATTCCTGCAAGAGTTGCACATGGTATGTGGGAGATGCAAATTTAAGGTGGCATAATTATCCACACAATCACACATAATCCTTTTTAAAGGTCACCAGCAGAATTTGATGGCATAGTGGTTCACAGCAGTGCCATCAGATTCCAGTTAGATCTGTAAATTAACAAAGCAATGGGATCTGGGGGTGTATTTAACTTGCAATGGACACCCCCATTCATTATCATATGGCAGTGTGAGATGGGTCTGTTGGGAATGTGATCCATTGAGACAAGTGATTATACACTCATGTGTTTCTTTTAGAGGTGATTTGTTCAAGGCAATCCTTTGAAGACATGACCATTCCAGATTTTTGTGATCACTGATTCCATCTCAGGTGAACCAATTAGCTGCTGTGTGCAGATCCAGCTTATGATGGTAAGAGTGTCAGACAAGACAAACGGGGCCGAGCTTGCAGTGTGTATGGATGTATGTAAGGCAATAATTTTTTGCATTATGCATTTAGGGAATATAATGTTTCTAATCTTGCATATATGAAAAGGGTCAATACATTTGTCTTTATCTAGATAGATTCCAAAGCGTCAGAGCAATCTGTCACAGATAATTGGGTTTCATTTTGTGTAAAAGTTGAAACGAATCAAATCTATCTATATACAGGCATAGCCCACTTTAAGTACACAATGGGACCAGGGCATGTATGGAAACTGAAAATGTACTTAAAGTGAAGCAATCCCTTTTTTCTTTTCTCGATGCATGAAAATACACCAGCTCC
This sequence comes from Pelophylax lessonae, assembly GCF_965119305.1. Taxonomy (NCBI): domain Eukaryota; kingdom Metazoa; phylum Chordata; class Amphibia; order Anura; family Ranidae; genus Pelophylax; species Pelophylax lessonae. The sequence continues at coordinate 470,413,378 of NC_138772.1, forward strand.
ATTGTAAATTTTGGCCACATTGACATAGCCTTACTCCCAAACCATGTGGGAGCATGTTAAGGGGATCCAGGACTATGACATGATAGATTACCTAGGCAAGCTGGCCAGCCACAAAATGGATATGGTGTAGTCCTGGGTACCCTGTCGTTGCTCCCTAAGTTTGTTATCCCTGTCACTTATGGTTTGTGAGCAGTGTCATGGCAAGCTGAACAAGCTGTGTCCTTACTCACGATTGTATATAAAGTGAGTGTACTTAAAGCAGGGTATGCCTATCTATATCTATATAGAAAGTTCAGAGATGTGAACCTGTTCCCTATTATATACACTAATATATGGTATATAACATTCTATAATGTATCTAATGTATATATATTGTATATAATATATACATAGTATATATATTGTCTAATATATATATTTTTTAGATACACATAATATATATATATATATACATATAATATATATTAATATATATATATATATATATATACACATATAATATATATATATACACATATAATATATATATATACACATATAATATATATATATATACATATAATATATATATATATATATATATATATATACATACATATAATATATATATATATATATATATATACATACATATAATATATATATATATATATATATATATATATATATATATATATATATACACATATAATATATATATATATATATATATACACATATAATATATATATATATATACACATATAATATATATATATACACATAATATATATATATATACATATAATATATATATACATATAATATATATATACATATAATATATATATATATATATATATATATATATATATATATATATATATATATACACACATACATATATATATATATATATATATATATATATATATAGGGAACAGGTTCACATCTAGGAAGTTTCTATAACAGGAAGCTTCTAGATCACGTCTAATAGGCAGAAAGTGCATGCGCAGATCAGCAGACCAAAAGTTTCTTGCACACCCGCTAGATAAGCGACCCACCCTGCCACCATCCCCCATCCCCCATCCCGCACCCTGCACACTCACACCCCCTCCTTACCTTACACACAAATGCCACGATTTCGTCTGTAAACAGTGCAGGAGCCATGATGCACACTTACGACAGGGCCTGGACAATTTCCGGAAACGTGTGCACGCAGCAAAAGTTTCGTTTCCGGTTTCATGTATAAATGTGAGAACGCGGTTTTGTATATTCGCGAATTCGCGAATAGTGAACATACACAACCATTAAGCAGATTTAACTTAGAAAAAGAAATACAAATACATACATTTGTGGACACCAGAAAACTTTATTTAGACACATGAAGACATTTTAAAAAAAAAATTGGAAACATGCTGTTTATTACATTTGTATTTTTCAAACCAAAACAACCTTTGTACAACATTTAGACCATATACATCGACAAAGAGCCCATAATCAACAGATGCATGTGCAGATTGACAGAATTATGTTAACAGCAATAAATACTTACAGAGAGTCAACACACAACACAGCCAAATCTCACCTCCATAAATAACAAAGGGCCAAAAATGTTACCCATAAAACATGTGACACACAAATATATTGGACCTCTTCGTAGGTCAAATCTTTCCTGATGTCTGAGTGAGCTATATATAATCCAAGCAAACACACCCAGAATGGTAACGCCCAGTCCAAAAATTAACTGTGTGTATCCTGTGTGTTTTGGAGCATGCTCAGTTGCCAAAACAAGGGAAATAGAAATGAGAAATAGAAATGTATGTAGGTGTGTATAGTATATGTGAATTGAAAAAATTCTCTCTTGAAGTTTGCTAGTCATTATTTAGAATGTTTAGATACAGGAATACATACATATATATACAATTACGTGAGAGAGAGAGAAATATATATTTAGGGAAACAATTGAAACACACCTTTTGGGATTTGAGAAGTGAGATTGTGACGATTGACCAGATATGTAAGCCAACAATCTGACTCATCACTCATGAACATCCCTAAATTTGGCGTGGCAATTATATCAGGCGTTCTTATGTGCATTTTGGCTGGCGTTTTCCCAGGCGTTTTGACATGCATTTTTTGGGCAGGCATTGTTATATGAAATCACCTACAAAAGACCCAAAAACAGACCACAAACACGTACATGTGAACGTAGCCCGTTTGGGGGCGTTTGAGGGGGATTTGTCCAGCTCAAGGATCAGCTCCCAAAACAGGCAAAAAATCCAATCCTATTCAGTTCAATGGCCCCTGTTCCCATGTGAGCATTTTGACGGCATGAGGAAAACACCCAACGCTCACTGAGAAATAGCACAATGATTAGGGAGTCTGCCTTCCTGCTGTAGGTTTGTAAGTTCGAATCCGGAAGGTGCCCTCTGTATGGGCAACACTTGGATATCTCCAATCCTCCAAATGTTGACATCATTAATTTTGTTCATGTTTGAAAAAGGCATGTGTATCAGCAAACTTTTAATCCAAAGACATGAACAAAATACAAAAGATGCCCCATAAAGTCAATATGTAGCAATATTGTGAGCTAAAGCTCTATTTGTTTGTTGGGCATACTTTGCTAATTAGCCAAGTATAAGGGATATATATATATATATACCTTCAGTTAAATGTGTAGTAAAATGGTAACACTTGGCCATACCCATATGGAAGAAAAGGTAGTATTTGCAATATATTTCTAAAAACATTCTTTGGAAACACATAAAATATTGTCAAAATTGTGACATTTCCTTGATATGTGTGAAATGCTAATAATCTTTCTTTGAAATATGTTTTACATCTATTTTTTTTCTATCTGACGACCAATTCCCCAATGTAATATTTTGTGGGTTTTTTCAGAGAATGTGGAGGTTCTATATAAACACTGTAGATTTGACTGCTATGATTTCGGAGTTAGCAGGAAAGGTGTATGGAATGTGATGGTGTTTACTAAAGGATCCCTTGTTGGAAGTGTGCATGTTTTTCCAATTCCGCCGGTTTTTGCCATTTTCTATGGGCGAGACAGCGGATTTGCAAGCGGTATTCAAAAAAAAATTGACCCAAAATCGCGCTGGCGAAATTTTTTGAGCCAATTTGACGTTGCGCATGCGCACATTCGCGAGTTCGCAGCTCGCGGCTGGAGGAGCTGTTTAACCTTTCCACACTTTCGCAGATATCTCTCTTTCTAAGTCAGTTTTTGAGATTTTTTAAACGCAAGTCATCTCCAAATTGACTTCCACACCTTCCACAGTGATTTGGGATTTTTGGGGGTACAGGGGAAAATTTGGCTAAACTTTAGTCGAGCTTTTAGCTGGCGTGGTTTTAAGTCGCGCTCTGACCATATTGCATCTTAATGAATCTCACACTAGGCGCTATTTTCCGCCCGCCGTTCTTTGAATGCCAATTTCAGACTTAAATAATCGCCGCTTCGCAAAATCACGCCGAAACGCCAATTCGCCGTACTATGAATCAGGCCCTTAATGTCCAAAAAGCACATGAACACCCCTCCATGGATTAGTTATGCTGCAAACACTAAAGGGTACTGTTATCACTACAGAATGCAACACTTTTTAGAAAACTGTGTGCTTTCAAACTTGTGGCTGCAGTTTGCAGTCCAGAAAACTTTTTTCTGTTCTAGCATATATGTACTTACAGTATCTCACAAAAGTGAGTACCCCTCACCAGAGGTGTAACTAGAACCTTCAGGGCCCCCGATGCAAGAAGCCATAAAGGGCCCCCGGACCCCTGGCTGGAACCCTTCCCTTTAAGCCTGGGGCTCTTCCCACTGATCCTGGGGCCCTTTACTCCCGTTGTGGGGCTCTTTATTATGGTCCCGCAGCGGGACCCTTTCACAAGTTCTGCAGTGGGCCCCCTTTCTGCCATCTTGGGGCCTCCCCACGGTGGTGGAATGCCAGGGCCCGGTTGCAAGTGTGACCTTTGCGATCCTGGAAGTTCACCCACTGGTGTCAGTAGTTTTTATTTTTTGGTATTTTAATTGTATTATTTTTTATCATTTTATTTATTTTTTTACAATGTGACTGACTATGACTCTGTCCATTCAGAAAAGGAAGGAGCTGGTAAATTATATTTTTACTGACCCTTCCTGGTTCTCTATTGTGACAAAACCCCTGTAGCAGCCGGCAGGAGAGGGGAGGGAGCACAGTGGGGGGGGGACCAGGGGAGCACACAGGGGACCAGAGACAGTAGAACATAAGTGAACTGAATAGGAGGGGCGGTGGGGGCAGCATACAGAGGAACCAATCTCCTCCATTTTCCTCCTGCAGCTACAGGAGGAAAAAGGAGGACAGTGATTTCTCTACATGCTGGCCCCTCCGCCCCTCCTATCCAGGTGTACAGGGGAGCTGCTCAGGCCCCCTGGAGCATGGGGCCCGGTTGCAATTGCAACCCCTGTAGTTACGCCCCTGCCCCTCACATTTGTGTAAATATTTTATTCTATCCTTTCATGTGACAACACTGAAGAAATTACACTTTGCTACAATGTAAAGTAGTGAGTGTACAGCTTGTATAACAGTGTAAATTTGCTGTCCCCTCAAAATAACTCAACACAGCCATTAATGTCTAAACCACTGGCAAAAAAAGTGAGTACACCCCTGAGTGAAAATGTCCAAATTGGGCCCAATTAGCCATTTTCCCTCCCCGGCGTCATGTGAATTGTTAGTGTTACAAGGTCTCAGGTGTGAATGGGGAGCAGGTGCGTTCAATTTCGTGTTATCGCTCTCACTCTCTCAAACCGGTCACTGGAAGTTCAACATGGCACCTCATGGCAAAGAACTCTCTGAGGATCTGAAAAAAAAGAATTGTTGCTCTACATAAAGATGGCCTAGGCTATAAGAAGATTGCCAAAACCCTGAAACTGAGGTGCAGCATGATGGCCAAGACCATACAGAGGTTTAACAGGACAGGTTCCACTCAGAACAGGCCTCGCCATGGTCAACCAAAGAAGTTGAGTGCACGTGCTCCGCGTCAAATCCAGAGGTTGTCTTTGGGAAATAGACGTATGAGTGCTGCCAGCATTGCTGCAGAGGTTGAAGGGGTGGTGGGTCAGGCTGTCATTGCTCAGACCATACGCTCCCACCGCACACTGCATCAAATTGGTCTGCATGGCTGTCGTCCCAGAAGGAAGCCTCTTCTAAAGATGATGCACAAGAAAGCCCGCAAACAGTTTGCTGAAGACAAGCAGACTAAGGACATGGATTACTGGAACCAGGTCCTGTGGTCTGATGAGACCAAGATAAACTTATTTGGTTCAGATGGTGTCAAGCGTGTGTGGCGGCAACCAGGTGAGGAGTACAAAGACAAGTGTGTCTTGCCTACAGTCAAGCATGGTGGTGGGAGTGTCATGGTCTTGGGCTGCAAGAGTGTTTCGGGCTCTAGGGAGCTACAGTTCATTGAGGGAACCATGAATGCCAACATTTACTGTGATATACTGAAGCAGAGCATGATCCCCTCCCTTTGGAGACTGGGCCGCAGGGCAGTATTCCAACATGATAACGCCCCCAAACACACCTCCAAGATGACCACTGCTTTGCTAAAGAAGCTGAGGGTAAAGGTGATGAACTGGCCAAGCATGTCTCCACACCTAAACCCTATTGAGCATCTGTGGGGCCTCCTCAAACAGAAGGTGGAGGAGCGCAAGGTCTCTAACATCTACCAGCTCCATGATGTCATTATGGAGGGGTGGAAGAGGACTCCAGTGGCAACCTGTGAGGATCTGGTGAACTCCATGCCCAAGAGGGTTAAGGCAGTGCTGGAAAATAATGGTGGCCACACAAAATATTGACACTTTGGGGCCAATTTGCACATTTTCAATTAGGGGTGTACTCACTTTTGTTGTCAGCGGTTTAGACATTAATGGTTGTGTGTTGAGTTATTTTGAGGGGACAGCAAATTTACACTTACATACAAGCTGTACACTCACTACTTTACATTGTAGCATAGTGTAATTTCTTCAGTGTTGTCACATTAAAAGATATAATAAAACATTTACAAAAATGTTAGGGGTGTACTCACTTTTGTGAGATACTATATGTAAACAAACCCAGCTTCAGAAAGACATGGTTTGACAGGTTGAGTATGTACCCTCAGTCTTTTTGAAACATTCATTGGTTAAGAGTATCAAAGAGCCCTTTCTCAGGGCATAAAGTAATTATAAACTCATAGAAATATTACTGCCAGCCCCTCTGTTCTTTCAAGCAATCCTACACAGTGTACATGTTTGTATAAAACGATGCCTCTAAATACCTTATCTCAGATAATTTCTGGCCAGTCACGTGACCTCTGCCTGCTCTCCTCCCTCAATCTGGCACTAATATTTCTTTAACTTTAATGGCAGCTACTAATAGGGGTAGGGGGGAAGGAGACAGCTTACACACACAGGAGGGAACAGGCAGGGAGGGAGTGGGAGAGAGGAGAGCAGCGGGAGGACAGAGGCACGTAACCTGACCACAGTAATCATGGGAAACGTATCACATATATGAAACCGTGCGCATGGTGAGATATACGCCAAAGTATTCAAATATCCTCCAGAGTTGGGGGTTCACTTGTCCTCGATAAATCTCATAAATTCTGCTCTACATGTTTCGCAAACTAGTTGCTTCTTCAGGAGCTTTAAGAAATCTATTCAAATTAGAATGTACATTTATTAGAATACATATTTGCAACAATAGTTATACACACCATAATGTAATTTCTATATAAAATACTCACTCGCAGAGAGCTGTCGGGGTCCCAGCGCTCACCCCCAGGACTCGAACAGAAGCCCGGACACAGCCGAGTTGTTGCTTATTTGTCAGGTGTGGGGACATACTGGTCAGCTATGGGCAAATTAAAGGCAACACAGAGTAGTATATTAAATGCTTTCATTGTCATTCAGTTAAACATTTACTCTAAAGTACTTACATATACAGTATAAGGCTACATCAATCACTTGCATTGGTGGTGGTATTACTCCCCATGGGCCAACATGCCTATAAAACAGAATGAACGTGTGACCTGTTCATGCAGATATCAGCTCCTTGTGCCCCCCTAAATGAGTGAAGACTAATCATTGAATATACCTCAATTCTGGGTTCCCACCAATGTACAATTAAGCAACTACCTAGAGTGCTCAACAGTGCCAAGGTAGTTCATTGAAACCACAAGCTGACAGCCCCAAAAAATGGGTGGAATATTTAACATTTTCCCAAAGGTGAACCTTTCCTTTAAAAGTTAAGGATTCAAATCATGCCAAACTTAATTCTATGCAAAGTGTATGTAAACCCCAGAAAATAATTTCCCATATGTTCTCCCATTTAGTCTGTTAAATTTACCAGGTGTCCCCAAACTTTTCAGTATGAGGGCCACATCCTATATTTAAAAAATATTAATAAGTTGAAAAAAAAAAATTAGTTTTATAACTGTATCAATAAAGTTTATATAAATGAATATGTTTTACTTGGAGCACTTTTGTAATCAGCATGATTCAGAACAACTGGGAAAGAACTAGTAAAAGTAAAACAAAGCAAAGAAATTCCAAATAAACGTAATAAAGATTAGGGATCGACCGATTATCGGAAAAAACACCTATATATTGGGGGCCGATATGCACTTTCCCCGATATAGCGGAATTGGCCTTTGGATTTACTGATATTGCCGATATTTAGGGAAAGTGCTTGTACCGTGGTGATGCCTGCAGCTAGAGGCATCACCCCGGTACCGGTGTCCATAGCCAACGGTCGGCTGACTTGTAATGACAACCGATGCGGCTGAGAAGCCGCTTGGCTGTTATTACAAGGAGTGGGAGGGGACTTCCCTCCCCTTCCACCGCCTTCCGCGGCTCGCCCGGGTCTCCTCTCCCACCGGGAGACCCGGGCATCCTACCTCCACCGCCGCTGCCACCGAAGAGAAGACCCGGTCTCCATCTGAAAAACCCGGAAGTGATGTCATGACATCACTTCCGGATACTCTGCGCCAGAATTAAAAAAACTGACAGCATTCAAAACAAACAAACTTGGCGTTTTGAATGCTTTTCTGTGCCGAGGAGGGGTTTGTGGTCTTTTAGACCCCCCAGATCCCCCCACAAGGAGTACCTTTAGAAAAAAAAAATGTTTTTACATGTCCGAAAATATTGGCAGATATCGGCTGATACCGATATCCGATGACCAAAATATCGGTATTACTAATAAAGATCATACAAAAATAAAGTAAGTGTGCATCATTCTCATCAGAGTGCCCTTTACACAAAAGTCCCCATCAGAATCCACCCCCCCCACACACACACACATCAGGGTCCCTATAAGAGTCCCCCTTTACATCAGAGTCCCCATTGTATCAGGGAAAGCTCTGTGAATGCTGGGCAAGCATGGTTTTTAGGACACAGTGGTCCTAGCAAGCAATGGCGGGGTCAATGATAGCATAGCACAACTTGTGCTGGACATGAAGGGGTAGAGGCCCCATTGGGGGATACACCACTAACCCTAGCTGCGGTTTGGATATAATCTTGCATCAGGCCATAGTTTGGAGACCCCTGAAATATATCATTGAAAGTGTTTTCCTTATCTGAATAATAAGCGCAAACCATTTCTTTGATCCTTCCAGAAATCTTGTGAACTGTTATCAGTTGGCTTTGTTCTCAGTTCTATCTTAGAAATATGGAACACATCTTCCAATGCTATGAAATGAGGAGGGGAATTGGATGTTTTTTAATCCTAAAACACTACCGGTCATAGGGTGACAACGCTGCCTGCATAGATCTAGTATGGTGAGATTGTGTTGTCATCCTCAGACCGGAGTTATGTTTCTGGCAGCATCACCAGGTGAAAATAATGAAAACCATTTTAGCAACCAAATCCAAGATTCGGTAACCTGCAATATATTGCCTTTTTTGTTCTTAGGTTTGTATACGCTTTATTCTCGCTTCTTACCTCCCTAAAGTGGTAGTGAGCTCTCATTTTTTAATTGTACACACAGGTAGGCTTATAATAAGTTTTACCTGTAGGTACAGTGAATATCTCCTATACGTGTGCTGTTTAGGAGATATTCATATTGGTTCCAGGGAATGACATCACTGCAAAGGTCGTAATGCACATTGCAATTAGGGAACACTGAGTGTGTGCTGAATGCAGAGAGTGCTGTGCCACGATCATGGCACCCATGCACACGCATGAGAATGGCGTCATCTTGGCTGGCCATTCAAACAGCCGGAGAGCTTGAACCTAGAAGGAAGTCTGGGTGAAGATGGAAGTGCTTGGAATGGTGACAGATCAGCACTGCAGGACTTTCAAAGGTGCACTATATTACCAAAAGTATTGGGACGCTTGCCTTTACACGCACATGGACTTTAATGGCATCCCAGTCTTAGTCCGTAGGTTTAGGAGTGTCTATGGGATAGTTTGACCATTTTTCCAGAAGCACATTTGTGAGATCAGACACTGATGGGGATGAGAAGGCCTGGCTCGCAGTCTCCACTCTAATTCACCCCAAAGGTGTTATTTCTGGTTGAGGTCGGGACCCTGTGCAGGCCAGTCAAGTTCTTCCACCCCAAACTTGCTCATTATGTCTTTATAGACATTGCTTTGTGCACTGGTCCAAATCATCTGGTGTAGGGGGGATTATGGTGTGGGGTTGTTTTTTTAGGCGTTGGTCTTTGCTCCTTAGTTCCAGTGATGGAAACTCTTAAGGCGTCAGCATACCAAGACATTTTAGACAATTTCATGCTCCCAACTTTGTGGGAAGAGTTTGGGAATGGCACCTTCCTGTTCCAACATGACTGCACACCAGTGCACAAAGAAAGGTGGGCCAACTCAATATTGAACCCTACGGACTAAGACTGGGATGCAAATAAAGTTCATGTGTGTGTAAAGGCAGGTGTCACAATACTTTTGGTAATAAAGTGTAAGTCAGTTATAATGTAGCTAGTATGGGGTAAATACTAGCACATTATTGCATAAACATGAAAAAAAAAAAGAAAAGAGAGAATTTAATACAGCTTTAAAACACCCAGAGGTACGTCTCCTGATTACAGCTTAGTGGCAGTACTTATGCTGTATTGTGTTTTTGTTGGTAATGGTTTGTAGACAGATGTATTTGTAGGAAGGATTCCAGAAGCTCATTGACATACAGTAGCACATAAATTCTGTCTATACTAGCTAAGATTTCTTTTATGCACTGCCCGCTGTGTAAGGATTGTGTTTGGCATAATGATAGAAAAATGTAGCGGTAAGGTACATTGTAGCAGAGTGCTAGAATCATGCTGAGTATTGTCAGGAAAGGCAAAATATTTTAACTGCTGCAATGGTTATCTCTTCAGGTAGCTTTTCTTTCTTTTCCTTTTAGACATAATCAGATATTTTTTAGGTTGTTACCTGAAATAGATTTAGAAAGTCTTTAAAGTAAAACTAAAGGCAAAACTTTTTTAGATAGAGGGGGGATAGGTTAGTATCATTGCCAGGTTTGTATTGCTAAGAAACAAAAATGGCCAACAATAGACAGAGGTAAAAAACTCACTTTTTTTTACTAAGGTTTCAAAGCAGAGTTCCACCCTAAGTGGATCTTCTGCTTATATGCTTCCTCCCCCTCTCTGGTGCTATATTTGGCACCTTTTGGGTGGGGGGGTGTACCTGTTTTTGACAGGTTCCCTTCCCCACTTCCAGGAAGACAGCGCCGTAGCGCTGCCCCTTTCGGAAGTTCAACCCCCCTCCTTCTTCCTACGTCTTCGGGCCAATTAGAAAGCGCAATGCGCTTCACGCATGCTCAGTAGGGAACCAGCTGTGAAGCTGAAAGGCTTAACTACCGGGTTCCCTTACCCTGAATGGCAACAGCAGCACCCGAGAGCCGAAATGAAAATCGGCTTCCAGTGCCGACATCGTGGGAACCCTGGACAGGTAAGTTCTAATATTTAAAAGTCAGCAGCTACAGTATTTGTAGCTGCTATCTTTTTTTTTTTTTCTGGGGGGCAAAACTCCTCTTTAATCGCAAAAATGGCATAGTTATCACACAGAAGACATCAAACCCACAGATGTTTGGGATTTACTACGACTTTCTTTCTTAACCTCCCTGGCGGTCTGATTATGTCAGTATTTTTGAATGTCAAAGCAGTACATTGTTTAGCATGGAAATCTGTTGTTTTATATTATAGGCCTGTAAATCTTAGGAAAAAAACTGTAAAAGTAAAATAATTTTTTAATAAATTATTAATAAATTAAATTAATAAATTAATTAATACATTCATAAAATATTGCAAAACATATTAATAAAAATAAAAGGAATAAAATAGTAAAAGTGCGGGCAGGGCACTGGACACAGCACTAGGGACAAAACTGAGGTGAAATGGTTTGATACAAATTGCAATGTATCATGTCATGTTTTGTGTACCTTTTTTGAATTTCCCACCCAGTTGCATCACGGCACTCGCAGGGAAGGGAACCCGGAAGACGGATGCTGGCATCGGCTGGAGGACATCAGGGGATCATAGGGACAAGGTAAGTATCACTACAGGATAACCCCGGAGTTACCGCTTTGGGTACTGAAAATAAACCCCGAGCCACACTCTGGTTTACCGCCAGGGAGGTTAAGGTGACAGGTGGCCACATTTGAGGTCTTTACCTCTTGGTGTATTGGCCATTTTTGTTTCTTAGGTCTCTGGATATCACTGTTTGCTGAGTAGGAGTTTAAGTACAGTGCATAATGATTTTTTGTTCAGTTTAGGTGTTTATTGCTGTCTGTGTCCCCATTAGGGAGATTCACCCTTTGACCACCAATGTCACCGATACTAAAAGCGCCAGAGTTGTGACAGACCCAATCGGGACAGGGGCTTTTGAAAGGGACTGCATGGTAGCCTCTTGCCTACTGACTATGGGCCCTGGCTTTTGAGGGGGCTTTATTCTTTGGGAGGTGTGTGCCTGGGGGACCTTTGGAGTGGTTTTGCTCTGCATTTGGGTCCATGTCCCTCGAAACACACAGACTCTGGGAACCATGGACCTGGATACAGATATGGGGCCCCTGGGTTTTGTTAAGGTATGGAATCAGTAGCCCAAGCCAGTCTTGACTGCTTCAACCCCCTCCTAGACTGAGAGACTCACAGCAGAAGATTATAATCAGTTAAAACAACAAGATTCTGGTTTGTGTAAATCTGTTTATTAAGGTATATTTCTCTCATTGTATAATTCCCCCATTGCATGCCTCCCAGGTGTGAATTCCCTTTGTTAATTGAGTAACCTATTGTTTCTGTCTGTCTGCTAATACTCTTGGAGATGTTATTACAATTGTGTCCACTTTACCTTGCTACTTAACCCCTGTGGGATGTGTATGCGTTTATGTTGGCTATTCCTTGGATGTACTGATGATATTACTGTTTAAAAATTGCATTGTTTAGGATAATGTGACCAAGCTCTTATCTGATTTTGTGTGGTAAAAATTCTAGGTAAGTTTTCAATAGAGTTCCCGTTTGCACCTAAGCTAGTGTCATCTAGTTCTTGGGTGCAATTCTCAGTTATAATACCTGGTTCCTGGTCCTACAATGGAGAAAGGTGTATCTTGGTGGATGCACCTGTGCGAGGTGCCAGGTGGTCCACCACATTGATAGAGTGGTCTTCTGAAGATGTGTCCCCTGTTGGGTCTGTCACAACAATAATCCACAATTTTTGAGTTGCCCTCAGAACAGTAATATAGTGGAAATCTTTCAATGTTTACAACTATCTAAGAGTGGATTTCCTTTACATTGAAAAGATATAGGAAGTAAATAGCCGTTACCCCCAATGAAACACAGGATGGCAAAAAAAAAAAAACACTCCTACTTTATCCAAAATGGAAAGAAACAGTTTTAGCTTTGGATATACTTTAAAGGGTTTCTAAAAGTAAACATTTTTTTAAAAAATGTTATACTTACCTGCTCTGTGTTACCTGCTCTGGCTTCTCCTCCTCCTGGGGTACTCCTGCAGGCTCACTCCTGAGCCCCACTGCCGCAATCCATAGACCCAGATGCCCCCCCCCCCCCCACTCCCTAATCACAGAGTTTGATTGACAGCAGTGGAAGCCAATGGCTGTACCTAATATTAGCCCTGTGAGAAGAAACATAGTAGAGAGAGTCTCTGTTCTCGTGCACAGTGCTGAATGGGGGCTGATGGGGCTCAGGTAAGTATAATGGGGGCTTGGGGGGGGGGGCTGGATACAGAATTTCTTTACCTGCATGCATAGGAAGCATAAAGGTAAAAAAAAATGTAGCCTTTAGAAAAACTTTAATATAGGAGTGAGGAATCGTGTTGTTATATCTTCTTAGTTTGTAGCAGGCTGCAAATATTGGGAAGGGATAGAAACTTGGTCAAGATGCTAGCCATACCGGTCTCCCAATAGAAGAAATTTCCCCTCACTTCCTTTAAATATGTAGCCTTATTTTTTTTTTTTTTTGGGGGGGTGGGGGTGGTATGCAAAAGCTTCACTAAATGTAAGAATGGAATTGTTAATAACGTTGGCAGTGCCTCCACCCAGGGCCTCTGTGGAGCAAAGAAGATTCCCATCCTAGGAAATAAATTAGTAATCCAACCAAAGTTATTGAAAGCAGAAAAACAAGTGCAACATTAACCATAAGCATATGGATGCACACCAGAAGAGATTAACAGGAGTACAGCATTCAATGTACAAACACAGCCTGATAAGAGTCCTGGTGGTGGAGCTTTACACATATACACAATTGTATATAGTTATTAATAGAGATACCTTCAGATGAATATTGCAGCAAAGTCCTGTTGCAGGAGCTCCTGAGGGTGATGCAGCTTCTGTCTTTGTGTCAGAGACCTGAAGACAAGCTCAGGGATCACAGGGAGATCTTCCAACTGTTGTCCAACCAGCCTGGAATGGAACTTCTCATTGACAGGAACTGTTGTGTGGTGCTGGAATCAAAATCAGCTTATCTGCTCTGCACTTTAGACCCTTCCTAGTAGTGAATAATGGTCTCTTCTGGTCCAGGATTCACTATGTCCTCATTTCAGGGTTTCAAAGCCAACAGCCCAGGGGCAGGAAGCGTATACATAATGTTTTACGGACATTTACACATTCAGACAGTGGAAGGCAGTAGATCCCTACACACATAAGTATGACTGTTGAGTTATGGTAATATACAAACAGTAGTATACAAGAAATGAACCAGCACTGTGTGAAAGAGGATGTTGAACGCTTAAAGTGTTTGTAAAGGTTAGTTTTTTTGTTGTTGTTGTTTTTTTTTTATAAATAATAACAAACATTTTAAACTTACCTGCTCTGTAAAAGGTTTTGCACAGAACAGGCCCAATCTTCCTCTTCTGGGGTGCCCCGCTGGTGCTTTTGGCTCCTCCCCCTTTATCGGGTGCCATCACAGAAAGCCACTCTCCTTGGGGGCACCCATGCAGGCTCACCCCCGAGTCCCGCTGCTGCGTTCATTGACACAGACAGTGGGACTTGGCCCCGCCCCCCACTCCCATTTCACAGCATTTGATTGCCATCGCTCCTGCTATCAATTTGCCCAATGAGGAGAGAGACAGCGGCTGGAGCCGCTGCGCTTGTGCACATTGCTGGTTTGGATTGGGCTCAGGTTAAAAAGGAGGGGTCTGTGGGAAGCTGCAGCACAGAAGGTTTTTGAAAAACCTTGAGACTTTACAAACACTTTAAAGCTGATCTCCAGCTTTTTGTGAAGTTTTAAATTGTTTTTTTTTTTTTGGGCAAGCTGTTCCAAATAAACTATTTACTTCACTAAGACATGCAGCCGATTAGCACTGTATGAGCTGGATGTAGCCTCAGCTACATATAGTACACAGCTCTTTATTCCAGCAGTAACATGGGAACTTCCCATCCCACTCCCGGAACACAATTGAGTTGGGCTGAGCGCTGCTTAGCCATTCATAGGAACTTTGTATTCTCTGAATGACATCCCACTGTCAATAGGCTTGCATGGAGCTTCCAATAAGGTTGGTCTTGAAGACTGACAGGGCCTTACACTAAAACAATTACATGTTTCTCTTTATTATTTATCCATAAAGTCCTAAAGAAGTCACAAGTTGCCACCAGTACAATTCCAGCTATAATTTACAGTTCTCAGCATTGCTGCAGGCCAGATGGGAACACAACGTATCTCAAGTCACACATCCAACTGCTTCCATTTTTCAGGTTTGTGGGTCACCTGTCCTGTTAAATTTTTGTCTGCTGCACCTGGAGCTGATGTTGGACACCTGTTCTTACTAGTACAAAGAAATAAGAATATCCCATCCCACTCCCGAAACAGAATTGAGTTGGTCTGAGTGCTGTTTAGCCATTCATAGGAACTTTGTATTCTCTGAATTACACCCCCCTGTCAATAGGTGCATGGAGCTTCCAATAAGGTTGGTCTTAAAGACTAACAGGGCCTTACACTAAACAAATTACATGTTTCTCTTTATTATTCATCCATAAAGTCCTAAAGAAGTCACACGTTGCCACCAGTACAATTCCAGCTATAACTTACAATTCTCAGCATTGCTGCAGGCCAGATGGGAACACAAAGTATCTCAATTCACACATCTAACTGCTTCCATTTTTCAGGTTTGTGGGTCATCTGTCCTGTTAAATTTATTGTCTGCTGCACCTGGAGCTGATGTTAGACACCTGTTCTTACTAGTACAAAGAAATAAGAATATCTTGTGGCATTCCAGAATTAGCATTACTCTATATATAAAACTGCTAGGTCTGCATTTTAAAAATAAACCAATGATGTCATAAATACATAAATAGCGTGATTTATTATTAACACCATACAAGAATATTTGGAAGAAGTGTTTATTCTCTTTTGTCATAATTTGTCTCCCCTTATACACTGTATTCAATGCCTCAATGGTCACATCCTGGTGTCAGGAAACTTGGTTACAAAGCATACAAGTCATACAGATTACGAACAATAGTGTGCGTGATGCCCCAGTTTCACAGCGTACCAGTTGTTTCGTAGTTATCTCAATATTACCAAACACAATCAGTTCCGTCGTG
Source organism: Pelophylax lessonae (assembly GCF_965119305.1). Taxonomy (NCBI): domain Eukaryota; kingdom Metazoa; phylum Chordata; class Amphibia; order Anura; family Ranidae; genus Pelophylax; species Pelophylax lessonae. Next base: position 470,429,383 of record NC_138772.1, read on the forward strand.
TAAAAGGGACAATGCTAGAAGAGGTCTGCTGTGAAAAAACCGAGGTGAGAATGGGGGAGGGAACCACACTGGCATCTATCTATTGGCCCAGGTGGGACCCACTCATCCCCTTATTGTAGCACATATAAGACTAACATGGCGACTCTCTTTCTAATCACATTAAGCACTATATTTTTTAAGAATGACTTTACTGTAACTTTTTGGTCATTTAGAAAATTCTGCCTTAACCTTTCCTTATAATGTCTCTGCTATAGGCCATACTGCTCCATTGAACCTAGAATTACACTCACATTACAGAATTGTGTTTTAGTGCGTGCTAGCTTGCTCATTGTTGTTCTTTACAGCTTTTTACTGCATGTTTTGCTACACTGTTGCACACTTGGCTATGTGCATTAGATATTCAGACCTAACTTGTAGTTTACCATCTTTTTGTTGTGCTGTACTATTGTTTGCTATGCATTAAATGCCCAGCAAAAGACATGATAAAAGTACAGCTCAGCAAAAAGCAATAAAATGCAGCATTTCTACAATGTGCCTCCACCCTGACTGTCAAGTCCATTTGTTTCCAGTAGCGGTACAAGGCAAAACTTCCTATGCAAGGGGGGAGGGGCAGAGAAGAGTGATTGTTTTGCTGATTGACCACAGACAATGTGGTGAAGATTCATTTAAAACAAAGGTAGACGTGGCTCTTTTGATGGCTGCATCTGGCTTGCAGGCAAATAGGGTCTCCTGCTATGAGTATATCATTATTAGCCCGAGTCAAGTCCATGCCTGCGCGATGCGGCCACACTGGTTGCTAGTATGCCGCTTGGCGTCTAGCAACCAGTGATGTTACGTGACAGAGGGAGAGCGAGGGCAATGGTCAAATTCCTCCTCCGCTCCTAAATTTACTTCACCCACCACCGGCCACCTCCCTCTTCTCCAGGCGGCAGCGCGGGCTCAGCGTAGAGCCGAGGGAGGTCCTGAAGCGACAGGTCAGTCAGTCAGACTCGTCAGTGTAAATATTTTGCGTTCTGTGCTTCCCCTGTCTCAAGTAATTGCAAATAATCTTTCAGAAAGAGTATTTGCAATTACTAAATTGACAGGGAAGCTCAGAAAGCAAAAAATTCTAGGCTAGCCTGCACCTTCTTTTTTATCTTTTATTCACAGTTTACAGAGGCTCCCAATACCCTCACTGAAGAAGTGCTGCAGGCCTGTAGCCGTATAGATATAGCTATAGCCGTAGCTGTATATTCCATACAGTGGAATTTCTAATAACATTTCCCCAGACATTGACATTTTGGCACATATGGGCTACACATCCACTTTCTGTTTGCGCTAAGGTTATTTCTCCTTTCCATTGTTGTGCCCTGCAAATCGCACTAGTGTGAACAGGGAAAGTCAACTTTAATATTTCAGCTCCTTTAACCACTTCAGCCCTGGAAGGTTTTACCCCCTTAATGACCAGGCCATTTTTTGCAATTCGTCACTGCGTTACTTACTTAAATAAAGGTTCCCGACCCCTGAAATATAGTGTATGGCTGTCACGGAATTACATTTGAAAATATGTGGTGTTTGTGGCTCAGTCAGCCACAAAGGTTCCTGACCCCTGATTTAAAAACTAGAGACAGGATTTCCTTACAAAAATGACATAACATTGCTCCCTTCTTGTCCTTAGATGTGGTGGCTGTATTTGTTTTCAGTTTTTCTTTTCATTTACTTTTATTTTAATTTTGCTAGCAACTCACTCCTAGGGTGATAGTGCTTACTTACTGTACAGTATCTATGGAAAAGCAGAATCGTCACCCTGGTATTGGAAGTGTGTTAGGACTGAAGAACATTTCCTTCTCTCCTCATCTCCAAAATATTGGAATGAGGTGTTCTGTAGTCCACAGAAGTGAATTAAGCAGGGCAAGGACATTGCTTGTGATGGCACTGCAGAGTAAACAGGAACTTGAGAAGCCACTGTATTTCTGGCAGGATCAGCAGATATTTTTTTACACTTATTGAGTAGATATAATAAAATGCTTTCAATGGAGCAATTAAGAGTAAGTTATTTTAAGAGTTTACAAAAACGCTGAAGCCCCTCTGTGAGTAATCTGGCACTGAAGGTCTGTGACTCCATCTATCTGTATTCATAGTTTGTAGCATTGTTGTAGTCCCACCATGAGCTGTTTTAATTTTACCAATTTAGTACTGAACCTTCCATCTTACCAGCATAGAGTATGGACAGACACTGATCATCATCAGGACTCTCGTGGTTTTTTTGGTGGTTTTTTTTTTTTTAATAATATTTTTGTAAATTTTACTTTATTTATTTCATTTTTTATAAGTTTACAGTTGTATATCTTTTGTACCTGTGTTTAAAAAAATATATTATACAAATAAATAGTTACATAATACAGTGGGAATTCATGGCAAGTTCTATAAACTATCTTGTGTAGAAATAACTACAACAAATGGTCTTGAGTCTTCTAGGAAAGAAGAAAGGGGTGCATCCAACATTGTGACTAGCTCATCGGGCTTTATAATGTAATCTCCATGACTCTCAGGTTTATTTCACAGGACAGCTGTAGAATGACCTGGGGTAAGCTCTTTGTTCGAATCCTCCACCAGCTGGGGTCAGGAAAAATGGGTATGGCTAACTGAGGGTGCTTCAAAGGGATTCGGCACAATCATGTTGGGCCATCTAATATGTGCCCCTTACGTAATGTCTGCACAGATCATGTACCCAACAGATGTAGTGCAATCCTGTGCTATTACATCTTCTAACTCTCACAAATCATGTGCCCTCTCATCTTGAGGGCTCCCCACACTTGATGTGTCCCTTTCACCGTTTGTGGTGTAGTGCCCCTGCCCTGGGCTAGCTCTACATTACACCAAGTGAGCTTTTATTTATCCTTTAGTTCTGCTCTGGTTTTCCCTGGTTGACTGCTTCTGTCTGCTGCTGGAGGTGGGAAGATCAATCACTGGGTTATAAAGTCTTATCTGACCCTAGCCAATCCCTGGAAGGCTCTCCCCTGGGAGAACCTCCCCTGAGAGGGGGCATGCGTGTGTTCCAGAGGACCTACTGCTACTAGGGTTCGGTAGGTGCCATGTGCTTGGGGTTTGAAAGAAACTACCTGTAGAAGCTGGACTGGAGAGGAAAACTTCACTGAAGAGTGTTGCAGGGGCGCTGGACAGGAGCTGCCCCCTGAACATTGTGAATAGGACCTTTAGCCCATAGCTCCAGATACTGAAGTGTTCTTTCACAGTGAGAACCCTAAAGTTGCTGCAAGGACTGTGACTGCTCTCATAGGGTCTCCGGTTTACTTGCTGTCCCCTCTTTATTCGGTATTATTTTTGAGGCTGCTAATACATACCCTAATACTGCAAGGACAAGCTATTCAGGAAGCTGTGCTCGGCTGTAGCATACAAATGTTGATAATGAACACACAGAGAACAAGCAGAGCAATGACCTCATCAATGTTCTGCTGCTCCTTCCTTTTCACATCATCACAGGGCATTATTTAACTGTAGTGCAATCTGCAAACAGGTCTAAGTAAATGTAGAACCCAACTACACTATTAATGTGAGAAAGATTACAAATTGTTTGACAGATATATTTAGGCTCCATGCACACTAGCTTATTTTTAAGCTCCTAGCACCTGCCCCTAGAAGCAAATAGTGTTATCCTATGTGTCCATGCACACTATTTTAGGTTAGAAGCCTTTTTCAAGCTTTAGCTTCTAGAAGCAGAAAAAAAAAATTTTTTTTTTTTGCATTTTCGGGAGCGATTTGCCAGCAGAAAAAATAGCTGACAGCTCCTAAAAGCTCCTAAATGCTGTTAACCTCTGCTACGCACCGGTTTCCAGCATTATTTTTTCTGCTTATCCAGTGGCCCGCTGGCATCCTTAACAACCACTGTATAACCAGCGCGTCCTTAACAACAGATGACTGCTGACAGCTGAATGTAAACAAAACCATTGCCGGCACTATAAATTGAGAAAAAAAACAGCATGAGGTCCCCCAATCAATACTATGCCCTTTCGGGTCTCGTATGGATTTTAAGAGGAACCTCACTCCAAAAAGAAAAAAGAGCGTAGGGTCCCCACAAAATCCATAACAGACCCTTATCTTGCGACCATTGTGATGTCATCGACCCAGCACGCCTCATTCGATTACTTCACAAGGGGCAGGGTTACCCTCAGTTTATTATGCGGTGGGAGGCAGCGAGGCTTTCAGATCTTTGGAAGCCTTCATCAGGTGTGGACTTTACATCGGGGGGACATTTTTATTTTTGCTTTTTTTTATGAATGACTTGGCAAGAACTGCCTACTGTGTATATGCACTTTTTTGTTTTGGTGAATGAGTGGGGGTACTACATACCCCATACTCATTCACATAGGGGGGTGCCAGGATCTGGGGGTCCCCTTGTTAAAGGGGGATTCCAGATTCCGATAAGTCCCCGCTCCCTCAAACCTTCACAACCACTGGCCAGGGTTGTGAAGAAGAGGCCCCTTCCCTCATCAACATGGGGACAAGATGCCATGGGGGGAGAGCCCCCTCTACCCCAAAGCAACCCCCCATGTTGAGGGTATGTGGCGTGGTATTGCTCAGGAGGATGCACTTTGGCATGGGGTTCCCCTTAAAATCCATACGAGACCTGAAGGATTGGGGGGGGTTCTACACTGTTTTTTTTTCTAAAATTATTTTTTCCGGCAAATGTTTAGTTTACAATTAGCGGTCAACAGGGAACCCCACTGACAGCTGATGAGTCATCCGTTGTTAAGGATGCAGTGGCCTGCTTGCCGGCCTGCTCCTTAGCAACCAGCTATTTACTGGTTGTTAAGGACGCTGACGGCTCCCTGCTCCTTAACAAAAATGCTGTCGCTTGTAAACACTTTTTGTAACGCTCCTTAGAACTGCAAAAACGCTGGCAAAAAATGCCACATATTAGTGGGTTTTTTTTTTATCCAGCGTTTAGTTAGCATTTTTTGTTCAACTTTAAAGTGTTTGCGAACCCTTAAGCTCGCCAAATGTAGACCAAAATTCAGCCAGTTGAATTTTGATCCATGTATGGCCACTTTGGTTGAACAGAAGTCGATCCACTGATTGCTTTCTATAGCTATAGCTAGCAGCACTGATCAGTGTATTCCGATGGCGGGGAAGTCTTCCGCTGTCAGAATACAAAGGCACAGTATTCCCCCATCCATCCTTAATGTGTGAATGGGGGAATCAGGTCCATTTCTTTATTTTTTTTAATCCAACCCGCTGGTTGAACAAAAAACAAACTCATCTATGGGCTGTCTTATATATACCCAGGGAGGTGACTAGCCTCAGATGATATACAGTGATGAAACAAATCCTACATAGGTTGTACCTGTTTATCTGAAGCCCTCTTTTCTTTACAGCCTTCCAAAAAACACAGATCAAAGGCTTATTCTCAGCTCTACAGGGGAGGAGGAGGGGATCTGATTTCACACACTGCACAGAGAGCACAGTGTAATCTGAACCCTGAGCAGAGGGAATGGGCACATCTCCCTTTACATACTGTCGTAAGGAGGCTGTCCATCACCTGCTGTGTGCTAGAGGGGGGATGAAGCCATCACCCAAGATTGTCTGGTGTCGACTCATGCAGAGAAAATTGACCTATGCAGATAGCAGAGGAAGGAGACAGCAGAGAGAAAAAGACTCTTAGTGCTTTGGAGGCATTTACACACTATAGAAGAATATGCTTTGTTCATTTTTCATGTCTGAGGTATACAACTATTTTAAGCACTACAGAATATTTCAATTGTTGGTCAGTGAAGATTGCACTAGGTAATTTAATTCTAGTCCAGATGACAGATATATAGCTCATTATATAAATGCATGGTATGCACAGTGAAAGAATCTTGAAGTGAGTGTTTTTTTTTTTTACACAAAAGTAATATCAGTCGAATAGTGTGCTTTTTATCTTAAGACACCTCTGTTTTCAGAATAAACCAGAACATCTGTGCCCAGCATGGTGCGATTTTCAGTGGAGCCCCAGAGTCCAGCGACCATAGAAATAGCTGCCTGAGAATGAGGAGTGAATGGACGGGAACTGTTGCTGCTTTCATGTATCACTGTATTGGGCACCTGCTGTTTAATGGCCTGTGTGACAAAAGGAAGGAAAGAATTCAAAAACAACAGGTAGAGTTCTATTCTAGTAGAGCCTTTTGTGAAAGTTTGGAAAAAAAAAAAAAGCTCTGTAAATTTTTTTTTTCAATATAACATTTCACATAAAGGCCAACTCTACCTAAGACTGATTTCTCATTTTTGTGATTGTTGGCGAATAGAATCAAGTGCTGCCTTTTTGTATCTGTTGGCGAGATACCTCAACCAGATTTGCTGCAGACATTTATGGTGTCAAGGGATTGCAAATACCATCAACTTAACCACTTTACCACCGGAGGATTTTCCTGCTAAAAGACCAGGGGGTTTTTTGCGATTTTTTACTGCTTGACTTTAACAGACAATTGCGCGGTCGTGCGATGCTGTACCTAAACGAATTTCACGTCCTTTTTTTCCCACAAACAGAGCTTTCTTTTGGTGGTATTTGATCACCTGTGCGATTTTTTGATCACGCGCTATAAACAAAAAAAGAGCGTAATTTTTGCAAAAATAACAATATTTTTCACTTTTTTTATATGAAATTCCCCCAAAAGAAAATGTAAAAATCAAAATTTTTTAACATTTTCGGCCAATTTGTTTTATGCTACCTATGTTTGGTAAAAAAAATCACAAAAAGCGTATTTTGATTGGTTTTGCGCAAAAGTTATCGCGTTTACTAACAAAGGGAAAGATTTTTGTAATTTTTGGTGTTTTTTTTTAACGAGTAATGGCGGCGATCTGCGATTTTTTTTTGCGGTACTGCGACATTGCGGCGGACAGATCGGACCCTTGACTGACATTTTTGACACTTTTGGGGGTACCAGTGACATTACTACAGTAATCAGTGCTATATATATACACTGTTACTGCAAAAATGACACTGGCAGGGAAGGGGTTAACTGTATTGGACAGGGAGGGGTTAAGTGTGTCCTAGGGGCGTGCTTCTAACTGTAGTGGGACATTGCTATTGGTGTAAAAACAAAGATCAACGGTTCTACATAGTAGAACCGTCTGATCTTCATTTTTACACAGGGAGAACTGACAGGCGGCTTGTTTACATAAGCCGCTCTGTCTTTCTCCCGCTGTACCGGCGATCGTAGTGTGACCGGCGGATATCGGGTCCGCCAGTCACACTCCCGCACTCCTCCGTGAACGAGCCGAGGCGGGCGCTATTGGCTCTAGAAGGAGTGACAGGCGAGCGACGTAGACCTACGTCACTCTGCCTGGCCGGGGCTGACTGCCGCAGTAAATATACTGTGAGCAGTCGGCAAGTGGTTAAATAGATAATAAAGACACAGCATTGAATATTTTTTTGGCAAATTATTTGGCTGCTGCACTTTTACTGCTTTAACTGCAAATATTTTTAAACAGCAAAACAAAATCAGCTAAAGTAAATTTTTTTTGTTAGCTACTACCCCCTTCACAAAAACATAGTGGCCTTGAAGGTCTATGCAGTTATCTGAAGGATGAAAACGGCCACGATTTGTGGAATACGATTGCTGTAACTTGGGATTTAGCAACAGGGGAGGTGCTAAAGAACCACTGGTTAAAGAGGTGGGTGGGGATCCTAGGGAGGGACTGCTTCCTGAAGTGTGTCTCCTGCAGGAACACTATCTGGGTGATTAATCGTTTCAGTTCTAACCATAATTTGTTGTGTTTGTGTGGGGAGCAGAGACCCCGTACATTATACGACAGTACCTTATGTGAAGCCATACCAGAAACCAAGAGCGAACTAGCAGCCTGATCTCTCCAGCAGACCAAGCCTGGGCTGTTACCTAGGTAGGTAGGCCTATACAGGGGTACTGTCAGGGTGCCAGGAAACCATACCACATGGGGATGCAGGTAAAATAAATCAGTTTATTGGAGCAAACAACAAAAAATGCACAGTAAGAGTTAGGAAGTGAGAGCAGGAACAAGCCAGGGTCAAGTCCAGAAAGAGGTAGTCATCCAAGCCAGGGTCAAGTCCAAAAGCGGGTCGTCTGCCGATTCGGGGTCATCTGCCCATGCAGGGACGAGAGCCAAGAGAGTCATCAGCCAAGCCAGGTCATACACGGAGGAACACGGAGAACAGAAGACTGCTAGTAGAGATGCACCTTGGAGCACAAACACAAGGGCAAGCACTGCATCCCACCAGGTGATAGATATAGTCAGGTGTGCAGCATCATCACTGTGCAACACCCAGGCAGCAGGCAAGTGATGATGCAATCAGAGTCTATAAGAGGCAGCAGTCTGCACATGTCCAAGATGGCTGCCAAAAGGAAGGCAAGGTAAGACCTTGACAGTACCCTCCCTCAACGGCCCCTCCTCCACAGAGCAAAAAAACGGTTTCTGAGGAAATCGAGCATGTAAGGTGCGGAGAAGAGCAGAAGCATGAACATCAGCGGAGGGAACCCAGGAGCGCTCCTCAGGACCATAACCCTTCCAGTGCACCAGGTATTTTTTGGTCATACTGTACTTAGTTTTGCTCTCCTGTGACCCAGAATCAGCCAGGCTAAATCTGCTCTATGCTCTGGAAGGGACCTGACCATATTGTCAGGATCCAAACAGCTGCCTGATTGGCCAAAGCCAGCAACGCTCACCCCCTCTGCAGCCCTGTGCTCCAGTGAGTAAAGGAGGGGCAGAGCGGAGAGGGGTGACTGACAGTCACTGCTCTCAACTCCGAGAAAATTTTGAGATGATAAGCGGTCATGGGATCGCTCAGTTCTCTGACTTTGAGCTGGTGGGGGACAGCTGCAGCATCACACCAATGTTGCAGCATGGAGGTGAATATGAATGCTTGTTTTTTTTATATACCACATATACCCCATGCATCTCCTTTAACTCTTTCGATATCATATGCTGCATAAAACATTTATGGAGATATTTCAGATTCTCGCAGACCTTCTGTAAAAAAGAATATTTAATGTATTAGAGGACTAGACTGAAAGAGAATTAATGAAACAGTTCACAGAGCTTTGATCAGATTGCCAAGGCAGAGAGGGAATTTGTTATAAACGCCTATCATGTAGCGAACGATAGAATATTCAAGAACGCCAGACAGCCAAGTCTGCACTAGCAAAATTACGGATTCAATGAAATGAAGGACAGAACTTTCATATTATAACAAAGTATCAATTTAAATGCTGTTCCAAAAACAAATCACCATGTTACCCACTGGGGCATTTTGTCTTTCATAGTCAAAAAAGAAACACTGTCACAAAAAAATAAATGCACCAGGAGCAGTAGGGTTGTGTAAATGAGAATGTTGGCTTACCGTAAGTAAAGTAAGGCCATGTTCACTTTGAATACCCAATCATGTAGGAGAATTAAAGGAATAAGAAGACTACTTGAACATGACTGGATGATTGAATTGTACCCAGATTCATTTTATTTACTAAGTTAGGGAAACCTTTTTTATCTTTTAGTAAATCAACTCCTTTGAGCACATTAAGGATCCCAGCTTTCAGAGATGAAAAAGAGGGGCACCTTTTAGCACACTGAAGGTTGATTAACACAAGCCTGTTGTACCCCCATTATGTAGACCACGAAGACTTAAAGAGGAAGTAAAGTCTCATGCATGGTTTCTACCTGTAGGTAAGCCTATAAGAAGGCTTACCTATAGGTACTGTAAATATCTGCTAAACCTGCACCGTTTAGGAGATTTTTTACTACATATGCAGCCGCTTACTTAATCGGCCCATGCGCTCTGATGGAACGGCCAGCTGTGCCATTCCTTCAGAATCATGTGTCGTGAATGGCGGTTCCTCTGCGCAGGCGCGGGTGTCATGACATTGCGGCTCCGGCCAGTCACTCAGTCGGAGTCCGCGGACCCAGAAGTAAGACAGGATAAGATGGACTCTTCGTTTTCAGGTAAGTTTCACCTGATGTGCTAGTATCTAATGCATGCTAGCAGATTATGCCTTTACCTTGCAGGTCCGAAAACAAAAACAGCACCCATCGTTTTTACAACCTCTTTAAAGCGAATATGCACTGCAACTGAGCACCACAAACCAAAATATTTAAAGCAAATTCCCCCATTCATCTATGTCTCAATGCTTTATTTTGTTGAGAAATCACTTCACCCCACTAGCATTTCTGTCCATGGCCATCTTGAGTGTGGGCAAATGATTCATATAGCATTTACATCCGGGAATCCATCTGCCTTTAGCTCAAGCATGCATGTAGGAAAGTGTGCTTAGCTGGGAAAACCCCTCATCCTCTCCTGAAGACTCCTGGGATGTAATGACATAATTTGTCTAGGTAAGAAACTAGGAAGTAACTGAACAAAAAAAATGCTAGCAGCATGAGGTTTGAAAATAATCAACGTTGATTGGGAGAGGGAAGCTTTGCTTTAATGACCAAAAAAAAATGAACAGTTTATAAGTTGGATGAAATGTCATAGTAGTATTAAACCCTACGCATTTTTTTTTATTTTTTACAACTTTCAATGCTGTTGGCTCCTGTTCTTCTAGTGCAGCTTCCCTGAGTTTCTGTTCTTCACAGGAAAGAGTTAACAATGGAAAGTGTTAGTCTGCTTGCTTGGAGAAAGGGGGGGGGGAGCAGAGGGGTGCCCTTCCATCCCAGACTAGGGGACTTTGTTTTTCTGTTTATGTGCACAGTGTATGGGGCACACAACTCCAGTCCCTGCATGCAAGAGTGGCTCCATAGGATGCTGCAAGAGAAGGGAGCCTCCCCGAAACAGGAAACTTGGGGTAGCCTTCATGGCACCAGCTTAAAGTGTAACTCCACCTTAAAAAGGAAGCTCCACTGATTCTCCTTCTTTCCCCCTCCTTTTCCACTTTTGGCTCTTTTTTTTTGGGGGGGGGGGGGGGGGCACCTATTTCTGGCTCCGACTTCCACTGGCAATACCAGCAGAGGTTCTCTCACCCTCCCCCTTCCTGCCCACATCCTCTTAAGACATGTAACAGGTCCTCAAAGGCTGCGGGACCATTCACAGAATGCAGAGCAGCTCTTGCAGGCACAGTGGGGAACTGGCTGTCAACATGGTGGCGGTGGGGACCCAAAGACCAGTGAAGAACCGGCCCATGTGAGGACAGTGCTGGATCTCTGAACTGGTAAAGGCTCTTTCACACGGCTGCTCCGCTTGTCCGCAAATCATCCTATTTTTTTGCAGATGATTTGCGGACATAATGTAAGTCAATGGCATTGCGGATGTCGGCGGAATACCATCCGCTGACATCCGATTTTCCTCCTTTCAGTTCTGTTCCGTTTTTTGGTGTCATCCGCTGACATCCGCAATGCCCATAGACTTACATTATGTCTGCATATCATCGGCAAACGGATGGGATGATATGCGGACACACGGAGCGGATGACACAAGTGAAAAAAAAAAAAAAAGTCCCGCAGCGGATAAGAGCAGCGGAGCGGCCGTGTGAAAGAGCCCTAAGTGTCTTTATATCAAAAGTCAGCAGCTACAGCATTTGTAGCTGCTGACTTTTACATTTTTAAAAAATGACTGAAGATCCTCTTTAAACTGGAACATGGGCAACTATTAAAATATAAATAGTCAGGACGTGATTAAATCAGCTGCTCAAAGTGCCTCAAAAGCAATGGTTTACCATCACTTTAAGCAGTACCAAAACGAGGGATAACTGGCGAGGAAAGAGAAATTTGGCTCCAAATGGGAGCTATAGGGAAAGATTCAGATATCGATGATTATAGCGAATGATGATATTTTTAACGTCAACAAACACACATTTAAAAACTATGTAAGTTGCTTTTTTTTTAGTTTTTTCTTTTTTGTATGTTATGGATAAGTGCATACCATTATTGTGTAAAAATGTATTTATTTAACCGGACAATGCAAAATAAAATATTGTTGTACAAAATGCATTATCCCATACCAGCCTGTTAGATTTAAGCTTACTTATACCAATAAACAATTAACCACTTTACCACCGGAGGATTTTGCTGTCTTCCGTCCAGGCCACTTTTTGCGATTCGGCGCTTTGCGACTTCAACTGACAATTGCGCGGTCGTGCGACGCCGTACCCAAACAAAATTTACGTCCTTTTTTTCCCACAAACAGAGCTTTCTTTTGGTGGTATTTGATCACCTGTGCGATTTTTACTTTTTGCGCTATAAACAAAAAAAGAGCGTTTATTTTGAAAAAATAACAATATTTTTAACATTTTTTTTATATGAAATTCCCCCCAAAAAAGATGTAAAAAACTATTTTTTAAAAAATTTTTGGCCAATTTGTTTTATGCTACATATGTTTGGTAAAAAAAACATATGTAGCATATGTTGTTTTTATGTAAAGTAAATCACATATGTGTCCTTGGTAAAAGCACAGAGTTTTATTTACATTTCAGGCAATTAAAAACTGTGAACTTAGCCTTAAAGTGGTTTTAAACCCTTACATAAAGTATGCCTAGTGAAGTGACTGGCCTCAGGTGACACACAGAGATGAAACAAATCCTCTTCCATAAGTTGTACCTGTTTATCTGTTCTCTACCGCCATTCAAAGTGTACAGTTTACACAGCATTTCTAAGCTTCAGGAAGCAGGGAGCAGTGATCAATTTCACACGCTGCATAGCACAGAGAGGAGAGCTGGTTGTAATCTGAGACCTGAGTGGAGAGAATAAACACACCCTCATAGACTGTCAGAAGTGACTCATGCAGATTGCAGAGGAATGAGAGAGCATACAGAAATCACACTGGGTGCTTTGGATTGAGGCACGTACACACTATAGAGCAGAGAACTCTAAACCTTTTAGGCAAAGGGCCAGTTATCTGTCCTTCAGGTTTTAGGGGCCAAGACTGTGGCCATTGGGGGTAGAAAATATCCCAGCATCAGAAGAAGTAAACCATGGCCCATCACTGGTCTTAATGCAAGAAATAGTGTACCAGGATTGGTGTCAGTGTGGGAGGAATATTGCGCCATCATCGGTGTCATTGGCTGGAATAATGCCCTCCTGTTGGTGTCAATGGGAGGAATGGCGACCCAAGGGCCAGATAAAGGCAAGGATAGGGCCACATCCAGCCCCTGGGCCGCAGTTTGGAGACCACTACTATGGAGGAATATGCTTTGTTCATTTTTTCATTTTAGAGATTTACAACCACTTTAAACATATTCAGAGGACTTGTCATACCTGCTTATTGCCCCTACATTTCAGTTTAAGTATAGTGCGTATTCACAGAATTACTGACTGCCACTGCCTTTTGTAAACTGGGAAATGGCTGCTTGCAATGCTGGGCATTTTCAGGTATTTTGCCTCTAGACAGATTCTCTTTAATTTTCCCCTATTACATACTGTGTAGTCCAGTGTATAATTACACTAAAAAAGCTGGAATTCTGTGCCCTGGGAAAACTCAGCTCTAGTAAATGAGTCCATTGAGACACTAAGCAGAAATCATTTTCACATTTGCTGATAAGCTAGGATGCTGAAGCATGGACACTAATTGGGGCAGTGAAATACTCTACAGAGCCTACATTCTCCAACTTATTATATGCTTGGTCACAAGTCAGACAGTAAAGAAGTGCTCTGAGATGAAGATAACAATCTGTAATATTGTATATGCAGTTTAAACCACTTGAGCTGCAAGCTATGGTTCTCAACATATGCAATCTGAAAACTTCAGAAATCATATTCCTTTCATTGTCACGGCAATCTTGTCTTTTTAGGGATGTACTGATAGTTAGGCACTTATTTCATAAGCAAAGTGTAGAGATAAACCAATCAATTTACATTCTAATACTTTGCGGGCAGACTAAAAATTCTATCTGCATGAGCGGATCATGATTTGCTAGTCTGCTTGAAATGAAATGTACCAATTTGCATATTATACATCTATGGATCAAACAAATTATTGTGTGCATTGTTGCAGAAAAAGCAATAATAATTCACCTAATAACATTCAAGCTGAAGTTTAGGTATGGCAATTTTTATGTACAGTATGTTCCATATCTGTGGGATTCCTGTAGAAGTTATATATCACTGTAGTGTGCACTGCAACTACCATGATGACAACTAGCTTCCAGGTCCTGTGAAGAGCAGCTGTCCTACTGCTTACTGAACACAGAAGGTTACCCGCTTGGCACAGGCAACATTCACAGAACACCTTGATCTTTTACTCAATGAATGCAAAGCATTCTCTGATTGGATGGGGTGGAGAGGTGAGCCGATGATGTCACAGTCAGGGATGATCGAACGGTTCGGGTAGACCATCGGTTCGACCCGAACATTGGCTGTTCGAGGTTCGGCCGAATTTAGAAGTTTTTGCCCAAAAAGTTTGGAATTCGGCAACCAGAACCGACCAAAATGCAACGGTTCAGGAAATGGGCTTTAAAAGCCTGTGATTGGACCAGAACCATCAGTAAAAGCCAATTGAGGGGCAGGAGAATGCTAGGAATGTGATTGGAGTGACTAGGGGGTCCATAGTCCAATCATTAGTGAATACGCCCCCCAGTATATAAGATAGCCCCCGCCAAATTCCTAGCATTCTCATACAGGGACATGAGAGAGAATGGAATGCTGTTCTGTTACTTCTGTTACAATGTGTTACAATTTAGTGTCATTTAGCAATTTTTAGTGTGAGGAAAGGGATATCTAGTGTAGTTAGGGTGCTATTTTTCACTATAGTTAGCTTTAATTTATTCAGTTTCTGTAGGGAAAGTGTTAAGTGTAAGGGGACCGTAGTGTAGTGTAGGGTGAACTGACTCTGACTGCTATGGCAGGGTGACAAAACCCTTCCATAGCAGGGTGACCGCTATAGAGAAAAGATCGTTTCTCTTGTGTCACTTCAGAGCAGGAATATGGCTTCGCTCCCGTCAGCATTCTTTATGCTGCAGGCGTTGCTAGTGCTTTTTTGAGGACATGTTTGGAGTCAGGCATGACATCTGAACATGTCTATAGGGGTATATATACACACCCATGTCTGTATATATACACCTGCACATAGATAGGTGTTAAAGGAGCAGAACACTATACTTTTGCTAATGAAATCATTTGCACTAATATGGTTACGCTCCCAACACCTATATATGTGTAAGTGTAATATACATATCAGTGTGTGTGTATATATATATACCCCTATACAGAAGTTCAGATGTTTTGCCTGCCTCCAAAGAACCCAAAAAAATGCCTGCAAGAACAAACCTGGGCATTTTTTTTTTGGCGCTGGCATTTTTTTGGGCATTTTTTGGGGTTATTTGGAGGCAGGCAAAACATCTGAACTTCTGTATAGGGGTATATATACACACACACTGATATGTATATTACACTTAGACATATATAGGTGTGTTAGGAGCCTAACCATACTAGTGCAAATCATTTCATTAGCAAAAGTATAGTGTTGTGCTACTTTCACACCTATATATGTGTAGGTGTGTATATATACCCCTATAAAGAAGTTCAGATGTCATGCCTGCCTCCAAAGAACACAAAAAAATGCCTGCAAGAACAAACCTGGGCATTTTTTTTTTGGCGCTGGCATTTTTTTGGGCATTTTTTTGGGGTTCTTTGGAGGCAGGCAAAACATCTGAACTTCTGTATAGGGGTATATAAAGACATACACTTATATGTATATATACCCATACACATATATAGGTGTTAAAGGAGCAGAACACTATACTTTTGCTAATGAAATCATTTGCACTAATATGGTTACGCTCCCAACACCTATATATGTGTAAGTGTAATATACATATCAGTGTGTGTGTATATATATACCCCTATACAGAAGTTCAGATGTTTTGCCTGCCTCCAAAGAACCCAAAAAAAATGCCAAAAAAATGCCTGCCCCAAAAAAAAAAATGACCCGGTTTGTTCTTGCAGGCATTTTTTTGGGTTCTTTGGAGGCAGGCAAAACATCTGAACTTCTGTATAGGGGTATATATATATATATATATACACACACACTGATATGTATTTTACATTTACACATATATAGGTGTGTTAGGAGCCTAGCCATATTAGTTAAAATTATTTCATTAGCAAAAGTATAGTGTTCTGCTCCTTTAACACCTATATATGTGCAGGTGTATATATACAGACATGGGTGTATATATACATACCCCTATAGACATGTTCAGATGTCATGCCTGACTCCAAACATGTCCTCAAAAAAGCACTATTAACGCCTGCAGCAAAAAAAAATGCTGACGGGAGCGGAGCCATATTGGTGCTCTGAAAGTGACAAAATACAAACAATCTCTTTTTTCTGGTTCTGGACATGCTACAGAGCTGAAACTTCACAGGTACACTTTTTAGACCCCCCAGATACTAAATCCAAATTCAAAAATCAAAAAATCTCTTTTTTTTTTAATTTTTTTTCAATAATTGGCTCTCTATCAAAAATGACAATTTTTAAGAACTTTTTTTTGTGTGATTAATAGTCCCTGGGGCATGACCCAGAACCCTAGGCACTTTTTAGGGGCATTTATTGGGTTTTAGGGCTTTAAAATTGTGTTTTTTGATTACCGAAGTTCGGGTCCCATTGATTTCAATGGGGTTCTGAAATCCGGGCCAAACTTTCGGGTAGTTCGGATGTTCTGGCCGAACCAAACTTTTCAAAAGTTCGATCATCCCTAGTCACAATCTCCACAGCTTCAAATCGGAAAACACTTTGCATTTTTTTGAGAACATCCATGCCATGCCAAACGGGTGACTTCCTGTGTTTTTTGTAAGCAGCAGGGTAGCCACTTGTCATTAGAGGCGCCCATCTTCACTGGTCTCACAATTCGATTTGATTATGATTATCCTGTCAACAATTCGATTCGATTCTGTGATGCATCACAATTTCGGCCTGTGGTTTTCATAAAGAAATTCAAGCAATCAGACGAACTCCATTTTTTTAATTTGATATGCTCTAAAAAAAAAAGGACACTCCCTTGCATGTAGCAAAGTTGGAACACAACTGATTACAACAATATGTAGCACCCTCCTAGACAGGTGCTAGGTAAAAGCATTTGTTTTGCTCCATCTGCTTATCAGGGGAGCCTGATCTTTAGTTAGGCTCATTGTTCTCAGTGTGTATTCATCTGGTCTGAAGGAGTGTCCCCACTGCATCCAATAGGGGGGCCTGTTGGACAGTGGAGGAAACCTGGCCAATTATACACAGGCTTTTGTGGCAATCCCAGTGGGAGGGCACCACCGCAGTGCATCCTGGGATTGACTATAAAAGCTGAGAGCACATGAGGCAGAGTGTCTTTGGGCAGGAAGGAGGATGACGGCTGTCTCTCCTCCTGTCAGAAAGGAAGGTGGTCACAGGCAGTCGGCCTAGTGAACCAGGTGTGGAGCTGAGCCAGAAAAGTCCTGAGGAAACTGACAGTGGATCTGAAGGCAGAGCCACCTGGGAAAAACAGTGTCCGTGAGTGCCAGGGGGGCTTGCCAGGGGTCTGCCCAGGAAGGAGACCACTACAGTGAGGTCAGTGGACAGAAGGTCAGCACACACAGTCAGCAAGAAAGGGGGTGCCAAGTTAGACCCTGAAGAGCAATCTACTGCATAGTTCGCCTTTCCCCTCAGTGGCAGGGTGAAGCAGCGGCCTTGCCGCATTTAATATAGATAGAAGTCCTCAAGATTGTGCATAGTTATCAAGTTGGAGTATCCCACTCATCCATTTACATGATACAGCTTTTTACATTACACAGCCTATTTTAAATTATACAGCCTCCATTTCCATTACACAGCCCCCTCTATTTACATGATACAGCAAATTTACATTACACAGCCTATTTTACATTGCACATCACCCCCCGTTTACATTACACAGCCCCCTATTTGCAATACACAGGCAATTTACATTACACAGCCCCCCAATTTAGATTACACAGTCTATTTACATTACACAGCCCAACTTTTACATTATACAGCTCCTTATTTACATTACCCAGCCCCCAATTTACATTATACAGTCCTCTATTTACATTACACAGCCTATTTACATTACACAGCCGATTTACATTATATAGCCCCCTGCACACCCAGCAGATCACCTGCCTCTTCTGGGACAGCCCTGCCAGCGCACTCTAAACTTAAAACAAATCAGTGTCAGTCCCTCTCTTTCATGGATTCCTTTCTACAGTGTGTAAGGGTTAATGTAAACCGATGCCTCTACCTCATTATCTCTGATCTTTCATCACCGGTCACGGTCATGTGCCCCCTGACCTGCTGTTCTCTTCCTCCCGGCCGGATGGCATGTGTCCATGACCGACATGTTTTAACTTTAGAGTACGCTGGCAGGGCTGTCCCAGGAGAGGAAGGGGGAGCTGGGATGATGCCATCCATGCAATCGATGTGGCCATTTTCAGCATCAATGCTGAATCGTTCAAGGCTTCATCGAGATGCATCGATTCTACGATTATTTTAAACACCCTTACTTGGCATGGGTCTGGAATTAGCGGTGCCTATCACAGTGATTTTTAGCTCCTATGTGGATCCCACAAAAATGGTAAAGGTTTTCCATACCTAAACTTCAGCTTTAAAGGAGAAGTACAGCCAAAGCTCATTTGGCTTTACTTCTCCTGTGAATCACAGGAGTGCAGTTCGTTCTGCACTACTGTCACCCATTTTCAGCTGACAGGAGGCTGAAGCCCGCTGTCGGCTGACGTCGCAGAGCTGGTCCAGGCTCGGGAAAGATTGTGACAATAAAGTTGGGATCCACCCACATGCCTGGACTGGCTCCTGACTTAGCCTCTCAGTAAACCGCTGAGAGCCTGAGCCTGAGCCGGATGCTTCTGCCCCCTCAACAGCCCAGTGCTCCAGTGCTCCAGAGAACTGAACGATTGGCAGTGTTTGTTTGCTTGGTTCCCAGTGTTAGAGCCAGACCAATGCTGCATCCATCTAGATAAGTATAAATCTGCAAAAACCCAAACCCCATATTTCTCTTATAATAACAGTAACCTTCTTTATAACTCAAATATTAACCCTATCTGTTAAACTAACACTAATCCTTCCTTAAAGGGGACCTAAACTCAAAAAGTGAAGGCTTGCTATGTTATAGATACATCTGGAAATGTAATTGTCCATAAGCAGCACCCTAAAAAAATGTAGCGTTTTGTCTTGAATTTCATCTGAAAAATAGTCTCTGGTAAGTGAGTATGCTTAGACACCCTGTGCCTACATTTCACTGTTGTAAATCTTCAGTGGGAGATCTATGGCACTGCTGCCTCAACTAAGCCCTATAGCAGTGATGGCGAACCTTGGCACCCCAGAGGTTTTTGGAACTACATTTCCAATGTTGCTCATGCACTCTGCAGTGTAAATGAGCATCATGGGAAATGTAGTTCCAAAACATCTGGGGTGCCAGGGTTCACCCTCATTGCTCTGTAGCATATAGGCTAATACTTCTGTAGCCCAAGATAAGGACTAGGAGGGGTGTTTGAGATAATGTGCAAAGGGCACAAGATGCCTCTGAATTTCCAACAAAATTAACAGTTCTTTTACTTTGAATATTTTTTTTATTGAATTTTCATAAAGAAGGATACAAACAAATAACAACAGTGATACACTCTGTATATGTAGAGTATATACAAAATATTACTTGTATGAATACAATGCCAAGTAAGAGTCATATGTAATCTTAAACTTGGAGATAACATCAGGACTAATTAGGGTGTTATTCTCTTACCCTGGATACCCTATTTGGGAGCAAACTGTATCCTGGAAAGGGTGGTAACACAGTCAACCATGGTTAGATGTCAAAATTCTATTAAGACAGGTTAAAATGATGCAGTAACATAACTTGGAACCAGGTAGTAAAATACATCATACTGTGTACTCCACAAGTATAACATCAGTGCACACATACAGAGGGTAAGTTAATCTGTTGCTTATCCTGAGTAGGCCAGGCAAACTTGCCAAAGGTGGGAGGGGAAAGGAAATAAAAGGGGGGGGGGGCATTATATGGGGAAGGGGTATGGGTAGAGCATCCCAGTCATTTAAATACAACACACATTCAAACTTTGACTGTGCACTTAGGATTCGATAGCCAGAGATCCCACTTATCTCTAAATGCTGTGATATTGAGGGTTGTGACCATTCATTTCTCCATTTTACATTGATGGTTAAAAGTGATAATGGCATCAATGTGGGAGGGTGAATTGATGGTGTTACATTGCCTCGTAATTGTGATTTTTGCTACTAATAAAAGTTGTATGACCACTACCCTGAATTTGTAAAAATTAATCAATGTTCAGGAGCAAGATGGCTAGTTCCGGATTAGGAGTTATATGCTGGCCACATTTATATGACAGTATGGAAAAGAATATGTTTCAAAATGACCTCAGCGATATACAAGACCATAGTGTGTGGTAAAGAGTACCAGATTCTCCACATTTCCGCCAGCATAGGGCCGTTTGAGATGGATAGAACTTGGAGAGTTTGAAGTAAGAAACCTAGAATGTACTAGCTTTTGGAATAGTTCCCAAAGAATAACACATCTGGATGAGGAATAGGTGGTAGAGAAAGCTTTCATCCAGCATGAATATGGGAGAGTTTTCCCCAAGATTTCTTCCCATTTGACAATGGTGGTGGTCTTTGAGAAGGAATCTTGGGCATTGTAAACATTCAAAAATAAGGAAATTACCCTTGGGGTGGTAGGTTTGTGGAAAAAGACATATATTCTAGCTGGAATTTCTAAGTGTAGCGGTAGGGTGTGTTTATGGAGGAAGGAGCGGATTTGTAAGTAGGTAAATTGTGCGTAATGTGGAAGTTTAAAACGGGTAAATCGAAATTCAAAGGTGTGGAGAGATGCCCCCTGGTATAGGTCGCTAAGGAGAGTAAGGCCTCTAGTTTTCCACATGTGGTATAAAGTGTTGGAGTATTGATAGCGGAGTAGGAATTCTGCATAATCATCTCTTGGATGTTTATAGAAGGGGTATCTCTGACCACAACTTGATAGAGACTTGCACATTCAGGATAGTGGAGATGGGGGGTGGAGCTCCCAATTTAATAGCAAGGAGAGTCGATTTAAGATCTCTATGCAGAACAGTGGAGGCTTCAATGAATGCCCATGCTTTATGTTTGGAGGGGGTCCACCAATATCTAAGTTGATCTAAGACACATGCTTTATAATAGGCCATAATATTAGGCACACACCAATCCCACCATTCCTTCTGTGTCTCACCATAATATTAAGGGAGCACCTGGGGGGTTTATGGTTCCAAATGTATTTAGTGAATGGATTTTGGACAGAGGAAAGGAAGGTTAGTGGTAGGAGGATTATTATGGTGTGCAATAGATAAAGGAGCTTGGGGAGGAGTAAAATTTTCAAAGTCGCTATGCTTCCAGCAGTTCATAAGTCCTCAGGTGGGATAATTGTTGGGGTAGGGATTCTAAGAAGGGTTTGAAGTTGTGTCTATAGAGCTGTGAGGTATGTGGGGTCAATAGTATTCCTAAAAAAGTCAAGGAGTGAAGGGCCCAAACAAAGGGGAACTTTTTAGATAAGAAAGTCTGCTAGGAGGCTGGGATGTTAATGCCTAGAATTTGGGACTTAGTAGCATTTAATTTATATTAGGATACGGCACTAAATTCTTCTAGTAGTTTTTGCATCTCTTGTAATGAAGTCTTAGGGTTGGCGAGCATGAGCATCATCCGAAGAGGCTTATTTTGTGCTCAGTACCAGCAATGGTAAGGCCTGAGATATTAGGATGGGATCGGAAGCTCTCCGCCAGTGGCTCCATAAGAAGCGTGAAAATAATAGGCAATAAGGGGTACCCTTGCCTAGTTCCGTTAGCTATTCGTATTGGTTTGGAAGTTATTCCTAAAGTAAGTACAGTGGCTGAGGGGGTAAATTAGAAGAATGATATGGCAGATTGTATCCATCCCGTAATTCCAAATGTACCAAACACTGTCATGAGGTAACGCCGATGAAGCCTATCAAACACCTTCTCCGCATCCAAGGAGAGGATCAGAGAAGACGTCCAAGAGAGTCCAGCCTGAGACATTAGGTTGATGAGATGTCTAGTGCTGTGAGGGGCCTGGCAACCTTGGACAAAGCCCACTTGGTCGGGATGGATAAGATATGGCAGGATTTTTTGTAGTTTGATCGCTAAAAGTTTGGCAGATATCTTGATATCTGTATTCAGAAGGGTTATGGGCCTGTAGTTTGCAGGGCTGGTGGGGTCTTTATTGGGTTTAAGGATAGTTACCATCACAGCTCTTAACATTTCAGTAGGTAATATACCAGAGGAGGAAGCGAGATTGAACACAGATTGCAGATGAGGGGCAGTTTCAGTGGAGAGGTATTTATAGTATTCAGTCGAAAAACCATCATCCCCCGGGGATTTGCAGATTGGGTAGATTCTTGATGACTTAGCAAATTTCCTGAGTTGTAAAAGGTTGGGAGATGGACTAAAGCTGGCCATCATTAAAGAGGAAGTAAAGTCTGTAGGTTTTTTTTTCTTACCTGGAAAGTAAAGTCATAATATGCTAGTATGCATCGCATACTAGCACATTATGTGACACTTACCTCCAAAGGAAGCCCCGTCATCCCACTGGAGGCCGCATCCATCATCGCCAGCTAGCCAACCACGCTCCTGCCTTTTTATGGAGGCTGTAATAATTGGCTTTGAGATATTTAAGATGGTTTTCATATTTGTAAAAGCTGGGATTTGGATTATTATTGTTCTCATGCTTTTTGAGGGTTATGGAGTTCAGCACGTCTTCAATCTGCTTTCTTCTCTGTTTCCTGACAAGTAAAGCCATTTTGATTAATACTCCTTCCTTTCATATAAACCTCATAGGTATTCCACAAGTTTAACCTGTTGATTTCAGGAGTGTCATTAAACATAAAAAAGTCATGATGTTCTTGCACCCCAAAGCTCAAACACACAAGTGCTCTGTACAGAGGCTTCCTGTTCATTCACAAACTGAAGCACAGGATCCACAATTTACTATGCTTCAGTTATGAATGAATGGTGTTCATTTAGAAAAGGAAGGCACAGGTAAATGACATTTACTAGCCCCTTCCCCCACTCTCCAACCTGAAACATCCCCCGCAGCAGCTTGGTGGAGAGTAGGGAAGCCAGCATGACTGTGGGGCAGGGAGGGCCAACATGGTTAAAGCCTGGGCAGTAGGGGGAATCCACACTGCACGTAGTGATTAGGGTGTGCCCAGGCACAGCTGACACACTCCCTGCGCACGCCTTTGTACAGCTCATATTTTTATAGCAAGGGGACCACAGGTCTCTATGATGATTTCACAAGCCACGCCCCCCACAGTTAGAATCACTCCCCTAGGCTCACATTTAACCCTTTGATCACCCACAATGTTAACCCCTTGCCTGCCAGTGTCATTATTACAGTAACAGTGTATATTTTTAGCACTGATTACTGTAGTAATGTTACTGGTCCCCCCTAAAGTGTCAAAAATGTCAGTTAGGGGTCCGATCTGTCCGCCGCAATGTCACAGATTGCCACCATTACTAGTAAAAAAACAATGACTTTCCCATAGTTAGTAGACACGATCACTTTTGCGCAAACCAATCAAAATACGCTTATTGTGATTTTTTTTTTACCAAAAATATGTAACAGAAAACAAATTGGCCTAAAATTTTGATTTTTCAAATTTTTTTTTGAGAATGTTGTATAGCAGAAAGTGAAAAATATTGTTTTTTTATTTCAGAATTGTCGCTCTTTTTTTGTTTATAGCGCAAAAAATAAAAATTGCAGAGGTGATCAAATACCACCAAAAGAAAGCTCTGTTTGTGGGGGAAAAAGGACATCAATTTTATTTGAGTACATCGCGCGCACAACCGTGCAATTGTCTGTTAAAATAACGCATTGCCGAATCGCAAAATATGGCCAGGTCATTAAGGGGGAATACATTCCGGTCCAGAAATGTTTAAGTGAAATCTTTGGGGACCCCCAGATCACCAGAACTAGTGTCCCCATTGGAAGATTTTTCATTTACTACTTTTTTGAGGACAACCCAAAATTTGCAATTTTCTTTTACTTTCACTTTTAATGATAATTGTAAACATTAATGATAATTGTAAACAGGACAAACAGAGAGGGGGAATCTCCCTAACGGGGGGCACAGACAGCAATAAAACCTGACAGGGTTTCCAATCCCTCTTCACTCCTTAAAAAACGAAAACAAAAGGTTTTGACTTTAGTTATACTTTAACCACTTGCCGACCAGTCACTGGGACTGTACTGCGGCAAAGTGGCTCGATTCCGTCCAGCGACGTAGACCTACGTCGCTAGACTCCTCCCCTTTTGGGTGGCCCTCGCGCGCCACCGGAGGCTCGCTCCCGCTGTTTTCAGTCACAGCGGGAGTCGGGCCAGGGGAGGAGCAGCGGCGATCACCGCTGCTCTTCCCCGATCGTCGGGGAATTGAGTTCGGAGATCTCCTAAGCGACAAACAGTGACAGATTGCAGGGTTCAGCATAGCTGAACATGCGATCTGTCCCTGTGTCACTCAGTCACCTCCCCCCACACACGCCAGTAAGCACCAGGCATAAAAAAATGTGAAAAATATTGTTATTTTTTCAAAATTTACGCTCTTTTTTTGTTTATAGCGCAAAAAGTAAAAATCGCATAGGTGATCAAATACCACCAAAAGAAAGCTCTGTTTGTGGGGAAAAAAAGGACGTAAATTTTGTTTGGGTACGGTGTCGCACGACCGCGCAATTGTCAGTTAAAGTCGCACAGTGCCGAATCGCAAAAAGTGGCCTGGACGTAAGACAGCAAAATCCTCCGGTGGTAAAGTGGTTAAGGCCCCTTTCACATCAATGGATTCCCCAGAGTGCGGGTGCAGCACAGTATACCAGTGGTTTTCCTGCAAGCAACCTGAGTTTTGCCCTAAGCTTCCATTAGGTCAGGCAGTTTTGATGCATTTTCTGAAAGCTCTTCTCTGAAAACACACCAAAGTCCAATTTAACGGAAGTCTATGGCAAAGCATGAGTATCCCTTGCGAAAACCACAGATACACTGTTCTGCACCTGCACTGTGGGGAAACCTCAGCAGATCAGTGTGAAAGCAGCCTAAAGGCCCGTACACACGAGTGGAAATTCGGCCGGGAATTTTCGTCCGACGACCGATCTGCCGATTTTCGGCTTGTTAGTATGATGCTTCCGACAACCGACTCCGACTTTTCGGCCGAAAAAATCCTGGTGTGCAGGCTATAAAATTTTTGTCGACCATCAAAACAACGTCCGATTTTCGTCTCATTAGTACAGATTTCGATGGGGAAAAATCTTATGAGCAAAACTAGGCATGCTCAGAGATGAAAGAACACATACAAAGCAATCCAACACATGACATCACTTCTGAAGTAGAATTCTGTCGTGCGGGAAAATTCGTGTGCAGTCTAGGCACATTCCAACCAACAGACACCACTCTGGACAAAAGACAGACGACCGGTCGGCGGAAATTCGTTGTGTGTGTACGAGGCTTAAGGGCTGTTTCACAAGGGGCTTCAACAAGTATAAGAGCAGTGTGAACAGCAAGCCATGGCAAAGCATTTGTAGAACTTTCAGCAAGCTTTGTTGAAGCTTTTAAAATACCATTCATACCCAGTTTGTAAATGTTCAAAACAGAGCCTAATGGGAGTGCTGATTGCCACTTTATGCGAGTTGCTAGCAGGCTTCAGTAGGTTTTAAACAAGCTTCAAAAAGTGCTGAAGCCTGTTAGCAACTTCTTTAAAGTGGCAATCAACACTCTCATTAGGCTCTGTGACCAGTATTTACAAACTAGAGCTGTATAGTACTTTAAGAGCCCATTCACACTGCCGCGACTTGTCAGGCGACTTGTCAGCCTGACAAGTCGCGGTCGGTCGCGGTCCATTGAGTAGTACAGGACCCGTTCTAATAGGAGCGACACAAGTGGGCGACCTTGGAGCAACTTGCATAGACTTCCATTATGTGAAGTCCCTGCAAGTCGCGCCGAAGTCGCGGTGCCCAGCGGTGCACGTGACTTCACAGGTCGCCCCCCGAAGTCGTGTCGCCTCAGTGTGAACCGGCTCTAAAAGCTTCAACAAAACTTACTGAAATCTCTGCAAATGCTTTGTCAAGGCTTTCTGTTCACACTGCTCTTATACAAGCTAAAGGCCATGTGAAACAGGCCTAAAGCTCCGTACACACGATCAGATTATCGAACGATCTGTTGTCTGTTTTTTGTGGCATGCTATTCTGATGTGGAAAGTGAAGAGGTTATTTTCATACGAATTTTCCCGTACGACAGAATTCTACTTCAGAAGTGATGTCATGTGTTGAATTGCTTTGTATGTGTTCTTTCGTCTCTGAGCATGCCTAGATTTTTTTCCGTCGAAAATTGTACTAATGAGATGAAAATCGGACGTTGTGTTGACAGACGATAAAAGTTTTATAACCTGTACATCAGGATTTTGTCAGCCGAAAAGTCAGCTGTCGAAAGCACCATACTAACAATCCGAAAATCGGCAGATCGGTCGTCGGACGAAATTTCCCTTCAGATTTTCTTATCGTGTGTACGGGCCTTAAGACTTTCTCTCCTGCTCCAAAAGATACTAGTCAAAAAAAAAAAAAAACTACCAAAACCTCCCCCTTTCATGTGTGTGTAAGCAGCATATACATTTGTTATGAAAAAGAGTGCCATGATACAGCTATGGATTTTATTACACCAAACAAGATTTATTACAAGACTGCATGGGGTACAAGCACACCGCTGCCTTTATTTACATTTCTGGGACAAATTAAAAAAGCTATAGCAGCTAGGGGCAGTTGTTTGCATAAAATGGATTATTACTATGGTTATCCAGATAATGAAAATGCATAATGGCTCTTGAGATCCTGCAAATGGGCTCAAAATTTCCATGCTAGAATGCGGTTTTGTGAAACAGGTTTTCATGAAATATTTGAAAGTGGATGAAGAGAATGTAATTGCAAGATAGAAATAACTTGAAATAGCAAGTAAGTACATTAATTAGCATAATTAGCTAATTATCCCAGACTGTGGCACAACATGCAGACGGGGCCACATGCACACTGGATTGGTCAAATGGGGAAATTGCTTTAGCCAAAGCATTCAAAATATGACAGATTTATGAAAGTTGGTCTCACAGCTGACCTGGCAATGCTTTTCTTGGGACCGTTTTCCATCAGGAAAGGCCCACCTAACAAAGCATCCAATCTTCCCCATTATGCTAAAGCTTTGTAGATTTGATCCTCTGTATCGTCATTCTCTAATATCATATATACTCTAAAACCATAGAGATGAGGTTTTTTTTTTTTTTTTCTTCATTCATAGAGGCAGCTAAACGAAAAAAATAAAAATTAAAAAAATAACAGATTTCTCCATCCACACAATCAAGGTGGATAGATGAATCATGACATGTCCCCTCATAAGTCAGAGTGACAGTCTCTGTCCACGCCAGGTGATCCCTTCAGTCCAGTCCAGTTTAGTCCAAACAGTACTGACAGTCCCACCTCTGGCCTGCCTTGCCCCCATCCCGCAGACACGCTCAGGCTACCTTGCACCATGACATCTCACAATACACCCACCCCACGCCAGCGCCACTGTAACAGGCGCTGGGGTGGCCTCGGCCATCGTCAGGGCTGGAACTGCGCATGTGCAGTTCCAAGCCAACCGTCACAGCCATATTTTTTACTGGCCACCGATACCTGTCACTGGCATTTACTGGCAAGAGAAAAGTGCCAGTTTTTTACTGACAGTTGGCAACACTGGTCATATCCCTTTCCCCATCTATGATTGGTCATTTATACAATGCAGTCAGTTACTATGCTTATAGTCAGAATAAATAAATATGACATGGCTTCAGTTCTAAACATTCCCTACTCTATCCAATACTAAAAATAAAGTTTTGGTTTTGGATACATTGAATACTTGTTTTCCGAAGGGGATTAAGTAATTTTTACATTTTTGTTGCAGATTCCTACCATTAATTGCTTTATTCATCAGTTTGTCGAGTGCTCATTCCCCACACTGTATATGAGTGTTTTACAAATAAAATCTTCAGTTTCATGTTACCATTCTATTTCTGGACCTACTATAGCAAAATGTTAGAACTCTGGGAAATGGTAGGGGAGAATGAGGGTGAATATGGTTGTATCGTTTATCTGGATTGATATTTTAAAAATAAATATGCCCCTTAGAATACCTCCCGTGTTTCCACATAAAAA
Source organism: Pelophylax lessonae (assembly GCF_965119305.1). Classification (NCBI taxonomy): domain Eukaryota; kingdom Metazoa; phylum Chordata; class Amphibia; order Anura; family Ranidae; genus Pelophylax; species Pelophylax lessonae. The sequence goes on from NC_138772.1 coordinate 470,457,547, forward strand.
TCACTTTCTTTTTTGAATCCTAGATAAGATAAGAGATAAGATATGCAATTATATGAGGATGCATTCATCCAGCCATCATGTACACAGCATTTCCCAAGTGGTGTGATTAGTTGATGCATGAAGCCAGACACAGAAGTGCTTCTATTCCCTTGCTTTGTAGAAGCATGGAGAGTGAATGTGAAATGTGAATACAGGATGGATCTCATCAGACAAAGGGCTTGACTGAAAGATATATGTCCTTTCTACAGCCCCTCATGACTTAACTGGGGACAGGAAGGTTCGGAGGTGTTGCTTCCAGTTAGGGCGTCTTCAAACAAGACCTTTAAGATGAGATAGTGAGTCCAAATTAATCAAAGAAAAGGTGCATGTATTCACTGCAGTGGAGAGATACAATACACAGAAGCTCAATTCATGTGAGCTGAGCAATAAGGAGAAGTATCCCTATCTAACAAGCATTAGGCTAAAGCCCTGTACACACGTACCGATCGTTGGGCGAATGATCGGCCGTCTTTTGTCCAGGGCTGTCGTGTCTGTTGAAAACTGCAAAAGACTGCACACGAATTTTGTCGGCCAACAACAGCCGACTGCAGAAGTGATGTCATGTGATGGTTAACTTTCCTTGTCTTTTTTCTTTTCTGAGCATGCTCAGTCTTGCTAATCGGCTGTCTGTCGGCCGAAATCTGTACTGACTGGCGAACAATCGGCCGTTCTGGTGTTGGCCAACAAAAATTTTAATGCCTGCACGACAGATTCTGTTCAGCCGAAAATGCGCTGTCGGAAGCATCATACTAACAAGCCTACAATCGGCCGAACGGTCGTCGGCCGAATATTTACGGCCGACAATCGGTACGTGTGTACGGGGCTTTACTCATTTATAGTAATGAATATGCATAAGGCATAGGCGTGTTCTAGGTTGTAATCTAGGTCAGTGGTTCTCAAATCCGGTCCTCGGGACCCACTAACAGGCCAGATTTTAAGTATTACCTTGGGGGATGCAGACTAGAATACTGCAATCACTGAGAAGCAAATGAGATCACCTGTGATGTAATTTAGTTATCTTGCAAACCTGGCCTGTTGGTGGGTCCCGAGGACCGGATTTGAGAACCACTGATCTAGGTGTGATCGTATAATCAATCCAATCAGTGTCCATATCTTCTTATGGTAAGTTAACAGTTAAATGGAAGTTAACATCATGTGACTGACACAAAAAGAGAACTAGCAGCAGTCCGCCATGACAGTTGTTGGTTCAAACTGGTTCTGACCAAAAATGTCTATTCTTTGATCAAACAGGTAGGTAGGTGGTTGGTTTTCCTCAGGCGGTGAGTGTCATCACAGGCTCAAACTTTGTTTCCTACAGTTAACAGAAAAGTGTACGTTAGCTCTTAAAATTAAATGACAGTGAAAAAGCAGAAGTAGCAGTATATACAGGATCTCACAAAACTGAGTACACCCCTCACATTTTTGTAATTATTTTATTATATATTTTCATGTGACAACACTGAAGAAATGACACTTTGCTACAATGTAAAGTAGTGAGTGTACAGCTTGTATAACAGTGTAAATATGCTGTCCCCTCAAAATAATTCAACACACAGCTATTAATGTCTAAACCGCTGGCAACAAAAGTAAGTACACCCCTAAGCCACGCTTTACATTGTAGCAAAGTGTCATTTCTTCAGATTTGTCACATGAAAAGATATAATAAATTATTTACAAAAATGTGGTTGGTATATTCACGTTTGTGAGATACTGTATTTGCGTATGTAGATCAATCAGACCCCCTATATATATATATATATATTTACTCAGAGGTCATGAGAAGTGCTGGCCTGTTGTACATCTTGTTAGTGAGAAAATGTCATGGTCTGAGAGGCACACATGACGCAATCATTGGCTAATTAGCTCAGATGATTACCAACATAGCTGGCACACTGACATGTAGCAAGGTGTGTGTCAAGACCACATAGATCTTTTCTAGGAAAAGTCACATTTCTCTCTAGGATGCTTGTTTTTTATTAGCTTATATCCCACAAGCAACTGCTCATGTGCCACTAATGATATCCCATTAGCTTCCTACCAGACGCTTGGATGGAAAGCTTTCACACAGGCACATTTTGACCCACAAAATAATTACATCAACAGGCTTGACTAATAAAATCTCACCTCTCGTCACATATCAGGATTCATTTAGCAACTATATACTAGTGCATACTGAAAAAAAAAACAGTAATTGCAAACAGTCCCAAATCCGTACCCAAAAACTGTTTTAAAGAGAAATTATAATCCTTTAAATACATGAGATATAAGTGAATGTGATCTTCTTAAAGTGGTATTAAACCTAAAAAAACAAAAAGTTTATTAATTGCATCTTACAATGTTGCTGTCTTCTTTATTACTTCATCAAAAAATGCAGACACCCTAAGGCTATGTTAACTCATATGTGGCCCTGTGAGCCATGTTATGTGCGGTCAAGGCAGCCCATTCATTTGAATGGGCTACCATGCCTCCTGAAGCACAGAAAAAAGGACAATGTAGCAGTTCCTGAAGTTACAGTCTGCACGAGAACCAAAAATGCAGTGCATTTTCCAGTTCGCGTGGCATGCTATTAGTAGAGATGGGCTCAGGCCTTCACTGCACACCGCCAATCAAAGGCAGTGATGCATTTCCCAGCCTGCAGCTGCACATACACACACGGCCTATAACTGGCGGTGTGCAGTGATGGCTTCCTGGTGCGATTGCTCAGGTAGGTTGGGACTATGATCTGAACAAGCCTGGGCCCATCCCTAGCCATTAGGATGGCACTCGCATGAATCCAGTACGTTTTCCTGTGTGGGTGGTAGCAGCTTCGGACCTGCAGCCTGAACCACCCACACAGATGTTAACCTAGCCTAAGGCTGGCCATACTTTATAACATTTTCTTGTACAGATTTCCTTTAGATTTACCAAAAACATATAATATGGGGGTCACCCCTAAACACTTTCAATTTGTATGCAATCAGGCAAACCCTTATACTACATAGTTGAAGATAAATCTAAAGAACATTGAATATGAAAATTATATAACATATGGCCAGCCTAAGAGCTTGTTCATAGCTGTGTTGATTATGAGCTCGGGCGTGTTCGGGATCCCACCTTCCCGATCCTGCCAGGAAGCCAACACTGCACACGCTAATCACAGGCAGTGAGACATTTCCTGGTCCACAGCTGCACACATCGGGAAATGTTTCACTGTCTGTGATTAGCGTGTGCAGTGTTGGTTTACTGGTGGGATCCCGAACATGCCCGAGCCCATTTCTAATGAGGAATAAAGAAATTCTCTTTATTGTGTCTATAGCTTTGAGGCCGGGATCACATATGTGCGAATTGGATGCGGCTTTCCTGACATGCGAATGTGACTGGCTCTCAATGGAGCCAGTTCACACAGGTCTGGGGCGGCCACAGTCTGCATTCCAAAAGGATTCTTCGCGTGTTTGAGTCCAGTGCAGGTGTGAATTCAGGCAAAAAATTGGGACCTGATTCGCACCTGAACCAGTGAACAAGAATGCACCGGACCACATGCTGGGAACCAGCTTCAGGGGCAAGTTCAAAGGGTGCTGAGAAATGGGGAGTACTCGGAATTGTCTGGTGTGGAAAGTGGGGTCCCCCAAGGATCTGTCCTGTGACTAATCCTAATTAATTTATTAATAAACAACCTAGAGGATGGGATAAACAGCTCAAACTTCGTATTTGCATACGATACTAAATTAAAGCGGAGTTTCACCCTAAAATTAAACTTACCTCCATCTCCATGCCCGGGGTCACCTGAAAAACAAATGGATAATCGCAATTTTTTTTTTTTTTTTACTTACCTGGTTTTGAAGAAAATATACTTACCTTACTTCCTCTTCCTCCCCTCGGCGGCCACGGCGATTCGTCACTTCCTGGCTTGCAATGATTCCTGGGAGCTGAACGTCATCGCTCCCAGGAATCAATGCGCCTGCACCGGCCCTGACGTCAGTTCCGTTGCAGGCGCCGTCATACCTTGCTAAACAGCTTCTGGGCATGCCCAGAAGCTGTGCAGGGATGACGCTGCGGCACCGAAAGTGCCGGTGGGGCCGGTGCAGTGCATTGTGGGACCGAAGAAGACGGAAGAGGACGCAGAAGAGGATCGTGTTGGCTTCAAGCTGCCCACACCTGAGATGGCAGCGCTGGACAATACTTTTTCAAGGTAAGTATTTCTTCTAAAAGGTAAGTGCAACCCGGGACAGATCAGAGGCTAGCCATTGTGGAATGTACTAGCCCTGACTGTCCCGGGGGTATTTTTATTAAAAAAAGTATTCCCAGGGTGGAACTCCGCTTTAAGCAGGGCAATAACTTCTTTGCAGGATGTGGAAACCTTACAAGAAGACCTGAACAAAATAATGGGGTGGGCATCTACATGGTAAATGAGGTTTAATGTTAAAAAATATAAGGTAATGCATTTGGGTGCCAGAAATACGGGCGCAAGTTACTCACTAGGGAGAGAGGCTTTGGGGGAATATAAGATGGAAAAGGACCTGAGGGTCCTAGTAGACGACAAGCTCAGCAATGGCATGCAATGACAAGTTGCTGCAAGCAAAGCCAAAGGAATACTGGCATGCACAAAAAGGGGATTCACTCCAGAGACAAAACGATAATTCTCCCACTCTACAAGACTCTGGTCCAGACGCTTCTCGAATATGCCATCCAGCACACCGATCCTCAGGAAGGATGTGCTGGAACTGGAGAGAGTCCAGAGAAGGACAACAAAGCTAATAAAGGGACTGGAGAATCTCTGCTATGAGGAAAGTGTACAAGCATTGAACTTATTCTCACTGGAGAAGAGACACTTGAGAGGGGATATGATATCAATGTACAAATACCGTACTGACTACCCTAGCATAGGGAACAAACTATTCAGCGAAAAGGAATATGAAAGGACTCACGGCCATTCACTGAAATTAGAAGAAAAGTGGTTTAGCCTTAAATTGCATAAAGGGTTCTTTACTGTCAGAGCAGTAAGGATGTGGAATTCTATTCCACAAGCAGTGATGTCAGCGTTTCAAAAAACTATTTTCTTAATAGTTTAAAAAAACTATTAGATGGGCACCTTAACGACCACAACTTACAGGGGTATACAATGTACTATTGACATAAACACTTATACACACACTCATCATAGGTTGAACTGGATGGACTGGTGTCTTTTTTTCAACCACACTAATTATGTAACTTTAACTGCGGCTGCACATATGTGAACCTGGCCTATTGCACGCATAAGAAGCATTTTTGAAGCTTTGAAAAAGCATCAAAAAAGCTTGTCAAACGCCCATGAAAGTGCTGTTTTTCCAGTGGGAAGTGCTTAAAAGGGAAGTGATGTAGAGGAATTTTGTGATTTCTCTGCAAGATGGATTCGTATACTTTGATCTCTTTGATACTTGACTTGGTCCAGCTCAAGATGGTCACAGAAAGAATGACCCAGCAGAAAATAAGTAGGCTTTTGCTCCTTGATTATTGTGTGCATTCCATAGTCTCGTAGAGAATTTCCAAGGGGCATTTCCATAGTCTTTACCACAAACTATCACTTGATGATAATGAAACTTGCTGTCAAGGTCACGTGCTGGCACCCAAACCTGCTGGCACAGTCACTTGCTGCATCTACACTTCCTGACGAGCTCGCTTGCTGGCACTGACACGCTAAAAGCTTTGCCACTGTCAATAATGCCTAATGTTTCTGCTTCTGCCTGGCACTGTGACCTTATACAAAGAAAATAAGGGTGTCGATTCAGGCTCTAAAAGGATTCTTATATACTGACAACTGCCAGGAGTGCAAATAGGGAAGGAGCTTGTCTCAGCTCCAGAGAAGTCAATGACGAAGCAAAAGAAGTCCCAGGAGCTGCACATCACACAAAACCCTCCCTCGCACATCACACAAAACCCTCCCTCGCACATCACACAAAACTCTCCCTCGCACATTACACAAACCCTCCCTCGCACATTACACAAACCCTCCCTCGCACATCACACAAAACCCTCCCTCGCACATCACACAAAACCCTCCCTCGCACATCACACAAACCCTCCCTCGCACATCACACAAAACCCTCCCTCACACATCACACAAACCCTCCCTCACACATCACACAAACCCTCCCTCGCACATCACACAAACCCTCCCTCGCACATCACACAAACCCTCCCTCGCACATCACACAAACCCTCCCTCGCACATCACACAAACCCTTCCTCGCACATCACACAAAACCCTCCCTCGCACATCACACAAAACCCTCCCTCGCACATCACACAAACCCTCCCTCGCACATAACACAAGACCCTCTTAGACCCATGACTAAGCCCCGTGGGTGGGAAACATGTCGGGGGAGTCTAGGCTGGGGCTGCTTCCACTCATCACATTGTTTTGTGTGATGTGCAGCTCCTGGGACTTCTTTTCCTGCCTGGCACTATCAGTATTGCTGGCTGGCTTGATGCTTTTGCCTGCACACAGAAGCAAATGATGTTACCACACGGCTGCTCTGTATAAGCAGGAAGTGGCTAAAGCTGCTCTGTCCTAGTTCTCTATTACTTCCCAGTGCATTCTGGGATACAGGAACCTCCACTGTCTCTTGCCCAGCAGCCAGCTAACACTTGTAAGTGTTTTTTGCTGTCTGTGCCCCCGTTAAGGAAATTCACACTCTCTATTGGTCCTATGTACTATTATCATTGAAAGTGAAAGAAAATCCCAAATTTTGGATTGTCCCCAGAAAAGTAATAGAGGGGAAGTCCAATGGGGATACTAGTTCTGGTGACCTGGGGGTCCCAAGGAATTTCCTCTCACTTCCTGTTTGGCTGTGGGACAGGAAATTAAGGCACATCTCTGCTACGGGACAACAATGGCGAAAAAAATCTGACAGGGGTTATAACCCTCTCTTGCTCTATCCAAAAATTTTGCCCATAGTTCTACTTGAACACAACAAAACGCTACTTCACTGTATGGTTCCCATTGTAATAGTCATGACAGGCATTGAAGGGCGGTTATAAACGCTACTCAAATTCAGCTTAAACACAGGATACTGCCGCCTGGATCACCAGGTAAGATAAGAGAAAAAAAAAATTTGAATAAATATAAATGGAGCCACCGCATCTAAGGATTGTTGTAAAGGCAGAAGGCTTTTCATCTTAATGCATTCTATGCATTAATCACTTAACCACTTTAGCCCCAGCCGCCGCAGATGTACTGCGGCAGGCTGGCTCTCCCAGGCAAAGTCCCGTACATGTACGGCACTCGCCTGGGAGGAGCTAGGGGGCAATAGCGCCCCGCCCCGTAGTTAGTAAATGCAATAATTTTTGCGCAAACCAATCAAAATACGCTTATTGCAATTTTTTTTTTACCAAAAATATTTAGCAGAAAACAAATTGGCCTAAAATGTTAAAAAATTTACATTTTTAAATTTTTTTGAGAATTTCATATAAAAGAATGTGAAAAATATTGGGTTTTTGTTTTTCAAAATTGTCGCTCTTTTTTTGTTTATAGCGCAAAAAATAAAAATCGCACAGGTGATCAAATACCACCAAAAGAAAGCTCTATTTGTGGGAAAAAAAGGGCTTCAATTTTGTTTGGGTAAAGCGTCACACAACCGTGCAATTGTTCGTTAAAATCACGCAGTGCCAAATCGCAAAATAGGGCCTGGTCTTTGAGCAGCTAAAAAAACAATATTTTTTATGTCACATGGTATTCTTGCAGCGGTCTTTCAAACGCAGTTTTTTTTGGGGGGAAAAAATACACTTCCCTGAATTATAAAAAAACGAAGCAGTAAAGTTAGCCCAATTTTTTGTATTTTGTTAAAGATGTAAATAGATACCTAACATGTTACGGTTTAAAATTGTGCACACTCGTGGAATGGCGACAAATTACAGTACTTAAAAATTTCCATAGGCGAGGCTTTAAAAAAATGTTAACGGTTACCAGTTAGAAGTCACAGACTAGATCTTTTGCTAGAATTCTTGCTCTCGCTCTAACGATTGCGGCGATACCTCACATGTAAATACAAAAAATGTGCTGCGCCAGACGTGCACCAATAAACATAAATGATGTTAATATAATCAATATCTGAAGTCCATACAAGCTGTGATTGTGCTCAAAATCCAATAAATGTGCATTAGTGTCCAAGTGTCCAAATCAGAATTGCAATCTGGTGAAAAGTGCACACCAATCTGTGAAATCCCTCCACCTGCTAGATTGGCCTCTCACCTCCAAACAGGACCCAGATGGGCCAGCAAAAGCATGTACTGAGGATATCAGACTCCTGGAAAGACACTCCAGCCTCTCACCTCCAGAGGTCTCAAGACACGGGATATGCGATGCAAAATATAAAAGGGAAAATATAGTGCTCTCCGTTTCAACAATCAGGCTTTATTGAGGAAAATAGAAGTTTACTCACATGTACAGGGCACTTCACCGTGCCTGCTGTTATGGCAATAGTAATAGCGTGTGTCACTCGAGAGATGTTCGGCGTCGGTCACGCAAGCACACGCTATTACTATATTTTCCCTTTTATATTTTGCATTGCATATCCCGTGTCTTGAGACCTCTGGAGGTGAGAGGCTGGAGTGTCTTTCCAGGAGTCTGATATCCTCAGTACATGCTTTTGCTGGCCCGTCTGGGTCAATTTACAATACTCACATTCAGCATAAGAGAAAAAGTGCATGTATGTCCTAGGGACCGCAACACCCTCGTGTAGCGGTTGTTCCGGGACGCGGTGCGTTTTTCTCTTATGCTGAATGTGAGTATTGTAAATTATGATTTAATAAAGCACTTTTATATTACAATACTTCACTATTGGAGCCTTTTTTTCCTTCCTTTCATTCGGATATCTCCCACATATATCGGAGTGCTTATGAGGAGTTATCACCTACTAATTCCCCTGGAGAAGAGTACCCTATAAGAGGTCGGGATTAAGTGGATAATTAACCAGCCTTCGGAGGGACCCCTGAGAGTCACCCCAAACGCTGTTTACCCCTGTAGGGGTACCACTATCTGGTGAGTGCGGGATCAATAGGAGGGGAGCACTTATTTCCTTTATTGAGCACCCCCACCATTTTGGAACCTCTGGAATCCACTTTCTCCTGATAATCTCTTCTCCCTCTATATTTTGGGACTTATCTACATCTGACTGTATATTTGTGGCACCAGTTACCTTTATGGACATTTTATGCAATCTGCTGGGACACTGTTTATGATTTTAATTTCTCACATTTTTTGTTTACCTAATTTATACATTGCTATATAGTTTTTGGATCACTAGTTTATTGATGCACTTGAATAAGAGCACCTTAACTGTCTAACAGTTATCTATTTATGCTATTTAATTTATGCAATATTATATCACCTTATGTATTTATTCTATTATCGTGGTTTTAAGTGGATCAGATTTTTACTCTTTATTGTTACACACAGAATTTATTTATTTTTGTGTCACTCATATCTGAATAATTTTACACATATTTGTTTTCATTTCCCACCATTTACACACGGTGATTTTTAGACTTTTTACATTTTTATATATATAAGGATTCACTGCATATCACGCTTTAATTTGTGGATTTTTATATCTGACACATTTACCTTATTTATTTCACATCACAAGTGTACCCACTGTGATATTTATATTCCCTAATTTATACGTCTGACAGCGCCATTTACCTCCATCCCCCCACACTTGATAAATATAGCTTGCTATATTTTGAGGTAGGCTGCAGTCATTTATTTAAACTCCTCCATCAGCAAGGAAACCCTTCTCCACATATAAAGACAAGGATGTCATCTGCAAAAAGTCAAAGTTTGGGCTGGTGGCCACCTAGTTCAATCCCATGAATGTTGGCATTAGAGCGAAAGAGGAGGGTTAGGGGTTAGATCACAAGGGCGAAAAGAAATGGGGAGAGAGGGCATCCTTGTCTCATACCGTGTTAGATCGGAAAATGGTCTGAGCAAAAGCCTGCGTAAGAGACAAAGGCAGTGGGGTTAGAATATAAGGCCGAGACCCATTGTAAGAAGTGCTCACCAAATCCCCATTTGCGCAATATGAAGTGTTATTAGGGCCAGGAAAGTGTATTGAAGGCTTTACGGATGTCTACGGATGGAATACGACGAGCGCGGGCCTTATGAGACAGAAGAGTAGCACGACGAACATTGTCACTGGCTTGGCGAAAGGGGATGAACCCTACTTGGTCTTTGTGTATTAAAGAGCCGATATAGGGGTTGAGGCGGATGGAAAGAATTTTTGCAAGAATTTTGATGTCCAAGTTGTGGATAGATATGGGTCTGAAGTTGGATCATGAGGAATCATCAGTGTGGAGTTTGGGGTTCATGAAGATTGATGCTGTCAATGATTCGGGTTGAAGAGAATGACAATGGAGGAGGAAGTTGTATGCCTCTACTAAAAGAGGAGAAAGGAGAGAAGCAAATTTCTTATCGTACGTTGCAGAGAGAGGCCACCTGGGCCAGGGCGTTTATGGGGTTTCAATGATTTCATCGCTTCCTGGATTTCAGCTGTTATGATGGTTGATCTAAGTTGCTACAACAGGTAGGACTTAGTGCGGGCATAGGTATGGAGGTGAGGAGGGAGTCAGCTTGTGTCTGGTTGAAGGTTTTAGCGTCTTGGTAAAGGACCGCGAGATGTCTGCGGAATTCCCTAACTATTTTAGGTGAGTTGCCGGAGAATGTGTTTATAGGTAGTTTAAGTCTAATGGGTTTAGCGGCGTGTTCGGCTTTGCAAAGGGTTAGGGCTAGGAAGTTGTCTGCAGAAAAGACCTTATGCAGATCCAGACATGAGGAAGTCAATGCTTATGGGCTGACGTAACGCATACCTGACATCATATCCTCTCAAGACTAGCATCCTGGATTGTTTGATACCGAATCTTTTATGCTGATTTTATCATTCACTCATGTAAGTGCAACTTTAATAAATACCTGGATTTATTTATTATACGGAGAGCACTAGATTTGTTCCTTCATCTCTCTATGTATGTATTGGACCAATTTTGGATCTGAGCAATCTTCCTTATATCCATTGATGTTACCATCTCGTGCATACCCCATTAGAGGGAACAAGCTGTTTTAGACCCTTGGTGATGCGGGGGTCTAAATGTGAGGTGAGAGGCCACATTTACTGGTGAAGGGTTGGTGAGCACAGTCACGGTGGTGCCAAGCACTGAAGATTTTTTCACTGATTTCTGTGGACTCTTTATTTTTCACCTGGAAGCACTTCTTACCACTTTGTATTTAAGTGTTATAGATTTGGCGCAACACCGTTTTGGTTTTTCTATATTTTCATTGTGTAGTGTGAACACAGTTAGTGGATGCTGCCAATCATTTATTTTAATATTGATTTAATATTAACACAATAATATTAACACATTATATATATATATATATATATATATATATATATATATATATATATATATATATATATATATATATATATTTGCATATATATTTTTGCATTTATATATTTGAGGGCACTATTTGTTTATCACTTCTCATATTTTTTGCACATTTTATATGCTGCACCATTGTTTTGCGCTGATATTTTCACTTTGTTTTTAATTAAGCAATTAACCCTTTCTCTGCCACCACCGCTACGTTTGAGCCCAGCGGACGCTCGTCGTTTTAGAAATACCAATTATGACTTTAGAATAAGCGTCTGTGCCCGCTATCACCCCAGACAGGAATGTTCAGAGGATGTATTCTATACAGTAGCGCTCTTCAAGAGGCAGGTTCTTTGGTTAGCTTGCGTTAAGAGCTTAGAGACAAAATTAACACTTTTCAAAATAAGGTTTAATTATAAAAAAAGGTTAAAATTGGTGCAAAATAACAATATTTACAGAAAAATGGGTTACAAAGAAATAGAGACTCAATTCAGCAATTTAGAAAAATAAGATAAAGAATTAGAAATAAGAATACTTGCAGTCCACGTCCTTGTATTATCAGAGTTTCAAAAGCTGAGCATGTGTGATCAGTCCTCAAAGTGATATAGAGATGTTCCTTCTTCAATGTTACTTCTTTGATGTTAAAATGAGAACTGAGAAACTCATCAGCTTCTCTTTTTCTCTGACCCGCAGGGGGTGTCACCAGAGGTCCTTGACCAATAAACACTGGGGCTATGGGCTATGGGGAGGAGAGGTTTAGGTGTCGCTTGTCCAGGGGTGGTGGATCAGTCCATGGAGTCTTTAAGGGCTGGAACAGTGGAGAAGTTAGCGACTTTGCTTGGGTATGGAGGATTTCAGGCCAGGAGATGCTTGGGGCTTTGCAGGCAAGTGAGAGTCTGAACGACGGTTGGAGCTCAAAGTTGCCGGGTCTGGTGGAACTAGTTGGGGTTCTTGAAGATTTGATTGGAGGTCTTCGGCTGATTTGAGCTCTTGTATGAGAAGTGGATCAAGAAGGGGAATCAACACCGGTAGGCGATGCAGTGATTCTGAAAGACCTGAAGGAGAGGTTTCACTACCTTCTGTTTAGCTGTAGCGGTGGCCTTGGAAAATCAATTGTTCTTTGTGGCGGGATGCAGTCAGTAGCTGTTTTTTAGTACAAAAGAAGAGCAGCTTGACAACAATATCGTGGGGAGGACCTTCTATAGGATGCAGTGCCAGCGTGCAGGACCCCGAAACCCAAGCACTTCCTTCAGGCTTTCTAAGGGCATAAATTGTTGATTTTACTTGTTGAGAGATAAACAGAGCTGCAAATTTTTTGTTAAAGTGGTTTACAAGAGGCTACATTTTGTGTAGCCGGTCATATCCATGGTCACCCCGAGGGCGACAGAGTTCATTGTCACTTAAGTGCATGAACCGCAATATTTGCCGTAACTTACTCTTTTTAATAATGCCCATGTTGAGGGATAGGCCCAGAAAGGTTTTAAATTCGGGAACCATTATAGATTTCCAGCCAATTTGTCTGGCCAAAGACAAATTTGGGTTTGCGGCGATAAATTGATTATCATAAAAATTGCTTTGGTCCACAATAGATCCGTACAGATCTTCAGTGAAAAACAGCTCAAAATAATCAAGGGGAGTAAAAATGGCTGTTTCCACCTGAATTCTGGGTTGGCCAGTGAATGGGGGAAGTACGGGCACTGCAGAACCTGTGGGCTGCCAATCAAGATTTGCAAGTGCATCAGGAAGGGCACTATGGGCTCTACGGGCCTGCATTTGAATTCTTGGTGGCTGTGAGACACTAATTGTGCTAGCCACTGCACCAGCTTGAACTGCAATTTTGGGACTCGCCACGTCACAAGTGATACTGCAGTACTGGTTTGTCTACAACTAGGGTGTACTAGGCCGCTGATGCTCGCCAGTTCACCAGAAGGTTGAGTGGCACTAGTACTGACACTCTGCTACATACGAGAATCATGCGGTTGTTGCACCTCAGCCACAGAAGAACTGGGATGTCTACTCTGTCATCAGAGCTATTTGTCAGGGTGCCGCTGCTCTCTACAGGTTTGTATACTGAGCCTGATTCTGACAGTGAAGACTCCCCATTGCTCTCATCTGTCATGCTCAGTGTCCTGTAGGCCTCTTCACTAGTGTACCTTTCGCTTGACATTTTGGCCACTAAATGTACAGGTACCTAGTGTGGCTCACAGGTAAAAAAAGCACCTTGTTGTCGAGGACTGCTTGAACCGCTATGAAAACAAATAACTGCTAGTGCTAGAAGAGAGCAGGCCTGACTCTGCTAATGCTGTGGTTTTGTGTGCTGTGTATTGGAAGTGACAGTGATCTATTGATACTGCACTTCTTGGGGGCTGGGTGGGAGGGGCTAAATGCAGGCGCTGGCAGGTGTCAGTTCTGATCCTGCTAAAGTCACGTTTTTGAGAAAACTAAACTATTGAGGACACTAGTATAGTTCTGATCAGATCAAATATATTCATCCGTTCAGACACTATTTAACAAAATGGAGCAGGTGCCTGCTTAGTCCAAATATGGGCAATGACATCACTAGGAACTCCATCGCCAGAGTTCCCTGGATTAATAAAACTTAACCCAGAGGGTTTTAACCCTCTCTTAGACCTGGTTCACACCTATGCAGTTTGCTTCTGATCCGTTTCTGCAGTGCTTTTTGCGGTACATTTTGCGCTTTTTTACGCATTTTTTAGGGGGTTTTTTTATGCATTTTCCATTTTTTTTTTTATTTTGGCCAGTTTGTTTGTCAGACAGATTAAAAAAATGCAAACCACAAATCGTGGTAAAATCGCAAGAAAAACGCATTACATGCTTTTCTGCAGCTTCTCAATTAAAGCCTTTTGATCCAAAAAAGCACCATATGTTTATAAAAAAGTTCCTGACCCTTTTCAAAAACGCAGCGGCTGAAAAAAAATCTTCCCTCCTCATCTTTTCTAATAGTATCCAGTTACATACAATTTTTGTTTACCACTCATCTATATTATTACTCTTTATACTTTTTATAGATATTTATGACTGCTCCTGCCCCTGAAGAAGTGGGTTGTGTCCCACAAAATGCATCAGACTATCTAGGATGCAAGTTTTATGTCTAATTATATTCATATATATTGGCCTGTACATCAATTGTTATTTATTGTGACTCTATTACTCTTAGTCATTTAATCCTGCATGTAACTAGCTCTTGTTATCAAGTTTATGTGATATGATTCCACCAATATGATGCATTTGTTTTATCATGTATACCATTGTGGAGACTATTGAATAAATATCTGTTTTTTACATTACTCCTATTGTTGCTTATGAACCTGTGTCACCACATGTCTCATTTTATCTACTGCTAGTTGTCCCCCTCATACAAAGTCCCAACTCTTTTTTTTTCCATATACCAGGGATGGAGGCACATGATGTATTCATTTGCCTCATTTAAAGTCCCCAAACCCTCTTCTTCTTCATATTCATACAGAATGAATTCATCCACATACATATGTCAGATGTTATTGGTGTGTATTTTCTAGGTCAGATGAATTTTATGAACAGCACTACAAGACATTTGCACTAGATGGCCTTCTAATTTCTATTTTATAAGATATTACATTGAAAGAAAAAATCTCTCTAGGTTTTCCTGTTCACTGAGTCTCATTATGGTATCGACCATATGTTCCTGCAATCAGAACATAAAATAGCATGCACTCTTTTTAGAAACACACAAACCCACATAGTGATGGTTGGTTAGAGATCAGCTGCAGTTATAATATGAGCTTACTAGTAAAAAAGAGCATGCACACATTAACACAATAAAAACCTTCTAGGAACCTCTGCACATAGCAACCCACATATCCATTTGTAACAAATACTGAATTTGCAGCTGTAAAGGTATATGGCAATTTCTCTTAAAAAAAATAACCTTGAGATACATACATTAAGCACAGCCAACCTACTTGGGGCTTCAGTATTTCTTCAAGATGTTTCTGGAGTTCACCAGCCCACCCCAATCCCTTCTCTCCATCCTCTGAGCACAAGATGTATTCCCAACATGGCCCCTGTAGGCACCCTTTGATCTCCCACATATAAAAAGCCTGAAATAATACATTGTCTTAGCTAAGGTTATTATTAAATTATTATTAATAATAATAATTATAATAATAGTTATTATTAGTATTTATTACAGGTAGTTAAATAGCGCTGTCAATTTGCACAGTGATTTTACATATATATTGTCCCCTTTACATCAGTCCCTTCCCTCAAGGAGCTTACAATCTAAGGTCCCTAACTCACATTCACACATACTAGGGCCAATTTAGACAGGAGCCAATTAACCTACCAGCATGTCTATGGAGTGTGGGAGGAAACCGGAGTACATGGGAGGAAACTGACACAGGCACAGGGAGATCATGCAGACTGTGGGCAGGTGGTGCTGTGGTTGGGATTTGAACCAATGACCCTAGTGCTGTTAGGCTGACGTGATAACCACTTAAGTTGGTGGAGTTATTTTATTATAGCTTAGAATCAGACTGAAATTTGGCCTTGGAAGGTTTAATATAATTTCTGAACATCAGAATGAGAGCAACAGGCTTGAGGACTCTCCTAGCATAGGGAACAAAGGGGAAGCTCCCTGTAATGGGTCTGCAAGGGATTACAGCAAACTAAAACAAGGTATACACAGTGCTGTATCTTGGCCTAGGCCAACAAGGCCCAGGCCTAGGGCAGCACTTTGCAGGGGGGCAGCAAAAAAGCTGCACCCCGCATGAAAAAAAAAGCAGTCTCCTCCCAGCTCCAGCACAAAAAGGGTCCCCGCTGACTCGCGCTACACTTTTAGTATAGTGCCAGTCTTATGGGGCCAATTGGGCCAGAGGGCAGGGTCCAGGAGGCAAATCAGGCACCCCCATAAAGTGGTCACACTGCTACCTGCCAGTTTGATAATACAGGCGGGTGAGGACATTCGGACAGACCGGAAGGCCGCCGACCACACTTAATACAACTGGCCCAACAGCCGCCAATGCTAATAAGTTTGGCGCTGCAGCTTAATGCTCCGCCTACCCTCCTCCGCCCCCAGGTATGGCAGACATCATGTCAATAATTTCATTTCATTTCTTTAAACATCCTTGTCCTTGAGCGAGCATACTGAATTGCATCATATACAATTAGGACTTTTAATTTTATATGATGGCAATAATATTTTGGACCTGCTCACCCCATATGTACTATTGCAATATGTCACTGGGTATATTTGGATTTGTGTTTGCTGCCACTGATTATTTCACTTATTTATAAAATAACTATGGACTTCCTAGTCATTATACAAATAAGTGAAATAATCCAATGATTTCAATCAGTGTCAGCAAACACAAATCCAAATATCTTAAAAGAAAGGAGTCATCTTACTAACCCAGTGACATAAGGCTGTACTAATGGGCACTTATAAGGCTGCACTGATAAGGTGGCACTGATATTTTACACTGATGGGAAACTGATGTGCGGCACTGATGGGCAACTGATGAGGCTGCACTGATGTGCACTGATGGCAACTAATGAGGCTGCACTGATGGGCACTGATGAGGCTGCACTGATGAGGCTGCACTGAAGGGCACTGATAGACTGTGGTTGTGGTCTGTGGTTTACATATGACAGGGCAGGTAACAGGAAGGGGTGGGGCCTTTAAAGGAAGGGTTGAGTCATATTTGAATTAGGGGGTGCCCGAGTATAGTCAGGCCTAGGGCAGCACAAAACCTAAATACACCATTGGGTATACATGCATCAAAATGTAGCCAGTTCAGCAGGAATTGGTCCATTTTTAATGTGTGTGTTCCCCTCTAATGACCAGCTTCTGTTGAACAGTCCTGCATTCGATTAGCTGCTGTAGCGAATGGCTGCAGCTCTGATCTGTGTATTCTGATGGGGAAGTGCAGTCACCTCTGTCGGAATATAAGAATCCATTTTTTTTCTGGTCAATACGATGATTGAATAAAAAAAAAAAAAAAAAAACTGCATGTATAACTAAAAGCACAACGTTTTGTCTGTGCCCCCCCTTAAGGAGATTCACTCTCTCTATTTGTCTTGTTTACCATTATTATTGAAACTGAAAGTAAAAGAAAAACCCAAATGTTGGGTTGTCCCCAGAAAAGTTATAGCGGGGAAATCTTCCAATAGGGACACCAGTTCTAGAGACCTGGGGGTCCCCAAGGAATTCTCTTAATTTGCAGGGATTTTGTCTCACTTCCTGTATGGCTATGGGACAGGAAGTAAAGGGAAATCTCCACAATGAGACTCAGAGAGCGAAAAAAAAAATGATAGGGGTTATATCCCTACCTTGCACTATCCAAGATGAAAAAATAAAAGTTTTGCCTATAGTACTACTTTAAGATTAAGGTTAATTGAGTGAACTTTCTAACTTTAGTTGTAGTGTTTCATGGAGAGTATAAGCAATTTGGTGACCAAATTCTCTTGTTGCCTTTAATTATCATACTGGTGTAATATACTAATCACAGCTCATCAGAACTGAACAAAGAGCATGAAAAAAAAAAAACCCTCTAAAACCGTTAGTAATTATGGGGGCTAGGCTTTGGGTGGAAGGGAGCTGTGTGCTGTCTTTGCAATAAACCTTGGCTGAAGTTGAACATCTTCTGTATGCGTCCCGTTATTTGGATGCTGGATTTTAATGGAGAAAGAGCGAACTCCAGGGCCTTGGCACTTGGCAACCCACTGATTTCAGGGAAATGAGGAGTATAACCGGCTGCCCTGTAAGCAGTGATAGGGGTTGGGTTTGTCTAACATTAGTAATTCTTGGTAATTTTACATTACCATGGTCCTGATATTTCTATGCATATGAGTTTAACAAATAAATTTTTGGGTGGAAAATATTGTTTCGTATTTGATGACTAAAAGAGATAGAGAGAGAATATTGTGTGAATGAGTCAGTTCATATATTGAATTGACACGAGAAAAGAGAGAGAGAGAATATTGTGTGAATGAGTCAGTTCATATATGGAATTGACATGAGAAAAGAGAGAGAGATGCAAAGAAAAAAACATATGGGATTTTCCCTAGAATACATTCTGGGAAGGAAGTATTGGCACACAGCAGTGTATTAAATCATGTATAAAATTATAAATAGGAGTAAGCAGCTGTAGGAGGCAGAAATGTCCATTCAACCAGGGGCACTAATTCGATAACATTAATAAAATGTAGATATTCTAAGCTAATGACATCAGTTGTGAAGAAATGGAAGACAGTAAAAAAAAGAAAAAATAATACAGTCAATTTGCAGATATGTTTGTGCTTGTAAATCATATGTATACTATATATTCCCATATTAAGAATAACAAGTGTTGAAGAACAGAGTTTTCTAGATTTCCTCCAACACTAGTATACTGGTCATGTTTTCTCAAGTAGAAACATTGGTATATTAAAGCAGAACTCCGGATAGTCAAAAAGAGTAGACTGTAGCCTATATTTCAAAGCCTGGTTTAGTAAGTCTTGCTTTATAGCCCTAATGGTGGCAACAAACTTTGATTTTATTATCCAATCAATGTGAAATTGAATCTAAATGAGGGAATCTGCAAACAATTGAATAGCCATAACGTCCCTTGCGATTGATTTTGATTCAATTAAGATTGGATTCAATCAAACTGAGTTGATCGGTTAGGACAGAAAACTATTGATTGTTATGCATCGATCGGCAGCACTAAAATACTTAGATCAGGGGTATCCAACCTTTTGACCTTTCTGGGCCACATTGGAAGAAGAGGAATTGTCTTGGGCCACACATAAAATACATTAAAAATAAGGATAATCGACGAGCAGAAAAAGTTAGGCAAATCACAAGTTGACAATCACTGAAATAGATAATGTACCTATCTGAGTAATAAATCTTCATTTTTTTGTAATATTTTTTATTGTAAAAGTAAAAGAGGGCAACAAAAAAATCATTGTGATATTTCACACTGTTTTTAATAAACTAACACATCAGTATCTAGTTTGATGTTCGTAGTAGCAATTCTCAATGAATTCTCAAGGTGCTCATGCAATATTTTGGTTCTAGTTTTTCCCTTTGTGTTTTTCATCCTTGAAAATAATTGCTCACAAATATAGGTGCTGCCAAAAACAGATGGCATCAATAAGGCGTGATTGTGAAAAGTGGGATATTTTTCTTTGGGTATAAAAGACCAGTAAAGAGACACTGTCAACATTTTCGAAATCGGCTGCATGTGTTCACAAAGTATAAATTAAGTTTTCAAAAACAGTTTTTAAAACTCACCATTTTTAAATAAATTTACAATTTTGTGTTGGGCCGCATTCATAGCCATCTTTGCCCGCAGGTTGGACATGACTTAGTTCATGAATACGATCATATTTTGGTCAGAATAGGAGACTACATGATAATACAGAGATGTGATGTAATGAGTTGTGAACTGAAGATAGGGATCAATTGGAAAAGAAATCAATCATTTATGGAAGAGTGTATGGCTATCATAAGATGATTAGAGAAGCCAAGGGCATTCATTGGCTTAATATCCAGATCCAGAGCTGGCTTATTAGCAGAGGAATAATTGCAATCAGACTTTTTTTGATTGCCTAAAGATACGTAAAATATTCA